>NW_026991713.1:100338902-101016500 GCF_029215605.1 Mirounga angustirostris | reverse complement strand
GGACTCGATCCAGGGACTCCAGGATCATGACCTGAGCCGAAGGCAGTCGCTTAACCAACTGAGCCACCCAGGCGCCCTCATGTTGACAGTTTCTGTTGCTGTGCAGAAGCATTTTAGTTTGATGTAGTCGTGCTTGTTTATTTTTGCTTTTGTTGGCTTTGCTTTGGTGTCAGATCCAAAAAGTCATCACCGAAACCAATGTTAAGGAGCTTATCTCCTGTGTTTTCTTCTAGGAGTTTTATGGTTTCAGGTCTTACACTCAAGTCTGTACTTCGTTTTGAGTATATTTGTGTATTGTGTCAGATAGTGGTCTAGTTTCATTCTTTGGCATGTGCTGTCCAGTTTCCCAAGACCATTTATTGAAGAGACTGTCCTTTCTACATTGTACACTCTTGGCTTCTTTGTCATAAATTTGTTGATTGTATAAACATGGGTTTCTTTCTGAGCTCTCTATTTTGTTCCTTTGTTTTAGGTGTCTGTATTTATGTCAGTACCATGCTGTTTTGACTACTATAGCTTTATAATATAGTTTGAAATCAGGTAGCATGATGCCTTCAGCTTTGTTCTCAAGTTTGCTTTGGCTATTTGGAGTCTTTTGTGGTTTCATACAAATTTTAGGATTGTTCTATTTCTGTGGAAAATGCCATTGGGATTTTGATAGGGATTGCACTGAATCTGGAGATTGTTTTGGTTTGTTGGGCATTCTAACAATATTAATTCTTCCAATCCACAGCATGGAATATGTTTCTATTTATTCTTCAGTTTCTTTCATCGATGTCTTACAGTTTTCACTCTATAGGTCTTTTACCTCCTTGATTCATTTATTGCTGAATATTTTATTCTTTTTGTTGCAATTATAAATGGGTTTGTTTTCTTAATTTCTCTTTCTGGTAGTTTGTTACTAGGATACTGTTTTTGACTTCTGGCAGTTTGATTATAATGTGCCTTGGTGTGAGGCTTTTGCGTTTGTCCTAGATGTAGTTTTTTGAGCTTCTTGAATTTGTATGTCTTCTCTTTCCTTAGATTTTGGAAGTTTTAAGCCATTAATTCCTCAGATAATCTCTCTGCCCCTTTCTCTTTCTCTTCTTCTGAGACTCTTAATATATAGCGTGATGAGTGTCCTATAGGCCCCTTAGGCTCTGTCATGTTTCTTCATTCTTTCTTCTTTTTGCTTCTCTGAGGAGATGATTTCAAATGACCTGTCTTCATGTTGCTGATTCTTTCTTCTGTCAGTTCAAGTCTGCTGTAAAACCCCTCTAGTGAACTTTTCAGCTGTTATTATATTTTTCAGTTCCAGAACTTGTTAGCTGCTTTTTTATAGTTTCTCTTTGTTGGTATTCTTCTCATTTCATTCATGCATCATTTTCCTGATTTCATTTAGTTGTGTGTGTTCTCTCTTAGCTGATTGAGTATCTTTATGACCATTATTTAAAATTCATTGTTAGGTAGCACATAGATTGCATTTTTTTTGGGGGGGGGTCAGTTTTTGGAGAAGATTTTGTTCCTTTGTTTGGGCCACATTTCCCTGTTTCTTTCTATGCCTTGTGATCTTTTGTTGAGATGTGTCATTTGAGAAAACAACCACCTTTCCCAGTTTTTATGTACTGGTTTTGTGCAGGGGAAGACCTTAAACAGTCAGCCCAGCTAGAGGTCCTAGGACCTCCCAAACCTTTTAGGATCTCCTTCTCCTCCTGGCATCTGACTGCACCCCTGTAGGTCCAATTTGTTCTGGTGCTTATCTCTGTTTTTAGTGACTTTAAAACTCTGCTGGTCCCATCAGCATGCTGAGTCAGGTGAGACAGAAACCAATGCCTTGGGCAGCCCCCAGACCAGCCACAACATCGTAGGTACAGTCTACTCTTTTGTTTCCATCCCAGAGGCAGAGCCCAGGATGGGAAGTTTCCTCCTGGTTGTACTGCTCTATGCTGGATGAGGGCAGGGGCAGGGGCCTGAGTGGGCATGCAAAATGCCACCCATGAATTTTCCTACCCCTTTTGCTGGAATTTTGTCTTGGTTTTATGCTGGCCTGAGGCCTGTAGCTTCTCAGCTGGCCACTGGAGTTCTCACAAAGGTATTCTAGTCTGTATATTGTTAACCCAGTGTCTCTAGGAGGAGGGGGCGCCTGGAGCTTCCGAGTCTACCATTCTGATAACATCCTTTTCCTTTTCTTTTTCACTCTTTTATTTTTTTAAAGATTTTTAAAAATGAAGTGTGATATATACACAGAAAACTATGTAATTTGTAATGGCACAGCCTGATGAATTTTTAGAAGTGAACAGAGTTACTTATCTCCCAGATAAGAAACTAAAACCTTACCAGCACCCCAGGGTACCATTTGCCCCCTCCCATTCACTACCTTGACTTCTCTTTTGAAAAGTAACTATTGTCCTGACTTCTCTATTCTGACTTTCAGCCTCATAGTTGTTGTTTTTTTTTTTTTTTAATTTAGTTGACAGAGATATAGCGAGAAAGAGAACACAAGCAGGGGGAGTGGGAAAGGGAGAAGCAGGCCTCCCGTGGAGCAGGGAGCCGGATGCAGGGCTCGGTCCCAGGACCCTGGGGTCAGGACCTGAGTCAAAGGCAGACGCTTAACTGACTGAGCCACCCAGGCGCCCCTTTCTTTCTTTTTTTATTTATTATTTATTATTTTTTTTAAAAAAGATTTTATTTATTTATTTGACAGATAGAAGAGCACAAGCAGAGGGAGTGGCAGAGGGAAAGGGAGAAGCAGGCTCTGCACTGATCAGGGAAACTGATGCGGGACTCCATCCCAGGACCCTGAGATCATGACCTGAGCCGAAGGCAGACGCTTAACCATCTGAGCCACCCAGGCGCCCTCTTTCTTTTTTAAAAAAGTAATCTCTACACCCAACGTGGGGCTCGAACTTGCAACCCCGAGATCAAAAGTTGGATGCTCTAACGACTGAGCCAGCCAGGTGCCCCAGTCTTGTAGATTTTTTTTCTTGTTTTTGAACTTTATATAAATGAAATTGTTCTTTATAAAAATTCACTGAAGTATTAAAGTGTACATATAAACATGTAGAAAAGTACACTAATCATAAATGTTCAGTGTGATGAACACATTCACTTAACCAGCATCAAAATCAAGATAAAACATTACCAGTGTCCCAGAAGTCTCAGTACTGTCCTTGATGTCACTGCCAAGGACTCCCCTTCTCATCACTACTAAGGGAAACCACTTTTAGCAACATAGATTAGTTTGGACTTTTTGTACTTTTGGGAACCAAACACATGGACTGTTTTGTGTCTGGCATTCATTCGACATGTTTGCGAGATTAATTCACGTTGCATGTAGCATTTTCATTGTATACTTTTCTATTGCATGAGCATAGCACAACTCATTTTTCCATTCTGACTTTATAATAGACAGTGGAGTTTTTTGGTAGTTCTTCATTGTTTTGAATCGGGCTGCTGTTAGCATTCTTGTACACGTCTTTTGGTGCACATACACACCCATTCATCTTGGGAATTACTGGGTCAGGTTAGAGGATAGGCATGTTTCATTTTAACAGATTCTTCCAGTTTTCCAGTGTGGTTGTACAACTTCATACTTCTGCACAGCAGTGTACAATTTCAGCTGTTCCATATCCTTGACAGCACTCAGCATTGTGTGTCTTTTAAGCTTTTTTCACAGCTCACTTTCCCCCATTTTTTCTACTTGCAGTAATTTATACAAAACAAAATTTACCATCTTGAGGTGCCTGGGTGGCTCAGATGGTTAAGCGTCTGCCTTCGGCTCAGGTCATGATCCCAGGGTCCCGGGATTGAGCCCCACATCGGGCTCCCTGCTCAGTGGGGAGCCTGCTTCTCTGTCTGCCTGCCGCTCCCCTGCTTGTGCTCTCTCTCTCTCTCTGCCAAATAGATAGATAGATAGATAGATAGATAGATAAAATCTTTAACAAAAGCAACAAAATAACAACAACAAAAGCCTGAAATTTACCATCTTAACTATTTTAGGTGAACAGACAGTGGTATTAAATACCTTCGTTATGTTGTGCAACCATCGGCACCATCCATCTCTATAACTCTTTTCTTATAAAACTGAAACTGTAACAACAGTTCCCTGCTTCCTCTTCCCTACAGCCCCTGGCAACTGCCATTCTTCTTTCTGTCTTGTTTTTTGACTCTTAAGTACATACCTCATAATAAATGGAACCATACATATTTGCCCTTTTGTGACTGCCTTAACTTCACTTAGCATAATGTCCTCAGTGTTCATCCTTGTAGCATAAGCTCAGTTATTTTTATTTCAAATAAAAAATATATTATTATTATTTTCTAAGTAATCTCTTCCCCCAACATGGGGGCTTGAACTCACGACCCCAAGGTCAAGAGTCGCAGGCCCTACCGACTAAGCCAGCCAGGTGCCCCAAGCTCAGTTATTTTTAACCTACTTATTTACTTTCCAATGTAGATAAGAAATTTCATAATACAATTTTCATTTTCAGGTTATCTTTATCAAAATGGTAGTTGTCTCAATTTCTCCTATTCAATTATTCTATCGATATGAATTGAGAGAGAAGTTCTCCCAAGTGAAAAGCTCTGGGTTTCTGTAGTGCTTAGGGCCTGGAAGTAAAACATTGTGCCAAATGCCATGAAGTATCGTTAGTTCTCACATTTGGTGAGATGCAGGAACGACCCCAAACTGGGAGATTTCCAGCGGCCTTGGCTAGCAGCCTACACCTGTGCTTTGCAAGTTTTCCCCTTCCTGTCATTGGAAGGACACTTAGTTGTGCCACAGCAACCCGAGGCTTCTTCAGTGATGAGTGTTGTATTTCGGGGCAAGTCCTGGGAGAAAGGGCAGAGAAAGGGTAGGCCTCCACAAAGAGTCCGTGTGATCATTTCCATGAAAAAGAGAAAAAGTAGACAGCATCAGACAGATCCGGCTGACAACGAGAGATTCAAATTAGGGTTTACAGACCATTTGCCCTGAATCATAAAGTAAGATTCCTTTTTATCAAAACGTGATTAATACAGAATGGTATAAAGTAGAACACGAAATTGTTTTACTTCTCCTCCTGTAATTAAAAATACAAGGTGAGGGCGCCTAGGTGGCTCAGTTGGTTAAACATCTGCCTTCCGCTCAGGTCATGATCTCAGGGTCCTGGGATCGAGTCCCACATCGGGTTCCCTGCTCGGCGGGAAGCCTGCTTCTCCCTCTCCCACTCCTCCTGCTTGTGTTCCCTCTCTCGCTGTGTCTCTCTCTGTCAGATAATAAATAAAATCTTAAAAAAAAAAAAATACAAGGTGAAATGTGGATCCGTTGTCTCAGCTTCTCAGGACCTAGAGGGAATGATGGATGGAGGACTGTCAGATGCCATTTTCCAGGAACCTAGAAGGTTACGGCGGGGACAAAGGAGGGCAAGTGCAGTTGGAAGAAGGTATTTAGCCCCTTTCTTCCCTTTTTAGTTGCCTCTTGAAGTGGATCTAACGAGAGCAAAGAGACAAGATTTTGAACCATCTGTGGAACAAGCAAGATACAGCAGCTGCCGGCAGAACGTGGCTCCGGGATCCCTTGAACCACCGGAGGTGACCTCGCCTTGCAGACCTAGCCGCTCGGATGATCCGCCCACTGTGGTGCAGGAGGAGAAGGCCAGCAGCTGCCGGTGTGGCCCTGGTTCCCTCCCCGTCCTCCCCTCCTCCCCTCCTCCATTTTCACGGGCTGAGCCAGCGCGGTGGCTTGTGCGCCGTGCCCTCCCCGCGCCCCCCCGGCCCGGCCCGGCCCGGCCCGGCCCGGCCCGCCGCTCCCGCTGCTCCCTGCGCTCGCTGGGGACTCACCCGCCTCGTTCTCTTGGGATGCAGCCTGCGGCCGTCTGCCGCCGCGAGCGACGCCACGTACGAGCGGAAGCTGCGCCAGAAACAGTTGCAGCGGCAGTTCCGGCAGCAGAAGGAGGAGCAGCGGCAGGTTCAGCGGTCCGCTCCGGCGCTGCGCCCGAGCCTCCGCGTGCGTGAGGAGGCTGGGAGCGGCGGTTCGCCGCCGAGCAGCCCTCGAAGGCCTTCTCTCAGGTTCCACGCCGCGTAGAGGAGGCTGAGCACTACGATCATGAAGTCCTGCCCTGCATTTCCCCATTTTTAAAGGCACTCCTTTTTTTAGGGAAGGAAATGGCCCTTGACATAATCTAGAACTAGAAATTTCAGGGTAGAGAACGGTTTTTTTCCTTCCAGGTACTTTGGCCGCGTTTGCTAGAAAGCTTTTCTGAGTAGTCCGTGAACAGAAGGCAGAATTGTCTGACGATAATGGGGGCTTTGGGCCGTGCTTCATCCATGAACATCAGTTTACTTGATCCAGGCCTGGTGGTAGTAGCAGATTTTTTTTTTTTTTTTTTTAGTCTTTCCCAGAGAGTAAAAACAAAGAAAGGGCTTATCCCAGACCAGCTGGATTTTTGCCCAGCTTCTCCCTAAGAAAGATTCAGAGGACTTTCTTCGTGTTTAGTTCATTAATATTCCGCTCAGCACTGACAGGCTTAATGTAGGGGGGGAAAAAAAGCTTACTGTGTTGGGGATGTTCTTAATAGTAACTATTATTCTGGATCTTGAGCTTCCAAACCATTGCAGAAGCTCCTGGCGGGGAGGCCGCCCCCCACCCCGGATCCCACAGCCAGAGCCGCAGTTTATATTGGTTTTACATTTTGAATTTCTGCTTAAGATTTTTTCGAGCAAAGCTTATAGCTTTAAAAAGTAAAAAGTGGACCAGATAGCTTCTAATAACCCCTCTATTTTTGCTGCTTAAGGAGAAATGAACTCTCCCCCCCCGCAATTTGGTGAGAAGAAAAAAAGTCTTTTTAGCTTCTTGTAGATCTGTAGGTAGGGACGGGGATCAGGAATCTCGAATCTCCTACTGGCTGTGCGAGGAACCGGTGGAACTCTAGGCAGCTTTGCACTTCTGAGGTGCTCGCTCCAACAGTTACGTGACTCTCTGGTTTTGTCCTTCCTCTCGCTCTTGCTCGCTCTCGCTGTCTGAACTCCAGCAGCACTGTCAGCAGCTCCTCGCAAGCACAGCACTCCCGTAACTGCCGTTTCCGAACCACTCACAGAGGACTTCCTTACAGGTCAGTAAGAGCTCCGGGCAGGACCTAAGCATTGATCAGTAAGTACCTAGGACATGCACTTTCGGTAGTCACTAACACATTTTAAAAGAGGCATAAAACCCCTCATTTTTATCTGTTGGATAGCCCCGTGAAGTTTTGGGAAAAAAAGAGGACCCCTAATGGACTGATGGCAGTTCTGAGAGCACACACTCAACTCCTCTATTGTCCTAAGAGAAGCTTCACGGTACTTTTAGGGGTAGGGGCAAGAGAAATCCCAGGAGCTGTCGTAGGCCACGCACGACATGGAATTTCTCATGACCAGTTTTCCCCAGTGCTTTATGTGGGAGCACTGGTTGATGCTGCATTTTCTCATGATCTCGGTCCTCACAGACAGTCTCGGAATGTGGGATATGGATCCAGATGCAAGCGACAGTGATGTCAAGCCCTTGTCTAAACCAGAACTGCTCCAGACCTCTGCTACATCAGTCCTGAAGAACCGGATGGTGACCTGGGACAGGACCCCACAGAACCTCTGCCACCAGAATCCACAAGCAAAATCTGGACTCTCGCACCTCCAAACTCACAATAGCAACCAAGATGTAACAGGTAGCGAAGTGTTTAGGAACAAAAATTGAAAGGAGAACTTGGGTTTAATTCTCTGCATTTTAAAGGAAGCATGACATTCCATTTGAAGAAGTTGGGTGCTATCATGCCAGAGGAACAGCAGTCCAAGAAAACAACTGGTTTATGAGCCACAGCTTTTCCTTTGAGGTCCTGACTAGAGGTGTAGCCCCTAGTAACCCTTTACAGTAGTAGGAAGTTTAACCACGAAATGAATGAAGAGCTTTTCCTTATTAAATCAGGCCCATCGTGTTTGGTTATTGCAGCTGGATCTAGCGTTAACAGAAGGATCTGCCCTCATAACAATTTTCGTTCTTGGCTTTTTAGTTTAAGTTAGGATTGTTAACAAACACAGTTCAGAAATTATTAGCTGTCAGTTTATTCCTTATTTGAAAAATCACAGCAGCCACATTTAAATTATTTTTTCTCCCATAGGAAACTGTGGTATCTATGGGAAGAACCAGGACTTGAAGAAAAGGAAATTGGATCCATCCTAATGGAGGCTCAGGTCACATCCTTGGACTTTGTCACAAAGGGACTTTCAAAAACTACTTTTAGGTCATAAAACTGTTCATCATTCCCAGGGAATGAGCTTTATTTCCAAGGATTTACCTTGCTTCGTTCTGAACTTTACCAGAGGATTTGACTATTGGAGCCTTGTGTAGGTAAAGCTGAGCAGTCAGAAAACAAGCGCTTTAAAAAAGCTTGTCATACACTGCAGCGGGGAGGCTCTGAGATTAAATACCTTTTCTTTGGCTCTTAACGTTCTTCACTATTTATTCCTAAGCTACTATGTTAGTATGTATAGAAATTTTAGGAATCCCCAGTGCCTACCTGCCTTCAAGCAATATTATTACTAAGCACCAGCTTTTACAGCTGCCTATGTGAAATTATTGTAATATCTGCCTTTCACCTTGGCGCTCGGTGTTTAATGTTGTCCACACCATATTGTGTATCCTTCCGAAAACAAAAGCTACAGTGTTTTTTAACTACCTTGCATCAATACAGGCTGCGATCTTCATCTATGATAATCTCGCGTTTATAGGTTTATGGTGTCACAATCCTGCAGTTTTTTACCTAATCAAGGAAATGATCTAAGACCGAAGAAAAGGCATTTTAAGAAAGTAAAATAAATTTTCCTTTGTAACAAAAAATAAAAGTGGGTGTACTTCTCCATTTCAGATGTGAGATATAACCCATCTTAACATAAATGGGTTTTTTTCATAGTTTCAAATGTTTCATAATCTGCCCCCCCACCCCCATAATGAGTTTGCAGGTTCTTTTTAAGATGCATCTTGGGCTGTGCCTTTTATCTCATCTTCAAGCTGTGGCTTTTATTAATTTTTAGATCACAGATCCATTTGTGGGAAACTATGAACCCAAGGCAAGGAACTCTTAAAGTACAGGAAGGCAGCCAGACATTTCTATTCCTATGGAAGATGAAGAGGCTCTAGCTTACCCTGATTTCCCCTTTATCTCACCTCTCATTACATGGATTTGGTCATATGTTCATCTTTTGGTTTTGATATCCTTACCATTTTTTTTCCAGAAAAAAAAAATCTCTCCCTTGTCTGAAGCATAATCTTAGTTTAGTTCAGAACTGCTGCTTTAAAAAAGTTCCCGGAATCAGGAATCCAGTTATAAATTGCACACAACTGAAAACTGAGCTAATGAGATCATGAAAAAGGAATTTGCTGGAAATGAAACCCCACAGCTCAAAAGCAAGTTTGGTTTATTTGAATGGTTTCATTAAATAAGTCTACAAAGGTAACAAACTGAAGCACAAAGCGCAATCTTACAAGAAGCGCAACACCCAGAGTTAGTGCAAAATGTACAATTAACGGCTGCTGAGAAACCCCCAAGGTTTGAATTCCGTTTATTTGCTTTTTTAAACAGTGTACATTGTTAAATAATGTAAGGAAAACATTTATAATTCAGAAAGATTTTTGTAATGTGGAAAAAGATACTCAAAGTGTACTATTAACACAAAAATAATTTAAACAGTTCAGTAGCACTAGTTCATTCCTCTAGGCTTCAGTTACTTCATCCACAGGAGGGGGAAAAAAAAATCAACAGTAAATAAAACCAGTTCTTACTTTTTGTGTGTAAGTGATCTCAAAATAAAACCAAAGTAACAAAAAATTATGTGCTGCATTTGGTTCCCTCGTTCCTCTAGTAGAAAGTATGGTTTCATTCATCTTAGGTGGTCTGTTTCTCATTTACTTGGCACCTTCGTTGTTCTATCCTTACTCTTACCATCTCCCCAAGAATCTTAAGCAGAGAATAAATAAGTAAACAACTTTGAAGCAGGGCTTGGAACCCCTGTCCTTTTCATTTCTACTTTCCTAAACCTTCAGCTTTCACTTGCATCTTTGGGACCTAGGCTAACTTACTAAAGAAAACAGGGCCCATGAAGGAACAACAGGATAGGACAGCCAACCAGGCTCCCCGTATTGTGGTGATTCCTGGGATGTGCTGTTGAGGTGGGTAAGAGATTGGAAATGTGTCAATTTCCCAACTCAAGAGTCAAGAGAAGAAGCACCCAAAAAATTAGAGGAGTCCTAGCTTCTTTCCCCATCTTCGGAGATAACAGAGATCCCAAACATAGCCAATTAGGAGAGTATTTCCTGAAAGCTCTGAAAATAATAGAACTGCCCATTACAACTAGGCATAGCACTATATAATACTGATTGGTTGCAGTTATTACTTAAGGGGAGTATTTGTTTATATGAGAATGTGAGAATATCAGTTGCAATTCTAGAAATAGAGGTGGCACAACAGATTTATGATCCTGCAACCATTTGGACATCACATAGGAAACGAGTAGGAATAAGCCACTCTTTCTTACAATGCTTAATTCAGATGTGGGTCCACTTTCCACAAAATACAGTACCCTAAGCTGAGAAATGCATGATACATTTGCAACAAGAGGAAAGCAATCCAAAGTTTTTCTTAGAGCATCTTTCTCCATCTGTAACTTTTCACTATCAACATTTCCCAACTTAAAAACTAGCCCCCACCCCCTTCCCTTTATATTTAGCCATTTCCACTAGGTCTTGTCTGTCAAGCCTGGCTTAAGTAAGGCTCATGGCACCCTGTGGGCCAGGCAGCACACATCTTCCTGACAAGTCTGTTCTCCCGTTCTTAGTCTTTCTTTTTCTTTCATTTATCACACACCACCCTTATGCTTTTAAATTGCTCAGTTTTGTTACCACACCCCTCCTTACTGTTCTTGAAACAGAACTTTCTGCTTTCAACCACTGATGTCAACTTAACTTCTCACCCTGCTCATCTTACACCTGCTCTAGACAAAATTGAATGACTTAAAAAAAAAAAAAAAACAACTCAGTTTCCCTTTGGCATAATCCTCTGCTGGGGTCACATGGACCTAATATCCTTCCATATGCCCTCTGCTGATCTGGGGTCTGATGAGAAGTTGGTGCTAATGGCAGAAGCAGTAGAAGTCCAAGGCACTAAAATATCCAGCAAGCAATACTGGGAGAACAGAAGTATTCAAGTACAGTAATTTATACAATCTTACATTCACATTTATTTATCTACTACAATGGAAATACAAAGGAAAAAGCTAAAGTGTCTCAATAAGTAAAGGACAGAGCTTGCTTTTTTTTTCCAACTTTTTAAACCTTTCATATTTTATTCTTAAAACTACTGTTGTCCAACAACATTTATATATCACAGTGTTTCCACATCAAAACTGATGGCAAAGTTACATGTCCGCAGGGGACTTAATTTTTTTTTTTCCTAATTGCTAATGCTGCAGTCAAAGCTGCTAATATCATTTGCTTAAAGCACTAATGACCTATCATAAGAAAGGGTTGAAACCTCAGTCCCCTGGTGTTTTTCACTGGGTTCTAAAGCAAAAAAAAAAAAAGAAAAAAGAAACAAAGAAAAAAAAAAGGGAGGGGGGAACAGGGTAGAAGAGAGCCCAAAAGTTTTTCTGTTTTGTTTTTTTGTGTTTTTTTTTGTCTTGTGGTTTAGATTCTTGAGGGAATAAGGGATTTGGGGTGGGTACCAAAATTAAGAGCTCCACCCATCTGAAATAAAGATGGGGTTTGGTTTTCCACTGAGCTCTCTCGTAGCTTTCTGATACATGATTCTCTTTTCTAGCCCTCACTATTGGGTGTAGAGAAACAGGAAAGCATGGTCTGAAGCCGCCCCATCACAAGAAAGCTGCTCTTTCCTTCTCGTTCCACTCCAGTAAATGGTGAAGGGGGAGGGAGATTCTCAACTCTGAGGGCTCTAAGCGGTATTAAAAACATTCCTTTCTGGCAAGAAATAACCAGTTAAATGCAGCACTAGTAGTTAGTATATAGGCTACTTTCCCGTCCCCCCCCCCGCCCCCTTCAGCATTCCATCTCCTGCCCCCAAATCTACTCCAGTTAATGTCTCTAGGTCTAAGTGGTCCGCAGGTTGGAACCTGGGGGGTTGCTGATGGATTTCTGCAAATTGCTGATGTTGAAATTCTGTAAGGAGGCAGTTCCCACAGGCTGGAACTGGCCAAGCGGCTGTGGTGCTGGGCCACCTGTCCCACTCCACTGAGTGCCAAAGGGGGGAGCTGGAAAACCGTACTGCTGTGGGGGGCACATAGACTTGGTGAAATGACCTAGAGAGGTAGCTGATGCTGCAGAGATGGGGGCAGAACCACCCAGATTTGAGGTCATGGAGATGCACAGCTGACCAGGTGCAGAGAACTTCCTTGCCATTCCAGGGCCCTGAAAACAAAACAACTACATGTCAAGTTTGGTGTGGGTATAACCCAGAGGTGAAATGGGTGGTACTGAAATCTAATTCTAGAACTGGGGCTGTTCGAGCCTTACAGGGTATAGTAAAACCAAAACCAAACCTTTCATAATTATTGGCTCTTTACACTTGCCAAGTAAGGGTGCGCTTGGAAGTGGGCAGAGTCATGTACATGTGTATATACGTGTATGCAATTCAGGGCATTAAGAGAAAAGGGGAGAAAAAACTGAGTTGACAGGGAGCTAGGGATTCAAAGACAAATAAAAGGGTAACTGGGTGTTAAAATTTATGAGCTGCTACAGAAGGCTACAGCATGAAAGGCTAAGCACTAGCTAGGTAGTTGATACCACCTCTGCTTCAGATGTGTGCTCAGCGATACTCTGCTAGATTAGGAAAATGACAAAAAGGGAAGACTTGCCTCATAATTCATGTGTCCTTTGCTTCCTCTCCTGCTGGAAAGATTCATGGCATCTCGGGCCCAATTGTCTACCAGCTTGTGCAGGTCATCTGTGAACGTGCCCTTCCTGCTGGACGTCATGGCAGGAGGCTGAGCTTGGGCGGCTTGGCTGTTCACTGCTCCCCCAACGGTGTTTGTGCTACTGGTCCCTAGAATTAGAGGAAGCACCAGAATACAACCATTATAAGAAGCTTGGGTTAGAACGTCAGGAAGAGGGAAAACTTCACAGGATGATGAATGGCAAGCCACTGAATGAGGAGAGGATAAGCTGGGAACGCATGCGAGAGGGGAAGGGTCCAAGGGTTTGTTTAGCCACATGTTCTGGCATAACATAACAGGGTAATGAAAACAGACTCTCTTCAGGAGTTGTGGCGGATGAGGCTAAATAACTCCGGATGATAGTAGGCACAAACAGGCAGGGACCTCTTTCAGCCCATTCACATGGTATCTTAGAGTACTGAAACTTTTTAGTACCCTATTCCCAGCACCACACTGATGAGGGAGGTGCGCTAAGGTCAATGAGGCTCTAGAATGCTGCAGAATGCAGGGCAAAAGAAGAGGATTTCTTGAGCCCTGAGGCAGGGTTAAAAGCAGGAGTTAAAGGAATGCAAAGGTAGATTGCTTGGCCCAGGAAAAGATGGGGTTCCCAAACCATGTGGATGCTATGCCACAGTCTTCAGCCATTCTTTAACAGAAAGAGGCGAGCGAGAGGAGATAGCATGCTCTGTTCAAAAACCTTTTTCACCTGGACTCATACACACAAATTCATAAATATAAACTCGGGAGGAATGCTTTGACCTCTCCCAATTGCCTATGAGTTAAGAACCAAGATTACTCCTGAGGAAGGTTCTCTGTGGTGTGCCTGAATCATTCAACTCCAGGAAGACATGATTTTCCTGAAGATGACCTCAGTTTCAATTGGTTCGTGAATTCTCACCCCTCCTCTTCCTTCCCAGAAGAGCAAGCACTCGCACATGGAAGCAACAGGAACATTCAGCTGAGGTAGGAGTGCAAAGGGAAGGAGGAAGCTTTGAGGTTATGATGAAGGAATTCTATTTCTATGGTTTGATGAGAAAGGAAGAAAGGCTCTGTGTCCTGCCTGATTTCGGCTCTGCTGGAGGGCACACTGAAGATTATTCGAAGAGGCAAGTTTTAGGGAAGAGGGAAAGAAAAGTCATGATCTTGTTTTTCTTCCCTCACCCCCCACTTTCTTACCAGATCTCACATTTGCTGCAGAATAAATAAAAGCTACTAAGGTAAGTTGTGAGCCACTAGGCCTTCAGATATCCAAGTAACGCTGGGGGCTAAAAAAAAATGCATACATATTCCTGCTTTCCAGGTCCAAGCAGCACCAGAGCACAGCAGCATGCCCGAAGCAACTCTGCCATTTACAAGCCCTTGATAATCCATTGTTGTTCTCAAGTCAAGTTTAAACCCCACGGCCCTGGGAATGGCACACACAAGCATGTCTGTATTAGAGTAATAGCTAATTCTGAGGTGAAGCTGCAGAGTGAGGAAGGTCACATGCTTCTTACCACCAAGGCAAGACATGGATCTACTGCAATGTGTGTATTAGCTCACTTCTTAGTGCCCACTGGAGCCACAAGGGGATAGCTACTGCACATACAGCGTAAAGGGAAGAGTAAGTTCCCCTATGGTACAGGAAACCCAAGTGGAAAAGGATAAAAGCACAGGAACAGCCTGCCTTGAAAAGCAAGACAGACAGTGGTGGGGAAGCACAAGCAATGACGGTGGCAGTCGTGATAGTGATAAAATCTAGAAAGCAAGCATATCACATGCATGAGGACTATTTTCCTGTTTGAGTAATAACTGCTTGGTGAGCTTGATGATGAGTGAGAGAATCAAAATGAAAACCAGAAACAATCACAAGTAAGCAGAACTATTAAAAGCCAAATACTAGAAGCTCAGTAGAGGTGAACACTGCTTATTCACAAAGAGCTCATGCTCGGAGTCACACCTCTCTAGTCGCCTCTGATGCCGTGAGGCTCCTTTATAATCAAATTTAATTTTTCATTTTAATCTGTCTTACACATTACTGGATTCTGAAGTGGGGTTTATACACCATGATGGGGGGAGGGGTCAACCATACAGTTACCCTTCTCATTCTGGCTTCTGAAAACAGGCTTTCCCATTAAAGGAAATAAACACATCCCACTCTGGCCAGAAATTAACGCCTGGCAAAAGCTGACTTGACTATGAAAGCTAGGAGAATGGATAGTGCATTTAGTCCATCTTAGTAGTAAATGGTTTAAGAACACTACCTGTAATGCAGGTATTTCTGAGAATGCTACTTGCCTTCCAGAGAATATACTGAGTAACCTTGAAACCGTTCTCAGTTCTGCTGCAAAGCTCTAAGTAGTGTATGTTTCACCACCCAAAATCCATTTTTAAATTTTCTCCTGCCATAATACATTTCCCACACACCACACCACCAGATCCTAGTAACAATAACTTACTCTGAGTCACAGCTCATTGCCTAGTATCCCAAATACTAGTCAGTTTTCTGACTGACCCTCTAGGTGGCCGGTTGGGTAGTTGAACAGTCTGCACTTTAATGAGAAGCCACCAGTCTAAGAAGCCAACTCTGTAAAGTAGTGCTTCTCTCTTCACCAATCCAGCAGATGTCTCCCACTATGATGGGTGGCTATGGACTTTTCTATGTTTGGATCAGTGCCGATTTCCCAGTGGGCAGAACAGCGGCTGGCACGTTATCTCCTGACTAAAGGACTCTCTTTCCCAAAAGAGCCAGGCATCCCTGATCTCTCTATATATTATGGGCATTATCAATCCTTAATTGTCACAAAGCCAGCTCACAGGGGGTCCTCACATGAGAGCAGACTATGAGGTGATTTCT
Source organism: Mirounga angustirostris (assembly GCF_029215605.1). Lineage (NCBI taxonomy): Eukaryota > Metazoa > Chordata > Mammalia > Carnivora > Phocidae > Mirounga > Mirounga angustirostris. Next base: position 101,000,737 of record NW_026991713.1, on the reverse strand, counting down.
TAATCCACCAGTGGTCAGCAATTAAGCATGTTAAAAAACCTTAGAAAAAGGTGCAGAACTAGACAGATGAAAATTGGGAATGAGGACGTTGTAAAGCTTCAGGGTTCCAAGAACTCATGGATAACCGGCTTTGCAATCAAGGACCAAAAGTAAGAGAAAGAAAAGATAATTACTACAGAGCTGGTTGCAAGGACAGACTTTTTTCACCATCTTCCCTGAAGCACAAAGAGAGAGCAATGTGTTAAAGATAAAGAAACATCAGTGTAAAATACTTAGAATCTCCAAACAGCACACAAAGTCCCAGCAAGAGAAAGCAGAAAGAGAGACAGACTGGTGGGACCCGGGAGCCCCTGCTATAGGTAAAGTTCTATGGGACGTATCTTACTTAGCCTTAACATGGGTGTCTGATGGATGGAGGTACCTGGCTGATAGCGGAGCTTCCACACCCAATCTTTGTATCTGAGAATAATGCTCTGCACTAAGGTTCTGGGATGGGGGAGGAACTCTAGTCTCTCAGGTCTTACTGCTTGAATTTCAAATACTCAAGCAGTCTTTCCACTGACCCTGTCCCACTTTCTGTTTCTCCTGCTGGGTTGTTAAAAAGCACTCGATTAGATGCATTAGCAATTCTACCCCAGTAGACTGACAGTACCACTGTTACAGTTTTGAGTCAATTTAAATTGGCTAATATATTTCCAAATCCTAGACATACACACTAACCCCTTCCCCTCCAGAAGTCTTTAAAAGTATGTGGAAAACGAGCAACTTTTGAACATAAATAAAGCATTAAGCCAAGCCGTGCTTCCAAACCATTATCTATTTTGAGAGCACAGAATAACGCATCCCCAACTAGAAAGACCCCACGTCTGTTAAGTACCTGTTTTCCCTTCCATATTTGCTTTAAATCTGCCTCTTGCAATTTGTTCACCAAGGCTTATATGATATATACTCAAGTGCCTTCAACAGATGTAGGGCCTTTCTTCTTAGACCCAAAAGGAAGTGATAAGATTTAATATTTCTAACCACTTTCATTTGATGTTACAAGTGTGCCACCACCTACCTTTAAGAGTGTGTGAGAATTTAATTAATTAATTAATCTGAAGTGTATCTCTCACATTATGTTTCCCAAAAAAGCCTTGGTTCTCTCTCTTCCCTCTTAGACATCTCAGGCTGTATAATATAGGCCTGACATATTACATCCTACTTTACAACACTTGCCTCTTACTATTAAATGTCTTTTCATCTTGCCAGCTGGACAAAGAAATTAAATGCTTATTTAAGTGTCAAAGTGCTAACATGCCTGGTCCAGCCTGGTCTAACCAGAAAAGTTATCGATCTGAGTACCCAAAAACCATACATGCTTTGGAAAGCTACCAAATTGGATAACACCTTCCATGTCTTTTGTTCAGTAGTCCTGGACTGGTGATTCGTGAGGCCCAAGGACCTCTGGACCACACTCAGAAACAGTGATGACCTTTTTGCACATGCATTTAAAAAGCACTTCAATAACCACATCAGAAGTTTGAGGCCTCAACAGAGAAGATCTTTAACCCAACTGTAACAAAGGTTTTCTACCTGAGCCTTGCTTTTGTTTTTTAAATTTTTATTTCAATATACATTTATTGACTACCTACTATGTGCCAGGTAGGCACTGGCTGATTTAGAAGGAAATGACGTGTGCTTCCCAAGTGCTGCCCGTGTTTGTGCACATGATCTCATTTGATTTGTACAACAGCCCTAGGAGACAGGCATCATCTTCATTTTACCTTTGGGGAGGACAGGTTGAGAAAGTTGGGTGATTTGCTATTGTACCTTGCTTTTAAGAAGAGAGCTAGGAGGGGCGCCTGGGTGGCTCAGTCGTTAAGCGTCTGCCTTCAGCTCAAGTCATGATCCCAGGGTCCTGGGATCGAGCCCCACATCAGGCTCCCTGCTCTGCGGGAAGCCTGCTTCTCCCTCTCCTGCTCCCCCTGCTTGTGTTCCCTCTCTGGCTGTCTCTCTCTCTGTAAAATAAAAATAAAACCTTTAAAAAAAAAAAAAAAAAAGAAGAAGAGAGCTAGGAAATCCTAGCAATCATGTTAAAAAGACCATTTTCATTGGCAGGTGCTGGGCTTTGGTCCTTAGAAGAATAAATGCTTAATGAGAGTAACTATACGGAAACCCTTTTTGAACTACCAATTTTATGGAGTTAGAGGGTGGGGGTGGGGGAGTGAAAGGATCCAATGAACAGATTCTAGCATCATTTGAACTGAGAGATGGTTAGGCTTAATTGAGAAGAAAAAAAGATTTCAACCTACTCGGAAAAAGAATAAAAAAATAGGGTGTAATTCTCCCTTACTGCCAGGATCTAAGTATATCAGTGGTCAAGATGTTCTCTGTCACTTCTAATGCCAGAGCAAGGGGCAGATGTGACTATGGACTTCAGTCTTCATTTATTCTAAATGACCCAGCAGTCTCTACAACATTACCACCTTTGCTACTCTGTCACGGATCTATGAAGAAGCACTTCTACCAGAAAGGTTTTTTTTAAGCTTATAGAAACCTATTATTATCTCTGTATCTTTTATCATAATTAACATAGAGACCCAAACTTCTGAGGGTAATAGTAATTCAGCCAAGCCACCGAGTAGATGATATACAAAGAGACAAATGAAAATGGACTTCATGAAACATCAGATCCAAGCAGCAGAAAAACAAGGACGAGGAAGGAGTAAAGGTGTTACACACAAAGAGCCAAGCAGGGCGTACTCAGAAATCGGGTCCTCCTGCCACCAGGTTTGAATGTCACCTGCTCAGATGCACAGTTAAACTTCGCACAGCCTGTGAGAGGGGGGAAAACAGGGAAAAACAGAGAGAGAAGAGACAGAACACAACTACAAGATGTTAGAAACTCGAGGCTGGAGTGGTGAAATGCGCTAAGACGGCACACAGAAGAACAAGCTTCCAGGGAAAGGCCAGATATCTAGGACAGGAAATATCAGGTCTCAATTCCCTCCCTCTGTCAAATGCTGAAGCTCCTCCCAGTGGGAATAATGCCAGCTGGTCTGCACTCCTAGCAAGCAAGTATATTCACCTTGTGAAGAGACGATCTAATCTTTGATTTCTGTGATGTTGTAGCAAAAGCCCCTAAGCGAGTTACCTATATCTTCTCCTACTCTTTTTCACCCAGATACCTAAGTCCTTCCAATTGTTGTTCTACATTGCTAGCAGCTCCCTCCTCAACAGGAAAGTTTCAAATGATCATTAGTAAATAAAACTATATTTAGGAAGTAGATTACAGATAAATAATGGAATTGTAGGGCTATTTATCTTAGTATTATACTCCCATACTTAAAAGTTTAAAAAGTCTGCACTGGCTAAGAAAATGCATTAGCGTTCAGAAACTGCTAAAACTCCTTTGATTTTGGTTCAGGAAATCTCAGTCTAGTATTAAAGTGTATGATCCAAATCCCAAATGAGTCATTAATTTGGTTAAAGTCCTCACATAAGTCACACATGCAACTTTTTGCTGTAATCCTTTGAAAAAAGCCATTTCATCTGATAAGAGCAATGAGTTCATCTAATCTAATGATTACTCAACTTCCCCTTCCAGCTCAAGATCTGTGAGGGTACAACAGACAGGCTATATTCTGGTCACCTGGTTTTCCAACTGACCTTAACAACAGTTCCTCTTCAGGCTTCTGCCACAGATATTGCAGTTTTTAGAAGACAATGGTTGCTTTGATTGCTTACCTTGACCTGGAGCAGAAAGGCTTGGTACTGAAATGGCACCATCACTGGTAAAGGCTGAATAGAGGTTGTCACTGGAGGGAGATGGCTTAAGGGGCTGTAACAGCTGATTCTGCCCAGTCTCTGGGATGCTGCCAGGAGGGTGGAGGGTCTGCTGGGGGTGCAAAACTGAAGTGGCACTCTGACCAGACAGGTTACCTGCCAAAAGATAAAGCAGCATGAGGAAACATGTACAGCTTTCCCCTTGCCCTTAATAGGCACTATTCTCATTACTCCAGTGTGTCCCACTAAGTGACTAATCACAAGTCAGAAGCTGTAACTGATCAAAGAACAAAGGCCTCCCTCACGGGAAGGTAAGTGAGGAATGACATGAGAATCAACAGGCACTAGGGCTATAGGTAGCTTTAGATAGCCTAGAAGGTTCATAAGTCTCAGCTGAGAACATTCCGTGGGTATGAGAGAATTCCATGATCGCTTTCCTAAACACTATTATAAAACACTGAGTTGGAGCACGACATCAACAGGTTTGGTGGGGGGCAGTCTCTGCTTAGTCTTTTTTCCAAGCATGTGTCAGATCAAATACAGAAGTGTTGTCAAAACTGACACAAGTGATTACAGAGTAATGCATATTTAAAATTATTTGTGGCAGGTGGCTTTTATTTCCTAGTCGTCTGCCTTGAAATTGACGAACGTGACTGTTCCCTACTAATTGGTGGAATAGAAGGCCACTCAAAAAGTATGTCAAAATTGGGATCAGAATCTAAATTAGCTGATATCCCTTATAATCACATTTCCACTACTGAATTGGTTCTAATGTGCTAGAGAAGAGGTTTGGGTTTCTGAAAGCTTCCAGGAGAATGGAAAGCTGCTAAGAAGTTTACAACTGCTTTCCAACATATTTATATTAGACCTGGAGAACAAATAGAGGTACAAACTTATTTCAGGCTTTTTCACTTTTCAACTAATTATCTGTTAACATCATAATTTCACTGAAGGGTAGACAAACTGTGTAGTTTGTTACAAGATAGTTACAAGATATTGTGATTTAACTATTTTTTTATTACAACCACTAGCAAGTTCTTTACTTCAATATAGATAAATGAAATAACTTTAATCAAGAAAATTACCACCTAAGACATATATGAAATTTACAGTCATCCTAGCGGCAATTATGAGTAATTCATTCATTGAAAGGAAAAATCTACCTAAACTTTACTAAACAAAGAACAGTGTATTTTCTTTCATTTGTCCGTGATTTTGGTGAAATGTGAGTTATAGGAGTAACCAGGTAATGCTAAATTGTTTATCTTTAAGGACAACCATAAATGGCTACCAGTAGATAGTAATATGGATCACAATGGAACAAGCCACTGTACTCATCCAGTCTACTTTCATAGACTCAACAAAAAGAGATACTATAAACAGGGAGAGTGTAAAAGTCAAGGAAGCAAGAATATTAGGAAAGTCAAACTCCTTTGAAATTTAACAAAAACAACAAATGTTCAATAGGTTACATATAGAGTTGGAGACAGAAACAAAAGCTGGGACAGCCAAGGCTGACCTGGTCCATGGCTTTTTACCTGAAAGCTGGGGGCTTTTATTCCCCAAGGAACTGCTGCGACTGGATTTGCTGCCTTTGCTTTTAGTGGGTCGCCTTCTTCTCCCTGAAAGGGGGGCAGCTGGGGGAATAATGACAGCGGGGGGAACCTTTCCCAGTTTGGTATACAAAGATTCAATTTCATGCTTCTGGCGACTCTGCAAGTCTTGAATTTCTTTAAGATGCCTATGAAAGATAACCAAACATAATTCAAAAACATTATAACCACTTTTGTTCAAATAAGATTTAATAACATATTCTTTAACCTCCATTCAAGTAATTACTTACTCATGAATTCCCCCCCACCCCAGTATACTTAACCTAATTTCTATTGCCTTGAAATTCTAGTGTGTCATCTCATATTGTTGGCCTCCATTACCCAAGCCAAATTCCAATAAGCTCCTAAACAACAACAAATAAGTTGACAATGTGTTAGGAGAAAAGGTTTCCTGACTTTGGAGGCTATACACAGGAGTACTGAATTGCTACTTTGATCCAGTTTATCAAATATGACCTATAAAACCTGCCAACATAATCTACATCCCAGTGCCATTACTGGATTCATTTGGTAGACTAGTAAATAAATTAGATTAGGTTAATAATGATAAAGAGCGCTATTAACAAAAACAACAATATAACAAAAGGTGAAGAAGTTCTAGAAGTAGAAATGCTATGGGTCCTTATAAATATAAGAGACCAAAGGAGAACTACATTCAGATAACTAGCTTTTGCATATCACCCTCTCTTTAAAAGCAATGAGATACAAGCATATTGCAGTGAAAAGAATACTAATCTAGGCACCAGGAGCTAGGTCTTAACACAGTTCTGCCATTATTCTTTCACAGAAGAAAATATACTTACTTTTCTCGTAGTCTTCGCAGCTCTAATTTTAAATCTTCATCTTCAATATCTGACTCATTGTCACTACTCATGTAAGAGGAGTTGAATGAATTACTAAGGCTTTGACTTAGATTCTGGATAGGCAGGCTCTTCGAGCTCAGCTGATGGGGGGAGTGTGGACTACCTGAACCATCATCCACATCCCTGCTAAGGAAGGCGGCCTCCAAGTCAGAAGATGGCCCATTCAGATGTGAAGGCTCTGACAGTTCAGGCTTTTCTTTCTTTGGTATCACAGCAGGGAGAACACCCTGTTCCAAATCCATAAAAGGAGGAGATGCTGTTGGCCCCTCTTTCTTTGCCTCAGTGATCTTGTCTTCAGTTCTTGATACAGAGAAACGACTTACTTTGTCTGCTGTAGTTGTCACCTGGAAACGTCCTACCTTGGTAGGCTGCCCAGTTTCTGACTTTGCTTCCAACGCAGGAGTTTTGTGGGCACTATCTGGCATATCTGATGAGATGTCATGGATGGTTATCCCATTAGGCTCTGTCTTCACCAGGGTACTTTCTGGACTACTACTTGATAGCACTGAGGACTCTGAAGTACTGGATTCAAAATGAACAGACTTTGTATCTTCTGACTTATTTTTACCCTCTTTTTGGACATCATCCATTGCAACTGAAACCTGATAGAAAGAGACCAAACTGAGATTAAAAAACAAAGTCTCCAATATTCAATTTTTTAAAATGGCCCTTAAAAAAAAATTGAGGGGTATCTAGCTGGCTTAGTCAGTAGAACATGTGACTCCTGATCTCGTGGTTCTGAGTTCAAGTCCCACACTGGGTGTACAGATTACTTAAAAAATAAAATCTTAAAAAAGTAAATTACTTTATTTTCCAGTGAATAGGCTGGGATGTCTTTACATAAGTCTTTACATATGGAAAGTATGTCTTTTTTTTTTTTTTTTTAAAGATTTTATTTATTTATTTGAGAGAGAGCATGAGAGGGAAGAGGGTCAGAGGAAGAACCAGACTCCCCGCTGAGCAGGGAGCCCGATGCGGGACTCGATCCCGGGACTCCAGGATCATGACCTGAGCCGAAGGCAGCCGCCCAACTGACTGAGCCACCCAGGTGCCCGGAAAGTATGTCTTTACATAAGTCCCTCCATCTTCACTGTGAAAATAAATGGAATACCATTATAGAAAACAACAAATCTGTACTGAGATGTATAGATTAGATATACAGATTCTCAGCAGCTGGCTAAGCTTACTAAGTAAATAATTTACTTTCATATCTCATGTTATACACAGGACTTAGATTTATGTCTTTGTGGAAATATAAATAACAACAGGGAATAGAATCTTGAAGGTTGCTTGTGAATATAAAAACTACAAATGCCAACTAAGCTTCAAGAATCAACACACCAAATGGGACTATAAGGAGGATCCACTACTATCCCCAACACCCAGTGCTATCCTGAGAATAACTGGAAAGCAGTTGTGAAAGCAATTAAAAAAAAAAAAATTTCACTAGTTGGACCAGCTGGGAAAATATAATGATATGGTGTCACCTGATGCTCAGTCAGTACTTTCACTTCAGAAATTAATTCTAAAAAATTATCCTAAACATGGAAAGTGTTTTTATATACAAAAATGTTTCCTGTTACTTTACTATGTTGGAAAAATCAGAAACAACCTAATGACTAACAAAAGATGGGGGGAAAAGCCACGAAATATTCAAAGAAGCAGGGTCAACTGTAGATACACACATGTGCACAGAAAAAGGAATGGAAGGAAACACATACCCTAAAAAGTAATCCTGGATGGGGAAGGGAGGTGGGGGGATGAGCAGATAATTTCCTGTTTCTCTACTACACTAAGTAGTCTATATTTTCTTTAATTGGCATGTATTATTATCATTTTTTAAAGTTTACTTACTTACTTATTTTTAGTAATCTCTTCCCCCAACATGGGGCTCGAACTCGTGACCCCGAGACTGAGGCACACGCTCTTCTGACTGAGCCAGCCAAGGACCCCAGCATGTATTTTTTTTTTTTTGCATGTATTATTTTTAAGAGGGGAAAATGATAAAGAGCTATACAAAAGAGATATATCATTAAATTGGCAATTATGTCCCAAAGTTAAGTAATCATTTTATTATATACCTATTCACCCAAAGAGGAAATCAAGGCAAGGAAAAGTGGTTGTCTTACCTGAAATCGTCCCATCTTGAAAACACCAGTTCCTGAACTAGTTGCTAGGACAGGACCTTCTACAATATGAGAAACTGAAACAAGTACATGGAGGAGAAAAAGAACTTAAATTAGTATCTCTTTTTAGTTAGCTTCCTTTCCCTTTGGCTAGAAATACAGCAAAATAAAACTATGTATCAGGTGAGGAAAACTGTTTGAGGCAAGGACAACAGAAGAGATACTACAAAAACTATGGTTAACAGGCAGTAAGAATTCAATTACTCATTCTTTAACTCAAAGATAGATAGATTTAAGTAAACGAAGAGAAAGGATGAGATTTTACCTAGGATATTAAAGACCCAAATGGGTCTTTTCTTTTTAAATGAAAATCACTATGACAAACTGGTTTAGGCAATACTTAGGCAAAATCCTAGAACAAGAAGTAGAGGTGTCAGAATCACTGATACGTAGTTTTGAGCAACTTTAAAGTCACCTACGTCCTCCTCTCTAGGGACAACCCTTTGAGGTTTTTTTCCTGGAGATAATGTAGGCATATACCAGCACTTTATTTTACACAACTAGTAAGTTGTATTTTATACAACACTGATTTTGATATTTTAACAATGTATCTTGGACAGCATTCCATATCGTTGTCTCATTCTTTTAAATGGCTGCATAGTGTTTTAGGTTTGTCTGCCTACTATATGTATGCAAATGTACCACATTTTAAGCAGACTTATGCTGATGGACATTTAAGTTTTTCAGAACTTGCTATTACAAAAGTGCTCTAACAAATATTTTCTTATAGATCTGTGGAATAAATACCTAAAAATGGACATGCTGAATCATGCCCATTTAAAACTTTGATAGACATTACTAAACTGATCTCCAAAGAGGTTGTATCAAGTCACTAGTGGCTATTAAACTTCTGAATTTACCAGTGAGAGGTAAGAAATCCTATCACTTACTAGTCTTTTTTGTGATATGAATACATCCCCCCCAACCCAGTTTTTTATTATCTTTGGACCTCATGGCATTTTTTCCATGAAGAAAATTTTGAATCTATTACTGCTTCTGGGCTGAGTATTAAATGTAGTAATAACACCGGTCTCTGCATCAGGGATCAGCAAATTATGATCATGGACCAAATTCAGCCCATAGCTTGTTTCTGTAAATAAATACTGTTAGACTACAGAGCAAAACTCATTCATTCATGTATCGTCTATGCTGCTTTTGGGCTACAATAGGAGATTCGAGTAATTGCGACAGAGACTATACAGCCAGCAAAACCTGAAACATATACTTGGCCTTTTACAGAAAGTTTGTTGACCCTGCTCTAGACAGTTAAAAAAAAAGAAAAAGGAGAAGAAAAAGAAAAAGATTCCTTTTATGTTTTGTTACAGTACTGTTTTACAGTATCACTTTCTATCTTTGATCCATTTGGAATTTTTTTTGGTTGAAAGCCCACCTTTTTCATATTCTACATTCTCTTACAGTTTGTCCATTTCTAGACTTTTCTGGTCTGTTCCACTGATTTTCAAGTCACTTCTTTTAAAATGAGAGAGCTAATTCAGAAGATAATTGTCTTGAAAATATTTTAGAGAGGTTTGAAGTGAAATTTAGAATTTAAGGAAGAAAGAAAGCTGAGCATTCCAGGTAAATCTTACTAATAGTTATACAGGGAAATATATCTATGTAGGTGATAGTGAGGAGAATGAATAAACTATATAAAAAGGAAAAATATTTAAGCAAGTGCTCTACAAAATCACACTGAGTAAGTACAGCTCATATTGAATTATTTCCACTTTTGAATATAAATGGTTCTAAGGGAAAAGGTGACAAAATAAAAGCTTTAAATTTCCTAGTTTCTGGGGGACTGGTGATGTCATGAAAAGAGATTCACAATAAAACTTTAGAAAAGAAGTCGCTGATATGAACTTATGACCTAGTGCATGCTCATGAAAATTTTAAATTGTTGGTATGGGTTATTTTTACAAAATTAAGCTGGAAACATGCCTAAAGAGAATATACATATGAACATGCCAATTCTAAAGACTCCAGAAATAGATAAAAATGCTTAAGCTGATTAAAATCTTACATTTGTATTTCTACCATCCATGTTATTTAAGATTATCTCTATCTCTACCTAGTGTCACAAAAGCCAAGAGGTTAAGGTAAATTAACTTTTGTATGTATGCCTGCCTCAATTTCCTATCTCTCTTAGCAAGGATCTGGCCCAGCTAACAACAAAGGGTCTTATTCCGAGAAACTATCATTGTCCTTTGCATGTCCCCCTTGAAAACAAACAAAAACAATATAAAAGATTCATTAATTTGCTAGTATGACATGGTCTAGATATTAGTATTGATGCTCCTCAGTTATGAAATATATAAAAATGCTTTTTAAAACTATCTCAAATACACCTACATTCTTAAGAAAATCTTTGAAATAGTAACCCCTATGATCGATTATAGAGAGGACTGGAAATGGTACATAAGAAGGAGGATGCTTCTCACCATCCTTCTGAGGCTGTGCTCCTGCTTCTGCAACTGCTGTTGGAGCCATCATGGACACAGGCTGCAAAACATACACATAGATACCATAAAATCTTTAGCTTCAGTCGCTCTTTAAACTTTTGTCATGCTGCCTTGCCTCTGGTCTTTATAAAGGGCAAAAGAAATATAGTATATGTGAAGAAACACTTACATCCAAGGGAGTTTTCTTTTTTTTTTTTTCAGCCTAAAAAGAAGTCTGATGTAAAAAAAAAAAGGTTTTTTTTTAATTAAAGATTTTATTTATTTATTTGACAGAGCGAGAGAGCACAAGCAGGGGTAACAGTAAAGGGAGAGGGAGAAGCAGGCTCCCCACCAAGCAGGGAGCCCGATGCGGGGCTCGATCCCAGGACCCTGGGATCACGACCTGAGCCGAAGGCAGACGCTTAACCATCTGAGCCAACCAAGTGCCCCTAAAAAAGTTTTTAAAAGGAAGAAATCCTGAGTTGTTTCTATATTGTTTTCTTCATTTTTCTCATGGGATACTTAGTGTTTAACTTGAGTATTCATAGAAAAAAAATATACATTTTTAAGATTTTATTTATTTATTTGACAAAGAGAGAGACACAGCGAGAGAGGGAACACAAACAGGGGGAGTGGGAGAGGGAAAAGCAGGCTTCCCGCTGAGCGGGGAGCCCAATGCGGGGCTCGATCCCAGGACCCTGGGATCATGACCTGAAACAAAGGTGTGCCCTTAACGACTGAGCCACCCAGGTGCCCCCAAAGAAAAATAGTTTTAATCAGAACATTGTGTCACAAGCTTAAAAGGAAGAAGTTAAAACTTTTTACTTAAAGTACAGCTTCCGGGGCACCTGGGTGGCTCAGTCATTACAGCGTCTGCCTTTGGCTCAGGTCATGATCTCAGGGTCCTGGGATTGAGCCCTGCATCAGGCTCCCTGCTCAGCAGGAAGCCTGCTTCTCCCTCTCCCACTCCCCCTGCTTGTGTTCCCTCTCTCACTTTATCTCTGTCAAATAAATGAAATCTTAAAAAAAAAAAAAAAAAAAAGTACAGCTTCCTCCAAAGCATAAATGCAAAATCCATAGGATTGATCTATGGTGTAATTCTAGCCAGAGGTAAGACAAGAAAAGTACCTTTCAAATAAATAAAATCTTTTCCACAATCACACCACTGGGTCAGTTGTTAATCTTACATTCATCTGCCTTATTTCTGTTTGCTGGAACAAGCAAAGACTCTGAATTAATACTTTTAACTCTGTAGGTGTTAACGGTATTAATAGGTTACAGTATCCTCTAGGAATATAATATATTAGGATTATGGAAAGATGTCATCAAGATTTTCAAAACTTACACCAACTGTGGATGTCACCGCAATAGTCTCTGGACTAAGTGTTCTTCTCAACTGAGCATCAAGATCTTCCAGAGGCTGCTGGGACTGAATGAAAACAAGCACAATAAATAGAGGTCTTTGGCATAGTCAGAGCCACTATATATAGCCAATCTATATACGAATACTGTTTGATGCTTTAGATTGACACAACATATTATCTATTCACTGAATATAAAACTCAATATGCTAAATTTAATGTACATTGCTTAAATGATTTATGTCAATTTCCCAAGCCTAAGAGAAATTCAGTTACATTTATGTTTTTACAGTTTTGAAGTCTTCTTACCTTCTATGTTTGATGTTACTTGAAGTGATAGAAAAGTTTCTATTTGTCCTCTCTTTAAAAACATTCTGATAGGGACGCCTGGGTGGCTCAGTCAGTTAGGCATCTGCCTTTGGCTCAGGTCATGATCCCAGGGTCCAGGGATGGAGCCCCGTGTCAGCTCCCTGCTCAGCGGGTAGTCTGCTTCTCCCTCTCCTCCCTGCTCGTGTTCTCTCTTGCTGTATTTCTGTCACTCTCTCTGCCTCCCTTTCTCAAATAAATAAAATCTTTAAAAAAATTCAGATAAATGTATCAAGATCTATCAGTAGATTAATTCTATCACATGTTCCCCTATTTTCCTTTCAGTTTGGTACATCTTTCTGAGAACTTGTCTTTATGAATGGCATTAATATATCCTGTCACTATCAAGGGATATTTAAGTCTTTTTTTTTTTTTTTTTAAGATTTTATTTATTTATTTGACAGAGAGAGACACAGCGAGAGAGGGAACACAAGCAGGGGGAGTGGGAGAGGGAGAAGCAGGCTTCCCGCGGAGCAGGGAGCCCGAAGCGGGACTTGATCCCAGGACCCTGGGACCATGACCTGAGCCGAAGGCAGACGCTTAATGACTGAGCCACCTAGGCGCCCGTATTTCTTTAAGTCTTAATAATCTATACTTCTTACACCCTACAGATTGCAGCAAGAAGGCACTGGAGGTTTGGACATTCCATCCTGTTAACCACGTCTTACTACCATCCACCCCAAGGCCGTTAACTTTTTACCTTTGACACAGACGGTAATCCCACATCTATCTATTGGCTTCTATCAACCCATTCTTCTGCGGCTTTATCTTCCTTCCTCTATATACAGGCATTATCCACTTACCCTCACCACCCCCTCCCCATCTTATTTGCTCTTTTGTGTCACATTTGAGCCCCCTTAGGAGTCTCAATGTATGTTTTTAAGAGAAAATAGGTGTAAAACCCCTAATTTACAGAATTTCACAATGTATTTTTTCCAAAATTTAGTGGCTGATGGATTGAGTTCTCTTTGGAGTTATTACTTTATTCTGGCAAGTTCTTTAAGTTATGTTCTACTGTACATCTAGGATTACATAAGTAGGGATAAAGTCAGACTTCTCAAGTTAGAAATTTATCATGTTTTCCTTAGATACAATTTTAAAATAAATCACTGATTTAGTTTCAATGTTTACTACTCTGTCTCAAGGCAGAAGCATTATAATGAATTCATAGTAAGTACTTTCTTTATGGGTATTCAACTAAATGTGTGGGGTGGTGGAGTAGGGTGGGAAAGGGAAATGGTAATTTAAATATTGCAGGCAGTTCTACCCAATGATCAGAACTGAGCGTGAGATAGCGAATTAATATTCATGTCACTGGTTTCAGTTTCTGTATGAGTAATCTCATGTTAATTGAGCTGTGTGGGTTTTGTACTGAAAGATATAATATGTATTTTTCATGAAGCATGACCCTTATATCCACCTATACATAAGTCAATTACTTTATTAGGTTGTCAATGAAAGAAATGTCAAACATTCAAGAAAAAACTGGTTGAGCTCACAGAAAAGGGGCATTATCAGTTATCAGTGTGGTATCTTTTCTTAAGGAACTTTCAAAGTTAATTTTGATTACTTGTAAGTTTTTACTTCCAGAGTAGTCTAGAACCTAATCTCAGTCCTTAGATGCAATTTCACTCCACAAAACTGTGAATGAGAAGAATTATATTTGTCTGGTAAAATGTAAACCTTGCCATTTTCTTCCTTCCTAAAATATGAAGAAGTATTAATATCAAATGTTTTCTAGAGGACTTGAAGCAATATTATGAACAAGAGAACTATGAAGCTTCTTACTTTAAATAGGGCCTAGATAATTACCTATACTGTTTTAAAAGAAAGTTGTTACTAAGTCAAAACCAAAGAGAAGCCAGAAGCCAAGATCATGCAATGGAGAATTTAAGTAAGCTTTGTGAAAGAAAAGTAGGGGTACAAAAAGAAATCTGCCAAGTCTTGGGGCAGGGCACCTGAGTTAGTGAAGGTCCTGGAAAAGGTGGCAGCTGCTCGCTGGGTGGAGTACCAGCTGGAAGTTCAGTACCCACTGGCAGCACCTACAGACAATGAAGGGAAATTCAAGTCCATGAGACACTAAGAGTAAAGACTGCATACTGGAGAGCAAATCAATTAATTCCAATGTAGAGACGTAAGAGTAAAATATATCTATAGTTAAGACATGCTTGTCACCTAGCTTATATTCTGGTATCTATCTTAAATAAAGGACATTATAACCATGATAGTGTTATAGGGGTTACTACTGCATACCAATAAAATGAATAGCAAAATTTAGTAAAAGGTTATTCCCTAGGGAAAAGAGAATCAAAGGCTTTAAGGACATGAGAGGCATAGTCCAGTATTCTTGAGCCACTGTTTTGGCATAGTATCATCTGGCTTTTCCTAAAACATTTTTCTGAGAAAACAATACAGTTCAGAAATAACCAAAGGTCAAGTCTGATAACAAAAGTCATCAGGATACTATTACTAGTAAACAATTTGTACACAGCCTCTATTATTATCCTACTATAAAAAGAATTTTACAGTCAATGGCAAAGCAGAAAGATGAGTGAAGCACAGAATATAGTAGAAAAAACACAATCTTGTTACTTGGAGCAGATCAGGGAGACTGAAGACGGCAGAATGAGAGGAAATCCACCACAGCAGAATGAGAAAACATATTTTAGTTATTTTATTCCTAGGATTAGAGTCTTTTTTCCTCTGTATGAAATTCATCGCCAGCTTCCAATTTTTTATAACCCCCAAATTGTGTATCTGTGGAATCTAAGCAAAGCAGAAAGTTTGCTTCTGCTTCATTCTCACTGAAACAAAGGCTGTGAACTGCTAGCGCTCTGTGTAATTGCTAGCAGAAGCATTCAGCTTCCTTTTGAGAGACAGATTTCTTTAGCTGGTACCAGTTAGGAAGAGACGTCTGTGTTGTACCTATTATACATCCTTAGAAAACCAGGCAGTATAATTAATCCCCAAATCCTGCCATATTTCAAAAGACAAAAGCATCTTGTGTTCAACGTCCATATATCCTAAAATCATTTTCAAATTATTTAATAAATACCGAATGTCTAATACAGGCCAGGCTGTCTTTATAACTACATTTCTACTTTGCAAGGCTGAGTTGAAAAAATGCACTTATGGGCGTGGGGGGAAGAATGATCATATTTATCAAATTATTTCAGAACAAGAATCTTACTGGAGCTTTAGTTAAAGGTGGCTTCGACGGAGCAGGTCCAGCTTTCGCTCCTGGTGTCGCGCTGACTGGGGCTGACACATAGCTGACTGGGGTAGAAACCTGCCCAGGTGGGACCACTGGCGTAACTGACAAACCAGGTGTACCCAGTGGCAAACTGGTTGGTGGTAAGCATGTACTTGTAGTGGAAGTCATGAGCTTGCTTGGTGCAACAGCGGTGGTTGGGATGCCTGGTGTGACAGTGGTCTCTCCTACCAGTGAAGTCTCCAGTGAGACAGACGTATGTTGGGCTCCAGATGAGCTGTGTTCACTAAAGAGAGACCGCAGCTTTTCCTCTAGAGTCTTTATGTCATCAATTCCAGGAGCTTTGGGCTGTGAGTCGGCATCTATTTCAGGGCAGTGAGTGTGGGGCTGGTTGGGAAGTAAAGCTGGTTGAGGCTGACTGTGAATTAGTGTCTGCTGCACGGCAGGCACGCTGGCAATAGGCTGTACCAAGGGTAGGACACCAGGTACTTGGGGTAATGAAGGTGTAGAAGTAGGTCCTGCTGCTTGAGGAAGGGCAGGAGTAGAAGCTATAGCTGATGGGGTGATCAAAGGATGCATCCCACCAGGCTGAGAAACGGAAGTAGACAATCCTGCTCCAGGGGAGGGAGACGGTGATGCAGAGAGGGACAAAGGCAATCCAGTTGTACTACTGTGAGATGTTCTATCTAGTGAGTGTGCACTAACCACCACTGTTTCAGCTGGAGTCGGAGCAGAGGTGCTACTGCTAAGCTGAAGAGACGGCTGTGAAGCTAAGCTTGGGAACGGAGCGGTGGCAGGAAGAGAGGCTAATGTGGCTGCGCCAGCAGCACTGCCTGCCACCTGCTGCGACGGTACAGGTGCGGGCTTAGCACCCGGCGCGGCAGCACTGCCCCCTGCAGGGGCTAAAGTTGCTGCAGCCGGCAGAGAGGGCAAAGTGCCTATGCTGGAAACCGCGCTCCCAGATGTGGGAGCCTGAACTGGCTGGGATGTTGCTGATACCGAGACAACTGCAGGTACTGTGATGCTCGAAACCACAGTGGGAAATATTGGTGATTCAGATACAGGTGGGACAGGGAGACCACTCGAGGGCATCACACCTGCGCAGGTGGCAACTCCACCGATCCCTGTTTCAGTGGGCACTGGAATCTCAGACTGAATTACTGATGTGGAAATGTCAGTAAGGGGGCTGCTAGCTGCAGGGACTGATACTGAAGGTGTGGCTGCTGCTGTGGCTGGGACTCCAGCGATGCTACTCATGGAAGGAGGGACTACTGGAAATGTTGGTCCTGTATGACTGAAGTTGGGAGGTGCCGTGTTGGGCCCTTCTGTCATTTGGGCATGTCTAAGTTCAGAAAAGGCCTGCTGTAGGCTAAGGGATGAAGCAGAGTGAGACAAGTTCATTCCAGCGCCGTGAGAAGTAGAGGCAGCAACTGCAAAGGAAAACACAAAATTCAGAACCAGTCCATTTTAAAAGGGTGGATTCAAAATTGTCCTAACAATCTATTTTGCGATTACCAACACTGCCACATACCAACAAGGTTTAAAACTTCTAAGGAAATGACAGGCTCTAAAACAGCAAAGTAAAAGAGCAGTTTGATCAAAATAAGTTAGCTTGTATGAAGATCTATTTCTAGGGGCAAAAAAATTTAATAAAGAGGAAAAAAGGAAAAACAAGTCACCACAAAGCATCTACAATAATCCTAAATGGAGAAACGAACACATACTACTGTATGGATACAGTATCTATTACACAGGCTGCATCTAGTACCTTCTCCTCTCTGGCTCTTGTCTTTTACACTTGATCTTAGCCAAAAGGCCGAGAAGCGATGGTTCTTGTCTTTTAATCCTCCCTATTCATCATCTATTTCCCTCCCCCATATGTTTGTCTATTGTTTATAATCTTAACTTTCTACTCTTCTTTATTGTCTATGTCATCATTTGTACTGCTTGATAACCAAACTTCCAATATAGCAGAGATACTGTAGGAGTAATAGAAGTTTGTGGTAGAAGCAATTCCTTACCTGTATCTGATATTTCACTAGTGAAAACTTTTGATTCTCGTAATCGACTTTCTGGCACAGGACTCACTATAAACCGTCTTCCAGCAGAATGAACAACTTGGGTTAAAGAACTGGTAGGAATGCCTGGTTAAAAAGAAACCACGTAATTGCATTATTTATATATTGTCACCAACATGAGATTTCAAGATTTCATTATGAGTATACATACAACTTCTTAGGTCAAAGGTAAAAGCAAACATGGAAAGAAAAGAAATTCACCTATTTGCTGTGGCATGGAAGATGCAGGAATTGGTTGTTTGAACTCTCCTTCCAATTTCTACAACAAACAAAAGTGATCAAATTCATTCTCAAACACTATCTTAAAGATTGGGCAAAGCAAATGGCCACATGCAAAGAGAACATAAATGTTTGATAATCTCAGTCATAAATATAATGTGGTATCACTGACCATTGTGCATAGCAGATTTAACACCACAGCATTATTTTAATTAAACAAAGCTTCTCTATGGGAATGGTGAACTTACTTGAGAACCTGCAAAGCCATAGTCATCCTTTCCTTGCAGACTCTCCAATCCCTGGTCACCCTCTGGTTCCACACTGACATCCTCACTGAGCATTTCATCAGCTTTTTCAATAATTTCTCGTACTTGATCCACAAATGACTCTCTCTCCATTGCTAGAATAAAGTCATTGTTCACCTGCAGAAGAAATGTGATGTCAGTCTGTTTAGTACAGTGTTACTCATGTTTTAAGTCATTCCAGTTGCTACTTATTCATGACTTTTGTCCTATCTGCATACCACCTGTATCATTATCTACTTGCTATGTAAGTTAGTTCTTCAATACCTAGAGTTAGACATGTCCTAGACAAAAATATCTCTAAATCCCATGTTTGGTGTGCTAATTATATTCACGTTGAGCTAATTATATTCACGTTGAAATAAATACATAACTGTCAAAAGAGATTACAAAATACTGCACATTTTCTTAGGGCAGTGGATACTGAAAAAGTACTAAAGCAAAATCTGGAGCTCCAAATGCAGACATACCATAATTGTTGCTATCTCCTCAGGATTGTCACCATCTAAATCGAATTTGAATGTAACCATTTTCCGATTATGAGTCTCTAACTGACATTCTACTACCCGGTCTCCTTTATTTGAAACCTAAAAAGAAAAAAAAAAGGTACTTAATATTGCAGAAGCCATATTCAATGCTGTTACTGAATTTGAGAAAAGAATGCAGATTATCACTTGAACTTAAGCCTGATGTTACCACTTAAAGACTTGTTGGTATTTACCTCTTAAACTGGTAGCAAGAAAACATTAAGAAAATACCAGCCCTTGGGCTACTTCCTCATCTTCCACTGAAGGGTCTGGAAGGAATGTAAAGTCTCTGTTCTACAAATTAAAACTCTTTTTCTAAAAGGTAAATAAATGTCTTACTATAAAAATATGGAATTTACCAATATTATTGGGTGATTAGAAAATTCCAAACTTTCATCAATACACCTGAGCCTTGGAGATATTTAAATGATATTAAGTAACTATACGAAACCCACAAATTAGTAAAACTTACATTCAAAATTCTTAATTTTGGACGTGAAGTCTTTTCATGACGAGAGCGACTTCTAACAGATTTTCGATAATGCCGTTTTGCAGTTCTCCCTTCATGCCTTCCACTGGATGATGGGACATTCTCATTGCCATCACTCATTCCTGAAGCAACATCTGAATGTGCACTTCGGAGAAAAAAAAAAAGTTAAGTGTTTAAAGGTTTAATATTTTGTTTTTTTTTTTTAAAGATTTTATTTATTTATTATTTGAGAGAGAATGAGATAGAGAGAGAGAGAGCACATGAGAGGGGGGAGGGTCAGAGGGAGAAGCAGACTCCCTGCTGAGCAGAGAGCCCGATGTGGGACTCGATCCAGGGACTCCAGGATCATGACCTGAGCCGAAGGCAGTCGCTTAACCAACTGAGCCACCCAGGCACCCTAAAGGTTTAATATTTTGAAGTTTTAGATCATCCTACCTGCCAGGCAAGGAAGGAGAATTTACTTTTACATACCTGTCTATAGAGGAGACCAAAGTGGTAGGCTGTGCTTGTGCCACTGGAACCGGCTCTGGAGGAGCAACTTGAGAGACTCCCTGAGTACTCTGTAAATAGAGAGAATAATGCAACTCTTGGCAGTAACACATTTTATTTGTTATTCATTATCTCCAATAAGCTACTCTTTTTTTATTTTTCCTTATCCCCCCGTCTAAGTCCTAGCAGCACTAAATTTACTAGTATTCTCAGTATTCAGCATCTAGAGACAGTGGTCTTAAAATTCCAAAGGAAGTTTCTAAAACTAAGGCTCTGGTATCGACTGCATGGTGTGACATCAGCCGACATAGCTGCTAGGTAGTGAGAAAGTACAACTTGCATGCAGCCAGCATCTTCCTAGAAGTGTGCAACAGGGCAGGCAGAGCAAAGTGCAAAGATTCAGATCTTTCTCCTAGTAGGGCAAAAATGATTATTGGGAGCACAGCAGGATAAGATACTTTTATGACTGCCAATGGCAAGACTTTGTGAAAGGACAAGAATAATGGCTAAAGTACTAGCTAGAGAAGTGAAGTGCTAATAGGGTTAATCTTCTCCAAGGCACACTCACTTCCCAACAGAACAGCCAGTGGCAACAAGGCCCCCACATTGGCATTTCATTCTGCTGGAAGAAAAAGTCATTTAGAAGTTAGTTTGAAAATAGTCTCCAACTGAGTTCTAAAACAGGGGAACCTATGTTTTTTCTTTGTCAAATTATCCCATGTGTATATATGTTTTATATATAAACATGCAGTAATTCCATTTACCTCCAGAGCTGCTTGCTGGGAGGATGTAGTGGGGGCTTGCTGTGCTAAACTCACTGCTGGCTGGGACACTTGAACCTGTCCTCCTATACTGCCCACAGAAACCAAAAGGTTTGATTCCACAAAAGGCTGCACCACTGTAGGAAAGTAACCCGGTGTAGCTAGTGCTTCTGTCGGCATGGGAGGGGATAGGACTGTAGAAGGGATGCAAATAGAAGCCACGCTGGAAGAGGGAGCAATATTTGAATCTCCTGGGTATTGTGGTGGCAGTCGAGGTGGAAAGCCCTGTGACAGAAATGAGGAAGGTGAGTTAGTGCAGGTTGGGTCATCAAATTAGCAAAACAGTAAGACATGCATAAAAAAACCCAACAAACAAACCAAACAAAAAAAACACCAAAAAAAACCCCCCAAAGACCCCAACAAAAAAAGCACACAGCAAAGAAGAATAGTAGTAGCCCAATCTCTAATAATTTAAAGAAGATTTAAACATGATTCTTGAAATGGTAGACCGGTTTCAATTTGGGGGACAGTACTCTACAACTATAAATTGCTGGGTTTTGCCCTCCTGGAGATTAAACAGGAGGAACAAACATAATTCTTTTTTTTTTTTTCTTAAAGATTTTACTTATTTGACAGAGAGAGACACAGTGAGAGAGGGAACACAAGCAGGGGGAGGGGCAGAGGGAGTGGGGAGCCTGATGCGGGGCTCGATCCCAGGACCCTGGGATCATGACCTGAGCCAAAGGCAGACACTTAACAACTGAGCCACCCAGGCGCCCCCAAACATAATTCTTTTTAGAAAAATATCAACTTTCTAGGTAATCTTAAGTGGGAGAATGCAAAAACTCTTCAAGGTATCAGTCATTCTAGTCATATCATAACAGGATAATCTGAAGCTTTTTATTGGTACCACGTTGGCTACTCTATTTACCCTACCTATAAAAAAAAAAAAAAGAGTACCCTGATATAATATATTATTAGCCATATCTAGCATTCAGTCAGCTTACATCAAATAGAACAGAACCATCTTTCTCTAAGAAATGTCTTAAGAAAAATGGAAATGAATCATCAGACATCATTACCCTATCTTTTCTCTGAATTTTACTCTATTAGCTTCTCTAGTTGATATCAGCTACACCTTTGTTATTGCTAGTTACTTTGATATTCAACTATTAGGCTTTCAAGTCCTTGATGGTCTACTATTAGAATCAAACCCTCTGGTGCCCTCCTTTTTGCTAGCCAACACAATACCTGGTATAGAACATCTCCAGAGGGAAGTGGAACCTCAGCAGCTTGTCCAAGGTTAGCTGGTATTCCCATGGACTGAACTGCTGGTTGCAGAAGTTGTGGGTGAACCTGACTTGGCAGCTGAGTCACAGGCTGCAGAAGGGTTGGAAGCTGACTAGGAACCACAGTTGGTCCCCCTGGGATCCCAGCTGCTGTAGCAGATGAAGCCAAGGTGAGCAGAGGCTGATTAATGCCAGCTGCCATCGTAATGGGAAGGGATGAGAAACCTGTCTGAGCCGCAGACACATGAGGAGTTGATATGGGAATCTGAGAGACAGGGTACTGAGGGAGTAAGGAAGTAGAGAGTGGCTGTCCCACAGGGAGGAAATGAGCACCAGAGTGAACTGGAACAACTGAGGGTTGTGTCGCAACTGGGATCTGAGGTTCGCCTTGGATAGTTGGTACTGGCTGGGAAACTGGAAGCTGGGAAGGTAAAGAAAAACAAAACAGACAGACTTTAAAAAAAAAAAAAAAAAAAAAAGCAAGGCTGCCAAAAGCAAGATTTATGTATTAGCCAAAAAGAAGGGAAAAAAAACCCCCCCAAAACCCTGCATACATTAGTGTAAGTTAATTTGCCACACAAGAATAGGGAAAGGATAATAGGAGACAAAGAGGCTGATAGACTGGCTGTTTCAAATCTTCTGTTGTAGAAATTTTGCTCATGCTTCTTCATTTAACAATAAGAAGAGGACACTTCCATAGGCAAAGGGTTTTTTTTGTTTTTTTTTTTTACAGATTTATTTAGATATATTTCACATACCCTAATCTTTTGGCATGTTTGTTGTCACTAAATCTATGACTGCTATTATAGTAGTTACTGGACTTCAAATGAATTCCTCCTCCCTGGAATTAGATTCCAATCCATGTTGCTTCTACAATTCTGAAGCCTAACATTGGCCATGAAAGTAGGTATATAAGTACTGTATTTCACTGATTCTAGGATGCAATCATCCCTCTCTACCACCTGGTCATTTTAACATTTGTGAAACTGAGATATATCTTGCAATTAATGGTGTGTCAGTACTTGGCTACATAAAATAATGGTGCATTTTACAATTACAGTATCTGTCTGAAATATGATAGAAACAATACACTGTGCCAAAATACAAGGACAAGTCCCAATGTTAAAGTCAAAAAAGGTCATTCAATAGACTATACCTTCCAAAGGGCACTTTCCAAGTGATTAAAAGGACGACTTAGAACAAACACCATTCTATATAAAGGGGTTTTTATGACTTACTGTCAGTGGGCAATGGAGGAGGAAAAAATGCATAAATCTACACGAAAAATACAGCATAGTTGTAAACCTAGAATGTCAGCTATCGCTGACGCAATTCTAGAAAATGTTCAGGTTCATTCAATAAGCACTGTTATTTAACCCACCAGTTCAAATACCTGTCAAACGGCCTTTAGACTAATAAACCTAAAAGTTAAACATTTTTGGATTGTGAATGCTGTCAGTACGTACCTATTTATATTAACCAATGCATGTGCACAAAAGGAACAACTGTCAATTCACTTCTGGGGTGAATATAGCCAAATTTGGTATTTCACCATTAGAGAAGATAGAAACCTATCCATGAAAAAAGTTATATGGAGATTCGTTTTTAGCATCTCTGTAGAAATTGAGAGTTTACCTGTTTTCCAACTGATACTGGAGGCAAGACCTGTGGAGCTTGAGACTGACTGACTGGTTGTGCAGTAGTGGCCTCACTGGAGGCTGATGTCTGTGGAAGTGAATACTGCACTGCCTGGTGAGGAGGGGCTGTCTGCTGTACTCCCTGCTGCTGAAAATAAAATAGAATTATTCAGTTTTATTTCAAGTCATTAATGGCATGGGTCTAAGGAAATATGTTTGCCTAAGGTCTTCTGTATCTGTAAATGACAATATTAGTCATCAAGACATGCATAAACCCAAATTCATCAATTCCCCTTTACATTTATTTCTTTTTCCTCTGGTATTGTTTGTGATGGTACAACCAAGAGCAATTAACCAATGTTTCATAATTTGAGTCACCACTGGTTCTTCACCTATCATCCCTCTTACCTCAATAGCAGGTCATTCACAAAGACCTTTAGATAACATATCCAAATAGATCCTCTCTCCTCCAACCCCCATTCCCCATTTTTTCACCCTATTTCTTGGTTATCACCTCTCACACTTTGGTCCTATGTTAAACAAATCCAATCTCCTACTTTATCTTTCTCTTACTCTATTTTATCAACTGTGTAGCTAATTTGAAGAATAGCTCTGATTACAGCTATTGAGAAATACTGAGAAGAGCATTGAAATTTAGCTTTACCATTTACTAGTTGTAATACCTTAGAGACTGCTCATTTTACTGCCAAAAGGTATTTCCTTCTTTGAAAATAACACTATCACTCAATTCAAAGTAGGACAAAGGGAATAAGTGACATTTAGGAATCAACCATGTGTTAGGCATTCTAGTATAATACACTTAAACTTAACGCATGGCACATAATTGTAAATTTTGTAATAAATTAATGGCTCTCACTAACCCAGCAAAAATCTGAACTTCATAGCTGACTTTCAAGACTCTCTGATACCTACAAGTAATTTAAAATTGTTATTAATACAAAAACAACAGCGGGGCGCCTGGGTGGCTCAGTTGGTTAAGCGACTGCCTTCGGCTCAGGTCATGATCCTGGAGTCCAGGATCAAGTCCCGCATCGGGCTCCCTGCTCAGCAGGGGGTCTGCTTCTCTCTCTGACCCTCCTCTCTCATACTCTCTCTCTGTCTCTCTCAATAAAATAAAATTTAAAAAACAAATAAATAAATAAATAAATAATACAAAAACAGCTGTTTGTAATAAAAAATTTAACTAACCTATCAGATTATCAAGTTAAATGAAATACCCTAGCCCCGTATCTCCAGAGGCAAACTATTTAGTGGCTTGGTCATCACCTTTATGGATTTTTCTCTACATATAAGTGATCATTTTAAAAAAAAAGATTTTATTTGACAGAGGAGGAGAGTGCGCCCACACAAGCAGGGGGAGTGGGAGGCAGAAGGAGAGGGAGAAGCAGGCTCTCCGCTGAGCGAGGAGCCCGACATGGGGCGATCCCAGGATCCTAGGATCATGACCTGAGTTGGGCAGACGCTTAACCGATTAAGCCACCCAGGCACCCCTGTAAGTGGTCATTTACACACAATGACATGTTTTCTGAAACAAAAGCATGCCCATTCTATAAATACTGTTCTCTAACATGCTATTCTCATTTATCAATGGTATCAATATCCTAAAAATGAACATTTTTTTTTCTTTTGCTACTTAAAATAATGCTGCAACCAGTAGCCTTTTACATATATCCTGGTCGATACAACTAATTGGCTACTGCTGGTAAAAAGATAAGCTATTTGTTTATATGTGTGGGTATATACAAAAATAAATTTAATTGACATATAATGATTCAATATATGCATATATTGTGAAATGATCTATCACCTAGTTAACCTAGTTAACATCACCACAATAAACCTAGTTAACATCTATCACCACACAGTTACAATTTTTTTCTTGCAATGGGAATGTTTAAGATCTACTCTCTTAGTAACTTTCAAATATACACTACTACAGCAACTGTAGTCACTATGCTATACATTGCATCCCCAGGACTTGTTTTTATTTGTTTTATATGTATATTATGAATCTGGCCACCTTCATGAACATCCTAGATTTTGTTAGATGATAATGTGCAAATAAGATTTTTGCTCTCCTGATATTTCTTACTTTGTTCTTATTGTATCAATTAAAATCACCCCCCAAAATGCTGAAACACGATGGTGACAGCAGTCATATGTTTGTTTTATTCTTTAATTTTTTCTGACAACGTATTCTTATTTTAACATTTTTAAATCAGGAGCGGGCGCCTGGGTGGCTCAGTCGTTAAGCGTCTGCCTTCGGCTCAGGTCATGATCCCAGGGTCCTGGGATCGAGTCCCACATCGGGCTCTCTGCTCGGCAGGAAGCCTGCTTCTCCCTCTCCCACTCCCCCTGCTTGTGTTCCTGCTCTCGCTATCTCTCTCTCTGTCAGATAAATAAATAAAATCTTAAAAAAAAAAAAAAAATCAGGAGCAAATGGTGACCGAATTATGTAACATTTATTTTCAGCAACTAAGATATATCATATATATCCAAATATAAGGCAACTCTGAATATAAAATAATTTTCCATATTTCCACTAAGAAAGAAACTAGAAAATCTTTTTGGTCAACCTGAATATATTTTAACTTTAAGGGATTTACACTGCAACACTACCCATTATGTAAGTCATTAATTTACATACCTAAATAAGATGGCATATTACATAAATGTATTAACTTAGAAATACTGCTCCACCTCTCTCAAATTCTTCCCACAGAATAAACCAGTCTCTTTATCTTCACTGCAGCTACACTGTGAAGCCTCCAGTTTTCTGGAGCATAGCATAATACTTTCCCTGTAACTTGTGTCTTGAGGTAAAATTTGCAGTGACACGCATCATAAATAATATTAGGACAGCTGTTGGGGCACTTGGGTGGCTCAGTCAGTTGAGTGTCTGACTCTTTTTAAAGATTTTTTTGTTTTGTTTTGTTTTTCAACAGAGAGACACAGCGAGAGAGGGAACACAAGCAGGGGGAGTGGGAGAGGGAGAAGCAGGCTTCCCTCAGAGCAGGGAGCCCGATGCGGGGCTCGATCCCAGGACCCTGGGATCATGACCTGAGCCGAAGGCAGACGCTTAACCGACTGAGCCACCCAGGTGCCCGAGTGTCTGACTCTTGATTTCAGCTCAGGTCATGCATGATCTCAGGGTCATGGGATTGAGCCTCACAGCAGGCTCTGCACTCGGTGAGGAGTCTACTTGGGATTCTGTTCCTCTCCCTCTGCCCCTCTCCAGCCCTGCTCGCTCTCTCTAAAATAAATAAATCAATCTTAAAAAATACTAGGACAGCTGGATTTTTTTTTTTTTTTTGCTTTTGTCTTACAGGTTTATATTCATGTAATCTTTGTATTAACTCCTTAAAATGATCTTTAAGCAAGTTGTTTACAATGACATATAGCACCTGGAATAGTCAAGTTGTTCTCCTAAGAATAAGGACCAAATCTATGTTTAACTTCTTGGCTTTTATTTTAAAACCAATTCTGTCAGATACTGTCTATAAACATTTCCAACTACATATACTATTTTAAGGTCATTACAGGCATATGTGTTTTCATGTTTTGTTTTATTCCATTAACATTTTTTTTTTGGTTATTGTTCAAAATAAAGGGACAGTGAAAGCCTGTAATATAGAAGTATGATAAAGGTTTAAATATATGCTGATTTCCTTCCTTATTAAGGGAAAGGGGAAAATCTGAGGAAAAAAATTCCATTATATATGGGCATATGATTACCTCTCTCACCCCATGCTTACATCAAGATTTGGACTCAAACAGTTCTTCTATGAACCTTATATTCACTTATTTATGTTCTAGCTAAACTGAACTAAAAGGTTTGTTTCTGTCTTAAATTTTTCTACCTTTGTGCTTTTTCTCTTGCTTACACTGTCCCCCCCACTTCCCTTTTGGTCTAGAATATTCTTTATTCTTACATCTGAGTTTAATGTATAATCAGAGTCCAGTTTAAATGCTATCTCTTGGGATGCCTGGGTGGCTCAGTTGTTAAGTGTCTGCCTTTGGCTCAGGTCATGATCCAGGCTCCTGGGATTGAGCCCTGCATCAGGCTCCCTGCTCGGCGGGAAGCCTGCTTTTCCCTCTCCCACTCCCTCTTCTTGTGTTCCCTCTCTCGCTGTGTCTTTCTCTGTCAAATAAATAAAATCTTAAAAAAAAAAAAATGCTATCGCTTTCATAAAGCCTTCTTGATATCCTCCCTCCCTGCATGAAAGTGATGTAATTTATCTCTTTTTATGTCATAATTGGGATGTAGTTAACCGGTGAGTTGTGGAGTTAGGCAACTTGGATTTAAATTGTTTCTACCTCTCATAAGTTGTGTAAGCTTGGATAAATTACTCTTTTCCAGATCTTATCTCAGCCTTCCCATCTGCACAATGAAAATAGTAACAGTATACTTATAGGGTTCATGTAAGAATTAAATAAAAATATAGGCAAAGTGCTTTGCACACTGAATATAATCTTACCTACTACACTTGTTTTTTTTTTATGTTTAAAGATTTTTTTTATTTATTTGACAGAGACACAGCGAGAGAGGGAACACAGTAGGGGGAGTGGGAGAGGGAAAAGCAGGCTTCCCACTGAGCAGGGAGCCCGATGAGGGGCCTGATCCCAGGACCCTGGGATCATGACCTGAGCCAAAGGCAGATGCTTAACGACTGAGCCACCCAGGCGCCCCACACTTATTTGTTTTGTAGGAGTTGACAGATATGTTTACTAGATTATTTAGGCTCCTCTGAAAGTAATGATATCTGATCGGTCCATCTTGATAGACCCTTTGGAAGAAATTATTAAGTAAGCTGGGTTACGGCCTATATGGCATATGGCAAAGAAATACTAAGTTTTCTAGTAGGAGGAAGCTATTTTTTGGTACCTCATTAAGATACAGCATAGCACTGGAAAGGACTCTTGATAAAAACATGAAAAAAGCAATCCCTTATTGGTTACATTCCAGAAACCCATGAAATAAAATAAATTTTAGCTAAAGTACTTTTCTTTCCTCACTCTAATAAAATTAGAGATACGGTTTCCTAAAATGGGGTTGGAAACTGATAGTATGTAAAGTGAAACTCACCTCTAAAAATAAACACCTGGGGCGCCTGGATGGCCCAGTTGGTTAAGCGTCTGCCTTCAGCTCAGGTTGTGATCCCAGAGTTCTGGGATCGAGCCCCAAACTGGGCTCCCTGCTCAGCGGGAACCCTGCTTCTCCCTCTCCCTCTGCCTACCCATATAGTACAAAGGGCTTACAACCTTTTTAAAAATATACATAAAACCTCAGTAGCTGAAACAAATAAATGCAGCTTCTTGAGCACCTCTGCAGGATCAGAAGTCCCTGTAGAACCTTAATACCAAAAAACCCTCACTATTCTAGAAATGTTGAATTCTGACTTGTAGTTTTTAGTTCTATCCACTTACTGGCTATGTAATCCTAAAAAAGTGAAGTATTCTATACTGCATATATTTATATAAATTGAGGGCTCAGTTTTATGGTTCTACTCAACTTAAACACCATCCTATATTTAAAATAATTCACAAAATAAAACTATCTTAAAAAAGCATTACTGACACATAAATTTTGTATTATATATAGCAATAGCCATATTTACATTTTTTTCCCAGAAGAGTCAACTAATTCTTTTAGCTTGACCTTTATGGAATTGCCCTCCTTTACCACCACATATTTTTCTTACCAATGAACTAGTATCTTTATTTGCTAGTAAGTATACATATATATGCCCACATATAAGATATATAAGAAATTCCTTTGGAAAAGGAAAAACAGAGCACACACTTAAATTTGCTCAGTTTATTAGTGTTGGCCTGTGTCCAAAGATAAACAAACGAGGACAGTGGTATCCATGATAGTGCTTCTGTCCTCAAACATCTTTATGTAACTTTTAATTTGTATTCTATTTTTTAAGTTGGCTTCGTGTCTACCATGGAGTCAATGCAGGGCTTGAACTTACGGCCCTGAGATCAAGACCTGAGCTGAGATCAAGAGTCAGATGCTTAACTGACTGAGCTATCCAGGGGCCCCTTAGTTTGTATTCTTATTAGGGATTATTAATAACAATTAAAATAGAATTTGTTAAGGTTGGCAAAAATATGACTACTCAAATTTAACTATAATTATATACAGATTTTGCTACTTCTCTGAAAGAACAAAAGCAAGACAAAGCAAATTCTAGAAGACAGGGCTGTTGGGTCACCAAATAAATGAACATATAACCAAACTAATCCTGTACAAGGAACATTTAATCTTAAACTAGAATCAAATGACTGTATGATCACATGCTGGACTAGGAGGAGACTATTTTGTAATAAGAATTAAAAGTGTTGTTTAAAAAATTAATAGAGAAACCAATTTATGATTTGGTGGTTGGAAGACACACTTCGTAGGGAACTATCAATGAAATAGTTCATCAGGAAGTTTTTATGACACATGTAGTGACTACAGATTTTATTTGAAACAGTTAATAAATATTCAATAGTGCCAAAAAAGCGTTATTCCCATGCAAATAATTACTATTAACTAATATCAGTACTGAACTACAGATGTTTAATTTCAGAATTAGTAGTTCTGCTGTTGAATACATCAACACTGTACTAATTTTTTGAGCTCCTTGAACCCTGGGGAATTATATTCCCCAAACCAAAAGTTTAAGCAATGTTTAAAAAGTTCCTAAAGTAGTTGTTCAGCTTCTCTTAGCATAAAATCTTATATCCCATCCCACAGATTAGAAATAATTAAATAGGAGTTTAGCATTAGTAGAGTCAAATACAATGAAAGCAATGGCAAAATGCTCATAGAAGGGTAAGTCACAAATATAAAAACAAAATTGATATTCTTTGTATTGTTAAATTATGTGTAGAATCATCTATTTCAGATGGCAGATGAATAATGTATCAGTTAACAATGATTCCTTTGAATTTCAATGCTATGTCTAATTTAGTAGTTTAAAAATACATTAAACAAAAACGATTTTCTAAAATCTTTTTAGAAACACAAGAACACAAGAAATGTTATGCCTCTTGATTTTTCTTTCAAAAACATAGCAAGCCTTTATTTACATCAGGAATCTAATTCATGAAAAGATGTTAAACAGTGTTTTGGCTACTGTTAATCCATAAAATGTAGCAATGAGTTGTTCTCACCTGCTGAGAATGTTGTATGGGTAGGGAAGATGGAACCCCTGTTAAGCTACTTGAGGATGGTTGACCCTGGCTTTGCCCCTGTGCCTGAAGGAAAGAAGTGAATACAACAAATTAGCGAAGCCCTACGTAAGTATATAGAGAGGTCAGGCTTTTGCAATAAATATTTAAACTCCTGAAAGTGTGCTTGAGCAAAATAAAGTATTAGCTTGATTAAGTATGTATGGGAGAGACCACTGGGGCATCTTTTGTAAGAAAAGGTTAGAGAAGGATTACATCACAGAGCATATCCTGATCCCACACAAAAACCACTGATGGTTAAAACCTACTACTGCTGTGCTCCAGCTATAATTTTACCTGGCCAAAATACTAAAATTCATAATAAAATTCTTACTGAAAATATAATAATTAGGAAAATAGTAGTATGACTACCGATGTGAAAAAATTCCATATCTGAACAATTGAAGACAAAAGGGTATTTGATAATGCTAATTTGGTTCCTTTTGCTACTTCTTTGTAGGGCCATGGTGACTTTTACCAAAAATGTAAAAAACCTGTTATTTGCCCTTCCAGGGATCATTTGGTTGTCACAACTGAGGGAGGTGACTGCTACAGACATCTAATGATTAGAAGCCAAGGATGCTGTTAACATCCTGCAACACAGAACCACAACCCACAACAAAGAATTATCCAACCTAAAATATCAGTAGTGATGAATTTGAGAAACCCTGACCTAGAAGTTGTCTAAGTTAAGATAAATGAGAAAGTGAGAAATGAATACAGGATTTTATATAGTAAGTTAAGGAAATGAAAAGGCCCACCTTTGGTGTTCCATTTCAGTCTAGAGGGGTTTCTCTAAAGCTTACTTGGATCTGACATCACATTCTACTGCATCTTAACTACTACTAAGTATACATTCTTGCTGCAGTAGGTTTGTAAATTAACCACCTGATATTTCACTTTGGAATGTTTAAAGAAGAATGGCTGGCAGTGCATTAGGATTTACAGTACAGGCTAACAACTACTGCATTAACGTGAGTACCCTGCATGCAGTGTAATTTTATACCATGCAGCATCATTTTCAAGTTTCTGGATCTTTTTGCTTCTTAGAACTATTCTAAATAACTGATACTTTATGTACACTTTTGGGGTTGTTTATTCCCCTTATGAGGGAAGAACATAGGAAGGAAGTATCAAGAACATATAATACTTTGTAAGAGTGGAAAATTTAGAAGATCCAAATGATGCCTTGAATATATAATTGGAAAGACTCCTATATTGATTTTGTTAAGATTTATATATTTGATAAAATATATGGAATATATGAAATAGTTAATACTGACTCCACTTGTTGAATTCTATTATGTCCATTACTTTGTCTTTATTCACAAGAGAGTACATACACCCATATATATAAATAACAAAATTTAATTTGTTGAGGAAGGAACCAAGGCCTGAGATATGTTTCTTAGCTTGCAACACATATCACAAATTCTTAAAGAACAAAACAAAAACAAAAACCCACCACCCACACTAGATTATAACTTTGTTGCTAAAAATTAGAAACAGTCAATTTTATGGATTAATATTTTATTGGGACATATACAGTGACTTGTTCAAATGATGCCATTTTAAAAGGCATTTTCATTTGTTCCTATATTCTTAAGATGTTTCCTTTCTGTCTTTCAAGATTCTTCCACACTTACGAAAATTTTGTGTACTCTTAATAGTCTTAAAAAAATTTCCCATTTTCCATTCTTTTCGTTTTACAGAAAAAAGAGGTTATCCTTTCTATTTTTTAAAAAACTAGTCATGTTTGTTCTAAGGAGAAAGAAATACTTCACATTAGCATTTATAAATAATCAATGCGGAGTTAACTCTACATTTCAGCCATTTACATTTTCACTACAAGTTGAAATTATTCTATGTACAAATAGAACTGATTTTGACGAGTGCTTAAAATTCTAGTTTTTGTGTTCTCTTTTTCAAGGGTTTGCGCACATTATAGGTAAACGAGGCAGCTTCTCTCTCATATTTTGTTCTTATATACAAGTAGTTTATAATCCCCCCCCAAAAGGAGAAACTCTACTAATAAAATTAAAAATAATCCTTATAAATGGAAAGGAGGGATAGAAAACTTAAATGTAATGATGCATAGTAGGGTAGTTTAAAAGAACTGTGGAAGTTTTCCTATAACCTGTGGATGGAGTGCAGATCCTCCTGAAGAAAATGAGGCAGATAAAACCTGCTGAGATGTGGTTCCTTGGGGGAAACAGAAGAAAAGTGGGGATTCTTGGAACACTGTCTGAGGCAGACGGATAAAGGGTAACGAGACGTCAGAGCCAAAAGGTGCAGCTGCTCCCCCTGTAGGGGGAGGTGACTGAAAATCACTGGGGTCTGAAGAAGTAATTTGTGAGGAATCACTGGAATATTCTGGGCTTCCTATTGGCCAGTTCTGTCCGATAGGCTCTACCACAGAAACGGTCAATTCTGGGGCATGGTAATTACGCTGTTCTTCAGTCACAGGCTGTAGGCGGCCGTGTAATCCAACTGATTGAGGAGGTGGTTCTTCCTGATTCAAGTCCACTGCAACCTGTCGATTTCGGTAAACATGCTGAGGTAAAACTCCTCCTCCTTCTCCTGAAGAGGAGCTTGGAGTGTGAACATGAAACTCAAATACACAATTGCTTCTCTCATTGTTACGAGTTAACACAGCGGGCGCAGAATGAGGAACAAAGACAGGGTGAAACTGCAAACGTGCAGCATCTGTACTGATAGGTGCAGAAATACTAGAGAGGGGAGATCCTGGACTCAATCCAGAATCTGATCTTAAATTCTGAAGGTGTCCTACCAGGAAAGCCTGTCCAGATGGAAATTCAAAGACAGAACTTGAGGTAGGGCCCCCTTGTACTGGCTTCTGTTCAGGTATCTGTTTCATAGGACTTGACAGTACTGGTGAGTTGTATGGAATACCCTCATACTGTTCTGTCACCTGGGCCTGGTAAGCTAGATACACTGCTTCCTGAGGAATAAAATAGTGAGCTTCTTCTGGAAGTACTAGTCCAGGTCTATAGTCACCGTGAACTTGAGTTGGTTCAAACATAGGATGGACCTGTTTCTCACATGGCTCTCCAGTTATCCTACTGGCTGTAGTGCCCAACATAACTACGGCCTCTGGTGTCCAGTTAGTTGGGCTGCCACCAGGTGGAAGAAGATTTTGGCCAACAGTCCTCAGCAGGGGTTGGAAGTGGCGAGTTTGGGCTTCCAAGAAGGAGGTGCTCTTACGCCGCTGGGAAATGGCCACCTTCGGTGGACAGGTGGGAGGTGGTGAAAAAGAAACTGGACGTTCATGAATAGTTGGGAAAAATATCTGTGATTCTGGGTATGTTGGGGTCCCCCCACACGGATGCGCCATGGACTGAGGCTGTATCAACATGAATAAGACAAGTAATTCATACATTCATATGTGAAATTACAGTAAGACATGCAAAACTGGGTAGCTCTGTGTAACCGTATGAAATGGTTATACCAAATTTATAATTAATAAAGAAATAACAATGCTTATGAAAATTATGTGCATAGTAAAAATCCATTAAATACATCCAGGGTCAGTAAAATTAGTCTGTGGGACTCTTCGCGTTAGGTAAGAGCTGCTTTTCCACAACATCCTCTCTCAAAGGAAATGGAAGAACTTTCTAAGTGTCTATTCTGTTTTTACCCCCAATTAATATGCTCACTCTTAAGATTTAATGTAAATTACACGAGTGGAAAAAGAGTTAAAATAGTAAGAGTTAAGTGAAGACAATAAGACAATATAATCCCAACATTTTTAAAATGGAAGATACTTCAATTTAACCTGCAATACAAAGTTTTCCTATACTCTATCTTCTTATCTGGTGCTGTGCTAGAGGCTCCAGTGTTATTTTCTTATCAACTAATAGTATGCCTTCTAACTAGAAAAGAGGTATTTTTGGTGGACAGCAAAAAACACACTACTGACTACTGACAGTAATGTCCTTTTCCCATCTATCCCAAACTAGATGCGGTTACTTTTGCTACATGAAACATGTTGCAGATGCCAAATCACTGAATGTCCACTTTTCTGATCCTAGTTAAGGGTTGAATAATTTGGTGTTCAAATCAAGTGAAAAGGATAATATAATGAACACTGATTTAATAGCACTTTTTATTTAGAGGCAGTTCTAGACATAGACTCTAAATTTAGAATCCTACACCTTGCCAAATGCAAACAGTGTACTTTCATGGACTCTTTTTAAAAAGAGTAGATTGGTTTCATTCTTTTAGTAGGGATGGTCCCTATCAAATTAGTAAAATAGCTTAACTGTTACTTCTTCACAACAACTAAAAGAGGGCCTTTATTTCAAACGAGAATGTTCCATTTTACTGTTTATTCAAGGAGAATCCCAAAGCCATAAAATACTATATAGTTACTCACTCTCTTAAGTAAAAATCTGCAGATATTGGTATTACTGTATCAGAATAATAACTATATTCTCTATCTGGAAAAGCAGCAGCAAGGTCCCACAGTGTTTAATGAAACTTTAAAAGACAGATCTTTTATAGATATAAACGGGGCCAAAGAAAATCTTATGTACTACATGTGTATCTAATGTATTCATTAGGGTCAAGATCCCACCTTATTCAATCTAAGAAAAATTTCCACGAGGGAACATATGGCCTTTTAGTTTGCCAACCCATCATTTTAAACAGCTAACAAATTAAAAACCAACTTTCACTCTTTAATTACTCTTCACTATGGGGAAAAAATGGACTCATCCAGCTTCACGAATGTCTCTTTAGAATAAAGTGAAGAGAAAATGTATTTGGGTTAATTTCTGCTAAAGAGAAAATTTGCTTTTGATTAAGCCAATGAATTTAAAATGAAGTAATATGTATTCCTCACTAATATATGAAAATGCAAGGATTTGTATAGGTCAGTTGAGGATAGGAGAATATAATGAAAGCTAAATTTTATTGTGTACATATTCATATGTGCCCAGGGTGTTATTAGCATTCTCTCTCATTACCTCCTTGCTTTTTTTTCCCCTCCTTAAAGCCTTGTAACAAAAAAGTTTCCTATAGGAAGAACAGGTATCCTAAAAGCATAATATATTACTAAGTATAGTCCTTTTATTTATTTAATTTTTATTAAAATTCTTGATGCCTGGATGTATTCACTGGCAATAAATTTTCATTTGTCAGGAAGTTTATGGTTACATACAGTACTGACAAAGAGGGAAGGCAGGCTGGAGCGTCGGTGCTTGCGCTGAGAGGCAGAGTGCATAGGCAGGACACTCTCCAATGCTTTAGAAAGCTTTTCGGCAAAAGTTTCCTCAGGGGCAGTCCGAAGGAGGGAAGGAGAAAGAGGTGCAGACAGCACTGGTGGTGGGGTGGAAGGAGCACTGGGAGAGATGCGGGACAGAGAGGGAACAGCAGAAAGATGGGGAACACAAACCGACATGCTACGGCCATGACGAGGCTAAACAGAAAACAAACACATACATGAAAACACAGTACTTTGAAAACAAAATAACCAAATGTACAATGAAAATAGGGCATAGCTGACATAAAGAAGTGTTCCATCCTCCCCCAATCCCACAAATCCAATTTTTTTGAAGAGAGGTATAATTCCACAAAGCACAACTGGTAGATCACAACTATTCTCTCTATACTGTTGGTCAAGTACAGGGTATCAACAACCATGATAATGATCAATTCTCTTCCTAAATATTCTGAAATAACATCAATTGTTATGAATGTATGAATAAGAATGGCCGACTGAGGTAGTAGAACAGGGAATACAATGAACATTGGCTTGCAGTTTTCTGCAAACTTATTATTATAAGGTGTAGAAGACTTTATGACTGGATTACTTTGCAGGAACTCTGGAAACCTCAGAAAACCTTTTTCAATTCTATTTTAGAAGGCATCAGACTAAAAAAAGTTGTTGGCTCAGAGTATTTTATTTATTCCACTTCCTATTTTTATCTGTAGAGGGTAGAAAGTCATTTTCTAGTAGGAAAAGCATTAGTTTTCTAGAAGTAATGCGTGATAGATATAGACACATTCTGTAGTTTTACTAAAGTAGTGAATGGAAAATTATCTTAAATGTGAATCTCTAAAGAGTAACTTTAACAATTTTTTGGCATATGATTCAACTTAGGTTTATAAAGTCTGAGGCACCTTAACATAAAAATTTTAATATAGCTACAAAAAAGCAGTATACCTAATACTGTAAGGTTATCCTGAGAAAACTCGTTATTTTCCTTTAGGTATTGTGAACTGTGTCACTAATCATGT
This sequence comes from Mirounga angustirostris, assembly GCF_029215605.1. Classification (NCBI taxonomy): domain Eukaryota; kingdom Metazoa; phylum Chordata; class Mammalia; order Carnivora; family Phocidae; genus Mirounga; species Mirounga angustirostris. The sequence continues at coordinate 100,963,633 of NW_026991713.1, read as the reverse complement.
TTTCTTTTCCAAAATTGGTTGCACAGAATGCTTTGAGCCAAATTTGTGGCTCAAATACCAGTAGCAAGTACGAAAGTATCAGTATACTTATCGTACTTAGTTCATTCCTGGTTCTATTTTTCTCCACCCTTGTTTCTTTTTTACTCTAATTTTTCTATATTCCACATTGATATATTATTGTAAGCCACAATAAATTCTTTCTGGAATAAGAAAGAAATGGAATCATAAGATTAAAAAAATCCTCAATATTTGATAACTTTTCTCATGCTACCTCCACAGAAAATTAAAAGGCAAGGCCGTCATTAACAGTCCTCTAGAGCATCAATAAATACAGGATGTTTGTGGCTCAAATATTTAAAATCTTCATGATCATTCTATTTCCTTTTCTAAAATACAGACACCAGTGATAAGGGAAGCCAAGAGATTAGTTTTTAAAAAATCTAGTTATTATGATCCACAAAAAATCAATTAGGACAATAGTAGGAACGGATATGAATGCTGACAAATAATATGTCAGAACAAAGAAATACATCTACATAGTCTTTATAAGTTCTTCTACCCTACCTAATTATTTTAAAGGCCAGAAAAGTAGACTGTTAAAACAGTGTATTAGTAGTTTGTATTACTGTGGCCATTCATCTCAAGACTGATGAATGGACTCTGAAACATAAAAACATCTTTTATTTCAAGCTGTAGGATAAAAGAACAGAGCAAGCAGAAATATTTTCTTGAGAAAGATTTTCATTTAATGAAGAGAAGTTCCGTAACACTCAGATTTAAAAGCTTTCTGAGAAAGAAAAAAATCTATCTGCTTAAAGATCTCACTAAACAAGTGCTATACAGTGACCAGTTGTTCTCCAATTCTTTCCTGAGGCAGATGATGTACTTTATTTATCTCTGAAGACTTCACGGAGGGTCAACAAAAGAAATAGGGTATTACCTGAGATCTATTTTAACATTTTCTATATGAGAAGCAAAAATGGCTAATGTAAAAGATGGGGCTATGTGTGTGTGTGTTTATGTATATATAAATGCATAAAATATTTCAAGAAATAATCTCTGTAAGTTGATTCTGAAAATAAATCTGTAATAAAACAATACCAAATAAAGAGAAAAAGCAAATGAATGTATACTGGGGAAGGAATTTGTGTCCAACACAGACTTTAAGGCAGGAACACGCATAGCAACTAATGGTTAACTAAACACAAGCGCTAAATTAAATGGTCATACAAATAAAGGATTCCTTCACTCTGAAGTACTCACATGCAGCATTCTATAATGGTTTGAATGTCTTACCTTTGTTTTATACAGTAAGAAATCTTACAAAAAATGCTCAGTAATCTTTTAGTAAGTAAGCTTTTGAAAAGTCTCCTTGTGCCCACCTCCAAATCATCTGTATGTCCAACTAATGCTGTTTTGAACAGTTTCAACTCTAAAGTGCTAAAGAGAGCATGATCTTTAATCAAATGCAGATTAGTCTAAATCTTGTACATACTTTCTTCACATACGAATTTTAGCTAATTCTCACACAGTAATGTTTATGTCCTAGCCTGCCAGAACTACTCTAATTGTACTCCTATTTCCTTCAGAAATATACCATTTACACTTTCTACTTCAGACTCATGCTATTACTTGGATAGTAGAAAGAATATGAATTTAACATACATCTATTGGCTCTCATTATAGGCTTACACTCTTTTATGCAGTTACTTACCACACTTGAGGGTGGATAGACCCCATGGGGCTGAGACTGTGCTTGGACAACAGAAGCTGTATGCCCTGGGAGTGTGCCAGTACAATGTGCCTGTTCATGCTGGGACCCATATGAAACTGTCTGTTGGCTGCTCACTCGAGATTCTGTGAAGACAGAAGATCCTTGACCACTGTCAACCGTTCCATCAGCTGAAGGAGAAATAAATTGTCACAAAACAGAGAGACAAATCACAAAAGGGAAGTTTATATTTTCCCATCACAAACCCATGACTTTAGGGTTAATTAGTATTTTCTTCGCAAAGACCTGACCTAAATAAAACATGAATACTAGTTTTTAACTAAGTAGATTTCTATGCTTAAAAACACGAAGGATCCATATGGAAAAAAGGATGTCTTAAAAAAAACAAACAAACCCTCATGGCTATCATAGAATCTTATTACCTGAAGAATAAGGGAAATAAAATGGAATGCTGTAAGCCATCAGTCTTAACTTTGGAGACCAGTGCATTCTTTGTATTAAGCAGACAGTTCAATAAAAAACTAACAACCTCATTCATTTCTAGTTTGTATGTTATTCAGCATTGCTAAAAAAAAAGCTGAACCAGACTAACAGGTTCAATTACAAATAGGTAAGATAAACTTGTTCATTTTTCATTACTAGTTACATTTCATTTTATTTATTTTTGTAGATTTTAAGTTTTTAAAAAAGTTTGTAATTAAATCCCAGTTAGTTAACATAGAGTGTAATACTAGTTTCATGATTACATTTTATTTTAAGGAATTATGAAAAGTAAAAATCTACAAATTGGAACTTCCAAGATGTTGGAACCTGTAAAATTATTTTATATCCTAATCACATTTCCTTACTGTTCTGTCCTTCTAGTCTATTAGTGATGGATGTTAGAATAGAAACAAAAAGTAGATGGTGATCATTTCAATTTTTTTTTTAAGATTTTACTTATTTGACAGAGAGACACAGCAAGAGAGGGAACACAAGCAGGGGGAGTGGGAGAGGGAGAAGCAGGCTCCCCACTGAGCAGGGAGCCCGATGCAGGGCTCGATCCCAGGACCCTGGGATCATGACCTGAGCTGAAGGCAGATGCTTAATGACTGAGCCACCCAGGCGCCCCTCAAATTTCTTATTATATGGTGAATTCATGTTTCAAACCAAGAGGCCAGTGCAAAATGATGAACAAGAAGATGAAAAGTCAATTAGGAGTATTCTTAGCATACTTGTGCACTTCCCAAAATACTTACACAACACAGATATACTAGTTTGTTGGTACTGTAGTTGTTGATGTTGATCTGCCTCAGGTTCTTCAGGTTCTACTTGCGTAGAAACTGAAGCTGAAGTGGTAGAAGCAGTAGGCATGCCAGTGCTGGCGGACGGGATCTGTTTGACTCCTGCCTGGGAAGTACTTGATTGCTGTTCTACCTGCTGTTTGAGACTGCTCTCTTCCTGCTTTCTTTTTTCTTGCTCCTCCCGCACCAACTGCCGCTGTTCTCGTTTCCTCTTAATTAATGACACTCTATCTTTGATGGCTTTTGCCATGGTCTTGTGATCACCTTCACAGACATACCCAGACTCTACCTACAGGATAAAAGAGTGCATTAGGAAGCAGTACGATATCAAAAGAAAACAAACCAAATATAAAACAAAAAAGGCACCTTTGGGGAAAAAGTAGGAAGAAAGGGGAAGAGAAAGACCTCTCCAATGACTGCTCTTAACCAAACTGTGAAATTACTTGTCTGTATTATGCATTTCTCAACCATTTTTGTAGATACTTACGGGATGGGTGCCATCATCTTTGTAGAAACTCAAGGTAGAAACTTTGTAGAAACTCAAGGTAGTTATACCTTCACTTCTTACAACAATAAAACAATAAGTCTCCTTTTATTCTAGTCACTCTATTTCCTGCTCACATGTAACTATTAATATTAACCTGTGTTGTTTTTACTTCTTTTCCCTAGGCAACAACTTAACCAGATAAAACAATTGTGATCAATACATGAAAGTTAAAAAAACATACACACACAAATCTCTAAAGGTATAAAAAACTAACAATTAAAATAAGTATCTCTTTCATACCCAACCCCTTCTCAGAGGCAACTTCTATTGAATAGTTCTTATAAATTCTAGTAGAGATATTCTATGAGTATCTCTGCATATTAACTGGCTATTTTAAGCACTATCGCAAGCATAAAATTGGTGAAGTCTTTCTTTTCTGAAAAGTCACCTTTTGGATATACTTCATAAAGTGATTCATCAAAGGCTGCCTACTAATAACTGATCTTGAAAACTCCCTCAAAGTAAAAACAATTCATTATGTATTTATAGAGTGTATCCAAATGACTCATCAAATGTATCGATATTTAGATTATTATATATATATATTATATATATATATTAGATTATATAAATTAGGAGTCATTCAACCTCATAGACTTTCACATTACTTCAGGATGCATTCTAGATCTACCCAGCCATCCATCTATCCATCCTTACATATCTACATGTACATATCTTTTCCTCAATTACAAATAACTTTTAGGGCCATTAATCAACACAATTTTCTATCAATGAGATCTGCCATCCACACTGCTTCATAAACTTTTTTGCTCAACAATACGTTTATAAATATACATAAATTTTTAAATGATGGATCAATGCTAATTTACCATTTTTTAAATTTAAATTCAACTTAATTAACATATAGTGTATTATTAGTTTCAGAGGTAGAATTCAGAGATTCATCAGTTGCATATAACACCCACTGCTCATTCCAACAAATGCCCTCCTTAATGCCCATCACCCGGTTACCCCATCCCTCCACCCACCTCCCCTCCAGCACCCCTGTTTGTTTTCCATAATTGAGTCTCTTATGGTTTGTCTCCCTCTGTTTCCATCTTATTTTTCCTTCCCTTTCCCAATGTTCATCAGTTTTGTTTCTTAAATTCCACATAAGAGTGAAATCTTTGTGATATTTGTCCTTCTCTGACTTATTTTGCTTAGCATAATACCCTTTAGTTCCATCCATGTTAATTTACCATTTCTTGAGCAACATCTTCTGGCACATCTCTTTCCAAGTCAAAGGAAAACTCAATAGCTTCATTGTCTTTGTATTTTCCCTTTAATTTCTTAATATCTTCAATACGTAGCCATAATTTAATGGCTATCTTTTCTCCATCATCTTCTTCTGCCAATTCTACCCGTACCCCTGTTTCCTCCTGGAAGAAGGCATGGTTCAAAAGGTCTTTGATAGAATATCTTCCAAAGAGAGGGAAATGAAACAAAAACAAAACAAAATGACATTAGATTGAAAACATAATTTTCAAGTGTGGCTGATAACTGTTATGCTTGGAATAATAAAGACTGTAAAAAAAACCAAGTTTATAACTCATTTCTACATTGCTCCATGTGAACAGTGATTATAGTTTTACTCTCAAGTTATACAACATCATTTATAAATAAGAGCTAAAAGCAATACTTTTTAATCTAAGTGATCTAATCTCATATTAGTTAACAATGTACTAACAATGGCAAGTAATATACAGAATGTCATAGCTTCAAAATACCACATAATTTATGTAGAATTTATAGTTAACAAATACTCCTCTTATTTATGATCCCATCTGATCCTTGACCAACATCCAATGAGATATTATTTCCTGATTATTAGGAAACAAAGGCTCAGAGAGGGTGAAAATCTTGCTCATGGTTATAAGCCTCAAATGGTTGAATCAAAATTTGAAAATAAGTTTTTTGATTTCTAGTTCTTTACCTTCTATTACAACTTTACTTACCACAATAAATTCTCTCAATTCCTTGTTCAACAGTTTGTGTACTAGGCAAGAAGTCTGAATGTGGAATAATCTTCTTTAGATAAATGGTTTCAAAATACCAGTAATCTAGTAAACTGTACCATCCAAAAAGAAACAGAGTAATATGTTCTAAGACTGGAAACAAATACTCCTTTGTTTATAGTAAAAAAAGTTCTTAGATAAGGGACTCTCCTTTCCATAATTCTTAGTCTTTTTTTTTTTTTTTTTAAGATTTTATTTATTTATTTGAGACAGAGAGAATGAGAGACAGCATGAGAGGGAGGAGGGTCAAAGGGAGAAGCAGACTCCCTGCTGAGCAGGGAGCCCAATGCGGGACTCGATCCCGGGACTCCAGGATCATGACCTGAGCCGAAGGCAGTCGCTTAACCAACTGAGCCACCCAGGCGCCCAGGGACTCTCCTTTCCAAACACTGTATATAAAATTAGAAACCCAAACTAAATTTCTACTGAACAGCCTTAAAGATAAATAACAAAGTTATGAAAATAGTAGGAGACCGGAGAAGTGAAGATACAGAATTCTTTAATTTGGTTGATATACCTGATTGCTCACATTCTTCAGGAGGTAGATTATGCTCAACTTACAATTTATATTTATACTGGCTGGTCTACTTTTTCTTTTTTGGAGGGTGAGGGGGGATGGTGTGGGTAGATTATTTTTCAAAAACAGACACTGGATCTTTGCCATGCCTAACGGGTGATGAATCAGCTATATGACAGATCAGATACTTGCCACTCCTCTGAGAAAAGTCCTATTAGTACAAATGACTAAGCCAAATCTCCTCCTAAGCTTTGGGCAAAGTTGTCTCTTTTTACTGAAAGGAATGCTGATGTTTTGCTCTTCAAAATTATGGCACAATGACAGCAAATCAAGATGTGTAGCTGATCTTATTTTAAGGAGCCAAGATTTTATTTCACCTTTTAGAATTCAACGGGTAAAGAATTAGGTACAGATCTGTTGGTCAGAGAGACTGAACCCTACTGAATTTTATAAATCATGTTGATGCTTTGTAAGTAGTTCATGTTTTAGAAGTAGTTCTCACTGAATACAGCACTATGTTTAAGGTGGTTCTGGTTCACTTGAACTCTACCATACCACATTTTTACAACATTTCACTCTATCAAATCTCAATACTATCTTAAATGGACAGAACTCTTTAAGATTTTTTAAAAAAATTTATTTTATTTTTTAAGTAATCTCTACACCCAACATGGGGGCTTGAATTCACCACCCCAAGATCAAGAGCAGCATGCTCTACTGACTGAGCTAGCCAGGCACTCCCAGAACTCTACTTTTAAAGATATTACATGACATAAATAGAGAGAGACACAAGTGAAGTACTGAATACACTTCAGATTGAGTATTGTATTTAGAGCATATCATTACATTTTACGTTTTTAAGCAACACCTAAGTCAAAAGTGGCAACTTACCTTTCATCTTTGTTTTGCCGTATGCATCCTTCAATAATTTCCTTCACTTCAGGAATTGCTACTTTGTCAAAACTGGCTGGCTTCACTCCCTGAGAAACATAAAAATAGCAACAAAAACACATTAATAAAGGCAGGTTCTTTGAACTTTGATTTTGAATTGCCTCTTAAGGTTCTATTAGATTAGCCTCTCACCATCCTGGCTTTTTTCTGATTTGCCTACAGGAGCTGGTCCATTGCAGGGTCAGAGTTGGGTAGTAGCAATTTAGCTCCCACAAGAAAACAAGAAATAGATAGCGTGGTCACTTACTTCCATGGCCTCCATATGTAGGTAAGGAAAAATTGAGGCTGTTGTCATATCTTCTGCTGTGTTTCAGGTAAAGGAAGTTACTGGCTAAAGAGAAGGGCCAAATGTTCTAAAAGGTTAGATCTTTTGTGCAGCCTTGTTCCCTAACACATTAATTAACGCAGTATTTAACAATGAATCCATGAATGGGCATGAATTCACATGCTTAGTTTGGCAGGTATTCTATTATCATAGTACTCTAACAACCTCAACAAGTATAGGAGTTAAGGATTTGGATTGGTTTAGCTTGATAAAAGAAGAACAAATTGTCTTGTACATATGAAACATAAAATGAAAAGTGATATATCAGATCCATATAAAAGACAAGATTTCTAATTAATTTCAGAAGAAATCTCAATACCGCTATTATATGTAATACTATGTAGTATCCTAGCAGTATTTTAGAATCTTCATAAGTGTAAATTTTTTGCAAATAAAAATTTCAGCAATGTGTGGAAAATATATGTAAGATGTAACAAAATACTCCTAAAAGGTGATATGGAGAAAACATCTCATTTTCTCTTCCCACCTTGTCTAAGTAACCACAGGGAGCAGCTGCACTAATATACTGCCCAAGTGGCACTGTAAGTCTCTAAACACATAAAACACAGGGAATGGAAAATGAGGGAGGGGGACTAGAAAAGCTAGAATATAGTATATAAAGTTTAATCATCTATAGTCTCAGTGACAAGACAAATTAAAACAGAATTAATGATAATAATTTGATAAATCACAGGAATGCATGTAACTTCTCATAGATTGAAATGAAATGCATCAAATGGTTACCACTAAAAAGTCTTTAAATACTGGAGTTGTGATGGGATAATTCTCATCAATTACTCAATTGCATTATTAAAAACTCCTGATTTGGAGGAGTCTACCTCTACCTCTGGGGCTAACTTTCTACACCAAAGAAGTGTCAGCAGGGCTGACCCTAAAAGTTAAATCCATGCATTTAAAAAGGTTAGTTTCTAAGTACTGACTAAAAGGTCACAATCTTCCTCAATCTTCTTATTTTTCAAATCCAGCTAAGTTTTCCCAACTGGTCTCTGTCTTCATATAATAATTCTAATGAGAACAAGAAAATAATGCTGCTGAAGCAAAAGGCTGCTTTAATTGAGCAAGCTGGTATGATATTTCAAACTAAGGCTTTAGAAAATAGGAACGGTTTTAAGAAAAAAAATGAATGACGTACTCTAAAAGTTCTCTGGTAGTAGAAACACTGGAGATTTTGTTTTTTGTTTGTTTTTAATGTTCTACAATAAACATGTAAAACTGTAGAAAAGCAAACTTTAAAGATGCTATTTATAAACATAATGTGAAGAACAACCTAAAATACTTTACATTAAGTTTGTAGAACATTCACTATTGACAGAAAATTATCTGAAAGAATGTTCTTTGGTAAAATTAGACACTTAATATATATTTGGCCTTTGCATGTAAAGACAATTCAAATACTACAGGAAAATGGCTAAAGAAAATATAGAATATGATTAGGAGAAATGCTTCTTCTATAAACATATATATTTTAGGGGTATGTAGTTTGGTCTTCAGGCAGTAAAACTACATATTAATAAGACACACATGCACTGATTATATTAGAAGACTCTTCTGTTCCAATTTAGCACAGGCATCTTGGAAAGATGATTTCAGATTCTTTGTCTAGCAAATGGGGATAATATCTGTACAACTTACCATCCTATATTCACAGCAGCTAAAATCAGATGTAGTATCTAGACTGAAAGCTCTCTGAATTAAGTTTGCTGACCCAAGGTCACTTTTGAATTCAGAGGCAATCACCAAAGATAATAAAGCTTAGGGTTAAAAGGAAGCAAAGAATTCTCTTGAAAAATAATCACCAAGATCTACAGTGAACCTACTTTTATCCTTTGTTACCCTTAAAAATAAGTAATACTCTTGTTAATCCTACCCATGCAAACATATTCACATTCACTACTCTACAAATAGGAATTCCTACTTACAAATAGAAATACTAGCTGAACAAATGAGCTATATAATGTCGTAATAGCAAACCAGCAACTGTGAATCGTGTAACACCTTGAATCTACTAGGTTAAGCTGCTTTCTCAACCTATTCAAGATTCAAATATAGAAAATTCCACACCAATGCTATATAACATTGTGATGCCACTGCCAACTTAAAAAACATATTACAGGTGCCAAGGTAGCCAATAAAATTGAGATATAACATACCAGCAGCTGGTATTAAAAGATTAATGCGGCTTACTGTTACCCACTTAGATAATGAAAAGGGTAGAAGAAATTTCAGCTACCAGTCAGCTACCATCAAGAAGCCAGGATTATCAAAATATCTAGCAGAAGTATTCTGAATCATTTGAGAAGCAAGAATATATGGGGATTGTATACTGTAAGTGACCCCCAAAATGTAAAAATGAGCATGAAACCTCACTAACCCTGAAAGTGACCTACAGAAAAGTCATCTGGGACATATAATAAAAAGCTGCTTAAAATAAAAAAGTACAGAGGCGCCTGGGTGGCTCACTCGTTAGGTGGCTGCCTTCGGCTCAGGTCATGATCCCAGGGTCCTGGGATCGAGCCCCGCATCGGGCTCCCTGCTCCGCGGGAAGCCTGCTTCTCCCTCTCCCACTCTCCCTGCTTGTGTTCCCTCTCTTGCTGTGTCTCTCTCTGTCAAATAAATAAAATCTTTAAAAAAATTAAAAATAAAAATAAAATAAACAAGTACAGGTTTTGACACATTCATCATACCTATAGGCTTCGTAAGAAATGAAAGAACTCAATATATTTAAAAATATTTTTGGTAACTGATGATTTTTTAAGTTAAAAAATGATGTAGATTACTCTAAAACATGATTTTAAGCACCAGACAAAACAAAGTAATGATGAGAAAGTATTTTGATAATATAAAATTTTGTCTTCATCTGTTTCCCTTTTAGTTCATATACTTCAACAAAGACAATCAACTTAGAACCTTTAAAATCCTAATGTTACCTCTTTCCCTTATTTCCTGATTTGACCCCACTAAGTACTATTCTAGTGCAGTTCTGGCCAGTAAAGGCAAAGTTTTGCTCACTAGTTCTGAATGAGATTTAAAAACACAAAATCAGAAGAAAAGAGTACTAAGGTAGATAAATTGGGCTAATATTTTACACATAAGAAAAATCTGGTTAGAGACATACCCTCTTACTCCATTCTTCTACAGCCAGCAACTCACTGGCTCTAGAAATATCCTTGCTTACTTTTGTAATTCACAAGATCTCTCTTTAGGCAAATAGTGCTATGTTATGTTTTTTTGACATGGGAGAGTAGCATGTTTCCCTGCATTAAACAAAAGTACTTCTTGAGCATCTAATGTATATCCATTTACTTCAGAGTTTATACAAAATTATGTATTGTCTTAAAACAAAAACAAAGGCCACTTGTGTGTAATTTTAGAGTGGAAAGAAAGAAAGAAAAGAAAAAGGAAGGAAGGGAGGGAGGGAGGGAGGGAGGGAGGGAGGGAGGAAGGAAGGAAGGAAGGAAGGAAGGAAGGAAGGAAGGAAGGAAGGGAAACAATTGTGGCTCCCCCCAAAGTCACACTAAGAGTTGATATGTTTATAAAATGTTGATTTGAACTAAGAAAAATGAAAAAGACATACATGCATTTTACAGACTTAGTTTTTCTTTTAATTCTATATACTTATGGCTTGCCAACTAATCTGCTGGAAAAATAAAAGTGAGTCATAATATAATATTCTCTGGTTCAATATTCTAGCTCTTAAAACTGCCAGCACTTGCTTCTTAAAAGCTCAGGTTTCAAATGTGTTAGGGTAACATTTATCTATACTTTCATAAAAGTAAAATCTTTCCTCACCATTTAGAATTGAGAAAAGCTTCCGTCTTCCTCATACAAAATGTAGTGGAAATTAACCACAAAAATGCAGGTATTTTAAAAAACATTCTAAACAATTTAATATTGCTACATATATTACCAAATGGCTACAATACACCTTTTGTATATATCAGAAATTCTTACCCACCTCCTTTACACAATCCTTTTGAGGGCAGCAGCAGCAATGAGAATTTATGATGACAAACACTGAGCAAAAGTCTTTCTTTGTAAAATCCATCATAAAAGACTAAATAGACTTGTTACAGTTAGAGGAAAAGGGAGTAAATTGATAAGATGGAAATTAACAGTAAATTAGCCTACAGCATAAGCAAGGCAGACATCAAAGTCAGACTGAAGCATAGCTTCTTGTTTAACACTAGCCATGCTTCTCTAACTCTCAGACATGAGTTTAACTCTGCTCAGCCAATAATCTACTTATTCTAGATTGGCCCTTTAAACAAGCCTACATGCTGAACAGCAGGGAAACTGTTCCGCTACTGCTCCTCCTGCTTTTCCTCCAAAAGCAACAGATCCCGGAACAAGCAAAATGAGATTTTTACTTGGTCAAAGCTCCACCCATTATGTCCACAGGTTCTGCCTCCTTGACATCAAAACCCACACTAGAAATCTATTTATCTAAACAGTCCCTCACCCCTATCATGTTGTAACTGTGCTTTTAAAAGAAAATGGCTCAACAACCAAAATGTAAACTCTGAATATGCAGCCAAAAGAACACTGTCCAAGGAAATCACAATACCAGATTTGGGTTCTCAGGTGTACTTCTCATATATCAAGTGTGTGTGTGCAACCTGGGCCACATCCCTTAAACTCGCCTGAAAACTGTGCGTAACAGTTTACCTAAATTACCTAATTTAAATATTTACCTACTTTAAAAAGAGGTGATATTAAAGCCTTACTACTCTCTCATGGTACATTAAAAAAAATAAACAGCTGTGAATTAGTACACAGAATTGGTAAGAATTTACTCTTCCCCCTTCCCTTCTATTAAAAGCCTCAATATGCATTTATTTTTTAAAAAAGATTTTATTTATTTATTTGACAGAGAGAGACACAGCGAGAGAGGGAACACAAGCAGGGGAAGTGGGAGAGGGAGAAGCAGGCTTCCCGCAGAGCTTGATCCCAGGACCCTGAGATCATGACCTGAGCCGAAGGCAGACGCTTAACCGACTGAGCCACCCAGGCGCCCCCTAACAAGCTATCTTAAAGTAGTTGCCACTGATCTCTGGTTCAACACAATTCATCACTACTAAGTAGGTAGTCTAGAATGTCAGGTCTTGGTCAGAAATACAATAATGTGGTCCAGCCTCACCTTTAACTTAAATGTTTGAGTAAGCCTGCTTAGGACTATGCTTAGCTAAATGAAAATGAAAGAGCTAGAAAACAGGTGATTTGTTGCTTGGCTTTTAAAACTGCTGGGCAACACACAAAACCACAGTGAGATCGGTTTTTTTGGACAAATGTATAATGTAGGCACAAATATCTAGATCTATAAAGACCAGTCTTTTCTATATATCAAAATAAGAATTTTCAACATATACAATAAAAATACCATTCACATATGGACAACAGTTTACACATCTAAGCTCTAATTCCTCTTAAAGTCAGTGCTTTTCTCTACATTTCCTCATTTCTTTCAGTGGTATCATCTCTATTTCCATGATTTAGAATAGAAAACAGTCATTTTTAGATGATGCTTCTCCCAAAATATTTAAGTACTATTATTCTCTATGAGCTCTTTAAACAAACATTAAGAAAAGCAACTGGTAAACACTTCTGCTACTAGCACTCCTAACTGTCCCTCCAACAGTCAAATATCTCTGGCCAGGCAAAATTAGATTTTTACTAATTTCTTTGTTACTTCTCAAAATCATTGCTTCTTTTGCATAAAAACTGTAACCACCAAAGTCCAGATTATCAATACCTCACCTCTTTAAACTTAACCAATTTAAGATGGGTTTCACTGTTTCCATTCTCTCCATCTCCAATGTGTATTTTACATTATGGCCAGCTCAATCATCCAGCCTCACTTAATCATCTAACATTTAGCCATTTCCAGTCACCTGACATCATTTAACTCACATCACACTACTCAAAACTGGTTAAAAGTTCTCCATATCTAAAGACGGCCATGAGATCACAGATTTAGAAAGAATCTGAGTGAGAGTCCCTCCTTGTTCAAATGAGACAATTTTGGCCCAGAGAGATTAATGCCATGTCAAAGCGAGAATTAATTAATTCAACTGGCATCTATGGAGTATCTCGTCTAGCCTACTCATTATTAGATACCCGCCAGAAACACTGTATTATCTTCAGCACCCAGAATAAAATAGTAAGGGCCTTGCAATGGTAAAGCAAAATCTAGAAACCAGATCCCACAATGCCTAGTTCAATGTTACTTCTAGTCCATGTTACAGTCCTTTTTAATTTCCTTAATCTAGTGTGAAAAACCCTCACAATCCAACTTCCACCTTCTTCTCTACTCTTATCTCCCCAAAGTAAGTCCAAATTGGTTACTTGTTCACCAAATACTTAGTGCACATTTTCACTGACAAGAGTACTCTTTCTACTCCCCCCTTTTTTAGCCACCTGAGTTCTACACTTCTTTCAAAGTATACCACAACTCATATATAATGAGAAGGCAGCAGCTACAAAGCATCTATATATGAATCTTTTGGCATGTTAGTTATTTATAAGATACCAGGACACTCATCATTGTTATAATGTATTTAAATACAGAAACTATCTCTCTACATCCCACTGGTTTTTAAGTCTATAGTCTAATGCCTTATGAATTATATATCAACATTCAGTGAGTCTAAAAAACCCCAGCTTTTTGAGAAATTCTGAAATAAGGATTTTACAATTGTTCTTTAGTATCTAAAACATTAAGAATGATACCCAGAACTGTTTGTTTTAATATTAACAGTCTGATTAAGAACCTTTAATATTAATCAAATCACAGTATAATGGAATGCCTCTGAAAATCATGCAAAATGCTCCCAAGATAGAGCCCATGATACACAAAGTTTTCTTTTACATGTAGAATCCAAATTTATTGGATTATAACAGGAATAAAATTTATAAAGGAACCACTTTCAGCTAATTCCAGTGGATTCAGATCTCTGGGATAGCATAAAAAATTCTAGCTGCTAAAGAAAAAAATACAAAGCGTTCCTCAAATTTTCAAACACTATCTAATCAGGAATCAGCCTCACTTGTTTCTGTAAAAAAAAAAAAAAGTGGGGTAAACTCTAATCTGTTATATAAAAAACTAAAAGGAATTTCACCCTAACTGCTTTAATTCTGTTTTTCCCAGACAGAATGTTCAAACCTTGCAATCCAATGGCTAACAGAATCAGTGACAAAGTCAAATTACACAAACAAAGTAATTAAAAATCCCCATTATTTCTAACTTGGTTGTTATGAGGCTGGATTCAGCCAGATTCTTATTGGTATGAACCATTAGTTTACAGGAATTTGAACATACTTTATGATCCCATTGGAAACAAACCTCTTCAAACTCTCTACCAAATCTAGCTAGTTCTGTCAAGGGAAATTAGTTTACCTCATGATTCCCCAAGGCTCATTACTCTCTGGATACATGAAAGCTTGTGTGTGGCTCCAACCTCAAGTGCACTATCCTTCATATAAAAAAATTGATGCCATTGCTTATTGTAGTTTCTATTCTTTTAATAGCAGACAAAAATTGTGCTAACGACATTACTACTCTTATTTGGATTTTCTCATTACCAATGGCAGATTTTCAAGATAACTGAACCTTTTCTCCTTTAAACATGGATCATGAACCCTCTATACTGGGCTCAAACCTGTAATACCAGTCTTATGCTGTCCGTGTACCTTAATATTTTTTATGCTATTTTTTCCCCTTGAGGTCTAAAAAAAAGTTAAAAAAGCAAAAACAGCGGCACCTGGGTGGCTCAGTCAGTTAAGCATCTGACTTCGGCTCAGGTCATGATCCCAGGGTCCTGGGATCGAGCCCTGCATCGGACTCCCTGCTCAGGGGGGAGTCTGTCCTTCTCCCCCAGCTCATGCTCTCTCTGTCTCTCTCCCTTAAATAAATAAAAGCTTAAAAAAAAGAAAACCAGCAAAAACAGGCAAAGAAAAAATTTTAAGGTTTGTATTAATGTCACGTTAAGATGCTTGATTTCTGACACCACCATCATCACCACTATTATTATTATTATTATTACTACTACTATTTCTCTTTCATGTCCTTGGGACAAAACGCTTAACCTCTGATTCTATTTTCTTATCTGTGAAATAAAGATATTATCTACTTACCAGGATAAAATTAAGATAGTATATGTAAAGCACTTTCCAAGGTTATTGGCAAGAAGCAAGATTATAAATGTTGGCGCATTCACTGTCCTCTAAAACTTGACTTTAAGTTCATTAAACACATTTTAATAACTGCAAATTACTGAATGTCACTGGATAAAGAATGGAAGAAGAGACAACTTATTACACTACTAAGCATATCATAATGATGTTAATGATAACAACAGCAATACCTACTAAGTACTGACTGATAACTATATACCAGGCATATATGTTCTACATGCATTTCTCATTTAATCCTCAAAAACCTCTTAGGTTCAGAGAAGTTAAATAACTTGACCAAGGTACCACAGCTAGGAAATGACATTGCTGGGATTTAAACTTAAGCAGACCCAACTCCAGAGCCCAGTTTCTCCACAGCAACGGAAAACTGGCTTTTACTCTCTGCAGTTCTGTATTCATTTCACAAAAACTGAGTGCCTGTGACTTGTCAACCTCTAAACACTAGGAATAGACCAAAGAACAAGTCAAATAAAACCCCCAACCCATAGAATTTGTATTCTAATTGGGGCTTTAGATGAATGCTGTAAGGCTGCGATAAAAGCCATGAGGAAGGGCGCCTGGGTGGCTCAGATGGTTAAGCGTCTGCCTTCGGCTCAGGTCATGATCCCAGGGTCCTGGGATCGAGTCCCGCATCGGGCTCTCTGCTCCTTGGGAGCCTGCTTCTCCCTCTGCCTCTCTCTCTCTCTCTCTGTCTCTCATGAATAAATAAATAAAATCTTAAAAAAAAGCCATGAGGAAAAGAATAGAAGGAATAGCAGTAAAGTGTGTGCACACTGAAAAATATTTGAGAGAGGGTGGGCAGGGAAAGCTCTCTGAGCAAGTAACATTTCAAGTACAGGCCTGAATAAACTGCATGTACAATGACATATAACAATTTATTATCAGTGCACTGTAGAACGTAATTGTTAAACCACAGTCTACATTTACCCCCTCTACATCAGCACTTACACAGACAGGTTTAAATAACCTTAGGTCACAGACTGATACTGTAATTGACAGTTATGGATTCGGTATAGTATTTTGGTATGAGCACAGGATCTGGAATCAGATAATAACAGAAATAACATGAATGCTCTGTTATCTTCTAGATATATAATCTTGGGTTAGCCTTCTTGGGCTTGAGACCTTTATTTACAAAATGCTGGTAAGAGTAGCAATTACTCACTTCCCACTCCAGGCTGTTGGGAGAATTAAATTATGTTAATATATGCAAAGTGTTTAATGCAATGTCTGGCACAAAGAATGTATATTTATTAATATTTACATTGTTATTACTCACTATTTGTATGACAGTGCACCACTGCAGGGTCAGACACGTAGTAGTGAACTGACCTACAGAGGAAAAAAGAAACCTGTCTTTGAAGGGCTCAGTTCTAATGGGGGGACAATAGTTAATATCAATATATTAATTATTATATTAATAAAACAGAGGTAGCATATGATGGGAACATAGAAGAGGGAATGATACTGTCATGACTTTCTTCCAAGAATCCTAAAATATTTCCAGTAAAAAGTGCCAGGGGGCTGAAGTTTCTGATAATTATTTCATATAAAATTTGTCTCACCACCTCTGTGACAGGGGGCCAATAAAGTTCTCAACTTAAACATACTTTTTCAGGAATACTGTCATTTGACCCTCTGAAGGAGATCAAATCCCCTACTTCTTTATGTCTATAAAATCCATCTACTTTAGTGCAATTACTACTTCAATGTTTACTGATTACTAATAGGGTATACATGGTAGATCTGGGATGAAAACCAGAAATATGGAGTGGTAAGGGCACGGGCTGGTGCTGGTGGTGGTGACGGAATGGCAGGGCGAGGAGAATTTGCATTAGGGAGCCCTATGATCTCTCAACAGATAACCAAGCATGCTTCCTTAATAAATGTGCAATAGTTAGGCACTGATGCTAACATTTACTTTAATAAAATTAGTTAGATTAATATCCAAGGCAGACTCAAGGTGTATTTCATCACAACAGTCATCACTAACTGCTTATATAATTATATATCATTATATAATCTAGGGATTTACTTTAATCCCCCACGTTTATCTTAGCACCCAAAACATGAGAAAAACTTTAGAAAACTAAAAAAGGACACAGCTATTTTTATTCTTCATTGGAAGCCAGAAGATGGGGATGGAGGTTGGTGAAATCAAGACATTTCCCAGGTAAGAAATTTAATGATTGACAGAACAGAATAAGGGACTATAGATAATACAGAACTAAATTTTCACAGCTAGAGGAAAAATAAAGCACAAGTGAATGCCTGCAGTATGCTTAGAAACTAAGGATTCTTTTTTTTTTTTGAGAGTGAGAGAGAGAGCGCACGTGTGCGTGCTAGAGTGGGAGATGGGAAGACGGAAAGAGAGAGACAGAATCTTAAGTGGGCTCCATCCTAGGGCTCAATCCCATGACCCTGAAATCATGACCTGAGCCAAAATCAAGAGTCACATGCTTAACCAACTGAGCCACGCAGGAGCCCCTAGAAACTAAGGATTCTAACATAGTTCCAACTGACTTAAAGAACTCCTCAAGCTTTTTACTCCATCTTTTCTACAGCTTGACTTATTATTTTGCTTTTTAAAAAAAGCAATTCCTAAGTAAGTCAGAAAAAATGCAATTAAATAGGGTAAAATTTCTAAATCAGTCTGGTTACTTAGACTGCTAGTAAAAAAGTTTCATGAATGATGGAATAGTACTTTTCAATTAATGTCTTGGTATTATATTATTTAGTCTATGGTACACAGAACTAGAAAGGACCTCAGGTGATCACTATTCTCACTCACACTTCTCAAACTTTTTTTTTTTTAAAGATTTATTTATTTATTTGAGAGAGTAAGAATGAGAGAGAGAGAGCCCATGAGAGGGGGGAGGGTCAGAGGGAGAAGCAGGCTCCTCGCAGAGCAGGGAGCCCGATGAGGGACTCGATCCCAGGACTCCGGGATCATGACCTGAGTCGAAGGCAGTCACTGAACCAACTGAGCCACCCAGGCGCCCCACACTTCTCAAACTTTAATGTACACATGAATCATCTTTGGATATTGTAAAATGCAGGTTTTGATTGATCTGTCTGGGATGGGGTCGAAATTTTACATTTTCAACAAGTGCCCTAGCATACCAATTCTGCTGATCTGGGAACTACACTTTGCATAGCAAAGATCTAATTAGAGACTCTCAACATGTAGTATTCAAAACTCTATCAGGGGACCTACAAGGTACTTCTTTTCCAATGACATATCTGCGTGAGGCCAGATTTTCTTTATACATTTCAACCAAATAAAAAATATTGCAACTGATTTCATACAGAAGCAGATATGAGAACTCAATGGTCTTCTTTCTGACCAGACATTAAAGAGAG
Source organism: Mirounga angustirostris (assembly GCF_029215605.1). Taxonomy (NCBI): domain Eukaryota; kingdom Metazoa; phylum Chordata; class Mammalia; order Carnivora; family Phocidae; genus Mirounga; species Mirounga angustirostris. The sequence goes on along the minus strand of NW_026991713.1, from coordinate 100,944,689 downwards.
CTGCGAAAATATAAAAATGCTGCTCTTTTCACTAAATCTTTAAAATTAGTTTTGGAAAAAATAGTATTTTGCAAAAATGTTATTGAGGTCAACATATATTGGGCTTATTATATTATTAATTGATACATTATAAAATCTAGTGATAATTTCTAATATGGTAAAATAGGTATAACACAAATAAACAAAAACTCTTTGAGGTCCTCAATAATTTTTATGAGTATAAAAGGGTCCTGATAAAAAGACTTTGACAGCCACTGAACTAAATCATTCAAGTCTGGCAGCTGCTATGTTAATCTCAAAGATCTTAATGGATGAATCTTAAACCTCTACCAGGCCTTTCCAATGTTGTATAATCTAACCAAGTTCTTTATCGTCAATTATGATTTTTCTTCCTTTTTATTTAGTCTCCTCTAGGTCAAGAAAACAATTGCTGAGCATATGCATATTAAGTCCCTTCTTCCAATTATGCATATTAAGTCCCTTCACTCAAGAAATCTAAAGGAATGGTTATCCTTGCTTCTCGAAAGTTTGCATTACGCCACTTTGCTTTTATGAAAGATCTACATTAGTACCTGTTTTCACTAACCAAAAGAAAACCAAAGAGGGCTTTTGCTTTTATGAAAAAGGGCAAAAAGTGAAAACAGGATTCAGGGCTTGTTTTACAATGAGCCAGTACAGACACAGTACATACCCTGAGCAGCAAGAATGGCAATGCCAAACTCCTTCCCCTGGGAGCTACATCCAGCATCCAAATTACATAGCTTTGAATTGTGCCTATGAACACCTGTGCTTTATCTTGACTTATTTTAAGTAACTATTAGCAAGATATGTCCTAAGGTATTAGAAAAGTCTGAGAGTGGTTATTTTTGGGGTTTGCGAGTACTCAAAATATTTTGATATAAATATAAGTTAATTATTCCTTCACTTTATGCCTTTTTCAACTTATAAAAGATTTCACAGGAATGCTCTGCTTGTGGATAGCGAAGGAAACCTATAGCTCTAAAAACTGAAAATGATGGGTCTCAATGAGAAGGACTCATGAATCAGGAATTGTCCTGAAACATTTGAGGTATTTTTTTTTTTAAAGATTTTATTCATTTATTTGAGAGAGAGAGTGTGTAAGAGAGCACAAATGGTAGAGAGGGAGAAGCAGGCTGCCCATGGAGTAGGGAGCCCGATGCGGGGCTTGATCCTAGGACCCTGGGATCATGACCTTAGCCAAAGGCAGTTGCCCAACTTACTGAGCCACCCAGGGACTTCGAAACATTTGAGGTATTAACAAGTGAAATTATGATCTTATACGAAATCTCAGAGAAGGAAGTGTGAGTGATCATAAGGTAAAAATTATGGTGAAACACTTCAACAAAATACAGACCTAGCCTCATAATGGAAAGAGTTACTTATAAAATAGTTGTTTAGAAATTACAACAATGAGGGGCGCTTGGATGGCACAGTCGGTTAGCGTCCAACTCTTGGGTTTCAGCTCAGGTCATGATCTGATGGTCCTGGAATGAGCCCTGCATTGGGCTCCACACTCAGCACGGAGTCTGCCTGAGATTGTCTCTCCCTCTCCCTCTGCCTCTGCCCCTCCTACTTGTGCTCTCTCTCTAAAATAAATAATCTTAAAAAGAAATTACAAGTATGAGATTTGAGAATCGATGGAAAAGTATGTGTATAGGTGACTTTCTTGAATATACTTCATATCCTGGAAGTTTGACTTTTTCTAACTATTAAAGTCATTGTTTCCAGCTCTATTTGTACCAAATAGTTTTACTCATCCTATAAAATGTATTGCTTTTATATGTGTATCAGTTTCTACTTGCTACGATTCAATATCATTTTAGGATAATTTTGTTAATACTTCAAAGGTGGCCTTAAGTTTCATTCCTCTTTTGCAAGGTAAATTCAAACTTCCAAACTTACATAGTGTCTAACTGACTATATTTGGGATTCCTTTAATCAAAAATCTTTTATTCTTCAAAATATTACTAAGTGCCTACAATGTTCCATATGCTATGCTATCAATATAATATTGTATAAACAAAGACTTGGTAAATCAGGCTCTGGGACAGTATCTTTTAAGACATTATATACTTCATCCTTTCTGTTCCCAGTCCCTCTCCAGAAGGGAGGGTGGCTATCAGTTCAAACAGTTTAACAATGAGAAAAGGAGGAAGAAATAAAATTTGTTGAACGTAACAAATGTGGTATAGCCATACAATGGAATATTATTCAGCCATAAAAAAGAATGAAATGCTGATACATGCTACAACATGGATAAACCTTGGAAACATTATGCTAAGTCAAAGCGTAATACAAAAGGCATAACAGAAAAACAAAGTATAACACAAAAGGTCATATATCATATGATTCCATTTGTAAGAAATGTCCACAACAGGCAAATCAAATCCAGAGACATAAAGTAGATTAGTGGCTGACAGAGGCTCAGTGGAAGGGGGAATGGAGAGTGACTGCCAATGGGTATCAGATTTCTTTTTGGGGCTGATGGAAAGGTTCAATATGAATATATTAAAACACTGAATTGTACACCTTAAAGTATTTAAATGATAAATTTTATGGTATGTGAATTTTATCTTTAAAAAATGGTGAAAAACTGAAAACAGGGTAGATACTATACTAAGAATATGGAAAAGTGATACTGGTCTTTCTCAGTTCTATTAAATTAACGTGAAAAACTCAATGATTTAAGAAGGGGATTTTGAGCTTGAGTCTGTATCTACAAATAAAGATACATTTGTTTATTAGTATAGTGTCTCAAATGCCTTTTCTTAAAAATCAAATTTTTTTTTATTTTATCAAGTAATTACTTATAAATTTTTATCTGATCTGATGGCAGTGCTGTGCTATCTGAAGCCAAAGAACTCTGAAACACTGGTTTTAGTCCTCAGCCTCTAATGAGCAACTTTTGAATCAAGTGTGGCTACGGGGTGCCTGGGTGGCTCAGTTATTGGGCGTCTGCCTTCAGCTCGAGTCGTGGTCCCGGGGTCCTGGGATCGAGCCCCACATCGGGCTCTCTGCTCAGCGGGAAGCCTGCTTCTCCCTCTCCCACTCCCCCTGCTTTTGTTCCCTCTCTCGCCGTCTCTCTGTATCAAATAAATAAATAAATCTTAAAAAAATAAAAATATAAAAAAAACCCGTAACAGTATTTGGCTATGTTTTCCACCTACTCATCCTTATAGTCATTACTTTTAATCAGCTAATCATATTTGTTGGATTAGATATAGAACAAGCATAAAATTTAGTGTCAGTCACCTATACATCTTGCATTTAAAAAAACTGTTACTACCATATAATTTATAACTTGATTTCTGTAAATAGCAGTTATTTTTATACTTCATTTTACATAAAGAAACCTAAAATTCCATGATCCCTTGAGACATTTTCAATACCAACCTTGATTTAGAAAAATAATAAGTGAATTTGCAAGATTAATCAGAGACACTTATCACTAAATAACAGAGACAGCCCAGTCAATACCTATTCAGTGTCTCTAACAACGGCCTACAAAACAGCAGAGCCATTGTCTGCTGGTACATAACAAAATTTACCCCCATTTCAAAATAGAAATATTATAAGACCAACAAAGGAGGCTGGTATGGCTGAGAGTGCTTAAATATATGGCTACCTAATGTGTATTTCATCTATCCAGTCTGTTTGATATAAAAAAACATTCAGGGACGCCTGGGTGGCTCAGTTGGTTAAGCGTCTGCCTTCGGCTCTGGTCATGATCTCAGGGTCCTGGGATCGAGTCCTGCATCGGGCTCCTTGCTCAGCGGGGAGCCTGCTTCTCCTTCTGCTTGCTGCCCCCCCCGTTGTTTACTCTCTCTGACAAATAAATAAAATATTAAAAAAAAAATTTAGTATTGTTGTCAAGTAAATAAGATATTGGTTCATAAACCTTTGTGTTTCAAGTCCAGAATGATCACCTCAAGCAGTAAAATTGGGTTTAAGAGGTTATTTCTAAGACCAATACCAGTAATAAGTATGGCCACTGAAAAAATGCTTTTATGTTAAAACCTCTTATGTTTTCATCACAGAATTAAAGTGAAATTTCTCTTCTGACAGAGAGAAAAAGAGTGCCCACAAATTTTCAGAGCTAATAATTTAAGTAGCTACTTGATTGCACTGAGATTCTCACATCTACTGTAAGTACAGAGGTGAACAGCATTCTAATAGAGGAACATTATCACCACTTTTACAGATTAGTAATTACTTACAGAACTCTTCAGTGGAGAATTTTTTTACGAAGTTCTGGTGACATGTGTTTAGAATAGCAGTCAACAACTTTTTCTGTTAAGAGCCCAAACAGTACATATTTTAAGCTTTTGGAACCACACAGTCTGTTCCAGTTACTCACTCTGCCATTGTAATGTGTGAAAACAAAGATAATACAGAACAAATCAGTGTGGCTATGCTTTATTACTTTAGTTATGGACACTGAAGTGCTCACATGACATGAAATATTTTTCTTTTGATTTTTCCCCCAATCACTTAAAATGCAGAAACCATTCTTAGTCATGGGTTGTACCAAAATGGCCAGCCTGATCTGGCCCATAGGTCATAGTTCACTAATCCCTGGTTTAGAGTATGATAGAATGAAGAAAAGTAATAGATTGTAAGTTAGTAAATAAAATACACAAACCATTCCATATGCAAATTTATAATTTTATAGTCTTAAAGTTATACATTTAACCTTATAATCAAGTTTAATGATCAAGATCCATCTTCTTAATAGGATATGTATTTACAATGGGTATTTATTCTGTATTATTTATTTTCATAAATGGCAAGTGAAAAATAACTTAGCTTAATTGAATTCTAATTTATAAAGAAAATAAACCTCTCATCCTTTCACTCTGGCTATCTCTACTACAAATCCTTATTTCAGTCTATCAGTCATTCCTTTCGATTATTCCCACAGCCTCTTAACTGAGTTTTCAGCTTTTAGTCCTTCATAAATCCATTCTCCACTCTGGAGCCAGATTGATTGATTGATTGATTGATTGATTGATTAAAAGATTTTATTTATTTATTTGACAGAGAGAGACACGGTGAGAGAGGGAACACAAGCAGGGGGAGTGGGAGAGGGAGAAGCAGGCTTCCCACTGAGCAGGGAGCCCGATGCAGGACTCGATCCCAGGGTCCTGGGATCATGACCTGAGCTGAAGGCAGACTAAGCCACCCAGGCACCCCCAGAATAATTTTTCTAAAAATTTAAAATTTAAGTTTGATCTTATGACACCTACCACCCAGTCTTAAAGTACTGCAATAGTTCCCCCAATGCTCGAGTATAGTTTAAGCTTTCCTTTCCTCTCTTATCCTATTTCTTTCTTTTCCCACTTCCAAATTCTACAGACATACAAATAATAGATTTCTCACATGCAACACTATTAACTTAGTCTCTCCCTATTTAACATCATTTTCCCAACCTGTTCAAACTCAATTAGGCACCACTCTAATGCTTCCATTAAGTAGCTATCCCAAGAATAACTGGTTTTATACCATATGGTAACTATCTGGCTTGTCTTTTCTCCCTCACCTAATAAGTTCTTAAGAGACAAGGATTTGGGTTTTACTTAACAAGAATATTTAATACCTAGTATCTAGAAAAAAATCTGGAACAGAGTAGACTTAAATATTTGTTGGATGAACCCATGAACTATTGAACTATTACGGGTTGAATTGTTGCCCTCCCAAAAGATATGTTAAAATTCTAACCCTCAGTATCTCAGAATCTGACCTTATTTGAAAACAGGATCATTGCAATTATAATCAGTTAAGGTGAGGTCATCCTGGATCCTCACCACCACGTGAGATAGACACAGAAGTGCTGCAGATGCAAGCCAAGAAATGCCAAGGACTGCTAGCAAACCATCAGAAAAGGTAAGAGGCAACCAAAATTTTTCCCCTCCGTATGACCTTGCTATAACCTTGATTTTGGACTTCTGGCCTCAGAATTGTGAGACAATAAATTTCTGCTGGTTTAAATCACCCAGTTTGTGGCTCTTTGTTATAACAGCCCCTGAAAACTATGCCCAAACACTTGGTGAACCAATTTACACTTTAGGTGTATACATTTCCTGTGTCTCCCTATACCCCAAACCTCAACTCTTCCTTGCAAGTTAGGTTAAAAAAAATTAATCAATATGTGTGGACATAGTAAGGTAGCTTAATGTAATAGGATATAATAGAATAGATGATTAAATTCACATATTTGGATTCAAACAAGGATTTGTACAGGACCTATAGAAACAACTGGGTGGTTCAGATTTGTTTTAATTCAGTATTTTAATTTGTCAACTATTCTGTCATTTCTAGCAAAATCAGGAGAGTTAATGAAAGGAAATAAAATCCAAGGCAACTTTAAAAAAACAGCAAATTACCCTTAGGAAAAGTAAAAAAAAAAATAAAAGTAATTCACTTATAAAATTTTACTTATTATTCCTGTAGTTAATTTTTAAAAACAAACTCTCATTGGTTATTTCAGTGAAAAAGTTGAGAATTACATGTTTATCTTCTCTTACACAGACTGTATAATTACTACGGGAGAGGAATCTGACATATCAAGAGATAGGTCTCTTTTTTCTCTAGAAAATTCCTAGAAGCCAACCATTACTCAGTCTTTTGTTTTTTCAACTTTATCCCTAAATTCTGTTCATTAAACTAAGAGTCAGCCTTTTTTCCCCCAATTCTTTCTTACAAGTAAAGCGTATACCCACACTTGCCAAGCCTTATGTTTCTTTAAGAACTATATTTGCAGATTAAATTATCTTGTATATAGAAAATCTTAAGGAATCTACTATAAGCTATTAGAATAAATTCAGTAAGTTTATTAGATTCAAAATCAGTATGCAAACACCAACAGTATTTGTAATGAACAATCCGAAAAGATGAAATAAAAAACTCAATTCCATTTATAATAGAATCCCCCCCAAAATACATTACTCAGGAATAAACTTAATAAAAAAAGTCCAAGATTTATACTCTGAAAACTACAAAACACCACTGAAAGAAATTACAAAAGATCTAAGTAAATGGAAAAATATCCCATGTTCTAAGATGGCAAACCTCCAAACTGATTTATGGATTCAATGCCATATGTACCAGGATTCCAGCTGAATTGCAAAAATTGACAAGCTGATTCTAAAACTTATACAGAGTTGCAAAGGACCAAGAAGAGCCAAAACCTGAAGAATAAATAGGAGGACTCAAACTTCCCAACTCAAAACTTACTACAAAGCAAGACATATAGATCATGGAACAGAACTGAGGGTTCAGGAATAAATTCATGTGCCTATGGTCAACTGATTTTCAGCAAGGGTGAAATCATTCAATGGAGAAATAATAGTCTTTTCAACAAATGGTACTGGGACAGGTGGATAGTTGTCACAAGCAAAAGAATCAAGTTAAAATCCTTACCTCACACCACATACAAAAATTATCTCAAAATGAATCAAAGATCTAATTATAAGAACTAAAACTCATAGAAGAAAACACATAGGGGTAAATGTTCATGACTTGAGGTTTGGAAATGGATTCTTAGATATGACATCAAAAGCATGAGAAAAACTAAAGATAAAATATATAAACTTGGCCTCATCAAAATGAAAAACTTTTATGTCCTAAAGGGCACTAGTAATATAGTGACAGTAGTAAGAAAAGACAACTGGGGTGTCTGGGGTGGCTGAGTCAGTTAAGTGTCTGACTCTTGATTTCAGCTCAGGTCTTGATCTCAGGGTCGAGCGACTGAGCCCCGTGTCTGGCTCCGAACTGAGGGTGGAGATTTGAGATTTGAGATTCTCTGATTCTCTCTCTGTCCTTCCCCCTGGCTCTCTCTCTCAAAATAAATAAACAAATCTTAAAAAAAAAAAAAAAATACAACTGACAGAATGGGAGAAGACATTAGAAATCCTCTATCTCATAAAGGATTTCTATCTAGAATATATAAAGAACCCATAAAACTCAATAATAAAAAGACAAATAACCCAATTAAAAACCAAGCAAAGGATCTGAATAGGCATTTTTCCAAAGGAGAAAAGACAAAAAGTCAATAAGCTCTTATCATCATACTGTAATTACAACTGTTTGCTTACACACTTATCTTCTATATTGGAGCTAGTTTTCTGAAGACAGGGAATATATATGTTATTCATCTTTAATTACCTGTTGTCAGGTTCTGGACTTGGCATGTAGCAGGGATTCAGAAAATGTTGCGTGTATTTGCATTTGAGACTTATATTTGGGATAGTGCTAAAGATAAGGACAGAATTAAACAAATACTTTGTAAAGATAAGATTACAAATCTTAAAGGAGAATATAAAGCAATAAAAATAAACAGCAAGCACCTATATATAGTGCTTATTATATGCTAAGCACCATTTTAAATGCTTTAGATTAATTCAATTTTTGAACTCCTAAGTAAAATAATCAATTACAAATAAAATGCTATGATTCAGAATAGTTGAGAGGCTCAGAGAAAGCAAAAATCATTATGTAGTGAAGCCCATCAGATAAAATTTTGTGGGGGAAGTCTGTTAAATCCTGTATATAAAAACTGACTGGATAGTAGAAGAGCACACACAGAAAGTAAAGAGCATGTACAAATGGAGAGGAAAAAAGGAAAGGATGTGGCATATATGCAAGATAATAAAGAGGACCGGCTTCACTAAAAAAAGGTGTTTAGATAAAGATGAGGAACAGCAAAGATTATAATAAGAATTTGTACATGCTTTCATAAGCAAACTGGTATCATGTAAGTTTCTTACACCAAAAAGAAATAGCAAGGAAATTCAACTAGTTCAAGTGAAGCAGAAAAACAAATTCATACTGTTAACTACTTCAGGATGACAGTGTAAGGTGTGAAGTAAGTAAGATGTGAAAGCAGAGTTCTGACAATGGGAATGAAAAAGGCCTATACCTAAGAGTTATTCTGAACCAAGAACCTGATAAATAGGATATGGTGAATAGAAAAACAAGGAATCAAATGTACTTCTTGAGGTTTCAAGAATTCTAAATAAAACACAGGGAGGAACCATCCAGTGAATACCCCATCCTACCCCCAAAGAAAAAAGTGATAATGTAAATTATTAGGCATTGGGGGGAAGAATAGGGAATACTGAACTTTGGAATATAGATACAGAACTCTATCTAAGAAGCAAAGCAGATGAACTTTCTAAGGGCAAAATAGAATAGTGATTAGGATACTTATCACAGAATTATTTGAAGGCTAAACAAACTACATTTACTACATTTCTCCTGCCCTCACCCAGCCTGAGAAAAAGAAAGGAGGGGGCAACAGTTGTAAATTAAGAGACATAACAATAAAGTATCTTCTGTGGACCCTGACGGGGTCCACAAAACACCGACTGTAAACAGACATCTCTGAAACATCAGGGGAAATATCTTAATAGATTAGGATATTTAGATGATCCAGAAATTACTGTTATGCTTTGAACTCTGTGGTACTTATAAATGATTTAATAAATTCATAAATCAATTTTAAACTATTTAGGGAAAGATCTGTGAACAAAGCAACTTGAGTTAAGAGCATTATTTTTAACTCAGAAATTTGTTTTATGGTTGGAGGGAATGAGAACCTAGATGAATAAGTTAGGGTTTGAAAAGTAGTAATGAGAGTATTTTTAAACATAATATATCTCAAAATAAAGTTTTAAATGTATGCAAGGAGAATCCAGAATATACTGGTACTTCTTTGATCTTTATTTTTGCTCTCACTAAATCAGAAGCAATAAAATCCCTCAACTCCCTCTTCCCCCAACAACTGAGTGTGCTTTCTATTGTTCTCTTTTGCATGGTTCGATGACATCCAGCTTGGCATTCCTTTTTTGGTGTGACTTAAGCTCACTAATCATGCTAAGACTTACACTGGTCACTCGACGGTAGATCTGAGCAGCATTTTGGCATTCTGAGTAAGGGTATTCAGATGTGGCCATCTCAAGCATGCACATCCCAAAAGCATAAACGTCAACAGATTCATCGTATTTTTCCTCATACATCTCGGGGGCCATGAACTCTGGGGTACCTTAAATTAAAAGAACAATTCAGACTCAATGTGAGCAGAGGCTACAGATATTACTCACCTGGGGAAGAAGCAGAGGGGTTGACCTGTGAGATAGAAGGAAGTGGAAGGAGGGAAGAGAAGAGAGAAGAGTGGTGGGGGCAGGGAAGAGGAAGAAAATCTTAGTCTCTTTGCTGCATGGCCTTCATAAAAGAAACTAGAACAGGGTCAAGTGTCTATTTACTGTTTCAAACGGATTACTGTTATACAATGTCAAAATGGAGACTTGGATAAGAGAAAAACTGATATAACTCATAACGAAAACAAATGGAAGGAAAAGTAAGAGACTAGCAAGAAATAAAGAGGATATAATGGCATCTACCAATAAGACAAGGTGGGTTAAAAAAGATCAAAATACTTGTCTGCCCCCTACTGTATGGTAGCTGTAAGGTTAATATTTATAGCTAGTCTTTGGCCATTAACATTCCTCCTGATCAGTTTCACTTTTAAGGAGGCCTTGCAGTGAAAAATCTAACATTCAATATGTTTTTTAAAAGAAAAAAATAAAGTGTAATTGTCTATAAAGGCCATTCACCAGAGCCCCTTTCTTCACCTACTTACCATACCACCTGCAGTACACAAATAAGTCTACTGCAGATAACAAGAAAAATAGTGAAGGGCATCTTAACAGATTTTATAGACAAAAAATAAATACACACAAATGGAAAACTCAAATACAGAGTGAGTTATAAGAATAGTGTGGTCTCACAGACCAGGTTTTCCAATGTTTCCAAAGAAATTAAGTCTGGATACCTCAAACTATAGGGCATTTCCAAGAATAGGCTTACATACTACGATTTAAACAAAAAAAGAGGGGGAAAACTCTCTTGGGTTAGAGATTTTTAAGGAGCCAAAGACAAAGAAATGTTTCCTTTTCCTGTAAGGAAGGCAAAAAGGAAATTCAGCTTTAAATAACTCTTTTCCAATTCTTCTTGTTAATCTATTTTAAGAAAATTTAAAAATAGCATTCCGAATCCAAGTCACATAATATTCTATGGAGAACACTATTTTATAAGAATGTACAAATTACTGGTGTTCTATGGTTTTCTTTTAATACATAAAATTCTAGCCCACTTAAAAATTAATGGTTTCCTTGCTGTCACCACCTTTGGGGGGAGAATAGAGTATTTGTAAAGATTTCAAGTTTTCAAAGTGTCATATCCTCTTCAGAGAGTGAAAGTTTATCAAAATAATAAGCATTAAATTATTTTTCCAGCTGCAACTCTCTAACATTTAGTTGAAAGTCTGAAAGGACAGCCTCGTTCTTTAGATCAGTGATTCTCAACAAGGGGGCAATTTTGTTACCCAGGGACATTTAGTCCAGAGACATTTTTGGTTGTAACAACTGTGGGGGAGCTGGAAAGGGGATGTGCTCCTGGCATCTAAATAATCTTATAATGCACAAGAAAGCCCTTACAAACAACAAAGAACTATCCAACCCCAAATGTCAAATAATATTGGGTTGAAAAGCTGTTTCAGATATATCTTCTGAAGAGTAGGAGTAAGAAAAGTTAAAACCAAGTTCTCGGAATAAACTCATTTTCACATTTTGAAACAAAGTCTTAACAGGTAGAAACTTTTGAATACATATATATCTAACACTTTCTGAGAAAGTAAACTACATATAAATTTAATTTCTTTTATAAGAAAGTAACTCTATTAAGTACATAATACTACACATCAACCGAATGACCCAATAAGATTGATAGTTACATAAGGTTTTGTCAACAAAGTTCACCTTACTTCTCTTCACGTAACTTTGTAACTTTACAAAACATTGTTAGTCTTCAGATGATTCTAGAAGCATATAGAGAACTCCACATCTCATAAGTAAAACTGATCACTTCTTGAGTTCAAGCTAGGAATTTTTGAAGGCTTATTTCACATAATAAAAGCTTTGACAGGGTCAGGTTTCTAAATAAAAGGATTATCAGAAAACCAGTTAGGATGCAAGGCACACCTGAAACATACCTATCACACTCTTGGCAAAAGAAGCGCGCTTCAGGGTTGCCAGACCTAGGTCTCCAATCTTGACTGAGCCTGTAGGACCAGTGATAAAGATGTTGTCACACTTAAGATCTCGGTGAATAATAGGTGGAGTTCGAGTATGAAGAAACTGAAGTCCTTTAAGGATCTGACGGCACCAGCTTCTTAGAACTTTGATCTTCATCACCTTAAACCTTTTCAGGTACCTAGAGAAGGCAAAGCACACCAAACAGGTTATCAATGATATGAGTTTACTGCTTTGAAGAATTCCATTAATTCTAGCATATCTGAGATGGGAATATCAAATTTACACTATTAAGATTCAGTAACCTTAAAAGTTAGTGATACTTTTAGCAAGGTTAAAGGGGAAAGGATAACAAGTGGTTGGTAAATGAATTCTAACAACAAAGCACAGAAAGTGAATTCCTTAAAACTGGGTTAACTAATAAAATAACTTAGAAGAGATAAAAAATAAACAACAACAATAAAAAAATAAAAGTTAAGGGGTGGAATTTGACTTCTGGTAAATGGAGTAATTCTTACTGGACACAGAACTGTAGTAAAAAATATAAAAACAACTACTTCAAGACTCTTGAGAGCAATCAAAATTAGGCATAAATTGGAAGGGAGTTCACATGAGGGGAAAGAAAGCACTGCTTGAGCTTCCTATTTTCTAAATCTTTTCACAGTTGAGGGAAGGTGCCAGCCTGAACATGCAGATCAGCTCAATTCTAAACAGAAGCCTGTAGTCTTATTAGCTGAGAAACAGGAAGACAGAGTTCAAGATGACCACAGCAGCTAGCACAGTGCTGTCCAAAAGAACTTTCTATAATGATAGTCTGTTCCATATAGTATTCACTAGACAAATATAAATTAAAATTTAAAATTCCATTTTTCAGCTGCACTAGCCACATTTTAAGTGTTCAACAGCCACATGTATCAAGTGGCTACCATTTAGGATAGTACAGATTATAAAATATTTCCATCAGCACAGAGTTCCAGTGGACAGCAGAGATCTAGAAAGTAAAAGAGGGAAATCCCAGGGGCGCCTGGGTGACTCAGTCAGTTAAGCGTCTGCCTTCAGCTCAGGTCATGATCCCAGGGTTCTGGGATCAAGCCCTGCATCGGGCTCCCTGCTCAGCGGGAAGCCTGCTTCTCCCTCTCTCACTCCCTCTGCTTGTGTTCCCTCTCTCGCTGTGTGTCTCTCTGTCAAATAAATAAATAAAATCTTTAAAAAAAAAAAAGGAGGGAAATCCCAGAAGGGTGGTATAAAAGGGAGCCCCAAATCCTGAATATTCATTCTGCCCAAATCTCTGGTTGACCTCTGAAATACGTATTTTGTGAAGCAGATTCCAAGCAGCCCAGCTAATGCTAAAAGAATAGAACAGAGATTTCTGATGCTACCCACTGCTGGAAAGATAAAGTTTGTGGATTGGCTTCAGACATCTGAAAATATTCAGAATTATGAAGATATAAAAAATTACATTTGCCTCTTAGTATCTTTAAAATACACATGCCTAACTAAAGAACAATTTATAACATTGTATTATAGGGTCTATAGAATACCTAAATGTAACATATATAAAAATTATAGCACAAAGAACAAGTATCAGGGACAACTGAAACTTTATCTGTAGCAAGGTTCCTTTACATGAAATTGTACAATATCAACCCAAAGTTTATTGTGAAAAGTTAAAGATATAAACACAATCTCAAAAGCAATTGCTTTTTAAAAACAACAACAAAACAACACAAGAAGGTTTCAACTAAAAAGCTAATACAGGAACTAAAATGAAATTCTACTTCACTTGGATGAGGTAATTAAAACTAATGGTGAAAATTGGTTTTATGGTTTAAAAAAATACTGAAACATATTACCTCTGTAGGGTGAGGGAAGGGCTGCCTAGGAGCCATAAGGGCATTTACTAAGATAAAAATGTTCTATACCTTAACAGGATTTTGATTACATAAGTGAATATGCCTTTGTCAAAATTCATAGAATGATACCATTATGATCGATTACACTTTTCATCATATTTAAATATTACTGTAAGGAAAAACAAAGCATATAAATATTAGAACTTTAATGAAATGAGCACTTAAGTGTTTACGTGAAGCATACTGATGTCTACAACTTACAATGGAATAAATAAAATTAATAAAATGATCAAGTATATAAAATAGATAACTATATATTAACCTTGTATCTTATAATTTCATTAAATTTATTTAGAAACATTGGAATTTTCTATGTGAACAATTACATAACCTGCGAACAAGGGCAGTGGTATTTCTTCCTTTCCAATCTTTATGCCTTTTACTAGTTTTCCCTGTGTTTACGCCTTATTGCAATGGGTGGCCCTCTGAAACAATAGTGAATATAAGTGGTTAAAACAAGCATTCTTGCTTTGTTCCTAATCTCAGAGGCAATGGTTAAGTTTGACATATTAGTTATAGGCTGGAGGAAGTTCCCTACTATTCCTAGTTTGGCTAAGAGTTTTTAGCCATGAATAGATAGATATTGAATTGTCAAATACTTTTTGACAGATTTTGAAAATATGGCTTTTCTCCTTTATTCTGTTAATGCTGAATAACATTGATTCACTCAATGTTAAACCAACTTTGTGATCCTGGGATAAACCCTCTGGTATTGATGTATTGTGATTGCTGGATCCAATCTGCTATTATTTTGTAAAGGATTTTTGCATCAATATTCATGAAGGACATTGTTCTTTAAAAATTTTTTTCCATAATATCTTAGGTTCTGGTATTAGTGTTATGCTGGCTTCATAAAATGAGTTAGACTCTAACTGTTCCACCTCTATTTTTTGAGAAAATTCAACACAGTGGATTTTCCCATTTTTTAGTAAGATAAAATATACATAAAACTTACCATTTTAAAGTGATATTAATTAATTCATACTGTTATGAAATCATCACCACCAACTATCTCCAGAACTCTTTTCATCTTGAAAACTGAAACTTCATACCCATTGAACAATAACTCCCCAAAACCAACCCCCCTTGGGTTCTGGCAACCACCCCTCTACTTTCTGTTTCTATGAATCAACTACTCTAGGTATCTCATAGAAAGTGACATCAAGCAGTATTGGTATGTGACTTTTGTGACTGGCTTATTTCACGTTGCATAATGTCCTCAAGGTTCACTCATATTACAGCCCATGTTAGAATTTCCTTGCCATCCTTAAGGATGAAAACTATTCCACTGTGTGTGTAGACAGACAGACAGACAGACACACACACACACACACACACACATTTTGCTTATCCATTCTTTTCTTGATGGACACTTGGGCTGCTTCTACCTTTTAGCTATTGTAAATAATGCAACTATAAATATGGGTATACAAATATCTCTTCAAGACCCTGCTTCCAATTCTTTTGGGTATGAACCCATAAGTGGAAGTGTTCGGTCATATGGTAATTAAGTTGAGATATAATCGACATATAACATTATATTTGTCTCAGATGTACAACGTAATGATTCAAAATGATCTATATATATTGCAAAACGATCACCACAATAAGTCTAGTTACTATGTATCAATACACAGTTACAGGTTTTTTCTTCTTGTGATGAGAACTTTTAAGATCTACTCTTTGCAACTTTAAAACATGTAATACAGCATTATTAACTGTAGTCACCATGCTGTATATTACATCCCCAGGACTTACTTATTTTATAACTAAAAGTTTGTACCTTTTGACCACTGTCACCCATTACATACACTCCACCCCCGTGCCCCCAACTACAGCAATCACCAATCTGTTCTCTGTATTTATGAGTTCAGTTTTTTCTTGTTTTGAGTATTTTTAAATTTTTTTAGACGTCACATATAAGTGAGATCATACAGTATTTGTCTTTCTCTATCTGACTTATTTAACTTAGCATAATGCCTTCAAAGTCCATCCACATTGTTACAAATGGCAAAATTTCCTTTTTATGGATGAACAATATTAATAACCCATCATACATATACACCACATCTTCTTTATCCATTCATGTTGTAAATAAAGCTGTAATGAACAGGTGGTACATATATTTTTTCAAATTACAGTACTTCTAATTTTAATTTTTTGAGGAACCTCCATATAGTTTCCCACAATGGCTGCACCAATTTACATGTCCACCAACAGTACACAAGGGTTCCTTTTTCTCCACATCCTTGCCAACACTTGTTTTCCTTGTCTTTTTGATAATAGCCATTCTGACAGATATGAGGTGGTATCTCATTGTGATTTTGACTTATGTTTCCATAATGACCTGTATTTGTTGGCCATTAAATCTTTTTGGAGAAATGTCTATCCAGGTCCTTTGCCCGTTTCTAATAGGGTTTTTTAATGTTGTTGAATTTTGGGAGTTCTCTATATATTCCAGATATTAATCCCTTTTGAGTTATATGATTTGCAAGTATTTTCTCCCATTCTGTGAGTTGCTTTTTTACTCTATTAATAATATCTTTCAATGTACAGAAGTTTTTAATTTTTACAAAGTCCAATTTTAAACACATTGGATTTAAAAACCTTTGATATATGGCATACATTTCAGACAATACTAATAACAAAGTCACTTCTGCTTTCTGGTAGAGAGTAGTAAGTTTTCTTTTTATTGATGAAGACAGTGAGCCCAAAGTTATACAACTATTACAAGATAGAGATGGCAAGTGAATTCTTAAGCCTGAACTCCTGCTACTGCTTGACTGGCTACTCAATCTCTAATGCATACATTTAATTAAAAAATAAAATAAATATTTAAAATTATATATTTTGAGTCACATTTCATTTTTAGAAACCTATTTGTACAGAAATAAATAAGGACATAGGTATATACATGATAACTGTAGCATTGTTTTAAAGAGGAGATTGTGGACAAAAAGCTAAATATGGTTGAGAATGAAAAGTGGTGCCAAAGATAGGGATATTAGTTAAGAACCACCAGAACCAAACAAGAAAAGTACCATCAGTGCAGAAGACCGACTAAATAAATAAATAAAGGGTCTCTCTAATACAGCATCTCTAAGTCCTTCATTATGGCTGACTCATGCCCAATCACCTTGAAGAAAAGCCTAGTAGTCGAAAAGTCTTGCCCTCATAACCATAGCTCCTAATCAGCTTTTCAATGCTGAGTTATTTAATATAAACTGACAACCAACTCATGGTTAAATAGGGTTAATTATGGTACTCATCCCACAAAATTGGAGGACTAAATGTTAAGCACAATGGCTGCCAAAAACTAGAGCACAGGAAATTTTAGCTAATAATAATAATAATTAAAAATTATTAAACAGACACTAACAGAAGTTCTATCACTGAAAAATAACTAAAATGAAAAATTCACTAAAAAGTTTGAACAGCAGATGGAGCAAGCAGAAGAAGCTGCAAACCTGAAAACACATCAACTGAAATCATGTAGTTTGAACAGCAGAAAGGAAAAAAAAAATAAAGAAAACTCAATAGAGCCTAATAGTCCTGGGGCGCCTGGGTGGCTCAGTTGTTGGGCGTCTGCCTTCGGCTCAGGTCATGATCCCAGGGTCCTGGGATCAAGTCCTGCATTGGGCTCCATGCTCCACAGGAAGTCTGCTTCTCCCTCTCCCACTCCCCCCTGCTTCTGTTCCCTCTCTCACTGTGTCTCTCTCTGTCAAATAAATAAATACAATATTAAAAAAAAAAAAAGAGCCTAACAGTCCTGTGGGGTACCACCAAGCTGATCAACATATGTGTGATGGGAGCCCCAAATAAGAAGGAACAGAAAGAGTATTTGATAAAATAATGGTCACAAACTTTCTAAGTTTGATAAAAGACATGAATCTACATATCTGAGAAGCTCAACAAACTCCAAGAAAGACACATGCAAAGAGATTCACATTTATATATTACATTCAAACTGTTGAAAACCAGAGACAAGAGAATCTTGAAAGCAAGAGAGAAGCAACTCATCATAATCAAGAGATCCTCAATAAAATTAACAGTCAACTTCTCAGCAGAAACCATAGAAGGTAGAAGGCAGAGGAAAGTGCTGAAAGGTGGGGGGAAAACCTGTCAATCAAGAATTTTATATCTAGCAAAAAATATCCTTCAAAAATGAAGCCAGAATTAAGACATGGTCAGATAAACAAAAGCTGAGGGACTGTTGTCAGTACACCTGCCCTACAGGAAATGCTAAAGCAAGTCCTTCAGGCTGAAATGCAAGGACAATGGACAAAAATTTGAAGCCATAGGAAAAAATAAAATCTCTGGTAAAGATAACTACTTAGCTAAATATAAAAACCAGTATTAATGTATTTTTGGCTTGTAACCTCTCTGTTCATTTCCTACATGATTTAAAAGGCAAACACAGATCAATAATTATAAGTCTGTATTAATGGGAACACAATGCATAAAGATGCAATTTGCATCTGTGCAAAATCTACAAAAACACAAAACAGGTGCAAAGCTATATAAGAGAAAAGATTTTGAAGCTACTGAAGCTAAGTTGGTAACATTTCAAACTAGACTGTTAGAAATTTATGGTGTTAATTGTAATCCTTAAGGTAGCCACTAAGAAAATATCTATGAAATATATACAAGGGAAACAAGAAGGGTATTAAAATGGTACACTACAAAGAAAAATTTTTTTAAAAAGCAGTAATGAAAACAAGGAACAAAAAAGATGTCAAATATACAAAAAACAAACAGCAAAAAGTGCTTATCACCAATTACTTCAAGTATAAATGGATTAAATTTTCTAATCAAAGACAGAGATGGCTGAATGGAGATACCTAAGATCCAACTACATGCTGTCTACAAGAGACTCACTTTGGATTCAAAGACCCACACAAAATGAAAGGACAGAAAAAGATATTCCATGTGAACAGTAACCAAAAGAGAATGAGGTGGCTATATTAATATCAGACAAAATAGACTAAATCAAAAACTGATACAAACACGATCATGCTGAGCTAGTGCCTGCGCCTGGAATTGGGCTGCAACCTCAGCAACATCTGCCACCGCCTCTGGACCATGGACCCCTGCAAAGTGAGCGATCTTTGGGCCTTTGAGAAAATGTGGAAGCAAAATCCGAGTATTCTGCAAACTGAGCAAATGAGCTTCCTGCGGGAGTGCGTGGAGAACATGGATGGTAAAATACCACCTGCCACTCATAAAACTAAATCAGAAGACAGTATCAAGGAAGAAAAAACAGATAGTAAGAAGGTGGAGGAAAACATAAAGACAGACAAACCATCAAGTGGGGAAAGTGATCTAGAAAATGACAATGAAGGTGTGATTGAACCAGATACTGATGCCCCTCAAGAAATGGGAGATGAAAATGTAGAGATAACCGAGGAAATGATGGATCGGGCAAATGATAAAAAAGTGGCTGTCACTGATGCCCTAAATGATGGTCAACTACAGAAGGCCTTTGACTTGTTCACAGATGCCATCAAACTGAATCCTCGCTTGGCCATTTCGTATGCCAAGAGAGCCAGTGTCTTCATCAAATTACAGAAGCCAAATGCTGCCATTTGAGACTGTGACAGAGCTATTGAAATAAATCCTGATTCAGCTCAGCCTTGTAAGTGGCGAGGGAAAGCACAAAGATTTCTGGGCCGTTGGGAAGAAGCAGCACACGATCTTGCCCTTGCTTGTAAACTGGATTACGATGAAGAAGCTAGTGCAATGCTGAAGGGAGTTCAACTGAGGGCCCAGAAAATTGCTTAACATCGGAGAAAGTATGAGCAAAAAACGTGAAGAGCGAGAGATCAAAGAAAGAATAGAAAGGGTTAAGAAGGCTCGGGAAGAACATGAGAGAGCCCAGAGGGAGGAAGAAGCCAGAAGACAATCAGGAGCTCAGTATGGCTCTTTCCCAGGTGACTTTCCTGGGGGAATGCCTGGTAATTTCCCTGGAGGAATGCCTGAAATGGCAGGGAGGATGCCTGGAATGGCAGGAATACCTGGGCTCAATGAAATTCTTAGTGATCCAGAGGTTCTTGTAGCCATGCAGGATCCAGAAGTTATGGTGGCCTTCCAGAATGTGGCCCAGAACCCAGCGAATATGTCAAAATATCAGAGCAACCCAAAGGTTATGAATCTCATCAGTAAATTGTCAGCCAAACTTGGAGGTCAAGCATAATGCCCTTCTGACAAATAAAGCCCTGGCTGAAGGAAAAGCAACTTCGATCACCTAATGGATGTCACAATAATACAAACCAGTGTACCTCTGACCTTCTCATGAAGAAAGCTGGGGTGCTGTGAAGAGAACCCCCATCTCTCTGCCCCACGTGCAACTGAAATATTTCTACTGTGGTTTGCCATTAGGGTATTCATTCGGATAATGTCTTCCTACTAGGAATTACAAACTTTAAACACTTTTTAAACCTTTAAATAAAAATATTTAAAAACATATTAAAAGGGTGTGTTAGTCCCTACATTTTTCTTTACTAATCATTTCAGTTTTTTTCCTTTGGATTAATTGGGCAAGGAAGATACTTCAGTGTGGAAGATTTATTGCTCCAGCTGAGTGAAATAAAGGTTTATTAGTGGGAAGCAAATATAACATTTAAATAGATGAATTCTGAGTTGGAGATATGGTTTCTGAGGCATTCTGACTTGTTTTTTTAAAATGCTTTATTTCTTAAACACAATTTACTTGGATAAAACCACTGGGACCACCAGTACTGCAGTAGGACCTGGGTAGGGACTGGAAGTGCTTGGCAGGGCAGCAGCAACCTTATCCCTTTTATAGAGTGTGTACCCTTGTGCAGATGCATTTAAATATTACACTGTGGTGAAGGGATGATTTTTATAATGCTGCAGTAGAATTGGATTACTTAGTTGTGTTCTTATCTGATATAGAAAATAGATGTTTTGCATTATTTCAACATAAGGGGAAAAAACTGATACAAGAGATAAAGAATATGTATTGATAAAAGGGTCAATTTATCAAGATTATAACAATTATAAACATAATACACATCAGAGTTCCTAAATACATGAAGCAAATATTGACAGAATTGAGAGGAGGAGTACACAGTTCTACAGTAAAAGTTGGAGAATTAATAGCCCACTTTCAAAAATGGATAGACCATTTAGACAGAAGATCATTAAGGCAGTAGAGGATTTGAATAATACTATAAACCACCTAAACATAAGAGAAATATATGGAACATGACACCCAACAACAGATGAATACATATTCTTAAGAACACATGGAACATTCCCTCAAGAAACCTCCCAACAAAGAAAAGTCCAGGACTACATGGTTTCACTGTTGAGTTCTACCAAATATTTAAAGGAAAACCACTAATCCTTCTCAAACTCTTCCAAAAAGTAGAAAAGGAGGAAACGCTTCCAAAAAGCAGAAAAGTAGAAAATGACTTCATAAGTCACTCATTTGCCCTGTCAGTAAAGACACCACAAGAAAACTACATACCAATATCTCCTATGAATACAGATGCAAAAATCATCAAGAAAACATTAGCCAACTGAATCTAACAGCATGGTAAAAGAATTATACACCAAGTACAAATTATCCATAAAATGGAAGTATCCCTCAACATTAGAAAATCAGTCAACATAATACACATTAGTAGAACAAAGATTAAAAAAAACAACAAAAAAACCCTCATGATCATCTCGATACAGAAAAAGCAGTAGATAAATTCCAATACCTTTCATGATAAAAATACTCAAACTACGAATAGCAGAGAATATATGATAAAGAACATTATGAAAAGATTGTAACAAACCAAAGTTGATGTAAACCAAACTTTACATCATACTCAATAATGAAACACTGAAAGCTTTCTCACTAAGATTAGAAATAAGACAAGGATAACCAGTGTTATTCAACATTGTACTAGAAATTCTAGTCAGAGCAACTAAGCAAGAAAAAGAAATAAAAGTATACAAATTGGAAAGGAAGTAAAACTGTATTTGTAGATGTCAAGATCCTATATAAAGAAAATACCAAAGAACACACACACACACTCTCACAACTAGAGTTAATAAAACAATTCATCAAAGTTGCAAGATTGCAAGATCAACATACACAAATTAGTTGTGTTCCATACACCAACAATTAACAACCTGAAAAGGAAATTAAGAAAACAATTCCATTTTGCAAAAGCATCCCAAAGAATAAAATACAGTGGAATAAATTTAACCAAGGAGGTAAAAGGCCTATACGTTAGAAACTAGAAAACACTGTTGAAAAATTAAATAAAATGTAAAAACATCTTGTCACATGGATTGGAAAACTTAATATAGTTAGTTAGATGGCAGTACTACCCAAAGTGACCTACAGAGTCAATGCATCTATAAATATATTTGATTCTATCTACAGATACTATCAAAATTCTATCAGCCTTCTTGCAGAAATGGAAAACTAATTCTCAAATTCACATGGAATTGCAGGGACCTCAAATAGCCAAAACAATATATATTTTTTAAAGATTTTATTTATTCATTTGACAGAGAGAGAGAAAGCACAAGCAGGAGAGTAGCAGAGGGAGAGGGAGAAGCAGGCTCTCAGCTGAGCAGGGAGCCCGACGCAGGACTCGATCCCAGGACCCTGGGATCATGACCTGAGCTGAAGGCAGACTCTTAACTGACTGAGCCACCCAGGCACCCCTAGCCAAAACAATATTGAAAAAGAAAACAAAATTGGAGAACACACACTTCCCAATTTGAAAACATATTACAAAGCTACAGTAATCAAAATAGTGTGGTACTGGCTAGGGACAGATATACAGACTAACAGCATAGTATCAAGAGTCCAGAAATAAACCCATACATCTATGGTTAAATGATTTTTGACAAAGGTACCAAGACCATTCAATAGGGATAGAACAGTCCCTTGAACAAACAATGCTGGGTAACTGGACATCCCTATGCAATAGAAGGAAGTTGGGTCCCATACCTCACACATACATAAAAGTTTACTCAAACTGAAACAAATGTAAATATAAGAGACAAACCTGTAGAAGTTTTAGAAGAAAACTTACGGGTAAATCTGCGCAATCTTGGTTTTGGCAATAGATTCTTAGATACAACATCAAAAGTACTAGCAACAAGAAAAAACAAGTAAATTGGACTTCATCAATATTAAAAACTTTATACATCACAGGACATTATCAAGGAAGTAAAAAGACAACCTACAGAATGGGAGACAGTATTTGCAAATCATGTATCTGAGAAAGGCTTACAGAATATATAAAGAACTCTTACAACTCAACAATAATAAAAAAAATTAAAAATGGGCAAAGAACTTGAACAGAGATTTGTCCAAAAGACATGATGGAATAGACATTTCTCCAAAGATAGATAAATGACCAACATACACATGACAAGATGCTCAACATCATTAGACACTAGGAATGCAAATCAAAACCCACAATGAGATACTATGTCACACTTGGTAGGATGGCTATGAAAATAATAAACAAGTGTTGGCAAGGATGTGGAGAAACTGAAACTCACAGATTGTTGGTGGGAATGTAAAATGGTTCAGTCACTGTGGAAAACCATTTGGTGGTTCCTCAAAGAGTTAAACATAGAATTACCATGACTTAGCAATTCCACTTGTAGGCATACATCCAAAAGAAATGAAAATATATACTCAAAACCTTATACACAAATATTTACAGCAGGACTACTAATGATAGCCAAAAGGTGGAAACAAATCAAATGTCTATAAACAAAGGAATGGTTGTGGTACATCCATGAAACAAAATATTATGTGGTCATAAAAAGGAATGAAGTACTAATATGTGCAACATCGTGAACCTTGAAAACATTATGCTAAGTGAAAGTCAAACACAAAAGGCCCCATTATTTTATGACTCCAATTATATGAAATATCTTGATCAGATAAAACCAGAGACAAAAACCAGTTAGTGGTTGCCAAGGGCTGGGATAAGGGGGAAATGGGGAGTTGTTTAATGCGTTTCAGTTTGTAGGACTGAAGAGTGCTGAAAAATGATTGCACAACAATGTCAATATACTTAATATTACTGAGCTACACACTTAAAAATGACTAAGATGGCAAATTTTATATGTTTTTCTTTTTAAGATTCTGTTTGAGAGAGAGAGAGTGCGAGAGAGACAGCCCAAGTTGGTAGAGGGGCGGAGGGAGAGGGAGAAAGAAGCAGACTCCCCGCTGAGCAGGAAGCCTGACAGGGATCCCAGGACCCTGAGATCATGACCTGAGCCAAAGGCAGACACTTAACTGGCTGAGCCACCCAGATGCCCTGTTTTTTATCACAGAAAAAATTCCTATCCATAAATCCTAGAGGTCAGTACAATTCCTCATCTTGCACATGGAGAACTGAGGCCCAGATATGGGAAGCTTTTTGCCCCAAATCACAGTTGGGCAGAAGCAGAGCTAGGAGTAGAACTCATCACTCCTACTCTGTCTAGTACTCTATTTTTTTTTAAAGATTTTATTTATTTTTGATAGAGAGAGAGAGTGTACAAGCAGGGGAAGCAGCGGGCAGAGGGAGAGGGAGAAGCAGGCTCCGTGCTAAGCAGGGAGCCCGATGTGGGACTCGATCCCAGGACCCTGGGATCATGACCTGAGCTGAAGACAGATGCTTAACCATCTGAGCCACCCAGGTGCCCTAGTGCTCTTTCTATTAACTCTCTTGTTCCCTTAGCTCTGAGGCCAACAGAAATGATGGGAAAAGAGAACTTTAAGCTTAGAAAGAAAAATGCCAACAACTTAGATGGTGGGCAATTAAAGAGTAAATACACTGCATGGGAAGGAAAATGGAGAATAACTACTTAATGAGTACAGTGTTCCTTTGAGGTGATGAAAATGTTTAAGAACTTGAGAGATCACATAGTGGTCATACAACATTGTATAGGTACAAAATGCCACTGAATCGTACACTTTAAAAATGTTAATTTTAGGGCGCCTGGGTGGCTCAGAAGTTAGGCGTCTGCCTTTGGCTCAGGTCATGATCCCAGGGTCCTGGGATCAAGTCCCACATTGGGCTCCCTGGTTGGCAGGAAGCCTGCTTCTCCCTTTCCCACTCCCCCTGCTTGTGTTCCTGCTCTCGCTCTCTCTCTGTTAAATAAATAAAATCTTCAAAAAAAATAAAAATAAATAAAAATGTTAATTTTATGTTCTGTGAATTTCATCTCAATTAAAAAAAATCTAGCTTTATTTATATTTCCTGAATCAAATTTTCTAACCCATATTATTTTTCAGGTATGGGTGTTTATTTGTTTCAATTTAGGTATTAATAAATATGTGGAACAAAGGTAGAAACTTAAAAAGTCCAAAAAGCATGTATGTTGGAACCAATTCCCATCCCTTTCGCTCCATTTGTCTCTCTAAATGCTACCAATATTCCTAATTATTCTGTGTTCTTCCAGGTATGAATATGGATTTGGTTCTTTGTTTGTTACAGTCAACTTTATTAAGTACTGTGAAGAAAAACAACTTAATGTCCTGCTACTCATTTGAACTGCTAACAAAGTATTAACAAGAAGCAGCTTATAGGACTTGCTTTAATGGCTGTATAAAAGTCATATATAACTATATGAGAATATGGATTTGTTTTAAATCTATTTGCTGGGGCGGGGGGTGCCTGGGTGGCTCAGTTGGTTAAGCGTCTGCCTTCGGCTCAGGTCATGATCCTGGGGTCCTGGGATCCAGCGCATCGGGCTCCCTCCTCAGCAGGGAGCCTGCTTCTCTCTCTGCCTGCCACTCCCCCTGCTTGTGCTCTCTGTCAAATAAATTTTAAAAATCTTTTTTTTAAATAAATCTATTTGCTTAGAACTATATACACATCAAGTCTTTCTCTTGATTCTTTCCTCCTAGAATGATAATTAAATCTAATGTCTTCTCACTCCATGTCTTGTGTTCTTTTTGCTTTCTGATCTTCATATTTATTCTTTTCAGTTCAATTTAGTCTGCTGTTTAACCTAATCAATGAAGTTTTAATTTTAAGTATTTATTCTTATTTCTAAAAGTTCTTTGGATCTTTTCTAATTACACCTGAGCTTTTTTTTTTTTTTTTTTTTTTAAGTAATCCCTACACCCAACATGGGGCTAGAACTCATGATCCCGAGGATCAAGAGTTGTGTGCTCCACCAATTAAGGGACAATTCCACAGAGGCTTAGCCTACCATGTTACCCAAAGTCCCTCAAACTTTTTAAAACAAATAAACTGTCATAGGGTACTCTTGTAGGGTATGCCTGACAGATTATTGACAGCCCACTAAAGTATCCAAACTGGTGAAAAGAATCTCAAGGTACAGATATACACAACTACTACCGCACAATTTTCCTTAATTCATTCAAATACTTACTAAATTTCAGGCATAGTGCTAGAGATCACAATCTAATGGAAGAAAGAGACATATAGCAATCAGCTTGGATGACTAGGATAAAGGTGTTGCCATAAATATTGGAGAAGCTAGGTGGGGAAACTAGAATTTGCAGGAGGGAAATAATCCGTCGGCTTTTTAATGTGTTAATCTTGAGCATCCAAGAGCACATGCAAGTCATTACATCCAGGAGATACAAAACTGTTTCAAAGATTTGGGATGAATTAGCTCAGTAGTATTAATTAAAGAAAGTAGTAAGGAATGAATACATACTAAAGAGACAATTTTTAAAAGTCCAATTCCTCCACAATAGAAAATTTAAACCATATAATTTATACTACATTTGACCCTTGAACAACACAGGTTTGAACTATCTGGGTTTACTTACATGCAGACTTTTTACAGTATAGTACTGCAAATGTACTTTCTCATAATTTTATTTCTCTAGCTTACTTTATTATAAGAATACAGTATATAATACATATAATATACAAATACATGTTAATCAACCATTTATGTTATCAGTAAGGCTTCCAGTCAACAGTAGGCTACTAAGTAAGTTTGAGGGATTCAAAAGTTATACTTGGATTTTCAACTAGATGGAGGGTCAATTGCCCCTAACCCCCACATTGTTCAAGGGTCGACCGTAGTTTCCTCTCTGAGTACAGGTAATCTGAGAGACCTGGGATTTCAAAGGCAAACTCCCATTCTTACTTTAAAACTCTTTTAGGGAAAGGGAATTCCTTGTTGGGAACTGTTCAAATGGAGAACAAGAAATTTCTGCATTTGACCTGTTCTCCTGAAAGAAACGACGAGTCTAGCTATTTCGGCTTTAATTTCTGATACTATGGCAAATGGATTTATCTAGTAATAACTGTCACAGTACAATTTCAATGTGACGTAACAGTTGCATAGATGTGGCAAAAACTATCCAATACACAGTGGTAAAGTAAATGGAGAAAGCTTCTCAAATAAGCTTCAACCTCATTTTAACCACTAGAGGGCTACATTGTCATATGAGTTCGTGATCCCTTAGCCACTCAATTTTAGAACTGCAAAGCAACATGATTTAAAAGAACTAGGTTTATTCTGTGATAACTTATTTTAATATTACCATTAAATAATTATCAAATCACTTTATGCACCAGAGGACTTAGTGGGCAGGAAAATGTGCTACCAAGAATTGGAGGGATTGTTCCCTTCTTGGTATGCTGGGCAACAAAAGCAGGACTGATAAAATATGACATGAGACAATTCAAGTTCTTTCAAACTTCTTGGTCAACTTTTATAACATCGATAGACTTACGTTTTAAGTGTTCCAGATGTCATAAGTTCAGTCACCAAAACAATGCACTTCTTTCCTTTTACTGTGGACTCCCAGGAATCATAGAATCGAACAATATTGGGATGCTGAAGGCCCTTTAACATTTCAGCCTCTTCTTTAAATCTCTGCCTCTCCGACTTTGTTAATTTTCGATCCTAAAATCAAAACCAAAACAGAATGTGGTTTAAAATAACAGAACACCAAGTCACACAAATTTAAATGCTGTTAAAAATACACTTATCTTGATGTACCCTGAGAAATGTATAGAACTGTTGAATCATACTGCACACCTGAAACTAATATAGCACTATCTGCTAATTATACTTAAATAAAATAGTTCAAATAGAAAAAAACTCCACAATAATAAATTCAAATGCCAAACGTATACTAAATTATAATGATCAATAAACCAGGAATGCTGTAACATTAAAGTTACTAATAATTTCTTCAGCCTTTCATGAGCGTGAGAACAATCTAAAGTATATTTAAGAAAACTGGATTATAATGTCATGCTTGAGATTATTTCAATGTCTTTATGTTAACATATGCCTCAGATACAGTATCATTTTGTGGGTACAGTTAACTTACCACTTCTAAAATATATCATTCATTGCTATGCAATATATGCAATTTAACAACATGGAACAAGTATGAGATTTTGGAGGCAAAGATCTAAATATAAATTCTAGTTCTGTCTTTGCTTTGATTAGAATTTTCTTTATGAATATATTAAATAATCTACTAGGTATGCTTTCATCATGTTTAAAGCACCTGGCAATTCTTAGGTTAATTCACTTCTCTGAGATGAACTGGGGGAAAGCACTTAATTTGCTGATCTTCCCTTGACAAGGTCCCATATACACAAACTCCAAATTATTCTGTATATTAAAATTGAAACTATCTGTCTTATTAATATTCTGTCAAATCATGCAATACATATTTTAACAAAAGATTTCAGGCATACAATGTGTCCATCACAGTTAAATAAACATTATAGACATAATTAAAAGCCCCCTATGTAACAAGATTGTCCTTCCCATCACTACTCCTTACCCTTGAGTAACTACTAGACTGAATTTGGACATACCACTGCCATATAGGTTTTTACGCTTTGGTTAAAATGTTAAAATTTCATAAAATGATGTTATAGAGTATGTTTTCTTTGAAAGCTTTTTTTTTCACTCAGTACTGTTTGAGATCACCTGTGATGGTATATAAGGAGACACTACAAGGTATCTACCATATTATTATAACTTGATTTTATTCATCATCACTGTTACACAGTTACCTGTTACCTAAATATATCACAATTTATATCATCTCCTATTGATTAATCTTTAGGCTATTCCCCATTTTTTGCTACTACAATACTATAGTGGTGTTACACTATTAATCTCCTTGGATATACATTTAAATGTGTCTCTAGGACACAGGTTCTTATTACAAAGCTACAGTAATCAAAACAGTGTGGTACTGGCACGAGGATAGATATGTAGATCAAAGGAATAGCATTGGAAGTCTGGAAATAAGCCCATACATCAATTATGAATATATATACCTGAGAGTATTCAGTAATCCTTGTGATTTTTGTCACCAACAGCCCTAGATATTTTGATATCACATAACAGTGGTTATAGATTGTCTCAAAATAACATTTACATTAATCATTACTTTGAAATTGACAGTTATTAGATCTTTCAGTTGATCTGATTAGTATACACTAACAATGCATACTATATCATAAATTTTAAAATTTTTATAACTATTTTAGTATAATTAGTTTCCATTATAATCCTATGTATTTTACTGTATAGACTTAAAACACTACTCTAGCCTTCAAAAGAGATATGAGGCATAAAAAAAAAGAACATCTATTATCATGTTGAGAATTACTGAATCATAAGAAAAAGGCACCTTCAATTTTTCTTTTTTTTTTAAGATTTTATTTGACAGAAAGAGAGCACAAGCAGGAGGAATGGGAGAGGGAGAAGCAGGCTCCCCGCTGAGCAGGGAGCCCAATGTGGGGCTCAATCCCAGGACCCTGAGATCATGACCTGAGCTGAAGGCAGAGCCTTAACCGACTGAGCCACCCAGGCGCCCCACACCTTCAATTTTCATAGCTATCAACAAACTGCTTTTCAAGGGGACTATACCAATGTACTCTCTTAATAGCATTGTATGAAGGTTTCCATTGCTACACAGGGTCACCAGTAATTGGTATTATCAGACATTAACTTTTTATCAATGTGATGGGTATAAACTCATATCCTGTTGCTTAATTTACATTTTTAGAGGCAAGAATGAAAAAAAGTTTTTGTTTTCTTTGCAGGCTACTTGAGATTCTTCTTCAGTGAGATGCCTAATCTTATCATTTGTTGTTTTCCTTTTTTGTAGAAGTTCTCAATATATTCTGGATACAAATCCTTTATTAATTTTATGTTACAAATGTTTTCTCAATTTGTGGTTTGTGTCTCCACCTTGCTTATGATGTCTTTTGATTTTGATATTTTTATTTCACTGTAGTTCAATTAATCTTTTACTTTATGGTAGGTGGGCTTTATCTATTCAGTAATTCTTCCAGACACTGAGGCCATACCTTTTCTTCTTTTTAAAATATAAACGTTCTGTTCGCCATACTTGGGAATTTATCCGTTGAGGAATTTATTTGGTTGGATAAAAGAAGGATTGGCTGTTTTTTTCTATATCAACCAATAACCTAATACCATTTGATGAACAATCCATCCTTCCCATATAAGTGTAATTCTATTTCTGCATTCTATATTCTATTCCAATGGTCTGTCTATTCTGCACTAATACCACATTTTCTTAATTGTTATAGTTTTAAAATAATTCATTCTTGGCAGAACCACTTCCTGTAACACCTTCCTCAACTTTATTTTCTAAATTATCTTAATTATTTGTTTTTCCAATAAGACTTTTATTTTTATAATGTAGAAATTATAGCATAAGCCAACTAAAACTATCAGAACATTATCAAGAATTTTAATTAAAGGCATATAATTTGTAATGATATGGAGACTGTATCATCTGTTCAACTTTTTCCTAAGCTGTATATATTAATTTTTAAAAATTTATTATAAATTTACATACCACTAAAAAACACTATTCTCATCATCTCTTCCCATCTTATACATTATTTCCCTAATACTTTAGCTCCCTCTTATCCTATTGCTCCTTAAGATAACATTATAATTGTTATTTAACAGTATATGCTTACTTATATATACCCACATATCTTCTTGTTCGCCTTTCCATTTTGCTCCCTATTCTCTTTATCTGGGTTCATTTTTCTTCTTCTGTGAAATATATTTTTCAAAATTCTTTCAATAAACGTTCCATTAGTGGTATAATCCTAGGTTGTTTGAAATATTTACTTCATCATCACTCTTGAATGACAGTTTAGATGGATGTAGAATTCCAGGCTGGCTTATTTTTCTTCCAGCATTTTCAAGATACTGTTTTGTGGTGTTCTGGTGTCTACTGCAGCTGTCAGTATAAATGTTCTCCTTTGTAAATTTATCTGTATTTTCTCTCTAGTTGTTCCAAAGACTTTTTTTTTTTTTAATTGTGTTCTGCACTTTCAGTACCATGCACCTAGTTTTATGTATATATAATGGGGCTGTGTTTCTCAGCCAAAAGTTTCAAATATTTGTCTTCAAGTCAGAGAATTCTCAATTATTATGTCTTTGAAAATTGCCTCCTCCTATTTCCCTTTCTCTTCTTTGTAAGATTTATGTGTTATGTGTGAGGGTGTGTGTATGTGTGTGTGTGCACGCGCACAACCTTACTCTATCCTTCCTATCTTAACTTCTCTCTCATTTTCCATTTCTTATACCTTCTGGGCAATGTTCTCAGATCTACCTTCTTGTTCGCTAAGTCTCTCTTGAGTCATTATATCTAAACTGCTTATTACCTCTTTTAAAATTTTTTTTAATTAATCAAACTTTAAAGTCCAAAGGACGGGACACCTGGGTGGCTCAGTTGTTAAGCGTCTGCCTTCGGCTCAGGTGATGATTGGGATCTAGCCCTGTATTGGGCTCCCTGCTCAGCGGGAAGCCTGCTTCTCCCTCTCCCACTCCCCGCTGCTTGTGTTCCCTCTCTCGCTGTGTCTCTCTCTCCGTCAAACAAACGAACAAACAAATAAATAGTCCAAAGGAGGAAGGGATGCAAAAGACATGTGGCCAGGTCTCAGTCCCTGCTCCAGAAATAAGAGATGAATGAACACAAACCAGATGAACACTTCCACTGACCATACAAGTCTTGGAGGGCTAGGTATATAGGTAAGAAGGGCAAATATTTGGACATCCACAAAGAAAATAAAATTGTCAGTCTGTCACCAAAAGTACCCACCAAAGGGTTTGATAAAAGGAACTCAGTCACCACTCCAGTCCCTACTCTCCTCACTAATATCATAAAGCGAGGAGGGAAAAAAGGAACAAAAAGGCTCGGCACTTAACTGCTTCAGTGGGGAAGGAATTCTGCTGCCATTTCACCAGGCCCAACGCCTGGGGAAAGGATACGTCCCTCCCCATTCAGTGGCAACCCTAACACATGGGTTTTGAATGAGACATGATAACTGTCAGCTCAATTTGCAAAGAACCCCTCCAACCTCACCCCATTCCCTGCTTCATGAACATATAAGTTTTCCGAGCACCTTCCTTGGAATTTCCTCTATTCCGGAGTCCTGCTCCATCTCCAAATGATCACTGCAAACTTGGCTTCTCTCAAAGTTCCATAAAAGCCCCTTTTCACAGCCCTTAATCACTTCTATTCCCACTCTCAACTAGGGGCTACAATCATCCACAAGTCATATACCCTGTCCACTGAGACTCAGATCTATGGCAGCAGAGCTGTTTTGTCCTGGGTTATCCTCCTAAAATGTTCCTGTTCTGAAGAGAATAGACAGTGAAAAGATAAAGTCAAAATATCTAAAGGCAGATAACTGAGGAAAGTAGCACTTGTCATTTAGTTTTTAATCGCAATGCATTTTCATTTCTTGAATCTCTTTTCAGGTCTTTATTAAATCAGTCATTCACTACCCCCCTCCAACACTAACTTGATGTTTTTAGTCCTTTAACTTTTTAAAAATAACTTACCTTAAAGGCTCAATTCAATCTTTTATCTGAGTTACTGGGGCTTTAATTTTACCTACTGTTTTGATTCACTTGTGGTGGGTTTGTTTCTTCATGTGATTTACAATATTGAATAAAATGATTATCTTTTTTTTATTTTATTCTTATGTTAATCCCCATACATCATTAGTTTTAGATGAAGTGTTCCATGATTCATTGTTTGTGCACAACACCCAGTGCTCCATGCAGAATGTGCCCTCCTCAATACCCACCACCAGGCCAACCCATCCTCCCACCCCCCTCCCCTCTAGAACCCTCAGTTTGTTTTTCAGAGTCTATCGTCTCTCATGGTTCGTCTACCCCTCCGATTTCCCCCGCTTCATTCTTCCCCTCCCGCTACCTTCTTCTTCTTCTTCTTTTTTTAAAATGATTATCTTAAACTGTGATTTGTCTGTTGGAATATCCTCAGTTACAGGTGTATCCCTGTAGATGGTTTGGAGTTTGCTTAGGTCTAGTGCCCTAGGGATATTACTAGCCTTGGCCGTTAACTCCATGCAATCAGTTCAAAATCATAATCACCTGTGTGAATACAGGTCCTTGTTTATAAATTTTAAGGGTAAACTTTTCTTTCACCTGACCTGAAGAAGCTTGTCTTTTCCTGTCTTAGAAAGGGAATTTGGGGCACCTGAGTGGCGCACGCACATGGTTGAGCGTTTGCC
The DNA here is from genome assembly GCF_029215605.1 of Mirounga angustirostris. Lineage (NCBI taxonomy): Eukaryota > Metazoa > Chordata > Mammalia > Carnivora > Phocidae > Mirounga > Mirounga angustirostris. Next base: position 100,911,134 of record NW_026991713.1, on the reverse strand, counting down.
TTCGGCTCAGGTCATGATCTCCAGGTTCTGGGATCGAGACGCATCTCCCTCTGCCTCTCCTCCTGTTTGTGCCCCCTCTCTCTCTCTCTCAAATAAAGAAGTAAAATCTTAAAAAAAAAGAAAGAAAGGGAATTTTTCTCTAGTCTGTATTTTCATTAAAGGTGTAGCTCTCTTCAAGGAACAACTTCATTGCATCTCAATTCCAGTACCTGCTTGGGCTTAAGACTTCCATCTACCATTAGATAGATGGTAAAACCATGCCTCTTTGTTATTAACAAGACTGGCAACTGTCCCAGAAAAATCCTCCTGTCAGTTCACACTTCTCCCACTCTGGTTTTTCGTTTCTTCTTAGTTTTTAGACCTTCGAGATTATCCTTAAATTCCCACAAGCTTAGGGTAGGTTTTTATTGTTCTTTTAATAAAAATTTTCCACAAAATATCTGGTGTTTTACAGTGGGAAGAGTTTTCAGCTTGTTTGGCTTTCAATTTATTGACCTATGATAGGGTTCCCCAATACACATTTTTTTTTTAAAGATTTATTTATTTATTCTAAGGGGGAGGGAGAGAGAGTCTCAAGACTCCACCCTGAGCATGGAGCCTGACAGGGGTCAGGACCCTGAGATCACAATCTGAGGAGAAACCAAGAGTCAGAAGCTTAACTGATGGCACTGCCCAGGCGCCCCTCCCAATATACTTTAAAAAAAAATCTTATTTACCATACATTCATTCCTAAATGTTCCTCATTTAAGGAAAATTTATATAGAAAACAGAAGAAAAATCTAGATCACTTGTTGACCCCCTTATACATTACTAAACCTTACTATAGTTGAATTAAGAAAACTTATTTTAAAGAAATTGTGAAGCTAATCCAGCTCAAAACAATTAGAAGACAGTAATCACATAAGCCAAATGAATTATGATGTTCTACCTACAATTAATAGACGTTTATTTTTTATATTTTAATATATAGTCTGCCTTTCTTGATTTTCTTGATAAGTATTTTTTTTTTAAAGATTTATTTAAAGAGAGCAAGCAGGGTTCTGGGGGGTACAGGGAGAAAAACTCCAAGCAGACTCCATGCTGAGCGCAGGAATCCCCTGGGGGCTCGATCTCACAACCATCAGATCATGACCAGAGCTGAAATCAAGAGTCGAGGCTCAACTGACTGCACCACCCAGGAGCCCCCTTGATGAGTATTCTTATCTTCTGTAGCATGCAATATCCATTTTAGTTTTTAGCAATTATTGTACATCTTCATAAATGTTTGCTTAATTTTATTTTTTATTTTTATTTATTTATTTTTTTTAAAGATTTTATTTATTCATTTGAGACACACAGAGAGAGAGAGAGCATGAGCAGGGAGAGAGGCAGAGGGAGAGGGAGAAGCAGACTCCTTGCTGAGCCAGGAGCCCGATGTGGGGCTCGATCCCAGGACCCTGGGATCATGACCTGAGCCGAAGGCAGACACTTAACCATCTGAGCCACCCAGGTGCCCCTGTTTGCTTAATTTTAATAAGTATTTGGGTACCCTGTCTCAGACAACAGGATTTAATGAACATCAGAGACAAAGTTCCTGCTATCCTAGACTTTACAGTGTAAGAGGCAGAGGCATGAATTTTATTAAGTATGATGAAGAGGAAAAAACTGGGTATTCTGAGAACATATCACAAAAGACCCAATTCTGTATACATGATTGTGTACAAGCTAGAGTTAACCATGTAAGAAAAGAAGAACCATATCAGCAGGATACTCTAAGGATTAAATGAGATCATGGGCATGAAAGTACCCACGGTTCTGGTCACATAATACTTGAAATGCTTAAGACCACAAGAATCTGTAAAAAGTGCTAAAGGTAAACTTGGAAATGTAAGATATAGAACCGGGTTGAGGAGATTCAAACTTTAATAACAGTGAGCTTTGAAACTTGAACTTATTTTATTTAAATTTTATTCACCCATAGTTTAGAACTGCTGGGAAATATATCACTTACAGTAGACCACTGTAGCTGAAACTCGGAATAAGGATAAGGGAGAATACTGTTCACGAGTAATAGCTTACATATAAATTATATAAATATAGTCACTGTTGTACAAATAGGAAGTTAATTTTAAGTCTGAATAATTCTCTGTATAGGGCTTTCACAAAATCTTTAGGCAGTTTAAAAAAAAAAACCTTTACGTCTGAACCTTCAATTGTGAAGTGTTTTCTCTCAACTGATAATTTTAAACAGAAATTGTTACTAGATAGGAAATATGACACTAACACAAATCATTCTATGTTGTTACTTAAAATTTAATTGTTTTTAAAATCTAAAGACTGAGGTGCCTCAGTGGCTCAGTCAGTTAAGTGTCTGCCTTTGACTCAGGTCATGATCTCAGGGTCCTGGGATCGAGTTCTGCGTCGGGCTCCCTGCTCAGCAGGAAGCCTGCTTCTCCCTCTCCCACTCCCCCTGCTTGTGTTCCTTCTCTCGCTGTGTCTCTCTCTGTCAAATAAATAAATAAAATCTTAAAAAAAAAAAAATCTAGAGACTGTCTATCATATCTACAATTCAGAGTTTTCAATAATGTTTTAAAGTACACAAAGCTTGGGATGCCTGGGTGGCTCAGTCGGTTAAGCATCTGCCTTCGGCTCAGGTCATGATCCCAGGGTCCTGGAATCAAGTCCTGTACCAGGCTCCTTACTCAGCGGGGAGCCTGCTTCTCCCTCTGCCTGCCACTCCCCCTGCTTGTGCTCTCTCTCCCTCTCTCTCTGACAAATAAATAAAATCTTAAAAAAAAAGTACACACGGTTTGGTCAATTTTCTGCTGAAACTCTAAGTAATTTACTTATATCTTTCTCTAGTATCACCATCTTATGTCAAGCCATCATGATCTCTTCTGAAACCTACTAAGTCGTTTCCCAAATCTAATCTTACCCTTATATAACCTGTTTTCCATTTTGTCCATATATAGCCAGAATGTTTTAAGTGCCAATTTAATCAATTCTAAAGAATGTCTACATAATTTTTAGAAATACTATTTTTCACATTTTTCTTATATCTGAAATTAGAATGTGTCACACTACTGGAGTTTAAGATTCAATGAAATACTGTATGTCATGATATTGTTTAAACATTTAATAACTTTCTACAGCCTTTAGGACAAAGGGGAAAATCACTGTGACCTATGAGGTCCCACATAATATGGTCCTTGCCCACCCTTCAAGCCTAATTTCTTATCACTCTAACCTTTTCCATTCTTAAGCATGTTATGCTTCTTCCCATACAGGTCTTTCATACATTCTGTTTCCTCTATATTTAGGACACCCTTCTATCAACCTTTTGTGCCTAGTTAATGCCCAGTCATCCTTCAAAGATCAATTCAAGTCATTTCCTCAGAGACACCTCCCCTAACTGTCCTTTACTCTAGGTCATCATACCCCCTATACACACACACACACCTTTTTATAAACTATGTATATGCCTCTTTTATAGCACTTAATCACAAGTCATACTACATTGAGACTTATTTTAAAAGCAGTGACAAAATGCTTTTTCAGTGTTCTATCTTTAGTATCTGACAACCTAGTATAATGACTTATTCAACAGCCAGGTATTGAATGAATCCATGAAAGTGCTTTCCAAGAAAAAAAAAGTATGTGTATATCCTTAATGTGCAGTTAGCATTTCCCCAGGAATAAAAGAAATTTCTATGACTTAAAAGAAAGGTGAGAATTAAAATTGGGCCACTGAGTCTCTCTAAGTCTAATACAATGACCAACTTGTAAAGGTCACAGCCATTTTGATTTTTAAAAATAATTTGTAAAAGCTCATTGTAAAAAAGCTGCCAACTACTTATTTATAGCAAAGCACAAAAAAAGGGGAAAAAAGCTCAAACAGGGACTTCTTCCTCACCAAAAAACTACAACCTGTTTCCTTGTAAACACAATAAATGGCAGTCTTAAAATTCTATCAAAATATTAACTTTTATCTAATTTTGCCTATAAGTCATCTATACTGTAAGAGGCTATTTTAAATATTTATTGTGCAGATTTTTATCATCCTTGAAAATAACTAATGATTTAAGAAGTCTGAGAACCTTATTAGATCTTTAAAATTAGAAATATGTAATTACATGAGTACAGATTATCAACCAAGTGGGGAAAAAACCCAAACAAGTAACTTGGTGCTTCTTTCAATAATTTGTCAACTTGCTCTACCTATAACTAAGTCTTCTATTTTTTATCTAAAAGCATTTCATAAAATACCTCAGAATGACATTATTTTAGCATCCCCCAAATTTTTTAAGACAACAGTAAAACCAATCAAAACCAACAAGCACACAGACCTGTAAGAACAGGCGGGGTTTCAAAAATATTTGCTAAGTGTTTGCTACTTAGCAGCTGGTTGTTTAATTGTTCTCATTAATCCTCAGGAAAAACCTGTGAGATATTAGATAGTATGACTATTTTAACAGATAAGCAAACTCAGAAAAAAAATTTAATATATCCCTTAAGTTCACAGGAAAAAAAGAACCAAGAATTAAATGAGGATTTGATTCAAAGCTCATGTTCCATTTACTATACTAGAACAAACATTTTAACATTTTGTGAAGCTTCTAAAACAATGTTCTCAGAAAAGCCATGTTGATATTTCTATTAACTAGGGATCGCTGAAAAGGACTTATCACTTTACTAAATTATAACTGAACACAGAGTAAGAGGAATATATATTATTTAAATATTAGCAACCGTCAATCAAATTATCGGGAAGACAATGATAAAATTTTAGAATAATCAAATGAGATTTTGAACAGATTAGCCACTGTTGCTTTTTAGTACCTTCTCCCCAACATTATCAAGCTGAATATTCCTGGGGGCTTGATACACTATCATTCTTTTACTTCAGTGTAAACTAGAGCTGATGCAGCTAACCCACTCTATTCATTTCATTCATTTCTTTCCACCTACATAAAATTGTTTTGACAGGCTAAATGAACAAAACCAAGGATCACTGTCACATGGCCTCCCATAATATGCACAGTTCCAGGCTGCTGAGGGGTGGAGGTGGGGAGCTGGGCAATAACTGAAACAATTGTTCATCTCAGTACCATCCAAATAACAGTGCTCAGTAGATTATTTGCTGATGCAATTTCTTCTTGGGTGAAAATCACGATGTTACTATTTGGTATGATGGCCTCATAGCAAATCACACATCTTCATTTGCTTGCTTTTAAGAAGCTTATTTTAAACATCCTCTAAAGGCATTTTCTCTTTATCCCCAAATTTCACTATTGTATTTCCTAAAGTAGCAATCCTAACCCTAACTAACGTTTATTTTGTTAGCCCCAGAAGCAAATCTTCCAAACTGTGCAATGAAAGTGAGATTGGTTTTTTTTTTTTTAAGATTTTATTTATTTATTTGACAGAGACAGAGACAGCGAGAGAGGGAACAGAAGCAGGGGGAGTGGGAGATGGAGAAGCAGGCTTCCCGCAGAGCAAGGAGCCCGATGCGGGGCTCGATCCCAGGACCCTGGGATCATGACCTGAGCCGAAGGCAGACGCTTAACGACTGAGCCACTCAGGTGCCCTGAGATTGGTTTTCATTAATTAATTTTATTGGCTAACATCTGTACCCCCAAAATATCTGGCTCTCAAGTCTTATTAGCATTTAAGCTTCTGTAGCATTTTATTTTTAGCAATAGTCAAAGTTTTACTGCTAAATTAAGACCACAGATGATAAGTTTACATATCAAAATATGGGTGGAGAGAAGTGCCTGGAATTCTGAGATTAAAATGTTTTCAGTCAATATTGGAGTCCTCCCCCTCCTATCACTTTTTGCACCACTCTGACTTATTAGCAAAGACCTGGGCATCTATTACATCTTTTAAAGTGACGCTTAATTGTGGGTGTTGGGATATAGAAATAAAAACTTGTCTTCAGGGGGAAAGCAGTTTGAAACACTGCTTTCCAGTGCAGCATGGGTTTCAGTTACCACTTAGTAAAGTAGTAATTTTTTTTTTAAAAGAATTATTCCCTATTTTGAAAGAAAGGAATCACATAAGTAACTATTTATGTCTGGTGTTATCTATCTCTCCTAGGGCTACGTGGTCTAATAACAATTTCAAGATGATAGAAGTATTTTGTACTGGGGCGCCTGGGTGGCTCAGTTGGTTAAGCAACTGCCTTAGGCTCAGGTCATGATCCTGGAGTCCCTGGATTGGGTCCCACATCGGGCTCCCTGCTAGGCGGGGAGTCTGCTTCTCCCTCTGACCCTCTCCCCTCTCATGTGCTCTCTTTTTTGTTCTCTCTCTCTCAAATAAATAAAATAAATAAAATCTTTAAAAAATATATTTTGTACTTCTAAATACTTCTATCTACTAAATACTTAGCTTTTTAAACTTTATAGGTGGGGTGCCTGGGTGGCTCAGTCGTTAAGCGTCTGCCTTCGGCTCAGGTCATGATCCCAGAATCCTGGGATCGAGCCTCCGCATTGGGCTCCCTGCTCCTGGGGAAGCCTGCTTCTCCCTCTCCCACTCCCCTGCTTGTGTTCCCTCTCTCGCTGTTTCTCTCTATAAATAAATAAAATCTTAAAAAAAAAAAATTACATAGGTAACTTGTATTCTTTGTCTTGAAAATTTCAGAAAAGAGATTGGAGGCCTGGGGAAAGAAGGGAAAATAAATGAGAGAAGCAAAATAATGATTCTCATGCAAAAACTCTTAAATGTTAACAACAAAAAATTATTAACAGGGCTATTAAGGTGTTTTGAAATACAATATGAAAATTAAACCTGGATTTTAAGTGGCCAAATCTACAGAGTAAATTTCTACTACAAATTTCTTTATGGCCTTCTTATCAGGTACCCTTAGAGAGGAACTGGGTCTATCCCATAGAGAAGAGTCTACATTAGCTTAATTTTACTCAATAGGTCAATAGATATAATTATGGGGTTGGGGGAGAGTAGAAGGATATTTTAAAAATAACATTGTATCACCTGCTTCTCCATGGAGTCTTTTATTCTGAAAGAGTGAGTACCAGTTTCAGAGACAAAAAAAAGGTCATCAAAATAACAGTAAAAACCAAACAAAACCAACCAACCAAATAAACAAACAAAAAAACCCTGGTTGTTCTAACTCCCAATCAATCCCTTCTTCCCATTCTGGTTCATCTTTATTTGTATTTCATTTATTTACAAAAACGTAATTTGTTTCAAAGCAGCAAGAAAAAATGATCTACTTACACAAAAAAGTCAAGAGTGCTTTCTCAAACCAGACTAACTTACAGAGTTCTCATTAAGCATTCTCCAATCCATCCCCAAATCTGGGCCACAAATATGTAAATTTGGAGCCTAAGAGATTCTCTCCGCCTATCTACTTGTGGGGGTAGGGGGCACAAAAGCCAGATAATTCAAACATATCTAGAACCTGGCACAAACAGAAAGCTTTATGTTAATGCTACAAATATAGCGGATACTTATAATAGATGAACCACACAAAAAAAGTAAACACAGTCCTATTAAAAAATAGCAAACTATTTTCGCTAAATCACTTAAAATATCCATTGTAATAGCAAAACTCAGAATACTACTAAGCCATCCACATAAATTCAAAAGTTTTTATTGAAATAGGTTAATTTGAATGTGAAGGCAATTAACGGAGAGAGCTAAACTCCAATTGCTATAGGTAGGACCTTAGACTAAAACTTTCTAAAGAAAGCAAAAGGACTGAGAAGGGGACAAGAAGGTAAGTTGAATGTGGACTGAAAGATTAAAAAAATTCTTGCTCACTATAGGAAGGAAATTTTACACTTCAGAGATAAATGATACCCTGCAGTGGGTATGAGAAAGTTTCCAGTTTTTTGAACGGGGAATGGAGGGTTTCCAAAGGGGAGACCAACAAAACGTAACTGAAAACTCAAATGGAGTTATCAGCACTGAAACTTAGTGGATCTTCCTGTTAAGAATCGGCCACCACAGGAAAGCAAATGCTATAGGTGCACATTGCAAAGCAAGAATCTCAAAGAAGGGGCGCCTGGGTGGCTCAGTCGGTTAAGTGACTGCCTTCGGCTCAGGTCTCGATCCCAGAGTCCTGGGATCAAGTCCCACATCAGGCTCCCTGCTCTGTGGGGAGACTTCTTCTCCCTCTCCCACTCTCCCTGCTTCTGTTCCCTCTCTCGCTGTCTCTGTCTCTGTCAAATAAATAAATAAAATCTTAAAAAAAAAAAAAAGAATCTCAAAGAATTCACTGAGCTTGATATCCAAAACTTGTCTCATTTGTCCAGAAAAGAAATCGATAAAATTAAGTCCAGTATATAAGAACACAATGCATTAGCTTTTCAATAGGCATGACCTAAGGAAATAAGACCAAAGCACAATTTCAAAAACTCTTTAAAAAGACACACACACACGCACACCACATACACATGGAGAGGGTTCTTGAGTATAATATACCCATTCATATTAAATTGAAATACTTCCGTATCACTTTTTCTTCTAGGATCCTCTCCCTATCAGCTCAATCTTAACCTCTCCCTTCTTTTCAAATCCACTTTGGGGGGCAGGGAATAAATATTTACACTTTACAGGGAGACCCAGAAATGCAGAAAGAAGTAAGACTCAAAGAGTAAAGAAAAACAAAAACAAAAAGCCTCATATGCATAAGCGCACCTGCCTTAACGCAGTTTTATGTTCATGTTTGGTAGGGTCTATTTTAATGTAACGCTTTACTAATTCTGGAATTCGAATTAGCATTTACAAAGGTCTAATGCACATTTTATGACCCAAGACTCAATATATCTCCAACCCTACAAAGTTTCTTCCACAAATTAGCTTATTAACAATTTCAATTTCCTAGTTTCTCTTTGTTTTCCTAAGCAATAAGACTGGAACTTTTTCAATCCTTGTAATTCCATAATTCCATCATTCTCCATATCTCATTTCCATTGACACATACTAGTAAAACATACAACTATCTCATATCAAAACAACCATTACACTTCTCCTACGTCAATCTATCCTTTTGAAGGCTGATGTGCTCCAAAACACTATTTTTATCATGCCAAGTCCCTTGCTCAGAAAGAGCGAGTGTAAAATTAGCCAACTGTGCCTAATTATAAGAATTTTCTGGGGCACTTGTCAACTAAGGATTCCAGGAGCATTACCCTAGCCCCAGTGAATCAATCACCAGAGGAAGTACTTCTTATGACCAGTATATTTGAAAAGTACTCTATTACATTAAATCCAAATTCAAAAGCCACTCAGATTCACCTTTTTCCCCCCAACACTTTCCAAAATAACCCACCAGATAGGAGGGATTCCTATATTTTCATATGCCATGTTTATCTCTTCTTTTGCACTCCTATAGCTGAACTGACACGAGTCTTAGTTTTCTTGCCTGTAAAATGGAAACATCATCTTTCTTAAGAATTATTTTGAGAATTTAACATACTGCATGTAAACTTTTTAAACTATCAAAATACTTAAAGAACATTTTTAAAAAGACTTAGTTATTGGAGAAACAGAGCATCAACATGCACACGGGGAGGGTCAGAGGGAGAGAATCTTTCAGGCAGACTCCTGCTGAGCCCGGAGCCTAATGCCTGGCTCAATCTCTCACCACCCATGAGATCATGACCTGAGCGGAAACTAAGAGTCAGACATTTAACAGACTGAGCCACCCAGGCATCCCTAAGAACATTGTTTTTATGGCAGCTACTCCATTCATAGGGATTTACTATCTCATACGTATTCCTGAATATAATTCACATTTGGCCATTTTTACACTGCAGTGAAAGAGACTACCGAGAAAGTCATCAGAAGTAGCATTTCCTTAATTTGGGACTACAGACATATCAGGAATAAGTAAAAGATTTCTGTGCTCTTAGACAAATACAAATTTATATGTGTATATTCTGACTCAACTAGTTGACTGAAAGATTTCACGAGGCAGTTTATTTTACAAATTACATTAGCAACCAAATGATAAGCTAAGGGGCAATTTATAAATTCCATGTATTGTTAATTTTTTTTTTAAAGATTTTATTTATTTATTTGAGAGAGAGAGACAGAGAGAGAGCATGAGAGGGGGGAGGGTCGGGAGGGTCAGAGGGAGAAGCAGACTCCCTGCCGAGCAGGGAGCCCGATGCGGGACTCGATCCAGGGACTCCAGGATCATGACCTGAGCCGAAGGCAGTCGCTTAACCAACTGAGCCACTCAGGCGCCCTCCATGTATTGTTAATTTTGCTAAGAAATTAATTTTGGCTGCAGAAGATTGGCGTGTCCTAATGTCAGCAAATTCCCCCAATTATTTACTCTGAATTCCTTTATTATTTAAAGATAAAATTGCTGGGGCGCCTGGGTGGCTCAGTTGGTTAAGCAACTGCCTTCGGCTCAGGTCTTGATCCCAGAGTCCTGGGATCGAGCCCCGCATTGGGCTCCCTGCTCAGCGGGAAGCCTGCTTCTCCCTATCCCACTCCCCCCTGCTTGTGTTCCCTCTCTTGTCTCTCTCTGTCAATGAAAGAAAGAAGGGAAGAGGGAAGGGGGAAGGGGGAAAGGGGAAAGGGGAAGGAAAGGAAGAAAACTGCTGAGGCACTTGGGTGGCTCAGTCAGTAAGAGTCTGCCTTCGGCTCAGGTCAAGATCCCAGGGTCCTGGGATTGAGCCCCATATCTGGCTCCTTGCTCAGCAGGGAGCCTGCCACTCCCCCCTGCTTACGTGTGTGCACACAGGCTCACTCTCTCCCTATCTCGATCTCTGTCAAGTAAATAAAATCTTTTTAAAAAAAAAATGTTTAAAAAACAGACAAAATCGGGCGCCTGGGTGGCTCAGATGGTTAAGCGTCTGCCTTCGGCTCAGGTCATGATCCCAGGGTCCTGGGATCAAGTCCCGCATCGGGCTCCCTGCTCAACGGGGATGAATAAATAAAATCTTAAAAAAAAAAAAATAGACAAAATTGCTACAGTTATAATTTGTAACTGAAAAAGACATTCCCGTAAGACTAAGCTATTTATAAAGGAAGACTTACTGCAACAATTTGATTCAGACTACGAATTAAGCACTAATTTGATTTTAGTTGATTAGTTGATTTTAATTTGCATTTAAATCAAAAGTGTGTTTTGACTTCATAGTTGTGTATAACCTATATGATATTGTCTATAATTCTTTTACACTTAAGAGAAAAATAATATCTACTAATCATCTTATCAACTCCCTATTAAATAAGAGAAAAAATAAGTTACAAATCTCACATTTTCTTATTTCCAAGACAAGTAAATAATTCTACCTCAATACTGACCTCTCGATAAGTTTAACTAGGAACTAGACTAGTTCTCATTATTATTAAAACCTAAACCAAGTGTCATTTCACCCCATGAATTGGTTTTAATGTATCTTTTTAAAAAAATCAGTTACAATATGATCAGTGGGTATATGGGAATTTAAATACTTTGAAACTTTACATGAACTTTCTCAGCAAAGAGAAATGTAGAATATATATATATATATATATATGTATGCACCTTCTGTATTTGTCACATCTTAATGTTCTGCCATATTTGTTTTAGGTTATTTTATATAAAATAAAATGTCATTCCTTTCTCCCCCTCCCCATACCTAGCTACTGTCTGGAATATGGCATTTATCACCCTAATGTATATTTTTAAAGTTTTTACAACATATATACACATTCATGAATGATACTGCTTTATATATTTTGATTTTTAAATAAATGCTATTTCTGAACTTTTTCCAAATCTGGCTTTTTTGCTTATGATCTTTTTTTAATGTTCCTATCCCAACAGAGAAGGCCATTCTTCGAGTATACCTGACTAAATAATATCCTTGTCAAATCAGCAGCAATATCCTGGTCAAATCAGCAACAATAATTATGGATTTTCAAAGCAACCGTTATTTACCTATTATAATTTGCAATACATAAAACTAATCCTTGAGTTAGAATACTTTTAGAAACTGCTTGTCAATTAGAAAAAAAAGAACATGCACATTTACTTTTAGCTAAATCATTTTCAAACTATGGATACTGTAAAGGAAAGTTATTTATTGAACATACCCACCTAATTTTACAAAATTAGATCTAACTGTATTTTATATATGGCCTCAGGTTGGCTGGAAAGTTTTTCTGACAAGGAAAACAATCGCAGCTTCAAAAGTATCTTGTTTACCACCCATCTCAACAATGAACTTTCAGTTTATAGAGAATCATATAATAGTTTCATTTAGAAATAAACAATTCCCCAGTTTCAGCCTTTAAACCCTGTCATAGATATCAGTTCCAATCCCCTATACTTCCATACTTCTCTCCAAAGAGTAACTAAAAATTAAGAGTTTTTTCCATTGCCTTCTTTTATTTCTAGAAGGGGGAAAATAGAAATGAAAGGAAATCAGATATGGTTAGTATTACGGTTTCAGCAGTAAGTCAAAGGTATCTCATAATCAATCATAATAAAACTATCAAAAAAAGTATGTTATTTATCCTAAGGTCAGTTCTGCAAAACCAAATTCTTTTTTTTTTTTAAAGATTTTATTTATTTATTTGAGAGAGAGGGAATGAGAGAGAGCAAGCACATGAGAGGAGGGAGGGTCAGAGGGAGAAGCAGACTCCCTGCTGAGCAGGGAGCCCGATGCGGGACTCGATCCCGGGACTCCAGGATCATGACCTGAGCCGAAGGCAGTTGCTTAACCAACTGAGCCACCCAGGCGCCCTGCAAAACCAAATTCTTATTGAAATTATATACAAGGTTATTGAAGACAATGCTAAAACACAATCAATTCAAAGTATAAGAAGGGTGTAGCACTTGCACTTGAGAAACTCAAAGAGGGGTGGGGGTTTCAGGATTTTTTAAAAACGCAGAAATATAATTAACCATATTATAAAGTTGAACCAAATAAAATTGTCTTTTTGTCCGTCATCATGGTTGAATACAGGCTATATCATATAATTCAACCTAACATATGATGGAATTACTTTGATTTTTTCTCCTAGTGGTTTGGAAGATACCTTATTTAAATCTATTAGTGCTTACTTTTAAGTTGTCCAGCAACATTTTTTTTTTTTTTAAGATTTTATTTATTTAGTTGCCAGAGAGAGAGACACAGCGAGAGAGGGAACACAAGCGGGGGGGAATGGGAGAGGGAGAAGTAGACTTCCCACTGAGCAGGGAGCCTGAGGAGGGGCTGGATCCCAGAACCCCGGGATCATGACCTGAGCTGAAGGCAGACACTTAACAACTGAGCCATTCAGGCGCCCCCTCCAACAACATTCTTTAACTTATATCTAGGATCAGGTTCTTTGGAGTGCCTTACATTGGAATTCAAAACATGTTTACCACCTTCCTTACCTACTTCTTAGTTGTTAAAGTAATCTAAATATTGATTATTGCTTCCTTTTTGATGCCACAGACTATTGGTCACATGGCACTTATATTCCCTTTATAGCCATGTTTCCAATTTTAACCATTTCATTATAAAAGACTCCAATCTTTGATACCCTAATTCTTGTTTCAATACTCTAGTCCCTTTTTTTTTTTTTAAGATTTTTATTTATTTATTTGACAGTGAGAGAGGGAACACAAGCAGAGGGAGTGGGAGAGGGAGAAGCAGGCTTCCTGCTGAGCAGGGAGCCCTATGCGGAGCTAGATCCCAGGACCCTAGGATCATGACCTGAGCCGCAGGCAGACGCTTAATTACTGAGTGACCCAGGCGCCCCTATACTCTAGAGTCCCTTTAAACACAGTAGATGCCATGGTCTTCTAGCATCTAACATTGGAGTGAAGAATCTGATTTTAGATCTTTAAAAAATAATAGCACTTCTATACACTGGTATTTATAATTTTCCCTTTCCCCCAATTTTTAAGTTCAATTATTTTGCTAGAACGTATCTAAGATGTGGGCCTCTTTCCTTGGTTTTTGATTAGAACAAAGTGAGTTCTTTGTGTCTGTGTACAAAGAACTTTATTTTCAAACTCAGAAAATTTTCTTCTAGTCTATCAATTATTGGTCCTTTAGAAATGAATAAGCCATGGGAATAAAGCGGACAGCACAGATCTTTCACGGTTTATGGCCTGTCAAACATGTGGAAGTCAAATTCCCTTATCATATTTATATTGTGATATACATAAATAGCAATACTAGTGCCAGTTCCTAGTAAGCTTTTATCTAGTGATGTTTCTCAAAGTTCTGTCACTCGCCTATCATTTCCACAATTTTTTTCCAACACCAATACCAGCTATAAATAATATTTACTTGATTTTTATTTATGACATCACTTTATTTAGTATATAATTTGGCATCCTCTTAACCAATTAGTATTGCCGGCGATTAAAACAAATTTGTAAGTGGGGAGACTGGGTGGCTCAGTCGGTTAAGCATCTGACTCTTGATTTTGGCTCAGGTCATGATCTCAGGGTTGTGCAATTGAGCCCCAACACAAGCCCCACGTCGGACTCTGCACTGGGCATGGAGCCTGCTTAAGATTCTCTCTCTCCCCCTCTGCCCCTTAAAAAATTTGTAAGTATTCAAATGTTCTTTCATATATCACCTAAAAATATCTTCTATCTCTAGAAGTATATATACCATATTTTGGATAACAATCCCAAGTATACTACATGTACAACAGAATTACCACCTATACATTCCTCCTCCCCCCCAACCTCATTTACTGATATGTTTACATACAGAAAATTTGTGAGGGGCACATACTAGAGGCATGGAAAAAGGACACTCAGTTCATCTCATGTAAGTGAGTAAAGTTGATGGCTGATCAACTTTCTGGTTAGCTCAGGCTCCAGGTCACACTTCTGAACAAATAATGAGGATAGATAAGGATTTTTTTTTCCTGCTGGTGATCTTCATTTCAAAAAAGTCAATATAAACTCCATGTGCTGAAATCTACGTAGTATTCCTCTATCTGGCTGAATCTGCCTCATCATTAGTAACACTTATTCCCAGTTCTGTCTTTAGGTCTATCAATTTTCATTCCTAGTAATATTAGTTGTCATTCATTCCTGATTTCATGATTATTTTAGTGAAAAAAATAAGAAAGGCTGTATTTGCAACTGTTAGCTACCATCTTAAAACCTCCCCACCCCCATACATGAGTTTTTAAGCTCTGCTAAGTAACAAACACCAAGGAACAAGCCTGTCAACTCCATACAGAAAGGTGATTCAACATCATTAACATCATTTGAGAAGTTTGCAGGAGATTCCAACTAAAATTATAAACATCTTATCTTACTTTCCCTCCAGACCGCATTAACCACAGTAACCCAAGAAAGTTTGAGAAATAAATACTAAATGCAAAACAGTAAAAGGATGGAGAGGAGCCTTCTGCAAAAGCTGTCTGGCAAATGCTGACATTCTGACCCAAAAAGTAACAGCCTAGAATATAGAGGGTATCTAAGAAGGGAGCCAATCCTTTCCTCAAAAACATTAAGGCTCAGTAAAGCAGAAATGGGACATCAAATTAAAAAAAGGGAAGAGTCTGTAGGGCATACTAATCAATGCCCATTCCCTTCCTTGTACATGAGAAAATGCTCAGTCAAGAGTTTATCTTTGGGTGGTAGGGGGAAAATTAAGGTTTATTCTAAAGAAATCAACGCAAATAGTGGGGGCAATTAAAGCACAAGTTAGTACCCCTAAACAAAACCCCTTACCAGCAGTTCTGTCAAATCTTGAAAACATGCTAAGGGAAAGAAGCCAGTCACAAAAGACCATATATTGTATTATTTCATTTATATAAAATGTCCAGAATAGGCAAATCTATGGAGACAGAAAATAAGTTAGTGGTTTCCCATAGCTAGAAGGGTTAGATAGAAATGGGGGAAATGGGGTTTCTTTGGCAGGTGATGAAAAGTTCTAAAACTGACTTATAATGGCTACACCAACTCTGTGACTATATTAGAAATCACTGAACTGTATACTTTAATGGGTGAGTTGTAATATATGTGAATTATCTCAATAAAGCTGTTTTTAAAAATACAAACATCAAGTTAATAAAGTAATACAAACCATCACCAATTTCAGAATTGCCATATTTAATCCATGTTCTCAGTGCTAGAAAATAACATATATACTGTACAGTAAGAAGAAATGGTCTGTTTCCTTTAGAAAGAATTGTGGAGGGAGTTCTAAAACAATACTATCACTCAATATGAATCTCTATTATCTAAATCCTTTTAAAACTGTTATCACCCTCTCTTTTTACTTAAAATAATTAGTTCCAATGTTTACTACCCACTGAATAGAGAAATATAATCCTTATTTTTGTCCTAAATTTACTATTTAGCTCTTTTGTGGGTGTGTCCTTATTTTAATATATGACAATTAGGAAGACCTGTATGTTTTCTCCTTTATCATTTTATAGACTTTTCAGGTCATCAAACTTTGGTAAGCTCTGCTTTATAAAGTTCTTCCATAAACAGCTAATAATTTGGTATCTCAATGGTTCTAAAAACCACAGAGAAAGGTCTGATTTGTTCTTCATGAAACAGCCCTTTAATCATTTGGTAACAGTCATCACTGCCATCACTGGTAGGCCCCATAAAGATTTTATTCTCTAGATTTAGAGGGTAGGCTGATTGAGCTTTATTGCTACAAGTTCATTTTTTTTTTTTTAAGATTTTATTTATTTATTTGACAGAGAGACATAGCGAGAGAGGGAACACAAGCAGGGGGAGTGGGAGAGGGAGAAGCACGCTTCCTGCGGAGGAGGGAGCCCGACATGGGGCTCGATCCCAGGACCCTGGGATCATGACCTGAGCCAAAGGCAGACGCTTAACGACTGAGCCACCCAGGCACCCCACAAGTTCATTTCTTAAGTATAGGAGCATAATATAGAAATGTACTGGTCTTGTTTATTAATAATAGTAGCTACCACATGTTAGTTTACCAAGAACTACCACGCTAAAAAGCCCATATACGTCTCATTTAATCTTTGTAATAACCCTAAATGGTAGATGCTATCATTACCCTTATTTCACAAATGAAGAAAACAGAGGCTTAATGGCTAGCGGTATTTTTTTTTTTTTTAAGATTTTATTTATTTATTTGACACAGAGAGAGAAATAGCGAGAGCAGGAACACAAGCAGGGGGAGTGGGTGGGGAAGAAGCAGGCTTCCTGCTGAGCAGGGAGCCAGATGCGGGGCTGGATCCCAGGACCCTGGGATCATGACCTGAGCTGAAGGCAGTCGCTTAACGACTGAGCCACCCAGGCGCCCCGGCTAGCAGTATTTGAATCCAAATGATGTCTCTTTTCCTCAGAGTTCTACAGGACCTGATAAGATTGCCAGGAATCAGAGTTAAGGAAAAGAAAAAGCACGTCAAAGAACAGTATTTACAAGTTTTTTGGTTTTGTTTTTTAATGGGAACATATATTGATATAAATGTATGGAGAACTGCAAGCACACACAAATATATGATTGCCTCTGGGCAAAGTGAAAGCAGTAAGGGGCAAGAAGGAACTTTTAGCTTCTGCTGTAAACATGTACATACGGCTTTAATATTAAACAGTGTAAACCCTTTCCTATTTGTATGTTTTTTGTCTTATAAGAATAACAATATTACAAAAATGGAAAAAATAGTTTTATTAATCAGAACTAATACATATACTACTATAGTTCTTTGCCAAGTTCTCTACTTTTAGACTTCTGTTCTTCCTCAGCCTACAACATACATTATTTCCCTCCACCACTTCTATGTAGCTAATTTCTCCCTCCAGAAAACTTTAATGAACTCTCTCATCTCTCACTTTTGAGAGCCTGGGGATACAGGAGTAGCAGTGTTTAGGTCTAGGTGGGGAAAAAGGCAGACAGTCAGTTTGATGTAATGAGGAATCCCCTAATTTCCTTCCTCCATTGGTCTAGCTACAGGTCCCGAGTAAAATAAAACTATTCAGTAAGGGGGTCTGGAGGTAAGAGTGTGAGTATTATGAAATGTCTTAAACCTGGACTAATAAATGTTTCTTGTATCACCATATGTATTTTAGATTTAAAAAGCAAACATCCTCCCCCAATTTAAGATTAGAAATAGAAAATTATCAGAAAAGGCATCAATCATATTAATAGTTATAAATTTCAAGTACAACATCCTGTGCTAAGTAAGCTGTAAACACAGACAATGTTATCTGCCCTCCTCAGGATCTTTCACAAAGTAAATCATTAATAAATACCTGATGAACTAAAATAAAATGGCTTACCATGTTAGGGTGGTAGATTACCTATGAAATATAATCTTATTTTTAAAAAAGAAGCTCTCGGGCACCTGGGTGGCTCAGGCCTTAAACGACCGCCTTTGGCTCAGGTCATGATCCCAGAGTCCTGGGATCGAGCCTCACATTGGGCTCCCTGCTCCGCGGGAAGCCTGCTTCTCCCTCTCCCACTCCCCCTGCTTGTGTTCCCTCTCTCGCTGTGTCTCTGTCAAATAATAAATAAAATCTTTAAATAAATAAATAAATAAATAAATAAATAAATAAATAAATAAATAAATAAATAAATAAATAAATAAAAAAAAATAAAAATAAAAAAGCAGCTCTCCAAGCCAAGTATCTCTTCTTGGGACAAGTGTTAACTTAAGCCAGGAATATAGAAAAACACAGATCTAGGTTTTAGGTAAGTTAAGGACCATGTTGTACAAAAAGTTCCTATCACCTAAGTGTTACAAAGAACCAATATTTATAATAGCATTCTGGTATCACTAAAATTTTATGTATGCACATTAAAATTTCCAAAAGAGCCTCATTATTCATGTAATTATTTTTCTCACAGGTCCAAGAAAGACCTTTTTCATATGTTCATAATTTAAAAATAGTAAAATTCTGTTCCTGACATTTGTAGATTTCTAAGGGTGCTACTTAATTACTATATACTGTGGTACTATGACATCCACAAAATTATAATAACCCACCAGCCCTAGCAAAAACAGTTTTATACCCCTTTTCAAAATATCAGGCTCTTTTGGGGTAAAAAAGATTATAAGACAATTGTCTCTAGAATCTTAACATAGTGTACTTCCCTTAGTTTTCCACTACAGCTGCATTTCATTTCCCTAAACAACATGACTTCTAAACCTAGCTCTACTAGCCAAATGATCTCAAACAAATCATTTAGTCTTTTTGGATCTCTACATTTTCACCTCTAAAATTAGAAGGACAAGATCAGGCAGAGAGAACCAAAACATGTACTCAAGTTCCATTTCAAAAAGAATTCTCTTAAGGAAGAGAAGGGAAAAGAAGGGAAAGAGGGAAGGAAGGTAGGAAGGAAGAGAGACAGAATAAACACTAAACAAAATGACAAACAGGCTGTAAATTCTTAGTATCTTCTAAAGTTTAAAAAAAAAAAGTTAACATTAAGGTATGAGACATCAATAGATTTTTTTTGTCATTTTAAAACAATGATTAGTTTTCCTATAAAGCCTTTATCCTACAGAACGTATTTCATTCAGCTGAACCAGCTGCTACATGTTCCTTTTAAATAAGTAAATGATACAGCTTTTACACACATATACACAGAAGGTCAAGATACATTCCTAGAGAAATATGTTAAACATGTTCACTATTCTTAAAAAAGAAAATATAAGCAATAATAAAGGTGGCTTAGAAGGATAAGGAAAGGTCTCTCTATTGATCTCCCCTTGTCCACAAAACTCAGCTTAAAATCACTTTATGGAAAAAGTTGTTTCCTTCTACTCTACTTCCTCCCCATTCATTAAGACTGAGTTAAGTAGCAGGCATTAGCAACTGTCTACCAGCCATCCCCAAGGCCCCTTCTTCTTGTTAACCATAATCACTTACCTGGTTCAAGTACCTATCCTGTGCTAAAAGAAGGGTAGGCCTCACCTCCAGTGCAAGGGGAATGTGTGCATGTGACCTCAACTCTGGCCAGTGAGGCATGAGACAATCCAAAAGAAACTGTTACATCTGCTGTTGAATGCTGTCCAGGATGCATGAGACACTTGGGAATGGGACCATAAGGAGCACTGGTCTGAGATACATGCTGACAATGGCAAAGAGATCTTTAATAACATAACTGAATCAAATTATATGGAAATGCCTTCTCTCTTATGAAAACTTATAAATTTTTATTGATTAAAGTTGGATTTTCTGATACTTGTAGCCAAAAACATCCTGAAAGTTCTTTGTCCTTTCAGAAGACACTTTATCACAGAAAATGCTACCACAGGACTTTTTACAAAGACTATTTGCAACCTGAGGACAAAGAATGGCTTCTTGATCTTTGCAGTGCCTTGAGAGTATATCCTCAATATTCGTTCCTTGAATAACTCTATCTGTATAAGATAGAAAAGAGATAAAGCTAAAAATGCTGTTGGAGCAAGACTAAAAACCTGATCAAGCTAAGGAATTTAGACTTTATCTTCCCCAAAATGGGAATACTGTTCTAGAATATTAAAAGATATACTAACAAGAGTATGCATGTGGAAAATGTTGGTAGAACTAAGTTAAACTGGTTTCTTCAACGTAGGGCTTCTTGTGAACCTACAATATGCATTCTCAATTTCTAAATTTTAGTCAGGAAAGTTAAATTTTAGGCAATAGAAAGTAACATGAAGTTTTGTCTCATATAAATGAGTCTGATGGCAGTACAGGAAATGAAAGATCTGTATGTTTGAATGGGTTGGGTAGTGTGGGTACTTGCACAGGGGTGATGCAGCTGGATGCTGAACAGTCAGTTGGATTACCAAAACAGATGACATAATGGCCTAAATTAAGGCAATGGAGATGGAAGGAGAGGCATTTCTGAGATAGAATAGGTGAGGTTTTTTTTTTTTTTTTTTTTTTAAAGATTTTATTTATTTATTTGACAGAGATAGAGAGAGAGAACAAGTAGGCAGAGAGGCAGGCAGAGGGAGAGGGAGAAGCAGGCTCCCCGCCGAGCAGGGAGCCCGATGCGGGACTCGATCCCAGGACCCGGGATCATGACCTGAGCCGAAGGCAGTCGCTTAACCAACTGAGCCACC
Organism: Mirounga angustirostris; assembly: GCF_029215605.1. NCBI lineage: Eukaryota > Metazoa > Chordata > Mammalia > Carnivora > Phocidae > Mirounga > Mirounga angustirostris. Next base: position 100,890,173 of record NW_026991713.1, on the reverse strand, counting down.
CAGGCGCCCCGAATAGGTGAGGTTTAATGAAGAATTGAGATGTAATCACACAGTTTCTACCTCAGAGAAATGAAGGTGAAAGTGATACATTTAACCTGAGCACTGAAGAGAGAAAGAAGGACTAATATAGATAGAATTGGGGACAGAATATAAATGTTATGACTAGTATTGTATGTCATTTACCACAACATACTATACTTTGCTTAAAAGTTATGCTTTAATTTTAAAAGCAAAATATTGTGTGGCTTTATGTTATTCTTCAATGTTATTTGTCTATACAGAGTACACTGTCATACTTCTCAATAACTAGAATGGAAAACCAATGGATTTTTGCGCTACAGCTTTTCCCCTAATTTTGACTCTTACCGTAAATTAGTAGCCCTGCGAGGTGCCTGGGGCTCAGTCAAATTAAGCGACCGACTTGATTTCAGCTCAAGTAATGATCGAGCTCCACTTTGGCTCCATACTGGGGATGGAGTCTGCTTAAGATTCTCTCTCCCTCTCCCTCTGCCCCTCCTCCATTCTCTCATGCTTATACAATGAAGCTACCATACAAAATTATCACTTTCAAATAAGGAAAAGGCTCTGAATTTAAGGGAGTGGGCTTGTTCAGGGTCATACAAATATTAAGTAATATTCCTAGAAAACTTTTTTTTTTAAGATTTTATTCATTTATTTGACAGAGACACAGCGAAAGAGGGAACACAAGCAGGGGGAGTGGGAGAGGGAGAGGCAGGCTTCCCGCCGAGCAGGGAGCCTGATGCGGGGCTTGAGACCAGGAGCCTGGGGGGCTCAATCCCAGGACCCTGGGATCATGACCTGAGCCAAAGGCAGACGCTTAACGACTGAGCCACCCAGGTGTCCCCCTAGAAAACTTTATTTTAATCCTTAGATTAGAAAAAGTAAGCTACAAATCCTGTAAGGAGGCAGGGGAAAGAGATAAAGGAATCTGATAGAACTAGGAGATTGGCAAATTTAAGGTTAAAAAAAAATGTATCTTGATGATTAAAACACAAGAGCAAAAAACTCACTTAACAGCACAAGTATGCCTGAAAATTAAATGTGTTCTCCACAAATTACCTTCCAAAAACCAAATCCAAAAAGGTGCTAAAGATTTTTAGTGCCACGGTTTGTGTTACAGCCAATGCTAGTATTGTGTCTATTGATAAGGGACTAAAGAAGTTAAATAAAACTAACAGTTCATTAAATTATCTGTATTGAAGACAAGCAACTTTTGAATTTTACATGTGCCTAGCTTCAGCTGTTACCCCAAATCATCATCAGTGTTGCTTCTTAGGAGGGAACAAATATGTTCAAAGCTTGTGTTATGATTAACAAAAGCAGGAGCTAAAATTCATATAGCCTCTATATCTTCATTTTGTGGCAAGTACTTAAAAACAACTTATTGCTTGATTTAACTTAAAAAAGATCTGACTTCAAGTTTATACTCTAAATAAATAATTTTTCAAAGAGTGATTATAGGGGTGCCTGAGTGGCTCAGTCAGTTAAGTGTCTGTCTTCAGCTCAGGTCATGATCCCAGGGTCCTGAGATGGAGCCCGGCCGGCATCAGCTCTCTCTTCTGCAGGGAGCCTGCTTCTCCCTCTCCTTCTGCCTGCCGTTCCCCCTGCTTGTGCTCTCTCTGTGTCAAATAAATAAATAAATAAAATCTTTAAAAAAGCAAACAAAAAAGAGAGTGGATTATAAAGAGTCCCCCCCAGCCCCTCCTTGCTTTTGGGGTGCCTGGGTGGCTAAGCTGGTTAAACAGCTGACTCTTGATTTAGGCTCAGGTCATGATCTGAGGGTCTGGGATCGAGCCCCAGGAGAAATCCACTTGGGATTCTCTCTCCCTCTGCCCCTCCCCCACTCCCCACTCACACTCTCTCTAAAATAAATAAATAAAATCTTTAAAAAAAAAAAAAAGCTCCCCCCCCCTTAATGAAATAGAACAGAAAACATAACTCATCACTAGTAAGTATTTGGTGAAACTTGTCTTTTTGTCTGTGAATGTGCTGGATCATAATGTAAAATGTATTTCTTAGAATGGGTCTCAGTCAAAAAGGTTTGAAAGACACTGCATAGCCTGCCTACAGCAAATCTACTACACATTTACTAATTGGAGGACTGTTGGGAGAAATAAAACTGAATCAAACTAAAAACCCTCCTTTTTGATTGTTCAAGAGGATATGAGGCACATTTAAGGCAACTGCTTAAAGCTGAAAGGATCCTCAACAATTCTACCACTCAATTCACTAATAAGACAACATACTTACCCAAGGTCATTCTTCTATACAGTAGTTAGCATTAAAACCAAGTCTTCCATTCTAATTTTCAATGCACTAAATTAGGCTGCAAAAAGCCACTTAAAAAAAAAAAAAGTTATCAGCATTTAAATGCTAATTCTGAATTTCCTATTTTGCTTTCTAATAACCAAAAGAAATAGCAGCTTAACACATGCAACTATTTCCTCAAATACTATTCTAACAGATTAATGACCTCGCCAGCTTTCCCATTAAAAGCTTTTTCCAGCTAGTTACTTGGTACTTAGCTTTTTATGGCACTTTTCTTTTCCCATTATGTTCAGCAGTGCATGCAATACACTGGTTAGGAATGGAACACACTGCTTTTGAAAATGCACGACCAGGACCATAACATAACTGAAATCTTCGTAAATTTCTATATTTTGTCCAAATTTTAGAAGCAACATACTACAACTCTAACTAAATCAGACCATATTTTTTGTGATCTGTATACCTCACTCTATATAAAACATAAACATTTTACGAGATCTGAGTGAGAAGCATATGCAAAATATTTTATTCCCATCCCCTGACAAATAAATACTCACCAACAACAAAGTCAGTAAGAAAAGAAACATTTAAGGATTGAAGTCTAAACATAAGTGATATCTCTACAAAGAGCTAAAAAGATTAAACACTGAAAATAGGAAGCAGATTATCAACACTTCATACTACAAGCAAAGACATTTCTACATCCTCTCTCCCAATATCCGTAACTCATAACACTTGCAAAGAATGCCCCCCAATGCCTCAAATTACTTCTATAAAGAACAATCATTGTTTACACTTGAACGATTCTGTTAATAATTACTAACAAAATCCAGATTTTAAAAATTGCTAAACATTGGGAATAGCAGAGCTATAAAGTTATTTCTTCTGACTTTTGAGCCGTATAGAAGTACATAGAAATTTCAAACAAAAACAGGGAAGGGGAAAGGGAAACTGACTGAGGCACACTGTCCTTCACACCCAAAGAGAAATGTCCTATTTTTTACTTTTATAGTACAGGTTTAAATGTACTAGAGAAAATCCAATATTTTTAATCTACAGTCCAGCCAATTCACAAGACTGAATGTGAATTTTTCTCTTAGAAGATTAAGGGAAGGGGAATTTATAAATATGTGTGTATGTGTATATGCTTAAATCATACTCACAGCAACATAACCGAGATTGTTTCCCCAACAGGGAATTCTAACTCAAAGCAAGTACCACTCACATGCCAAATATAAGAGCTGCCAAAGTCCATTCATTCATTTTTCTAAAACATAATGAAAATAGGCGATGCCCTAAAGACGCGATGCGGGGTGGGGCAGGGGTATGCTGGCAGGGCACTGGAGCCAATCAGCGCCCTGCCTGGGGTATGGAGTGGAGGGAAGATGATGTAGATGGAAGAGCTCAGGGTGTTATGGGAGGGGGGGGGAGGGCGGGGGCAGGGAGTAAAATAAGTTTTAAAAAAATCATACTCACAGGTATGAAAAATCTAGACGTGAAATACTATTAGACAATAGTCCTGTTCTGGTTTCCCACAGCTCAACTAAACAGTTTAAACAAAATTTAACCCTCATTTATAAGCAATGACATGAAATCACTTAGGCTGGAATGTAATTTCTCTTAGATGAAAATATAATTTAAATCACTAGGAAACCAGAAGCCAGCTACTAGTTACAGATTTCTAGCTAGGGCACTAAATAAATGAAGTTTTAAGTCCTTCTAAATCAACTAACAAGGCTTCCATCACCAAAACTTCTGAAATATGTTTGAGTCATATTTACCTGTGGCTACAACTCAAAACTAAATACTACTAAAAGGTTAAGTGTAATAGTATAATCCTGCCATATATCTTGACAAGACACAAAGAAAAAAATAAATTTTTGGAAGCCAAACATTCTAAAGTTTCCGGAGTCTGTAGTAAATTGTTTTTAAAATAGCTACATGTAATATTAATACTTGTTTCCTTGAGTAACTACAAGGAACCTTGATACTAAATATTTACCATTTATCATTTCAAAAGAAATACCATACTTATAAGCAAGCTTTGCTTTCACTGTTTCTCTTCAAATGTTTCCTAGCTCAGAATAATAATGAGAAATTATATAGCTGGTAATAGTTCCATGGTAGACCTTATCTAGCTGTATCTCAAAATTCTAGCAGATTATGTTTGGCTCCAAGTAACAGAAGCATCTACCTCCATGATAAAATCTTGTCTTTCACAAAGAAGCCAATCTAACCCTTTAGCTATTTAAAACTGCAGATGAGGGGTGCCTGGGTGGCTCAGTAGGTTAAGCGTCTGCCTTTGGCTCAGGTCATGGTCCTGGGGTCCTGGGATTGAGCCCCACATCAGGCTTCCTGTTGGGAATGGTCTACTTCTTCATCTCCCTCTACCCCTCCCCCGTGCTCCTGCTCACTCTCTCTCTCGCTCACTTGCTTTCTCAAATAATAAAATCTTAAAATAAATAAATAATAAATTAAAACTGCAAATGAAAAATCACAGATGCTGACTGATTTTTATCCATTGAGAATAACTAAAAGTCACACTGTACATCATGGAATGAGTTTAACATATGCACATAATTCTCAACTCACAGAATAGTGGTAATAAAAGGTCATCTGTCCAATCCTTTGTGTGCAACACTTTTGAACAGGCACCCATTTCTGGGAGGCATTTGTAAACATTCTGGTCAACAATTATGACTCCAGCACGGGTTTATTGGTTAATTTCCTTCAGTTCATATTCTTACCTAGATCCTTATTTTATTTTACTGCCTCTTGGAAGTCATTGGAAAACCCATACAATTTCTTTCTCAAAGCATGAGACCAGTTACAAATGCCATACACAGGAGGAACACATTGACATCCAATTTTAATTTCATATACTTCAAACACCAGATTAAAAACTGAAAAATTATCAATTTGGTCTTTAGGTCACAGAAACAACTTGAACTATTCCTTTTAGTGTACACTACAAGATAATTACAAAGTCTGAAGAAAAGCATGCTAGCTTTTAAAACACAAATGAAAAAAGAAAAAAAGAAACAAGAAAGATCCATGCTCAACTTCCACTTCTACCATTTACTAGTTGTGATCTTGGCAAATTATTTAACTTTTATAGCCTCTCCACCTATAAAATGATTGAATTCTTCATGTCACAAGAATTAAATGAGAATATATGTAAAACACAGGACCCCCATAAATAGTTCCAAATTCCCACCCCTTTCTCAAGTCCTTTAAACACAAACGCACATATGCTTCAAATTTCTCATCAAACCTCATATTAGACCCTAGAAGCAACTGGTAATAAAAACAGAATTTGTCACTGGGACGCCGGGCTGGCTCAGCTGGATGTGCATGATCCTCTTGATCTCTGAGTTGTGAGTTTGAGCCCCTCGCTGGGTGTAGAGATTACTGAAATAAATAAACTTAAAAAAAAAAAAAAATCTAACCACCATTAAAAAAAAAAAAGCCACACACAATCTGTCACAATAAGACAGAAATTTAAAAGACAACTAAATTAAAAACTGTTCTGTGTCACACGAAGCCATCTTACTCAATGTGCCATTTACCTCAAGTAAATGGTAATCTGTTAATTTACTCTCTAAATACTAATAAAAAACACAGAAATGAGAGAATAACCACTAATGTAACTATAAAATTTTAAACACATGATGAGTTGGGAAAAATAAAAGGAAAAATAAACATTAAAATAATCTACTTCTGTGTTACATTAAAATTTGGATAATACTCTAGCATAAATATGCTCAAAAAGACAAACCAATTTTTTAATACCAAGATTGGGAAGATGAGAAATTAGAAATTCACTTATGAACTTTAGAGTGCAGATCTATAATTAAAAGTAATGAAGAAAACAGAATCTATTATAATACAAAAGAACTGGAAGATGTGCCACAAACAAATTATTTGCAAAAGATACATCTGGATAAAGGACGATTATCTAAAATACATAAAGAACTCTTAAAACTCAGCAATAAGAGGGGCACCTGGGTGGTTCAGTCCGTTAAGCATCTGCCTTCGGCTCAGGTCATGATCCTGGGGTTCTGGGATCGAACCCCAGGTCAGGCTCCCTGCTCAGCAGGGAGTCTGCTTCTCCCTCTCCCTCTGCCCCGATCCCCCACTTGTGTTCACTCACTCGCTCTCTCTCTCAAATAAAATCTTAACAAAAAACAACAACTTAATAAGAAAACAACCTGATTAAAAAATGGGCCAAAGACTTAACACCTCACCAAAGAAGATAGATGGCAAATAAGCATATGAAATGATATTCTACATATGTCACCAGGAAAATGCAAATTAAAACATCAGTGAGATACCACTACACACCTATTAGAATGACCAAAATCTGGATCATCAATAATACCAAATGCTGGCCAGCATGTAGAACAACAGAAACGCTCATTCATTGCTAGTGGGAATGCAAAATGATACAGCCACTTCGGAAAACTTCGGCAGTTTCTTCCAAAACTAAACGTAATCCTACCATCCGGTCCAGCAATCATGCCCCTTGGCATTTACCCAAAGGAGTTGAAAACTTAAGTCAACACAAAAACCTGCAACACAGATGTTTATAGCAGTTTTATCCATAACTGCCAAAACTTGGAAGCAACCGAGATGTCCCTTAGTAGATGAATGGATAAACTGGTATATTATGCAATGAAATATTATCCAGCACTAAAAAGAAATGAGCTATCAAGTCATGAAAAGGTTCCATGGAATAACCATAAATGCATACTACTAAGTAGAATAAGAATACCACTGTATGATTCCAGGTATGTGACATTCAGGAAAAAACAAAACTGTGGAGACAGTAAAATGATCTGTAGTTCCTAAGAGTGAGGGTGAGAAAAAGATGAATAGGGACAGCACCAAGGATTTTTTTGAGCTCTGAAAATAATCTGAATGATACAATAATGGATATATGTAATTATACATTTGTCCAAACCCACAGAATATATAACATCCTAAGAAAAAAAGCCCTAAGGAAAACCATGAACGTTAGGTGGTTATGATGTGTCAGTGTAGGTTCATCCTTGGTTAAAAAAAGAGAAAAGTACCACTCTGGTCAGTGATGTTGATATGGGGGGAAGCTATGAATGTGTGGGAGCAGAGAGGTGTATAGAAAAATCTCTATTTCTCTCTCAATTTTGTTATAAATCTAAAACTGCTCTAAAAAAATTAAGCCTAATGAAGGAAGAAAGAGAATATTGTATTATTGACACTTGATTCCCAGCACGGAAAAAGATTTTCCAAAAACATAACAAAGGATTATTAATTTTGCTTTGAAGAATTTATGAAATTGATTATGGGAGTAAAGCACCTGGAAGTAGGCAAAATATCAAAAGACAAAAGAGAATATATAATTTATTATTAAGTATATGGGGAAAGTTCTTAAGAAATAAATATAAAGCAATGAGAAATTTTTAAAATAATAGTACTGATAAATAAAACAGCTCTCACTTGGGGCACTGAAAATATACATGAGCATCTCTCTTTTGGAAACAATCTGACTGTAGAAAATATTTAAGTGCATAGCCTTAGAAAACCAATAATTACATTCTGAAATTTAATCCTAAAAAAATTAGGTGTAAATAGTGAAATCCGAGGTATTAATTTGTATTTTGTTCACAAGGCAATAGGTAGATTCCTTTCCCCCACTCCAAAGCCATTGTCTCAAGGTCTTTTGTGTTATTTTATTTTTATTTTATTTATTTATTTATTTGACAGAGACAGAGACAGCGAGAGCAGGAACACAAGCAGGGGGAGTGGGAGAGGGAGAAGCAGGCCTCCCGCCGAGCAGGGAGCCCGATGTGGGACTCGATCCCAGGACCCTGGGTGGGATCATGACCTGAGCTGAAGGCAGTCGCTTAACCAACTGAGCCACCCAGGCGCCCAAGGTCTTTTGTGTTATTTTAGAACCAACAGTTAGAAGACAAGCCCCAGGCCCAAAGAGAGAAGTTCAGCTGGACTGTACTAGAGAGGGAGGGGATGGAAAGAATGAAGAGTTGAAGAGGTAGAAACTGGGGGAAAACAAGGGGCTTAAAGGATTCACCCAGATCAAGATCAATAGCCCTGCCCCCAAGCCCACTGGGAGTGGCATATGGAAGAAGAGGATGGTGGTGCAGTGGGGGTAAGAGAGAGACAATGACGGTTAAGAACTTTGTTTTAAAAAATTCTGTGAAAGATCCTACTACTCAAGGTTCTCTGTAACTTGGCCTTCAAAAGAACCTTCCAGGCTTATATAAATAGCATGTCATTGATAAACAGTGTAGATGGAAAACTGGAAAGCCTTTTCCTGATAGTGTTCTAGAATGTATGCAGCTATCCAAAGACTGGGGGAAGAAGGAGTTGTACAGGGGAATAATGACCAACAAAATTAGGTGACGTCACAACACAACATATTAAATTTTAGTAAAATGGGAATATATTTCACAGTTACAACCTTACAGACAAGACTCAGGCCTACTGTATATATAAGAGAAAACGTAACTTAAAACAACAATTGGGGGTAAATCGTGGTGTTTCTGCATAAGGAACTGCTGTTAAACACAGCTGTAAAAAATGTTAATACTAATTCCTATGTACCAATGAATTATAAAATGGCACATACGAGGAGTTTAATAAATAGTTGTTGAATAAATATAAAACCCATCGTAGGGGAGAGAGAAAAGGAAAATATTCCAAACTGATACACTGGCATTGTCTTTTAGTGACAGAACTTTTGTGGAGTTATTTTGGTTTCTATTCTTCCCTGTCTTCTAAGATGTCTCTGACTATGTATTACTTCCATAACAGAAAAAAAAAAAAATTAGGAAGTAATTCCCTTTAAATGCATTTAAGAATTTCCTATATTTTCAAAACATCTTCGGTATGCTCTAGAACAGACAAATGAAAATTTAAATAAAGGAAGATTTAAGTTATCTTGAGTGGGTAGGAAGTAAAAAAGCACACTAAAGCTGTTTCTCCTATAGTTCAGTCAATATACAAAGAACTTTCCTCAAAGATCTTTCAATGTACTAATACTTGGCTCTTAAAAACTGTATCAGCACAGGGGCGCCTGGGTGGCTCAGTCGTTAAGTGTCTGCCTTCGGTTCAGGTCATGATCCCAGGGTCCTGGGATTGAGCCCCACATCAGGCTCCCTGCTCCTCAGGAAACCTGCTTCTCCCTCTCCCACTCCCCCTGCTTGTGTTCCCTCTCTCGCTGTCTTTCTCTCTCTCTCTCTGTCAAATAAATAAATAAAATCTTAAACAACAACAACTGTATCAGCACAGTAACACTGTTCTAAAAACAAACTACTGATTTAAAATATTTTGACCATGCCCCAAATCATGAGAGGAGTGAATGAACTTTCTGCAAATCTCTGAACAAAGACTGAGAGTGAAAAAATTAATCAGCTTTGCAATATATCAACCATGACTTTTAAATTTCTGTTCAGAGTGATCAAATGCATCAATGACCAATTTCCTAAACGCAGTTGTAACTAAATGTTAGCATTTGTGGGCCAAACATTCTAATTAATTCTGTTTAAGAATTAAAAAGAAATACACAGTCAAGTAGGAATTCAAGTGTTACATACTCTTAAGATCAAAATGTTAGTTCTGAAACTGGTATCACAATTCCATGTGCAGTAGTAGTACAAAGTCTCAAAAACAATTATGACAGTGTACAAATAATACATATTTTAATCTATAATTTTTAACTTTTAACATAAGAAATGAGTTTTTCTGTGAGGTAAATCAGGCAAATTATGCCACTATACAAAACAATCACAACTATGGGAACACATAACCCAATTACGATTACAGTATACAACAGTATTTGTTGTTTTGATCTAAACACTTAAAATTTTTAAATGGGAAAATGCTTTTGCTATGCAATAAAACAGGCAAACTGCCACCATACAGTATGATCACACTATAAAAACTAAAATCAAACACACAGAAATTAGACTGTTAGAAATGGTAACAAGGCTTATCTTTGGATGAAGGGATTCACTGCAGGTCATTTTGATTTCATTTTTTCCTCTAATTTCCTAATTTTTATATCGAGAATATATTACTTCTATAAATTTTTTTCTTAAAAATCTTTTTTGTGTGTGATTTAAGGATGATCACAAAACCCAAGCTAGAAACAAGTAAAGTTATAACTTAGATAATGGGAGTCAAAATCAAATTACCATTTTCTAAACAATGACTATCAAAAGGACCTTCTACAAAAGGAAAGTAGGCTTCTGTGGATATTAAATTACCATCTAGATTTTGAAAAGCATTACCTTGGCATCTCAGGTATTTTATAATTTTATTAAAATAAAGCACTTAGAGATATTTTCACTAATCTTTTCACCCTTATTTACTGTACAGGAAGAACTAGCCACAAATTAACTATTTTGGAAAAAGTTAACATAAATAAACTACAAATATTATCGATATCAAAAATCAACTTAACCTTTTCCTCAATATTAAAATATGGATATAGGCACTAAATTGGTTAACAAGTTTAAGGAGACACAATGGCCAGAAATAATTAAAGAATATAAATAAAGCAGCAAGTTTACACATTTAGTATATATCCAAACATGTATTAGCAGTTCATGTGAAATAAGAGCATTTACCAAATATTTCAAGATATTTGCAATTTCAAAATAAAATCAGGACAGTTTATATCACTTGTTTTCCTGTAAGGCTAAAAAGTGCATCATATCCCCAAAGCAACAGCGGAAAGAATGTCAAAGTAAAAACAGTAAATTAATTTTAAAAATTTTAAAAGAGTACCACTGCCAGAGAGGAAGATATTAGAGGAAAGGAAGGCAGCCCTGCTGCAGTGAGAAGGGTCGCAAGAGGGGACTTCAGTCCAGGGGAGCTAAGAGATTATATTCATATTCATATTTTTACTCTCAACACTTCTGACAAATGTGTGGTGTTTCTCACACCACCAACAAATTTTTCAATTCTCCGAAAGTCATTCCTGACACTACCTGAAGTTAGTGCAAAGCATTAAGGGCTCAGTCCCACAAAAGTGCCCCCACTTGAGATGATAGCTGGAAGTCCCAGTATAGCTGCCACCTATACTTCTGACCAACATGCTATAGATCGGAGTTCCCATGACCCCCTCCTCACATTTGATAATTCGCTTGAATGGCTCAAAGAACTCTAACGGTTTACTTACCAGTTAATGCTTAAGGATGCAATCTAAGGCCAGCCAGATGGAAGACACATAGGACAAGATATCACTGTGGAAATTCCAAGAAGTTTAGGAGCTCTGGGTCAGGAGCCAGGGGCAAAGATCGAATATATATTTATTATGCCACTTCTACATGAACAGAACTATGCAAATTCGTCCATATATTTAGCAAGATGAGAACCAAGTTTCTCACTACTGGAGAAGAGAAGCATACATGCAGGAAAAGGGGAAAGCTATAATGAACTCTAAGTTGAATTGGAATTAGATCTATCAATGTGAACTTGCGGCTTCCAATATATACAGAGAGATATAAATATATACAAATATGGGGTGCCTGCGTGGCTCAGGTCATGATCCTAGGGTCCTGGGATCAAGCCCGGAGTCGGGTTCCCTGCTCAGACGGGGAGCCTGCTTCTCCCTCTCCTTCTGCCCCTCCCCCCTGCTCATGTGTGCTCTTTCTCTTGCTCTGCTCTCTCAAATAAATAAAATCTTAAAAAAAAAAAAGTATACACATACACACAAACACACATATATACACAGACGCACAAACATTCATGCATACATATATAAATACTTCCTAACTCTTCACTAAAAAATCTGGAGACAGTGATGCCCCAATAGCCATGAGTACACATTGCTTTCTGAATCTTTGTTCTATACTGTAAGGAACCTGTTTCCCCTATACCAGGGCCAGGGTGGGGAAAGAACATCTTGTGCAGAAAATAAGGATATCATCAAAAAACGATAGGGACATGTTAATAAAAAGGACACAGAAGGCAGCTTCTGGCCCAATTCGGTACAACTGTTGAGTATTTCATAGTAAAAAGGTTTTCTGAGGTTATTAGTGTATCTATCACATAAAGACAAGAGGAAAAAAATTCTGTCGTGTAATAGTTAGCTAAGTACTGGTTGTTAAAAGAAGTCATCTTGTGAAAAGGGCTAAGGATTACAGATGTTTAAAACATTAAACTAAAATAAGATACTTAAGCATAATACATATTCAGTAAGATCTGTGAAAGCCTGTAATAGTGGCATTTACGGCAAATATGGAAGCTTCCCTTCTATCCTTGTAAGAGGCATAGAAAATGGTCAAGATTCTCCCCAGAAGAATATCACTATGCCCCACCCCCTCCACTTATGTTGGGGGGGCCGGGGGGTGGAATCTAGAGACAAAGAAGCTGGTACAGATGCAACACAATTTGTCCACCAAAAGTAGTATCTAAACTAGCACCTCCATGTAATAGGGTGCCTGGTCAGGCAGAACTAATATTTAAGTTGAGAGTCTACCATTTTAAAATTGCTGGTAGCTTTTTTTTGTCTAGGCAGAAAAGAGCAATGCACCTGAGTGTCACCTTCTTTGTTCTGGGAAGAACCACTTAAGTGGCCCTTCTCAGTAATGTAATTGAAGCAAATAGATATCTTATGCCCTAGAGAAGGTATATACCAGGCTCTATTTTTGACTTGATAAAAGCATCCCTACCAATAATATTAAATGGTACCAAGTTAAGAGAAAGTGTGTAGAAATATACACACACAAAAAAGGCTCTTGGTAATAAGCATGCAGACTCCAAGGCCTTCCCTTTTAAATTTACTGTTACTAGAAATGGCCCTGAATGACATGGTCCACGGGCTGGAAAGTTTCCCCCATCCTCAACATCCACAATAATGCAACTTACCTTGAAGGAAGAGAGAATGAAAGCCTAAACCTATGCCTAGGATGAAAGAGGGAAGCTGAAAACCCCTACAGACCCAGTTACTCTAAACAAAACAAGAACATTTTGAACAATTTCCATACTGTGAGGTGAGATCTTATGTGCCCAAGTCTGGATTACCCCTGGTATAACAGGGTAAGGAATTGTCTGACTTCAAAGAACCATTTTAGTCTAAAGAACATCAAGGAATCCAGGCCTATGGGATGATATGTTTATTAGTCTGTCCTGGTGTATACATAGGCCAATAATATCAACTGATACACTTTAAGTGTTTTACTAAATTAATAGAAGTCTTGATACTTCAAGAAGAAAATCTCATTTATCTGGAAATCTTACTTGAGGTAACATCTTAGTCCCATAACAATGCTGAATAAATTAAACGTTCCAAAGGATTTCAAAACATAATTATGTAATTTAAATGAGATTTCTACTTGGAGCTCATACAAACAAGAAAGCCAAATCCTTCTCAATAGCATTTGTAATATGTCAAAGTACACAGTGGGGGAAAAAAAAAAAAGGTAAGAAGATTTTTTTTTAAATCAAGGAAAAAAGTCAGCATCAAGAGCTAACCTAACAAACTTTAATTTCAATCTCCAAAATAAGTAAAACTAAGTCCTATGGAAGTTATACAATAACAATTAACATGTTGATCTATTTGTTAAGTACTCCAATATTCTTAATTCTGCTTTCCTGGTTGAGTAAAAAATAGCATTGGTACCTAACAATTTTAGGAATTTAGGAATTTAATTAATTTTTACTAACAATGTAATACTTGAAAATGAACAATCTTTACAGAAGTTGCTAAAGACCACTGACAAAAATCCTACTAACGCTACAGCCATTCAATTTGTCTCTATTAGATGGAAATTTGATACACACAAACCACAGAAATAATACCGCTTTACCTTAAGTAAGTCTAAACAGAACATCCTGTGATAACCAATGAATGTAAATAGCATCTAAAAAACTCTGAACACACCAAGAAGTTAATTAAAAAGACCCTACCATCTCCCTCCTTATAGAATCTACATATAAATACTGGCTAAAAGAACATTTAAATAGAGATTTATTTCATGAAGTGTAATATAAAGGTGTAAGATGCTCAATGATGAATTATAACTGCTAAATAGAGCAAAAGGATTTAGAATTCCACAAGAATTCAAACTCTTCTTCCTGGTTTAACTGAAGTAATCTGCAGTGGAAAGAACAAGATATACCATGATCTTAAATAAGTTATTAAACCTGAGTTAGTTTCTTCAAATATAAAATTAAGAAAATATCTGCCTTGTACTGTGCCTGTTGCAAAAAAAGGCTCTCATTAGATAGGTATTAGTGATTACTAATACCTTTCCAGCTTAATTAGCAAGGAACACTTTGCAAAAAAAGGCCTGCAGAAAGGTATGCAGTATTTAGGGCTTTTGTTACAGAAAAGTCCATTTTTACCACATTCTAGAAACAGTATAGTAATTCAGAATCTTTCTTGTAACAAAATTTTATTTGAAATCTTGCAGTTTCTTCAAGTGACACACAAAGATGGGTCATTTCAGAGAGATGCTCACTTTTGAAGTATATATCACCATACTATTATGTAAATGAAACATGAAGGCCAGAGATCATAGGAGAGAAACAAACTCTCTTTAACCAGAACATTACTTCCAATGAGTATTCTGGACACTAGTTGATAAACAGCATGAAGTATGAAAACTTATTTGGACTAAATCTAACTATCCACAAAAAATAACCAAAACTAAAATAATTAGCTTAGAACAGACCCTTAAGATAGGTACTAAGGCAGAGAAAATACTTTTTCAATGCTTCAAGTTTTAAAGCCCTTTCCTTGCTTATCTATCCATCTCATCCTTGATCATGCCTTCTACTTAGCCAGTCTTTCTTGCCCCATACTCATTTAAACTTGTCTAAATAAAAGAAATAGTTCTTAATCTTCCTCAGCCATTCCCTTAAATCCACTACAAATTTTCCACTATTCTCAAACTGTAAGATCACCAAATACCTGGAACAGATGTGACATAATGTTTATCTGTTAATTCTGCATGTATACGTGAGTTTGTGATAACATCCTTTGTATAGCTTTTCCAAAAAAGGAACTATTTTACTTTACTAATACAGAATAATTTTTAAAATACGTAACAAGTTATAAAAGCAATACACTATGTGTGTGTGTGTGTGTGTATTTTAAGAGGTGGGGGGGCGTGGTGGAGGCGCAGAGGGAGAGAGAGAATCTTAAGCAGGGTCCACACCCAGTACACAACAGACCTCACAATCCTGAGATCATCACCTGAGCCAAAATCAAGAGTCAGACACTTAACTGAGCCACCCAGGTGCCCCCACACTGTATGTTCTTTATGGTGTGTAAACTGTATCTAAATCAAGCTGTTAAACACACACACACAAGTCAACCCAAGATCTAGATACACGTTCCAATAGAATTTCCCCCAATGATAGAAATGCTCTTTATCTGTGCCATCCAATACGATAGGCACACATGGCTTTTGAGCACTTGAAATGTGGCTAGTTTAACTGAAGAACTGAGTTTTTAAATTTTATTCCATTTTAATTAAGTTAAATAGCCATTAGAGGCTAGCGAACAATACATAAATCTAGGATGTTACCAGTGACTTCCATCCACCCTTGCTCACCACATCCCCTCTCTTAGATAATCCTGAATTTATTAATGACTTAATAGCCAAATACAATAAATTTCCAAAGCCTAACTAATCTCTACAACTCTTTTCTAGTCCTTCTAAAATCTATTCTCCAAAATTACTACTATGCAAATTGGACTTCTCTACTATATTCCTTTCTTAAAATTTTATTCCCTTGATTCAGCCATTCTTCTAGCGTTCTATTTAGTCCAACCCCTGGGCTCTTTTTTTCCATTGCCCACCCATTAATTATTCCTATTCTGCCCCAGGAAAATTATCCTCCCCTGGCTCTTCCTCTATTTTTCTCTATATATTTATATATATCCTCTCCCTCGATGATTTCATGTACTTGCATTATTTCAGCTATGACTAACATAGACATTTGGGAATCTTGGACCTATTCTTCGAGCTCCAGTAATATATCCAACTGCCTACTGAACTTCTTCCTGGAGGTTTCACAAGTACCTCAGGCTTAACATGTCAAATTGAATGTATCTCCATAGCCTTTCCCCTCCCCCAAAAAACAACACCCCTAATTCTTTCTTATTCCTTCCCTCAGTTGACAGCACAATCAGATCCCTACCCTTTTATCTGTGCTTCATTTTTCCTCCAAATGCCAATTCATCACCAAACACTGAATATTTTATCTCTGAAATATTTAAAGATTCCTTTTCTCTACTACTGCCTTCATTCAGGCTATAGAAATCTCATACTCATACCCCAGCTAAACTCTACACATACCTTGTACTCCTTAAATCCATTCTCCACAATTACTACTATGCAAATCTACTTACCTTCTTTGTTTATAATTGTTTAGTTACTCTCCACTGCCTACAGCTGAGTATTTGTGTGGGAGGAGTGTGCGGAACGTTCAAAGAGCATGTAAATATAAATATGATAATGATGTCTAGGAATTCTTCAACACGTTAAAGAGATGACCTGTGCATTTCCCAAATTTATCTTAACCCACAATGACATGCCCAGTCCAAGTAAGGAGAGTATCCACACAGAGATGGATATCAGGTTATTTAGCACAAAACTACTGGCCATTACAATGATCTTGTTAGGGACACCGGTTGGCTCAGTCGGTTAAGTGTCTGCCTTGGGCTCAGGTCATGATCCCAGGGTCCTAGGATTGAGTTCTCCATCAGGCTCCTTGCTCAGCAGGGAGCCTGCTTCTCTCTCTCTCTGCTCCCCGCCCCCCCCCAAGCTTTCTCTCGCTCACTGTCTCTCTCTCTCTCAAATAAATAAATAGAATCTTAAAAAATAATATGATCCTGTCATTATCCCAAGCAAGCTGTTTACTTCTATTAATAGAGAAAATGTGCACATCAATGATTTGATTTACTAATTAGTTTCACCTCTGTTTGGTTTATGTATTAGTTTGTGTTTAATTAACACAAGACCATCCACCATGCACATACTGACCAAAAAAAAAAATCATGTCTCCAAGAAGCTGAACCTTGGCTGCATAAAAGATAATTATTTCTACAGAAATACTGTGGTTTTTCTTAACTAACCTGAATATGATGATTATACCAACTAGATTCTAAACACTTCTTAAAATTATTCCTAAATTCTTAAATTTCTTAAGTATTCTTGAATTTGGGGCACCTGGGTGGCTCAGTCGGTTAAGCAACTGCCTTCGGCTCTGGTCACGATCCCAAGATCCTGGGATCGAGCCCTGCATCGGGCTCCCTGCTCCACGGGGAGCCTGCTTTTCTCTCTCCCTCTGCCTGCTACTCCCCTTGCTTGTACTCTCCCTCTGTCAAATAAATAAAATCTTAAAAAAAAAAAGAATTCTTGAATTCCTAGAAAAATTGTATTTGCTTTTGTGATGACAATTTACCTGAGGATTCCTTCCTAAAAATCATGAAGCACATTCATTTAGTATAGCGCACTTAATTAATATGTCAATCTTGCAATGCCAAGATTCAAGTCACGATGTCAAAAAGCAAATTCATTATGAAAGCCCATTTGAGGGGCACTTGGGTGGCTCAGCCAGTTAAGCGTCCAACTGGTAATTTTGGCTCAGGTCATGCTCTCAGGATTGTGAGCTAAGTTGAGTGCTGGGCAGGGACTCTTCTTAAGATTATCTCCCTCCCTCTGCTCCCCACTCTAAAAAAAAAAAAAAAAAAGAGCCCATCTGAAAAATCTAAATTAATATAAATTAAGGTGGAGATATGATCACGTCAATCACAAAACCAAGCAAATTACTGACATCATTCTTCTCATGTAGAATATCAATAACCAACCTTTTAAAAAGTACACACAATATTAAGTATACCACCTGATAAAGACACCATCCTCTCCCAAATAAAAACACTCTTAAGAAGAGCTTCTGGCAACTTCTCTTCAGTCTGAAAAGCTGCTCCCCTTTGTCTTAAGATTTGATAAAATTCCTAAAATTGAAAAACCAAAAAGCTCCTAAAAGCCAACTTTATTTTTTCTAACTAGAAACTTTATTTTATTTTTTACTAATTTTTATTTGGATTAATCCAGTTGAGGTCAATTAGAAAAGGGTGGGAAGGGCGCCTGGGTGGCTCAGTTGGTTAAGCGACTGCCTTCAGCTCAGGTCATGATCCTGGAGTCCCTGGATCGAGTCCCGCATCGGGCTCCCTGCTTGGCAGGGAGTCTGCTTCTCCCTCTGACCCTCCCCCTTCTCATGTGCTCTCTCATTCTCTCTCTCTCTCAAATAAATAAATAAAATCTTTAAAAAAAAAAAAAAAGGGTGGGGATAGAGGAGAGAATCTGTGTAAATATTAGAATCTGCATGAGTGCTATTCTCTTCCAGATTTTAAAAATTTTGCTTTTTAACTTTTACAGAGCTAAACAAAATAGTGAACAAAGCAATATCATCGTTCCAATGTAGCTTGTTAACTCAAACATTATAACTCCAGTGCCTTTTCCCTAATTTTCTATTGCATGTCTTAAAGCCCAACTTTAAGAAGTTTAAAATATCCAACCAATTTGTAACAAGTGACAACATAAGGCCTTTAAAAAATGGATTTTTTTAGGGGCACCTGGGTGGCTCAGTGGGAAGCCTGCTTCTCCCTCTCCCACTCCCCTTGCTTGTGTTCCCTCTCTGTCAAATAAATAAATAAATAAATAATCTTAAAAAAAAAAAAAGGATTTTTTTTAAAGCACTATTATCCTTTTATTATCTATAACACTTTACAAAGTACCTTCACATAGTTTTTCAGTTATCTTCAACAATCCAGTTAAGTCATATTACTAATAAATCAGCATTACAGATGTAAATTCCTTACTCAGGGTCAGATAATTGAGTAACAGAGAACCCAAATGTTCTGCCTTAGAGGTCTTTTCCATTATAGACTATTGTGTTATACTATAGTGAACTCTCCAAATACAAGATTAGAGAATCTGCTGTGGACCAAAGAGAGGCAAGGAGTATGGATAAAACAACCCTGAGATCTACAACTATTTCTAACTTAGAAAAGAACATAGTATTTATTAAAGTAATTTGAGAATCTATTTATATCTTCAAAGAGCTCAAGGACTAGTTAAGGAGACAAAGAATATAAACAATTTCGAATCATTCCAAAGAATACCATAAGAATGATCCCAAAAGGAAAACGATCTCAGCAAATTCTGGAAGGTAATAATTCAAAAAGGCTGGCATTTTAGAAAGTGACAGGTCATGAAATTACAGTTAGGCAGAAGACAGGTAAAGCTAAAGAATTTCAAAGCATTGATGACAACATGTTCAACTCCAAAGATCCCCCTGTAAGAATGACAGCAACAATAACAGTTTTGCTACGTGAATTTTCAAGCGTAAGTATAGACAAATCAAACAAAATATTCACAAATATCCTCAAAGAGACAGCCTAAAAAGATGCTGTATCATCATAGTTAATACTTATGTGGCAGGCCCTGTCCCAAATGTTTTATATTTACATAATTCATTCAGCTGTCACAACAACTCTATAAAGTAGATACTCTCATTACATCCCATTTTATCAATAGGAAACTAGCACAGAAGTTGCCCAAAGTGACACATCTTTAGCTGGGTCAGGATTTGAATTCAGTTATGTTCTTAATGACTATGTTATACTGCAGAAAACAATGCCTTCTTCAAATCTAAATTTAGGTCATGCATGGTAAGTCTCACCTATTCCTGCACACTACAGTAGTCCTGTTAAGAAAAAAAAAAAAAAAAAAATTCCTCAAATAAAATGCAAGATGCTAAAAATAAATACAAAGAACTGGTACAGCAAAACCTAGTAACTTATAAATTTTTTCATGTTATACTAACATTTTCAGAAATTATAATTTGAGCATAACCACTCTTGCTACTTTTACAGCTTTATCTAAAAAACTTAAAAACTACTAGAAAACCCAAATAAAAACTCTTATTCCCATTTTTACCAAACTTAATTTCTGGTTTTAGGTTTATCCATTCAAATTTACAATACCTCTAATTTTAATGCCAACAAAATTGGTTGTAATCAAATTTTAAAGTAATAATATAATTTGGCCCCCCCTTTAAAAAAAAAAAAAAGAAGAATTTCCGAAGCTGAGAGCTCAGTTTTAGTTGCATGTTTCCATAGAGATTAAGTAGAATGTCTTTCAAATGACCAGGATCTTGCACTAAAACCTAAATATCAAGAAATGAACTCAATCACCATACAATAGATTCCTCATTTGTTTTACACAAAAACAACCTTACACTAGGAACAACTGTGATACTTAAGATACTTAAGATGAGAAAAAAGGTAAACAGAAAAGGAAAACATTTAAATCCTTAACGCTAAGAAAATCATTGAATTAACTTAAATTCTCAATTCCTGTACCACAAAGATTACTTCCTACAGCAATAAATTTACATATATTTTAAATCATACCAAACCAAAATTATGCTATTTTTAATCCCATTCTGTCTTGTTAGGAGGGAAAAAGGATTACTTCAAACAAGTTACCAATCATTCTTTAATTTGCACAGCAGCGACACCTGAGTTATCTCAATGTTGCCCATACTCATCAGTGACTCTGAGACTTTAAAATAAACAAACAAAAAAAACTCCGAAGACCATTCCCTGAAACCTTGTTCCTGGGATTGAAAATTACTGAAGATTCTCATCCTGAAAAACAAGGAATTTGGCACAAATGTAAAAAATAAAGGCAAAAAACCCATCAATATTCAAATGGAAGATTCAGTTCAGGAGTTATTTTAAGAACTAAAGCAAAGAAATAAATTATGGTTTCTTAATCACAGAACCACATCACATTTCTGCAGCATTGCTAAACTTTTTATAAAACATTAATAAAAACCTGGACACCTGAAACTAATATAACATTGTGTCAACTATACTTCAATTTAAAAAAAGAAAATTAAGTCCAAAAAAAATTAGTATCATATACTCATGATGAGACATGACCCTTAATTTACACAAAAAAAAAGGAAGAAGAAGAAGAAGAAGCCAGAGCAAAGCAAGCACTAAGAACACTGGAGCTTAAACAAAATTTGACTTCCCCTTCCAAGTTGATCTGGAAACAATCTCATCAATATACAAAGTGAATGTATCAAGTTATCAAGTGAATGCTAGAAGCAATTTGGGGAGAAAAGTACTTAAAGTAAGTAAAATCATTCTGTGTATAAATACATTTTCTTTAAAAAATTATGCTACATTTCTTAAAAAACTAAGATCCTTCCATAGAAAAGCAATGTAAACTCTGCAAAGTCCAGCAGTAACGTTTTCTGACCAAGGCAAACTGAGTATTAAAATTTAAGGCATGTCATTTGCCTAATAAAATCAAGTAAAGAAATCTGCATCTTAAAAGATCAAAGTTAGTACTTAAGATCCTGTGGTATCAAAGTATTACCTAATATTATTTATTAGGAATTGATACCTGTTTTAATAGATAGCTATGCATACTGTGATTCTAAAAATTAGCTTGATGGAAACAAATTTGATTTGTATACCACATTCACTCATTCTCCAACCCAAAAAGCCTATTTATACATTTGAATTGATAAAATCAATACCCAAACCAAAGTATTGAATTTGCTATGATTACAGAATTCTGAAGAAATCTGATAGTGACTTCCACACCAAAATACAATTGCCTCATTTGAGATGTACTAATTAGCCATTTACTAGACTAGAAATGTTTTAACATTTCCCAAATCATTAGATCCTAACCAGTTTTTTTTTTTAAGATTCTATTTATTCATTTGAGAAAGAGAGAGAGCACTGAGGGAGAGAGAAGCAGACTCCCCGCTGAGCAGAGAGCCCAAAGAGGGTCTCAATCCCAGGACCCCGAGATCATGACCTAAGCTGAAGGCAGACATCCAACCCACTGAGCCACCCAGGTGCCCCGATCCTAACCAGTTTAAAATTTGTTCTTTACCAATCTAAGCAAGTCATTTACCTGCTCCATGATTTTAGGTTCTTTATTAAGTAAGTAGTTGGGCAGAATAACATAAGATTTCTTCCAATTTTAATACACTAAGATTTTTAACTCAACAACCGAATACAGTATTTCTCCTATCTTCCTACGAAAAATATGTATGTTAGAAGTATACTTTCATGAAAAAGCTTTGCTTTCTTTCCAATGCGCTAATAATCCCTTGACTTGTCCTTTAATTTGTATCCAAAGATAAGAACTCAAACACTCACCTAATGAATAGGTTATTAGGAAAATGTCCCGGTCAAGAAACCAAAAATACTACCCAACTACTGCTATAAAGGATCCTGGGGCTGGGAAAATCACATTTTAAAAAACAAAACGAAAAACTGTATAAACAGGGCCAAATGACATATGAAAGTTTCTAAACCAGGGTACCACTCAATGAGCTAGGATTTATTTGGTTCTGCAGCCAAATCCTCAACTGGCTTTAAAATAATATGGTGATATTATATATAAAGCATCCGATATTCTTTAATTTGACCATGCCCATGTCTAGACAGAGAACAAAAATCCAAAAAGCAATGAGTTCAAAGAAAAACTGAGCTTAGACAAAATTATTATGACATTAGACAAATTGATTTTTCCCACTGTGTCATTAGTTCCAAGATAAATAAACTATCAAAAAATGCCAGGTGAGGGGTGCCTGGATGGTTCAGGTCATGATCCCAGAGTCCTGGGATCCAACTGCGCAACAGGCTCCCTGCTGGGGGGTGGGGTGGGGGGTGGGGGGAGTGTCTGCTTGTCCCTCTCCCTCTGCCCCTCCCCCTCCACTCATGCTTGCTCAAATAAGTAAAATTAAAAAAAAAAAAAATTCCGGGTGATTAAGGAAAATACACACATTACACTCTGTAAGTCCTCAAAGTTAAATTCAAATTGAAACTAACAAAATTAATCCATAAACTGCTCAACATTTACTTGGGTCCAGTCTTAAGAAAGTAAGGTAACCAACTAAAAAAATATATCTATAGAGCACCTATTCAAGTGTAAAACCTTAACAAAAGAATAAAATCCAGGATCAGTAGCAATAGGCACCCCTGGTACAAAAGCAGAAAAAAAAAAAAGTGTCCCTGTGTAAACAGAATTTTTGCCTGTAAACCAAAAGGAATCAGACCTAAGTTTTTGAGTATGACTTACCAATAAGAATAAATTATAGTTTGACAAGATTTTTTCAAAAAGGTCTGCACCCTTTTCAATATAAACCACCATAAAATTGAGCTTTTATTTCACAATGCCTTAGAAGTTCTACATCATTTACTGTAAAACTTAAGAAATTATTACGTTCCTAAAGAACTTGTCAGTTTTTAAGTTCACTTCCTTCCACATGTTGAGTTAACTTCCCTTCACATTTGATATGGCCTTGGTCATTTGGAAGGTGACATTCAAAGGGTTAAGTGCTAACATATTCATTCATGGATAAAATAAACTCCTAGACTATTCAGTTACTTTCATATCCTATTTTGATCCATTCAGTCCATTTTCTTGACAAGAAGAATACAGACAATGGCATTTTTCCTGTATACTGTAACTGACTTTTTCATTCAGTGGAACTCTGCTTCTTCCAACAACCTCCGTTCACTTCCGGATGCGAGCAACGTTCAATGAAGCTGCTATAGGTCAAGCAACAAGTTGCCCAAAACTAGCTATTTAAAAGTAGAATATACTTGTCAACCAGAATGACACACCATTATTTACACCATGAAAACCTCCCTGAGAGGTTAAAAGCAAAGCACTTTGAGTCCTTTGGACTCTTGGAAAAGTCTGGCTTAAAAACCTTTCATAACAAGTTTAAAATAACCATAGTGACATTACAAATCTCAAAGCACACAGTTTTACATGGGCTCTTGTACTAGTCACTGTATAGTGAATGGGGTGAAGCCTTACTAGTTTTAATTTACCCTGTCAGGTAACTTCTAGCTACCAAAAGCCTTAAGCATCATCAAGTGGGACAATACCAAACACTTATTGAACCTTTCTAGTCCGAAGTCATTTATCCAGAGAAGAAAGTCTTTTTTGTAGTTTATATTAAATGCCTGTGCAATCACCAACTAAGATATATCCCAAGTAAGGTCATTCAGGAACAAGGTCGTTCTTATTTTAAAAGTACAGCTTGATCTCGGGGATGGAAACTCGCATGTAACACACCAGCAGCTCAACAATGCAGAGCCTCTGCTGAGATTGAAATGCACAAGGCAAGAAGACTCTGTACTTTCCTAACTCAGAAACTTTCCCACTAACTCCGAGTTTCTTGCCAGACACTAAAACAGTAACAAGCAGGTAATGCGTTTGTACTAAGATGATTTTCACCACTCCCCCCCAGTAGCAAACCTCTTTGGCTACCAATAATTCTTATCCTACCTAGGTCATGCCCCAAGTTCTAGTTTCAATCTCTTTCAAAAGTTGGCCTCCCACTCCCCCCCCCCCGCCAGAGCGAACAGTTAAGAGAATGACTTGTAAAGGAGGAATTCGATAAACTGGCTTCACCGAGCCAAATGTAGATCCAAACCACCGTAAAATAAAGAAGTGGGGCTATACCTGCAGTTCACACCAGGCGACCTCCACTGTAGTTTCAGTGTCCAGGCCTTTGTAGACGGTCTTAAAGGAGCCTCTGCCAATTTCGATGTCAAACTTGAGAAAGCGGCCATCATTGGACATTCCCACGGCCTTGGTCTCCAGCTCTTCGATATCATCCTGTTGCTGGCTCCGTTCCTCCTGTAGCTCCTTGGCGGTGCCGCCGCCGCTGCCGCTTCTGGCCGACGGAGGCTCCTCTTTGCTCCCCACATGGTTGGGCTGGGACACTTGGCGATCTCTGCTGGTACTGCTGGGGGCAGTCGCGGCGGCAGGGCCCGCGCCGGCTGGCTCCCCAGGGGCGGCAGAGGCGGGAGGTAGCTGGGCTACCTGGGCAGCGGCGGTGGCGGTCAAGGTCTCCTCGCGGTGCGGCTCCGGCGGAGTACTCTGCGGCGCGACCGCGGAGACCGTGGGCTGGGGCAGAGAAAGGGAAAGGCCGGGCAGTTCCAGCGCAGTGGCGTTGGAGTCGCAGATGACGCTGCGGCGGAAGAAGCGGTGCTCGGTGGTGGTCGTGGTCGCGGCCGCGCCACGGCTGTCCTTGTCCATAGTGTGGCGGCGACGCCGGTACTCCTCTGTCCAGCCGGTCCCAGCGTCGGGCGCCGCGCTGCCCAGTTTCTCCCCCACCGAGGAATCGGAGCTGGAGCCATTCTTGGGGGAAGGCGCCGGCGGCGAGAGGAACAGGGAGCTCGGAGTGCTGCTCTGCTTCTCTGCGGCGCCGCCTGACATGGTCGGTCCGCAGAAGCGAGGCGAGCGGGCTCGAACTTGTGAATGAAGAGAGGGCGAGGGGCCGAGCCCGAAGAGCGGCGGAGGTGTGCGGGTCCCGCTACTAGGGCTCCCGCTCCCGGCGGGTTCGGATGCACCCGGACGGCTCCTCACTCAGCACTGACAAGCCGCCCCGAAGGAGACGCGGACCACTGGGCCCAGTTGCGGCGGCTGCTGCGGCTCACGAGGGGGCTCGTCGGCGGGCGGTCGAGGAGCTGAGCCACGGGGGTTAGCGCCTCACGGTCCGCATCCATCCTGCAGCGAGCGGAGGCCGGGAAGGCTGGAGCAGCAGAGGCGCCGCAGTCATGAGGGGCAGGGCAAGGAGCCGGCACCGAGTCGAAGCGGATGCGGTGGATGCGGCGGCGGCTCCAGCTCCCCGCCGCCGCCGCCGCTTCCCGAGCTGGGCGGGCTAGGCCCCGGGGGCGGCGGCAAAGCGAGGAACGGACGAGCACGGACTCCCGAGCGGTGGCAATCCCAGAGCCGAAGAGGGTGGGAGGGGCCGAGGACGGCGAGGGAGGGCCGGCCCGGGGGCTCCCGGTCAGTCAGTCGGTCGCCTCCTCCCACACGCGCCCCCAGCTAGGGGGACCAGTCTCACAGGGCGCCCATCGCCCGGACGGGAAGAGCCGAAGTCTCGAAGCCTCGGTGCCTGAGGAGCGGGCCCCCCCTTCCCCGAGGCCTCCCCGCCCGCCCCGGGCCTGGCAAACCCCCGTCTCCTCCCGGGCCGGTGCCGGGGGCTGACAGAGGGAGGGAACGGTGGGGAGGGGAGGGCCGCTCACCGCGGGGCCCGAGCTCCGCGGCTTCTCTGGGCCGAGAGTAGAGGAGACCGAGAGGACTGGGTGAAGGGGGTTAGGGAGAGGAAAGAGTAGTCACCCCCACCAGGCTCCTTCTGTCACCGAAGATGGGGGTGCAGAGTGGCCGAGCGTGGAGAGCCGCGTCCGCCGGGGAAACTCTCCGCGCTAAATGGCGCCGGGAGTCTGAAGCCTCCACACAGCCCGCTCGGACCCCGCCCCCCGCCGCCCGGGGCGCCCCACCCCCACCGGCTCTCGGGGCTCTCGCGCAGGCGTGCTAGTACCGAGGCTCCCTGGGATTTGTAGTTCTTGCCTGTGAAGCATGAAAGGGATTGGGGAGGAGGGAGCCTACGACTTCCGTGATGCTCTGTGGTTGCTTTAGCCTGATGCTTCATGGGAGTTGTAGTTTTCTTTGGAAACCGCCCCTTCTGGAAGGCTGATGGGAGCGTCACCGTGGGTCGCTAAACCCCATCCTTAAGTCAACGCTAGCTAGGAAAATCATTATTTAGCGTTTAATTGTGGAAAAAGGCCCGGAAGAAAAAAAAGAAGAGGGAGGCAGGACGAGAGGAGAGACTCCCGTCATGCACTGCTGAGGCGAGAGAGCGCTAAGAGGTTGCCATTCAATGAAAGATGATCTGTTGTTCATCTTTAATGGAGAGAGCCGCAGTAGTGTTGAGTGTAGGGGTGTGGGAGTGGAGGAGGAAAGCAAGCAAAGAGAACCAGAACCTGAGCTCAGAGAGCCAGAGGGGCTGAAAACTCCTTCCCTAGGGTAAAAGAAATTTTGTGAAAATTGTGCATGGGATCAATAGTGATGAAATGGGTTGCAGAAGGAGACAGGGAGTGTTACCTCCTCTCCTCTTCCCTTCCATAACAATTAAGGCCACACTCTCAGCTCGAGCCCCACGATAGATAGTCTGGCTCTCAAAGATGGGCTGCCTTCCTGAAATCCAGGAGCATATTGAATCCTTTGCTATGCCAGAAAAAAATTAAGGGTGCGGTGAGCGAGGATTCGAGAATAGAGAAGGTCCACGTATCTTTGCGTCTTTTACCACAAAGAGAGAGCCGAGTTGACTTTTGCTATGTAGTCGATTGAGCTTAATTTCCATCTTTCATTTGCCTGAGGGCTTAGTAAAACAACATCCCCTTTCTCTAGAGGTACATGAATGTACACATGTAATTTATACTGTGGCTTTGGACTTAGAGGAAATCTAGATCCATGTAGTTCACAGTAATGGAATGCTCTCCTTGAAAGCATCCTTAGGCTCTCCGAACCCCTTCGCTCCTCGCAACTACTCAAGATTGTACAGGTGATGAGCACCAGGGGGCACCAGACAGAGTGGGAAGCCAGACCAGTCAGATGGCAGTTAGAAGTCTTAGCCCACCGGGTAAGAGCGGGAAGATCTTAAACGTATGCAACCGCATCAGAGCGTCCGTAGGCTCCTGCCTCTCCTCAGCGCCCGCTATAGAACGAACTCAGAAGCACACTTCCTAACCGAGCGCCCCACTAAGAGTTTGAGTAGTTTGGAAGCAACTTGACAGAAGATTCGTTAGCACCAGTTTCCTAGAAAATGCCCACAACTTATCGGGATGAACTCCACCTAGAGAAAATTTGCTATATAATTTATATGATACGTAAAATAGTTACACTGTTTTCAATTTTTCCTCAAAAGCTACACTTTTAGGTTTACAAAAAAGTTGGTTTTAAAAACAAAGGTTGTTAGGTTTCATGGAGCTAACAGATTATGAGCACTTTAAAATATGAATTCAGGGACGCCTGGGTGGCTCAGTTGTTGGGCGACTGCCTTCGGCTCAGGTCATGATCCAGGGTCCTGGGATCGAGTCCTGCATCGGGCTCCTTGCTCAGCGGGAAGCCTGCTTCCCCTCTCAGACTCCCCCTGCTTGTGTTCCCTCTCTCTCGCTGTGTCTCTCTGTCAAATAAATAAATAAACTCTTTAAAAAATAATAATAATAAAGTAAAATACGAATTCAGTGAGGGCAACTAGAGTACACACTGCCAAGGCCCTTGACAATCGTGCCTTATCAACATGCTCCCCCCCCCCCCCCGCGCAACAAACAATTAAGTTCATTGTAAATAATTAACTGTTGGGGTAAAGCCACTCTTGCCCACCTGACAGCTTTTCCTACCGGTGTAACATTAGCTTCACTATGAAAACAGGTACAACTTTATATTGAATATAACCATATTGTGTACAATGGTTGGATTTAAAGGTCAAACTGTTTATTTGCCAAGTTCCCTTTTTAATGCTTACCAACTTCCAATTAACATGATATTTTCTGTTACTCATTACTATAATATCCCTAATAATACTTTTCCTTTCTTTTGTCATTTCAGTTATCAAATAAAGAATTGATCCCCCTATAATCCATATAAAACATCAAGTGGCATAAATAGAAGCAGCAGAAAAAACTCAAGATACCGTAGACACACTAAGCTTAAGAGATTTTAGTTCCTGACGGGTGGATCCATAAGAATAAGTATTTTATTGGTTCTCACCATGTTCTTTGTTCACTTTAGTCCTTGTTCATTTTCTCAAACTGAGTCATGTTTCTATTTCCCATCAATTCACATTTTACGTATACATGGTCCCTGCCATTGGTGACTGGCTAGTAATGAAACCAGAAACAGCTTTGATTTAGACAGTGGCTGAACATACAAAATCTACCTTATTTTGTATGTGGCATAATTCATAGGGTAGCTTCTTGAAGTATAGGGGAAAAAATACCATCTTGAGAACATTTCTTTTTTTGTCTCCTTTCTCTCTTTTCCCATGCCTATGGATATTTTTAATTTTACCTCCCTGTCATGTGGAACTCAAGGAAGAAGGGAAAGTCAGGCAGTTAAACAATGAAGAACAGAGTTTTGTTTTGTTTTGTTTTTTTAAGATTTTATTTATTTATTTGACAGAGAGAGACACAGCAAGAGAGGGAACACAAGCAGGGGGAGGGGGAGAGGGAGAAGCAGGCTCCCCGCGGAGCAGGGAGCCCGATGTGGGACTTGATCCCAGGACCCTGGGATCATGACCTGAGCCGACGGCAGTCGCTTAACCGACTGAGCCACCCAGGCGCCCAAAGAACAGAGTTTTTTTAAACCTTTTTTATTATAAATGAAATAACGGGGAAGGTGGAACTTGCCCTATATCAAAGCATATCATAAAACCATAGACTAAATGTATGACCTTGAGATAAGCATAGATAATGAAACAGAAAAGATAATACAGAAACAGTCTTATGTATATATGGGAATTTTGCATATGAGGAAGATGGCATTTCAAGTCAGTGGAGAAAGGTTAAATAAACAGTGTTTGGACAACTAGTTATTCGTTTGAAAAACAAATTAGGGGGCGCCTGGGTGGCTCAGTCGGTTAACCGGTTAACCGTCTGTCTTTGGCTCAGGTCACGATCCCAGGGTACTGGGATTGAGCCCCACATTGGGCTCCCTGCTCAGCGGGGAGCCTGCTTCTTTCTCTCCCTCTGCTGCTCCCCCTGCTTGTGTTCCCTCTCTCTCTGTGTCTCTCTCTGTCAAATAAATAATAAAATCTTAAAAAAAGTGTTTAAAAAAAAAAAAGAAAGAAAAACAAATTAGGTTCCATGTCTTCACAAAAATTAATGTCCACATAGTTTAAAGACTAAATTTTCACGGGGCGCCTGGGTGGCTCAGTTGGTTAAGCGACTGCCTTCGGCTTAGGTCATGATCCTGGAGTCCCTGGATCGAGTCCCGCATCGGGGCTCCCTGCTCCGCAGGGAGTCTGCTTCTCCCTCTGACCTTCCTCCTTCTCATGCTCTCTCTCTCTCATTCTCTCTCTCAAATAAATAAATAAAATCTTTAAAAAAAAAAAAGACTAAATTTTCAAAATAAGCTCTAAGAATATTTAGAATCTAGGAAAACATGGGATAGGAAGGGACATCAAAGAACAACCCAAGAGTCATAAAGAAAAATATTTGACTATTTCAAAACTGACAAAACACAAACGGTGAGCTGACAGAAAAATTTTGAAACCTGTATAGCAAAAGACTAATATTCAAAATATATCTAAATAACACCTTAAATCACAAAGGATAATAAATCTTATAGAAAAGGGGGACAATTGAGACAGGAGGAAATCCAAATGACAAAAATAAACTTTAAAAAAATGGTGGAACTCAGTAACTAAGGAAGTGCAAACTAAAATAAGATATATACTTTTCCCTTATAAAATTGGCAAAAATTTTAAGCATTTATAATATCAAGTGTAGGCAAGGGTGTGGAGAACTCATGTGCTATTAATGATAGCATAAATTAGAAAAACGTTTTTTTGAGGGTAATTTGTTAGTACTTACTGAAATGTACAACATGCACAGCCTTTGAGCTAGCAGTTTCCCTTCTTGGTACCCGCTTTCTAGAAATACTTGTATGTATGCACTAACAAATATGTATATGAAGATCCACTACAGTTTTGGTTTTTTTTTTAAAGATTTTATTTATTTATTTGAGAGAGAGAATGAGAGAGAACACATGAGAGGGGGGAGGGTCAGAGGGAGAAGCAGACTCCCTGCCGAGCAGGGAGCCTGATGTGGGACTCGATCCAGGGACTCCAGGATCATGACCTGAGCTGAAGGCAGTCGCTTAACCAACTGAGCCACCCAGGCACCCGATCCACTACAGTTTTGCCTATAAGAAATTGAAACAATCTGCATGTAGTTAAACTATAGTATATCTAATTTTGGGAACATCATGCAACAGAAGAAGAGAAGGAGGTGGTGGCATAAAATAGTAAGTGAATAGTAAATAGTAAATAGAAAAATAGTAAGTGAAAAATTCAAATTGTTGAATTATATGTACTAGATCATATGTTGTATTTTTAAATTTTTGTTTCTATATGTATTTCAATGCACACAGTAAAAGTATGGGCAGTATACACCAAAATGAAAAGCGGGAGGCTACTTCTGGGGAATACTCTTATCCATATTGTATGAATTTCTTAATATATTCTCACTTATTGCACACAATTTGAAAAATGAAATAGAATATGAAAGTACAAATCCCCAGCTACCCTATTAGCCTTTGAGATATCAGCTTTTGCATTTGACAAAATACAGCATTGGACATTATATTGGACAGCATTATATTGCATACAATACAGCATTACATTAGACAAAATCCATTTTGATAAAAACCCTCAACAGAGTAGGGATAGTGGGAACATACCTCAACATCATAAAGGCCATGTACGAAAGGCCCACAGCTAACATCATCCTCAGTGGGGAAAAACAGAACAAGAACAAGACAGGGATGTCCACTCTCACCATTGTTATTTAACATAGTACTGGAAGTTGTAGTCTCAGCAATCAGGCAACAAAAAGAAAAAAGGCATCCATATCAGCAAGGAAGAAGTCAAATTTTCATTTGAAGAAGAAGTCTCTTCTTCATTGTTTAACTGCCTGACTCACCCTATTCACAGATGACATGATACTTTATGTAGAAAACCTGAAAAACTCTGGCAAAAAATTGTTAGATCTGGTACATGAATTCAGGAAAGTCACACAGGATATAAAATTAAGGTACAGAAATCTGTTGCATTTCTATATACCAATAATGAAGCAGCAGAAAGAGAAATTAAGGAACTGATCCCATTTACAATTGAACCAAAAACAATAAGATATCTGGGAAGAAACCTAACCAAAGAGGTAAAAGATCTGTGAAAACTTGTGAAAGAAATTGAAGATTACACAAAGAAATGGAAAAACATTCCATGCTCATGGTTTGGAAGAACAAATATTGTTAAAATGTCTATGCTACCCAAAGCAATCTACACATTTAATACAATCCCTATCAAAATACCACCAGCATTTTTCACAGAACTATAACAAACAATCCTAAACACAAAAGATCCCAAATAGACAAAGCAATCTTGAAAAAGAAAAACAAAGCTGGAGGCATCGCAATTCCGGACTTCAGGCTATATTACAAAGCTGTAGTCATCAAGACAGTATGGTACTGGCACAAAAACAGACACATAGATTCAATGGAACAGAATAGAAAACCCAGAAATGGATCCACAACTGTATGGTCAACTAATCTTCAACAAATGAGGCAAACTATGCAATGGAAAAAAAGACAGTCTCTTCAACAAATGGTGTTGGGAAAACTGAACAGCAACATGCAGAAGAATGAAACTGAACCACTTTCTAACACCATACACAAAAATAAATTCAAAATGGAAAAGGGGGCACCTGGGTGGCTCAGTCTTTGAGCATTTGCCTTTGGCTCAGGTCATGATCCCAGGATCCTGGGATCGAGCCCGCCTCCCCAGTCTGGCTCCCTGCTCTGCAGGGAGCCTGCTTCTCCCTCTTCTACTCCCCCTGTTTGTGTTCCCTCTCTCATTGTGTCTCTCTCTGTCAAATAAATAAATAAAATCTTTGAAAAAAAAATGGATTAAAGGCCTCAGTGTGAAACAGGAATCCATCAAAATCCTAGAGGAGAACACAGGCAGCAACCTCTTTGACATTGGCCATAGCAACTTCTTACTAGACACGTCTCCAGAGGCAAGGGAAACAAAAGCAAAAATGAACTATTGGGACTTCATCAAGATAAAAAGCTTCTACACAGAGAAGGAAACTTCGATCAACAAAACTAAAAGGTAGCCTACAGAATGGGAGAAGATATTTGCAAATGACATATCTGATAAAGGGTTAGTATTCAAAATCTATAAAGAACTTATCAAACTCAACACCCAAAAAGCAAATAATCAAGTTTAGAAATGGGCAGAAGACACAAATAGACAGTTGTCCAAAGAAGACATCCAGATGACTAACAGTCACATGAAAAGATGCTCAACATCACTCATCATCGGGGAAATACAAATCAAAATCACAATGAGATACCACCTCACACCTTTCAGAATGGCTAAAATTAACAACTCAGGGAACAACAGATGTTGTCAAGGATGCAGAGAAAAGGAATCCTCTTACACTGTTGGTGGGAATGCAAACAGGTGGAGCCACTCTGGAAAACTGTATGGAGGTTCCTCAAAAAGTTAAAAATAGAATACCCAGGACCCAGCAATTGCACCACTAGGTATGTACCCAAAAGATACAAAAATACAGATTCTAAGGGGCACAAGCACTCTGATGTTTATAGCAGCATTATCAACAATAGCCAAACTATGGAGAGAAAGAGCCCAAACGTCCATCAACTGCTGAATGGATAAAGATGTGGTACACACAGACACACATACACACAGGAATATTACTCAGCCATCAAAAAGAATGAAATCTTGCCATTTGCAAGGATGTGGATGGAACTAGAGAGTATTATGCTAAGCAAAATAGTAAGTCAGTCAGAGAAAGACAAATACCATATGATTTCATTCATATGTAGAATTTAAGAAACAAAACAGATGAACATAGAGGAAGGGGGAAAAAAGAGGGAGGGAGCCAAACCATAAGAGACTCTTAACTATAGAGAACACACTGAGGGTTGCTGGAGGGGAATTGGGTGGGGGATGGGTTAAATGGGTGACAGGCGTTAAGGAGGGCACTTGTTGTGATGAGCACTGGGTGTTATATATAAGTGATGAGTCACTAAATTCTACTCCTGAAACCAATATTACACTAATATGTTAACTAACTAGAATTTACATAAAAATTTGAAACAAACAAAAAAAGCTGAATATAAGAAAGTCAGACATAAAAGAATATATACTGCATTATTCCATTATTAAAATTTTCAAAAATTGCTAATACTAAAATTATGGCATGACTATTAAATGGGATATTATGCAGCTATTAAAACATTTAAATATATTGGAAAGTGTTCATAATTTAATAAAGGACCGTGATATTTAAAAAAAAGAGATACCAGCTTTTGATATTTAGGTATCATTCTCTACAGAATGATAAAAAAATATATAATTATAAGCATTTCCAATGTCATTAAATATTCCATCATATGACATTACCAAGTATTAGTTTATTACATCATCTAGAAAGAACATAAAGGAAAATATTTATAAAAATGAGAATCCCTGGGGCGCCTGGGTGGCTCAGTTGGTTAAGCGACTGCCTTCGGCTCAGGTCATGATCCTGGAGTCCCTGGATCGAGTCCCGCATCAGGCTCCCTGCTCAGCAGGGAGTCTGCTTCTCCCTCTGACCCTTCTCCCTCTCATGCTCTCTGTCTCTCATTCTCTTTGTCTCAAATAAATAAATCTTAAAAAAAAAAAAAATGAGAATCCCTATCATGTTCTAGGCCTTCACAACCTCTCACAGGAAGAGATTTATCAGAATCACCTAGGAAGCTATTACAAAATACACCTGGTTGGAGTGTTTTACCATCACTACCCCACCCAACTCAGGTGTATATTTGGTGAGAGAAGCCATTACAAGTAGACATGCACTATAAGAACTGGGTTTTTTAAGTCTTCAGGAAAAGAAAATATTAGTAGAAGAATTAGTAAATTAGGATTTATTTTTTTAAAAGATTTTATTCATTTATTTTTGAGAGACAGAGAGAGAGAGAGCACAATCAGGGAGGAGGGGCAAAGGGAGAGAGAGAAGCAGACTCCCCACTGAGCAGGGAGCCTGACATGAGGCTCTATCCTAGGACCCTGGGATCATGACCTGAGCTGAAGGCAGACGCTTAACTAACAAGTCACCCAGGGACCCTGTAAATTAGGATTTAAACAAAGAATGAGAAACGTTGGAAAAATTAATGTGTTGGGAAACAGAAAAGACATTTTATAGTTACATCTTAATAGATGTAGAAAAATCATGCAACAAAACTCAACAAATATTCATAAAAAAAAAAAACAACCCAGAACTTCAGCTGACCATAGATAAAAGGGAACTTTCTCAACATGATTAAGTACATCTACAAAAAAAAAAACTAAAGGGGGCATCTGGGTGGCTCAGTCAGTTAAGCGTCTGCCTTCAGCTCAGGTCATGATCCCAGGGTCCTGGGATCAGGTCTCACGTCTGGCTCTCTGCTCAGCCGGGAGTCTGCTTCTCCTTCTCCCTCTGCCCTTCCCCGCTGCTCATGTTCTCTCCCTCTCTCTCAAATACATAAATAAAATCTTAAAAAAAAAAAAAAAGAACTAGTGTAACATCATACTTAAAGGTAAAAGAACAAATGCTTTCTAAAATGGCAGATGTGGTAAGAATATTCACTCTTGGAGCGCCTGGGTGGTGCTCCCTCAGTTTCAGCTCAGGTCTGATCTCAGGGTCATGAGATCAAGCCCACTATCAGTCTCTGCGCTCAGCAAGGAGTCTGCTTGAGTTTCTCTCTCCATCTTCTTCTGCCCCTCTGCATGTTCTCTCTCTCTCTCTCACTAAAATAAATAAATCTTAAAAAAAATAAAAAGAATATTCACTCTTGCCATTTTTCATAATATGGTACTGGCTGTCTTACTTGATGCAATAAGAGAAGGAAGAAGATGAGTGACACACAGACTATGAAGAAAGAAGTAAAACTGCCTTTATTCATAGACCTCATGATGATATATATATAGGATATCCTAAGGAAGCTAAAAGACAAACCCTACTAAAACTAGTAAGTGATTTAAGAATGACACTGGATACAGGTTAATATACAAAAATCAATTGCATTTCTATATACAAGCAATGGATAATTTAAAATTTAAAAATATATCATTTGGCTTTCAGACATCAGCAGGTTTCCAGTGGTTGACCCCTCACAGAAATATCAGTTTGAACAAAAATCTACACATGAAAATACCTTCACAAGAGCTAAGGATTCCAGGTGGGAATTATGGCACCCGGGTAGAGTGAAGAAATAAGAAAAGATGCATTGAGAGGGTAGGAAAGACAGTTTCACATTACTCCTGTCACTCCTTCCTCGAGACCAGGCAGTCCAGTACAGTGAGATATACCCTCCCAACGGGAGAAAGTAAGTGAAGCAAATACTCATCTTCACTGTAGACCCCACGACTGGGCCCAACCCAATGATGGGTGGCCCCGTACTCCAGGCTGGTTCCCCTGGCCCCAGCTCCCAGACACACCCCAGTGCCAGAGGGACCCCTGAGGCCCCAGGTCCAGCAGAATCAGGGCCCAGGCCTGCCTTAGTAGACCTTGGCACTGGGCCAACCCCATGGACCCGGCTCTAGGACTGCCGCCCTTGGATCGGGCTCCAGGCCCATCCCCCCAATGACTTAGGTACCAGATTGGTCCCTTTGGACCAAAGCACAAAGCCTGCCCAGCTGCTGACCCAAGCACCAGATCTGCCTGACTAAGGATTCCAGCAGCAAACCCACCCACGGACATCACCAGACACCCCACCCAGGATCTCTGGATGGGCTGACTGGTGAAGGGCTTCCCCCACTGAAGCCAGCCTGCACTTTTTCAAAGGCCCATACACTGACATAAGGCCACAATGATCACAAATAAGGAAACAGGATACCACAAAAGTAAACTAATAAAGCTTTAATAACTGACCCTAAAGAAATGGAGATCTATGAACTATCTGACAAAGAATTGAGAATAATCCTCTGAAAGAAATTCAGTGAACAACAAGAAAACACAAATAGGAGCGCCTGGGTGGCTCAGTCGGTTAAGAGTCCATCTCTTGGTTTTGGCTCAGGTCATGATCTCATGGGTTATGAGATCAAGCCCTTTGTGGGGCTCCTTGCTCACTGGGGAGTCTGCTTGAAGATTTTCTCCCTCTGCCCCTCCCCACACTCGTGTGCATGCTTTCACTCTCTCTCTCTCTCAAATAAATAAATAAATCTTAAAAAACACACACACACAAATAGACAACAAAATTAGTGATTTCCTGGATATAACACCAAAAGCACAAGCACCAAAAGCAAAAATACATAAGTGGGACTTAACACCAAACTAAAAAGCTTCTGCACAGCAAAGAAAATAATTAGCAAAATGAAAAGGCAACTTACAGAAAGGAGAAAATACCTGCAAACCATATAGCTGATAAAGAGTTACTATCCCAAATATGTAAGGAACTCATACAACTCATAGCAAAGAAAAAAGAAAAAGAAAAAATTTAAATTTAAATTTAAAAAGTGGGCAAAGGATCTGAATAGATATTATTCAAAAGAAGACATCCAAATGGTACACAGGTATTATGAAAATATGCCCAACATCCCTAATCATCAGGGAAATGCAAGTAAATACCTCAATGAGATAATACCTCACACATGTTAGAATGGCTATTATCAAAAAGACAAATGATAACATGTTGTTGAGATGTGGAGAAAAGAGAATCCTTGTATACCGTTGGTGGGAATGTAAATCGGTACAGCCATTATGAAAATAGTATGGAGATTTCTCAAAAAAAATTAAAAATAAACCATATGATCTAGCAATCCCAATTCAGGAAAGAAAATGAAATCCAAAGGAAATAAAAATAGGATCTTGAAGAGATATTTGCACTCCCACGTTTATTGCAGTATTATTCACAATAGCCAAGGTATGGAAACAATCTAAGTGTCCATCGACAAAATGCGTGGATAAAGAAGATGTGGTATAAATATACAATGAAATATTATTCAGCCATGAGATAGAAGGAAATCCTGCCATTTGTGACAACATGGATGAAACTTGAAAGCATGCTAAGTGAAACAAGCCACATAGAGAAAGACAAATACTACATCATCTAAGTTATATGGGGAATCTAAAAAAAAGAAAGAAAAAAGAAAAAAGTCAAACTCATAGAACTAGAGAGTAGTGGTGGTTACCAGAGGCTGGGGTAGGTGGCAATGGGGAAATGAGGAGATGTTGGTCAAAGGGTATCAAGTTGCAGTTATGTAGGATGAGTTGGACTAGAGAGCTAATACATAGGCATGATGACTAGCCTTAATAATACTGTATTGAACACTGGAAATGTGCTAAGAGAGTAGATTTCAGGTGCACTCATCACACACAAAAATATGGTAATTATGTGAGGAGATGATATGTCCATTAGCTTGACTGTACTCGTTTCACTATGGATGTGTATATCAACTCATCATGTCGTACACCTTAGATATATACAACTTTTATTTTTTTAATGTAAAGAAAGAATTTTAAATATCATTTAAGATCGTGTCAAAAAACATGCTTCAGGAAAAATTTAACAAACTATGTACAAGATTTATATGTTAAAAGCCACAAAATAGGGCACCTGGGTGGCTCAGATGGTTAAGCGTCTGCCTTCGGCTCAGGTTATGATCCCAGCGTCCTGGGATCAAGTCCCGCATCAGACTCCCTGCTCCTTGGGAGTCTGCTTCTCCCTCTGCCTCTCTCTCTCTCTCTGTCTCTCATGAATAAATAAATAAAATCTAAAAAAAAAAAAAAAAAAAAGCCACAAAATATTGCTGAGAGAAATTACAGACCTAAATAAATTCAGAGATATGCCCTGTTATGGATCAGAACACTCAATATTATTAAGATGTCAGCTCTCGGTCCAAGTCCTTGCTGGTCCCGACCCGGCCACGTAAACTATTTCCCCAGCTATGCCACGCCCGCAGAGTCCCCTTCTACGGATTCCACCTCATCTTGTTTTGTGCTGGACGCATTCAGAGCCCATTGAAGATGGGGAGGCAGAGTCCCAGAGAGATGACTTGCTCTAGGGCAAGCCAGCTGCCATGTTGTGAGGATACTCAAGCAGCACTATGGTCTATGTGGAGAGGAACTGAGGCCTCCTCCTGCCAACACTGACTTGCCAGGCATATGAGTGAGCCACCTTGCAAATGGATCTTCTAGCCCAAGTCAAGCCTTCACATGACTGCAGCCTGACTGATGTTTGACTGCAACCTCCTTGAGACACCTAGCTCAGTCAGAACTACCTAGCTCCCAAATTCCTGATTCACAGCACCTGTGATCTAATAAATGTTTTGGGCCAATTAATTATACTGTGATAAATAGCTGACCCATGGGAAAAAAAAAAAAGATGTCAGCTCTCCCCAAACTGATCTATAGATTTAACACAATATCAATCAAAATCCCAGCAATCTTTTTAAAAATGGAAATTGACAAACTGGTTCTAAATTTACATAGAAATACAAAGAATCTGGGTTAGCCAAAACAATTTGCAAAAAGAACAAAGTGGAAAGACTTTACCTGATTTCAAGACTTAACTAGAAAGCTGCAGTCATCAAGTCATCTGTGTGGTACAGACATAAAGATTAACAAATGATTATTGGATCAGAACAGAGAGTGCCAAGACACATAGACAAATGTGCTAAGACAATTGAATGGGGAAAGCAAATAACTTTACAACAAATAATGCTGAAACAATTGGACGGCCATACAGGAAAAAATAAACCTTGATCCTTTCCTCATACTATCCACAAAAATTAACTCAAGATGGATCATATGCTTAAATATAAAAGTTAAGACTGTAAAACTTCCAGAAGAAAACATAGGAGAAAATCATTGTGACTTTGGGTTAAATAATATTTATTTATTTTTTTTAAGATTTTATTTATTTATTTGAGAGAGAGCATGAGCATGAGTTGGGGGAAGGCTAGAGGGAGAGGGAGAAGCAGGCTCCCTGCTGAGCAAGGAGCCCGATGAGGGGCTCGATTCCAGGACCCTAGGATCATGACTGGAGCCGAAGGCTTAACTGACTGAGTTACCCGGGCATCCCTGGGCAATTTTTATTGTACCTAAGTTTACCTCAATAAATTAGATTTTTAAATTGGCACATAATTCTACCAAGATTATTGAAACATGAATACTCTACAAAGCATTCTATTCTGTTTATAATTAAACATAATACTTAAAAGTCTACATGAACTTTATGGGTAAAAATGAAAAAATGAGATTACTAGTTCAGTTAGATAAACCCCTGGGCAGTGGTATTGTTCATCCATCTCCACTGGTTGGAGGGACGGGGATAACTATGAGGAAAAATACTGAAAAGAATTATGAACATAATCACTGCTCATCTTCTGAGTATCTTTTTACCAATAAATCAGAAGATAAGTTTTCCAATTACATATGATCTTTCTTAAGAGTTTGCTTGCATTACATAGCCATCTATGGTCAAGGGAAATCCTATGTACTTCTTCAATATCCATAAATTAACATTCAGTGATAATTTTCTGAATCTAAAGATGATGATTTTACTGAACATATTTTGCTTAATAACCTTCACAGTCAGGCTCATTCTGAAACTAAAAAGAGTATTCGGTAAATTTAATAATAGCAATAATATTATCGTCTTCCAAATATATGTGTTGAGGCCAATTGAAGATATCGTAAATGTGCTTTCCTAGAACAGCTGAGAATTAGGAAAAGCGCTCCAGCTTCTACATGGAGTAATACTCTACAGTAGACAGAAGTATACGTTCTAAAACACTAATAATTGTCCTTAAATAGTAGTCTCATTTTTCTTCAACTTAATCACAAAGCTCATAAAATTATACACAATACAAGGAAACAATAGAGGAAAAAGATGAAGAGAAAGGAACCTGGGCCATTCAGGTTAGTAATGGATGAGACCTTAGCAAATTTCCTTTTGCAGAGCTGGACCTTTCATTGAATTGAATTAATAATAATGCTATTCCATTGTCAAGAGTGGCAGGTGACCTCAACCTACTCCCTTTGGGACTTCCTGTGAAGTTCCTTTATACCTTCTCTAGGAAAATTCTAAAATGATTATTTCTTTTCCCCTCTACTGCTTTCCCTCCCTCTTCTCTCTCCCCTAAGATAGTTCTAAATTTTTTGTGTGTGCGTATCTAGATTAGGTTCCCTCTGGAGAGGAAGTATGCTGAACACATTTTGTATGTGGTGTAATTTTAATTCTTTGATAAGGGTGCTAAGCAATAGTAACAGTCGTGATGATAATAAGGGGCCAGGTTAGATAAGCATGTGGAATCTAAATTTGGAATGTAGGGGTTTCCTAGAGAAAGGCAAGATAATGTTGCCTTATAGCTTAGTACATGTTGGGAGTAGCTTCTCGAAGTAGACATTTGCAACTGCCATTTTAGCTCTCTATCTGAGCATCTTTACAGCTCTTATCACTGAGCTTTGACAGAGGTATTAAGCTATGACAGAATAGATTTGGAGAATCTTACCACTTGTCTCCGCCTATAACAAACCGGGATAGGTTGAAGTGTTGGGCTAGCTACCCAAAAGAATCAGAACACAAATGCTAAGTCTTGATAAGAAAAAATAAAGTCAAGGGTGCTAATTGGAAGGAGGCCCAAAAGGCTAAACCCTGGCCCAAAGGAAAATTTAAAATCCTGTAAAGATTTAGCCCCTATTTTATGCTGAATCAATTTTGATTCAATTTTTTAAATGGAAAAAAATGACCTGCCTCTTCAGATTCCTGTGGTACATGGTTATTACCTAGAGATAGATAATATTCCAAAAAAAGATTGGCTAAGATGTTTTCAAGTGTACATGTCCTCTCCAGAGGCATCTTCTGGTCATCAAGTTACATGAATGAAACATCATGTAATGACTTGTGGAAAAACACATCAGCTAGTCATGGGGATTATTACTGATATTTCTGCAGGCTTAAACCGTGTTTCAACAATCAGATGTAAGCCTTCTGTAAACAAGATCTGTGCCTGATAATGATTCTGTCCTCTACAATATCTGTGAGGGAGCCCTGGTCATAGCAGATGTTAACTATTGATTAATTCAAAATGTTAAATTTAACTTTGTGTATACAAACCACTCCCACCATACATTCATACAACAAACTAGGTATTTAATAAATACTCTGTTCACTATAACACCAAAAGCCATATTTTTAAAAATTACATTATTTTATCTCTTTAAAGGCAAGAAAGCTTTTTATTTATTGCAGTCTTTAAAAAATGTTATTGTTTTATTAGTGCAACAGTATACATGTTCTTTTTTGAAAATTTAGAAAATAAAAATAAAAAAGTAAAAGCCACTCATAATTCTACCGCAGAGAGAATAACCAAATTATCTGATATTTTCCAAAAATATTTTCCAGTATTTTTTCTATGCTTTTATTTTTATGCTTTTTACATGGTAATTTTTTTTTACCTAAGAATATAATCATATTTGCATATTACCATCAAAATTATCACTAATATTTATTTACAATGTTATTTTATTTTATTTTATTTTTTTTTATTTTTTTTTATTTTTTTTTAATTTCTCTCTTACAGTTTTTTTTTGATTTATTTATTTTTTTATTCTTATGGTAATCCCCATACATTACATCATTAGTTCTAGATGAAGTGTTCCATGATTCATTGTTTGTGCATAACACCCAGTGCTCCATGCAGAATGTGCCCTCCTCAATACCCACCACCAGGCTAACCCATCCTCCCACCCCCCTCCCCTCTAGAACCCTCAGTTTGTTTTTCAGAGTCCATCGTCTCTCATGGTTCGTCCACCCCTACAATGTTATTTTAAATAACAGCATAGTCTAGGGGCACCTGGGTGGCTCAGTCGGTTAAGCGTCTGCCTTCAGCTTAGGTCATGATCCCGGGATCCTGGGATCGAGCCCCGTGTCAGGATCCCTGCTCAATGGG
The DNA here is from genome assembly GCF_029215605.1 of Mirounga angustirostris. Lineage (NCBI taxonomy): Eukaryota > Metazoa > Chordata > Mammalia > Carnivora > Phocidae > Mirounga > Mirounga angustirostris. Next base: position 100,847,294 of record NW_026991713.1, on the reverse strand, counting down.
GATCCTGCTTCTCCCTCTCCCTCTGCCACCCCCCTCTGTCCCTTTCCCTGCTTGTGCTCTCTCTCTCAAATAAATAAATAAAATCTTTGAAAAAAAAAAATAACAGCATAGTCTAACCAAGACTTATTAAACTCTACTTCATTATTGGACTTTTAGGTTGTTACTAATATTTCACTATTATATGTAATATGCTTTTGGAAGATCTGTTTCTAAATGGAAGCTGTGAGCAGTGAGCAATAGAGATCAAATAAAATGTGAACTAACTTCACTCCTCCAGAGGCCTTTTTCCTTTCTCCCAAGGTTGGCCCATCAACAGACCTTCTTTAAGAAAGATTTTTTAAAATTACTATTTAAATACTAAATATAAGATCTAGAGCTTCATTTGCTTTCGTTCTCCATTCCTGTTGGACTCACCCAGTCATCTGCTTTACTTTAACTCATCGTTTTACTCTCCTCCTTCCCAAAATTTAATTTCTCTCTTCACACTAATACAATGAGTTTACTTCATAAGAAGACCACTTCAAAGTCTATGCAATCTAATAATCCTGTGGCATTTTAATCACATGTAGAAGATATACAATTGGACTGGATATTATCACTAGAACATTCTCTTGAGGAGTTAGGGGGAAGACCAAAAAGAACATCTTGATGAGATTCTGTTTGTTGGTACAAGCTTTGTGTTAAAAGCTTTATTCTTATTGATAGAAGCTCTGTAATGAGCTCAAATGAAATACTTCAGTAAATGTTATGTTAACTAGACTTACTATGGTGATCATTCTGCAATATATACAAATATAGAATCATTGTGTTATACATCTGAAACTAATATAATGTATGTCAATTACACCTTAAAAAGAAAAAGTTCAGTAAGGAGGAGAGACGACCTGTCAGTCTGTGTTGTTTTGGTCACATTAAGGCTCTCAAACTAATATATTTTTTCCATGACCATTGAGAATAACAAGAGTTGACAATGGGGAAAAGGTGGGGAAGGAAATAAGTAGGAAATTGTGACAAATAGACACGAGAGCCAAGCTCCATTTTAAAGGTCAACAAATCCATTTAGATATTATGATACCTTGTCAGCTCCTAACACACTATAAGCTTTTGGTATTTATTTAATATTAACTGGGATTTTAAAAAGACCTTCCCACTCAGTTTTTATATACAGTTTTTCACGTAAAAATAAAGGCACAGAAACAAACAGTCCATGTTGTGTCAAATAAGGTCTGACCTACCGAATTCTGACAACAGTCCATTCCACAGTTAAAATCCCTCATCAACAATAATCCCTAAACTAGCAGCTGGCAATTTATGTTGCTCTCAATTTAAATGAAGCCAGCAGTCCTAATCCTCACCTTTAATTTAGGATTAAATAGTTTTCTAAGTAGGGGGTGCCTCTCCATGTTTTTAAAAGGGGATGATGCAATGGCGTACTCAAACTGGTTATGATAATTGGTCTTTAAGGGGTTATTGTTCAGGACAGATCAATTTTAACAGCATCTTGTATTTTCCTGGTATCTTTCAAACTCAAAGCTCTTCTCATAGTCATACTCTTATGTCCATTTTCCCACAGTCCCTCCGAGGAAAGAGAAGAATGGAATAAAGCAGACGGGGAAACTGCAACACAGGGAAGAATTTAGCCACCCAGCCAGTGGTTAAACTGGCCTAGTATGTTCTTTGGTGTCCACATTAGAGCCTCCATGTAGACCACGTCACTGGATCTTACTGAATCTTAGCATGTTTCCTCCTCGTATTTACTGGTTAGAAAGAAACTCGCCTATTTTAAAGCCTACTTTTCGAGAGGCCTGGGTGGCTCAGTTGGTTAAAGTGTCTGCCTTCGGCTCAGGTCATGATCTCAGGGCCTGGGATCGAGTCCCATGTTAGGCTCCTTGCTCAGCAGGGAAGCAGGGAGCCTGCTTGCTTCCCCGTCTGCCTACCTCTCTCTCTCTCTGACAAATAAAAGTCTTAAAATTTTTTTTTTTTTTTTAAAAAGCCCCTACTTTTCTGGGCAAAGAGCAAGTGTTAAGGGTGCTCTATTCATTCTCTTTGACTCATATGTGCTGTGGAAGCAGGGTAGAAATCATGAGAGAGGAAACTAAATTCACACGTGAATTCTCAAAACAAAAACAAAAACATATCTGGGTTCAAACCCTGTCACTTAATAGCAATTTAACTGTACAAGTTCCTGAGCCTCCCTCAGCCTTTTTCCTTATCTATAAGATGGGGATGACAACAGTACCCACCTCAGAGGTTGTTAGGTCAAATAAATAAGTAAGTAGATACAAACAAATTCAGAACAGTCCCAGGCTGTTAGTTGTTAGTGATACACAATTTGCATAAATCTTCTTAGGAGGGCCACTGCTGCATAAAATGGTAAATATGTGTCAACCCTAAAATTAACTCCTTGTAATAATCCTCATTTCATTTTCTTTTTTTTTTTTTTTAAGATTTTATTTTTAAGTAATCTCTACACCCAACGTGGGGTTCAAACTTACAACCCTGAGATCTGGAGTTACACACTCCATCAACTGAACCAGCAGGCCCCCATCTCATTTCCTTTTCTGATAAGAGTACTACCCTGGTAAAATTTTTTTTTTTTAAGATTTTATTTATTTATTTGACAGAGAGAGAGACAGCGAGAGAGGGAACACAAGCAGGGGGAGTGGGAGAGGGAGAAGCAGGCTTTCCGCCAAGCAGGGAGCCCGATGCGGGGCTCGATCCCAGGACCCTGAGATCATGACCTGAGCCGAAGGCAGACGTTTAACCGACTGAGCCACCCAGGCGCCGCGTAAATTTTTTTTTTAAATGCCATAAGACATAGTGTCATTTTATTTATTTATTTATTTATTTATTTATTTATTTATTTATTTATTTATTAAAGATTTTATTTATTTATTTTGACAGAGAGAGACACAGCGAGAGAGGGAACACAAGCAGGGGAGTGGGAGAGGGAGAAGCAGGCTTCCCGCGGAGCAGGGAGCCCGATGCGGGGCTCGATCTTAGGACCCCAGGATCATGACCTGAGCCGAAGGCAGACGCTTAACGACTGAGCCACCCAGGCGCCCCTGTCATTTTATTTTTATCAAGGCTTATTACAAAATCCCTCAGGTTATTTTTTTGGACAGGATGGAGAAATGTGAACTGAAAGGTATCAAAAGAATATTGGTGACATGCTGAAAGGAGGTCTTCAGGAACATGCCACACAACTCTGTTCTTTGCCTATATTATTCAACAATTTAATCAGTGACTTCTACAAACACTAAAAGAAACAGGAACTAAATTTTCAGATGACATGAGGCTTGAAGAGACTGCCGATTAATACTGTATCAAACCAATATTTTGAAAGATCTCAATATTTTAGGGCGCCTGGGTGGCTCAGTTGGTTAAGCAACTGCCTTCGGCTCAGGTCATGATCCTGGAGTCCCGGAATCGAGTCCCGCATCGGGCTCCCTGCTCGGAGGGGAGTCTGCTTCTCCCTCTGACCCTCCTCCCTCTCATGTTCTCTGTCTCTCATTCTCTGTCTCTCAAATAAATAAATAAAATCTTTAAAAAAAAAAAAAATCTCAATATTTTAAAAGACATGGACAATGAGTCAAAATGATCAAAATAAAAGTTTACAGAGATAAATACAAAAGATCTAAACTTACATTTAAATAGTCATCTGTACAAGCAAGCTTTGGAGATATTTCATTAACAACAACAAAAAAGAAAAGGAAGGAAGGAAGGTAGGTAGGAAGGAATGAAGTCCACTATTTGCCAAAACTGATAAGCTGAATGTTCATTTTTTAAAGAATATTTTACTTATTTATTTATTTGAGAGAGAGAGAGCATGGGTGGGGTGAGGGGCAGAGGGAGAAGCAGACTTCCCGCTGAGCAGGGATCCCAATGCAGGGCTCAATCCAGGGACTCCAGGATCATGACCCGAGCCGAGGGCAGACCCAACTGACTGAGCCAACCAGGCGCCCTGACAAGCTGAATATTCAAATGAACAAACATGAGATAAAAGAAACCTTAGAATTTATCAAATATTCAGTTCAGGAAGGTGATAGACCTATTATATTCCATAAATTATGGAATTTAATAACTGGGGTGTACAGATACAGGCTTTAGACAATTCTCAAACTCCCTGAACAGCCTATGCAAATGGTGAGTTTTTTTGTCTACGTTTTTTTTGAGTGGGCGTAGTTTTCACTGGAGTCCCACAGGTGTGTCTTTGACGTCTCCCCCATCAAAGAAAAAGAGCTTAAGAACCACTAATCTATAATATGGTGTTCAGTTCTGAGCGCTATTTTTAAAGAAACTGATAAAACAAGTCCCAGTTAATAGAGCCCAGGATGGCAAAAGGCTTGGAAATCATGTCTTATAAAAACAGTGGAAACCTAGGAAACATAGCATGGATAAGAGAATTTTGGGGGGGACATGATAACATTCTTCAAATGTCTGAAAGGACTTGTGTGTGTAAAATGGATTAGATTTATTCTGTGTGGTTCCAAAGGGCAGAAGGGCAGAAGTTACTAGGAGACAGATTTCAGCTTAACATAAGCAAGAATTTGGTAATGATTAAAGCTGCCCTAAATTAGAATCAACTGTCCTGTGAGCCAGTGAACTCCTTGTTACAGGAAATGTTCAAACAGAAACTGGGTGACTGATCTTCAGTCAGTGATATTGAAGGGAATTTCCACATTGGACAGTAGGTTAGTCTCGATGACCACTAAGGACTCTTTCAATTCTAAGATTTTTTGACTCCCTGATCCTTGTCAATGTTAGACAAATTCCCTAGCACCTCTCCCCACCATCCCCCAATAAAAAGGAGAAGTGTTTTTATCTACATTGTGGTTTTTTGGTTATATTTAATGAATATATAATCTAGAATATTACCTTCCTAGAAGAAAAAAATTGACTTAAATAGAACCATAAAACAGATAAATAAACTATGACCTAAGGAAACTAAATTATTTGTCCCAAGATTCTGACATTCTTTTACTAGCTAGCCATGTTAAATCTACAATACTCTTGGGCGCCTGGGTGGCTCAGTCGTTGAGCGTCTGCCTTCGGTTCAGGTCAGGATCCCAGGGTCCTGGAATCGAGTCCCACATCAGGCTCCCTCCTCGGGGGGAAGCCTGCTTCTCCCTCTCCCACTCCCGCTGCTTGTGTTCCTGCTCTCGCTATCTCTGTCTCTGTCAAATAAATAAATAAAATCTTTTAAAAAAAAAAATCTACAATACTCTTTTTAAGCTGGCAAATGCTTGTGGAATACAGAAGGCTCCCCAGTCCCAACAGGGATTTAATTTTCCTGATAATTTCCTTATAAAACCAGAGTATTGTATACCAACTCCTTTTCATAATTCAGGTTCAAATTAGAAAGTTTGAGGAGTCTTTCTCCTCTCTTGGCCTGCCTATCTTTTAGGATACTTATATATATGATAAAGGAGACAAAAGGATAAAGAAGCTTAGGGGAAAAAGTGTGGGGAGGGATGTTGGGATAAAAATTACTGTCTAAAACTTGAACTTTGGATTATCTTTGGATTTTGTTTTTCCATGTTATTCCTTCTCCCATTATCAGTTAACCTACAACAATGCATCACATATTTACTGAGAACCTACTATGCGCGAGGCATTTTGATCATCCAAATAGCCATCAAAGGGATTATAAAAACTGTGCTATGCCTCCACCATATTTGCATTAAGCTTAATAGAGCCTTGAAGAAGATTAATGTTACGGTCAACATATCTTTTGCTGTTGTTGTTCCTGCCAGCACAAAATGGAAATAAACTGGTAGCTAGGTTCAAGTGTTTGTACAACACATACTGGGAATAAAACTAGCTCTGTTCATTCTAAATATTCAATAGGTGATTGAGAGATTAGTAAATTTCACAACTATGTATAAAATATTGGCAAATGACCAGGATGAATTTAGCAAGATGCTTAATTAGAAAAAAATAAACATAATGCAGACCCATAGCTAACATCATACTTAATGGTGAGAGACTAAATGCTTTCCACTAAGATCTGGAACAAAACAAAAATGTCTGCTCTTACCAGTTCTGTTCAACATTGTCCTGGAGGTTCAAGCCAGGGCAATTAAACAAGAATGGATTGGAAAGGAAAACTATGTCCATTTGTAGATGATGTGATCTTATATATAACAAATCCTAAGGAATCTACTAAAAAACTTAGAACCAGTATCAAGTTTAGCAAGTTTACAAGATACAAGATCAATGTAGAAAAATTTTAAAAAGACTATCTATTATTGCATTCTCCCCCTGGAATTGTCCTAATCAGGGTTCAGGTCTAGCTGCAGATTGGTCTTCAATCCAAGATTTGTAATAACTTTTTAGAAAGTTAAGCCTTGGCAAGAGCTAAAATAATTTGGGTTATCTGCCCTTGACTTTATAGACATCTCCTTCTGTGGGGATGCAGAGGGAAAGGAGGGTCTAAGTGGAACTACGGCCTGCTTCCAAATAATGTCTGGGAAACAGGCTGAAGGTAGAGTCATGATTCCACTCTTCCTTCAGAGAGGGAGTTCTGATTGTGACATTTCTGTTTCCTTTCTGTCTTTCTCTTGGTTAGAGGAGGAAGAAGTGGAAAGTAATTTTGAATGATGGTTGGTTCATATTACCTCCCTTTTACTTACTGTTTTTGTTTTTTACCCTCCCATTATTAGGGCAATAGCCCTTGGCCTGTCCTGAATAGGTATGAGGGGGGGCTAGGTCCAGCAGGTACCCTGAGGGAATAAACTAACTCCTTTCTTTTCTGGGGTGCGAATGCTCCCTACCATATAGTTGACATGTTAGGAATTCTCTCTTTCCCTACCTATTTTCCCTCTAACAGCAGAATTCCTATCCTTCCTTCCTTCCTCAGTTAAGTATGTTGATCACCCTGTAATTCTATTATGTCAGAGTATGTGTGTGTATGGGGGGAAGGGGTTCTTTACACATTTTTGTGGTTTGTGGCTTTTTCTTCCACACATTAGTTCCCACCACTCCTGTCCTGGGGCATTGGGATCATTGGGGAAGTGTAGTGAAGCTCACCACTGTCCTTTGTTTTGGAGATTATTATTTTGCCTAAGTAGTCCATCTTATACAGGTTGCCAACTAACTGTGTATTCCCTTTGCCCCTATGGCTGCTGGTATAAATAAACTGCATCTCTCCATTGGTAAACAGTACTAATTAAAATTTTTAAATGATTTTTTTTATTTCAAGTTTTTATTTAAATTCCAGTTGGTTAACATATAGTGTAATATTAGTTTCAGGAGTAGAATTTAGTGATTCATCCTTACACACAACACCTAGTGCTCATCACAAGTGCTCTCCTTAATACCCATCACCCATTTAACCCATCCCCCACCCACCTCCCCTCCAGCAACCCTCAGTTTGTTCTCTATAGTTAAGAGTCTGTCTTATAGTTTGCCTCCCTCTTTTTATTTTTATTTTTTTATATTTTATTTATTTATTTGACAGAGAGAGAGACAGCGAGAGAGGAACACAAGCAGGGGGAGTGTGAGAAGGAGAAGCAGGCTCCCCGCTGAGCAGAGAGCCCAACTTAGGGCTCGATCTCAGGGCCCTGGGATCAGGAAATGAGCCTAAAGCAGATGCTTAATGACTGAGCTACCCAGGTACCCTCCCTCCCTCTTTTAAAAGAATTATTCATTGGGCACCTGGGTGGCTTAATCGGTTAAGTGTCTGCCTTCGGCTCAGGTCCTGATCCCAGGGTCCTGGGATGGAGCCCCAGGTCAGGCTCCCTGCTCGGTGGGGAGCCTGCTTCTGCTTCTCCTGCTTGTACTCTCTGCTTCTCCTTCTCTCTCTTCTGCTTCTCCTGCTTGTGCTCTCTCAAGTAAAAAAATAAAATCTTAAAAAAATAAAACAAATAAAGAATTGTTTATTTTTAGAGAGAAAAAATGTACGTGCAGGTGAGCGGGCTGGGCAGAATCTTCACAAGCAGACTCCTTGCTGAGCTTGATCCCACAACCCATGAGACCATGACCTGAACCAAAATCAATATAGAGCTTGATCCCACAACCCGTGAGATCATGACCTGAGCCAGAATCAAGAGTTGGACCACCCAGGCACCCCTGCCTCCCTCTTTTTAAGATGACTTAAAAAAAAAAGATCAATATAGAAAAATCAGTTGTATTTCTGTACAATAACAATGAACAAATTGAGAAAACAGTTTCATTTACAACAGCATCAAAAAGAATAAAATAATTAGGAATAAATTTAGCAAAAGAAGTGCAAAACTTACACACTAAAAATTATAAAACATTGTGAAAAGAAATCAAGGAAGACCTAAATAAATAGAAAGACATCCCATTTCATTGATTGGAAGAGTTAATATTGTTAAATTCAATACTCTCCAATTAAACTACAGGTTCACCATCATCCTTACCAAAATCTCTTGCAAAAATTGACAAGCTGATCTTAAAATTTTATGGAATCTCAAGGGAAGAGCAAACAATCTTGAAGAGCAAAGTTAAAGCACTTGCACTTCCTGATTTCAAGAACATACTACATAGCTACAGTAATCAACATAGGGTAGAATTGGCATACAGATAAACATATAGATCAATGGAATAGAATTGAGAGTCCAAAAAATAATCTCTCATATTTATGATTAGTTGATCTTTTTTATTTTATTTTTATTTTTATTTTATTGTTATGTTAATCACCATACATTATATCATTAGTTTTTGATGTAGCTGATTTTCAACAAGAATGCCAAGACCAGAGTGCCTGGGTGGCTCAGTCAGTTAAGAGCCAACTCTTGATTTCAGCTCAGGTCATGATCTCAGGGTCCTGAGATTGAACCCCATGTCAGGCTCCATGCTGGGCGTGGAGCCTGCTTAAGATTCTCCTTCTACCTCTGCTCCCCTCCCCCACCACATGCTCGCTCTCTCTCTTTCTCAAAAAAAAGAATGCCAAGATCACTCAGTGGGAAAGAATAGTCTTTTCAACGAACAGTCCTGGAACAATTGGATAGCCACAGGCAAAAGAATGAAATTGAATATCTACTTCACACCACACACACAAATTAAATCAAAATGGACCATAAACCCAAATGGAAGAATTAAATCTATAAAACACTTACTAGAAGAAAACATAGGAGTGAATCTTTGTGACCTTTAGTTAGGCAAAGATTTCTTATATATGACACCAAAAGCACAAGCAACAACAAAAATAGGTATATTGGACTTCACTGTTGGTAGGAATGTAAAGTAGTGGAGCTGCTTTGGAAAACTGTCACTTCCTCAAAAAGTTACACACAGAGTTATGATGCAATTCCTGCAATTCCAGGTGCAATTAGGCTATTTATATATTTGATAAATGGAGATCAGAAGGATAAAGAAGTTTATAAAAATTCCACATCAAGGTGCATAGCCAAGAGACATAAAACCTATATCCACACAAAAACTTGTACATGAATGTTCATAGCTGCATTATTCACAATAGCCAACAAGTAGAAACTATTCAAATATCCATCAACTAATGAATGGATAAATGAAATGTTGCCTATTCACACAATGAAATCTTATTTGGGCATAAAAAAAGGATGAAGCACTAATACATGTACAATATGGAGGAATTTTGAAAACATTATGGATAATATGCCATTAATTCCAGCCAGTATAGTAATCATTCTCATACATTATAGTTTTCATTTCTAGAAGTTCAATTTGGGCCTTTAAAAATATCTTTCATGTCTCTATTTGATATACCTGATTTTTCCTCTAGCCTTTTGAACCTACAGAGTAGAGTTATAACTATTGTAATGTTCCTGTCAATTCTTTTTTCCTTTAAGACTTTATGTATTTATTTTTATTTTAGAGAGAGCGCCAGTGGGGGTAGGGGCAGAGGGGAAGGGCAAGGGAGAGGGAGAGAATCTCTAGCAGACTCAATGCTGAGTGCTGAGTCCGTCGCCAGGCCTAATCCCATGACCCTGAGATCACGACCTGAGCTAAAACCAAGAGTCAGGCACTCAACTGACTGAGCCGCCCAGGCGTCCCATTGCCTGTCAATCTAACATCTGCATCACTTCTGGATCAGTTCAATTAATTACTTTCCTCATTATGGTTCATATTTTCCTGCTTCTTTGGATGTCCAGTAATTTTTTATTAATGCCATTCTTTGTGAATTTACCTTGTGGAGTGCTGGATATTTTTGTAGTTCCATAAATATTACTGAGTTTGTTTGGGAGCACAGTTATTCAGGAACAGCTTGATCCTTTCAAGTCTTGCTTTTAAAATTTGTTAGGCAGAAGCCAGTCTCTTCAATAAATGGTGCTGGGAAAATTGGACAGCCACATGCAGAAGAATGAAACTCGACCATTCTCTAACACCATTCACAAAGATAAACTCAACGTGGATGAAAGACCTCAATGTGAGACAGGAGTCCATCAACATCCTAGAGGAGAACACAGGCAGCAACCTCTTTGACCTCAGCCACAGCAACTTCTTCCTAGAAACATCTCCAAAAGCTAGTGAAACAAAAGCAAAAATGAACTTTTGGGACTTCATCAAGATAAAAAGCTTCTGCACAGCAAAGGAAACAGTCAACAAAACAAAGAGGCAACCCACAGAATGGGAGAAGATATTTGCAAATGACACTACAGATAAAGGGCTGGTATCTAAGATCTATATAGAACTTCTGAAACTCAACACCCAAAAAACAAATAATCAAGTCAAAAAGTGGGCAGAAGATATGAAAAGACACTTCTCTGAAGAAGACATACAAATGGCTAACAGACACATGAAAAAGTGTTCATCATCATTAGCCATCAGATACTACCTTACACCAGTTAGAATGGCAAAAATGGACAGGGAAAGAAACAACAAATGTTGGAGAGGTTGTGGAGAAAGGGAAACCTTCTTCCACTGTTGGTGGGAAGGCAAGTTGGTACAGCCACTTTGGAAAACAGTGTGGAGGTTCCTCAAAAATTTAAAAATAGAGCTACCCTATGACCCAGCAATTGTACTACTGGGTATTTTTTTTTTTTTAAGATTTTATTTATTTATTTGTGAGAGAGAGAATGAGAGAGAGCACATGAGAGGGGGGAGGGTCAGAGGGAGAAGCAGACTCCCCGCCGAGCAGGGAGCCCGATGCCGGACTCGATCCAGGGACTCCGGGATCATGACCTGAGCCAAAGGCAGTCGCTTAACCAACCGAGCCACCCAGGCGCCCTGTACTACTGGGTATTTACCCCAAAGACACAGATGTAGTGAAAAGAAGGGCCATATGCACCCCAATGTTCATAGCAGCAATGTCCGCAATAGCCAAACTGTGGAAAGAGCCGAGATACCCTTCAACAGATGAATGGATAAAGAAGATGTGGTCCATATATACAATGGAATATTACTCAGCCATCAGAAAGGATGAATCCCCAACTTTTACATCAACATGGATGGGATTGGAGGAGATTATGCTAAGTGAAATAAGTCAAGCAGAGAAAGTCAATTATCATATGGTTTCACTTATTTGTGGAACATAAGGAATAGCATGGAGGACATTAGGAGAAGGAAAGGAAAAATGGGGGGGGGGTGGAATTGGAGGGAGAGATGAACCATGAGAGACTATGGACTCTGAGAAACAAACAGGGTTTTAGAGTGAAATCATGTGGTATTTGTCTTTGGCTGAATTATTTTGCTTAGTATTATATGCTCTAGATCCATCCATGGTACTACAAATAGCAAGATTTCATTCTTTTTTTTACAGCTAAATAATATTTCACTCTGTGTGTGTCTGTGTATGTGTGTTTATCTCATATTTTCTTTATCCATTCATCTATCAGTGGACACTTTCACTCACATTCATGTGCTGGTGAGTATTCTGTTGAATACTTGAAAGGGACCTTCTGAAGATATCTAGATTTTTGTTGTTGTTGTTAGTCATTTTTCTCTCTGTGCATAGCTGTCTCCTATCTGGTATTCTACCTTACAAATTCTAGCTGTCTTGATCTCCCTAGACTCTCTGCTCCATCTCCTCACCCCAGGGAATTTGCCAGGCTCTACCTCAATTCCACTTTTCTGTGCCACCATCTGGAAATTTTCTCAAGGCCATAAGCTAGGCAATCATAGGGGCTTAATCTCATTTATTTCCCATCTCTCAGGGTTCATTGTTCTTTATGGCCTGATGTGCAATGTCCTGAAAATAGTTATTTAAAAAAAACATTTTGGGGGCGCCTGGGTGGCTCAGTCGGCTAAGCGGCTGCCTTCGGCTCAGGTCATGATCCCAGGGTCCTGGGATCGAGCCCCGCATCGGGCTCCCTGCTCGGCGGGAGGCCTGCTTCTCCCTCTCCCTCTGCCTGCCACTCTGCCTACTTGTGCTGTCTCTCTATCTCTCTGTCAAATAAATAAATAAAATCTTTAAAAAAAAAAAAAACAGGGTGCCTGGGTGGCTTAGTTGGTTAAGCAACTGCCTTTGTCTCAGGTCATGATCCTGGAGTCCTGGGATCGAGTCCCGCATTGGGCTCCCTGCTCAGCGGGGAGTCTGCTTCTCCCTCTGACCCTCCCCTTCTCATACTCTCTCTCTCTCTCTCAAATAAATAAATAAAATCTTTAAAAAAACAAACAAACAAACATTTTGTCTAGGTTTTTAGTTGTTTTGGGTGAAAGGATAAATTTGGCCCTTATTATTCCATCTTCATAGGAAGTGGAAGTCCTCGCTCATGTGAATTTAGCAAAACCATAGAATTAATTGGCTCACATCATATAACCACAGAAACGAAGAATCTATACTAGCCTTAGGGTTGACTGGATCTATTGACTCAAATTATACCAGAATACCTTTTCTTCCTCTCTCCCTCCATCTTTCAATCTCATTTCTACTTCTATACATTGACCACATTCTAGTGGAGGACATGCTCAGTGTCAGCTCTAGAGCTGACCCCGACAGCCAACATGCCAAGGACTAAGAGGAAACTCCTTTTCTATCTCCAACTTGGATAATTCTGTGGAAGGAGTGACCTGACTAGGTTACATCCTATGTCTATGTACCAACCACTAAGACTTGGAGGGTACATTATAAAGAATTACCCAACAAACAACAAAAAATACATATCATCTACCTTACCATTGTATACATAGGTATAGGCATTTCAAAGAATTCTCTTAGAACAACTTCCTAGAAATTGCTGTGTCAAATAAATAAATAAAATCTTTTAAAAAGGGCGGGGAGTGCCTGGGTAGCTCAGTTGGTTAAGCCTCCAACTCTTGGTTTCATCTCAGGTCATGATCTTGCGGTCGTGGGATCCAGCCAGCCCCATGGGCTCTGTACTTAGCAGGGAGTCTGCTTCAGATTCTCTCTCCCTCTCCCTCCTGCCCTCTTGCTCTCACTCTTGCTCTCACTCTCAAATAAATACATAAAATCAAAGAAATTGCTGTGTCAAAGGTTCAGAAAAAGATTTTTTCATAATTGTCAACTTTCCCAGCAAAAAGTTTATACCATTCTACCCTCCCATCAACACTGGATATTAGTTTTCATTGTTGCAAAGCTGACAGGTGAAAATGGTATTTCACTGTGCTTTTAATTTGCAGTTCTTTGCTTAGTCCTGGAATCAAATATATTTTTTTTTAATATTTTTTTTTTAAAGATTTTATTTATTTGAGAGAGAGAGAATGAGAGAGAGCGAACACCTGAGAGGGGATAGGATCAGAGGGAGAAGCAGACCCCCCGCCGAGCAGGGAGCCCGATGTGGGACTCGATCCCGGGACTCCAGGATCATGACCTGAGCCGAAGGCAGTCGCTGAACCAACTGAGCCACCCAGGCGCCCCAAATATTTTTTAACAGACATTCATTCAGGGCGCCTGGGTGGCTCAGTCATTAAGCGTCTGCCTTCGGCTCAGGTCATGATCCTGGGGTCCTGGGATCGAGCCCCACATGGGGCTCCCTGCTCTGCAGGAAGCCTGCTTCTCCCTCTCCCACTCCCCCTGCTTGTGTTCCCTCTCTCGCTGTGTCTCTCTCTGTCAAATAAATAAATAAAATCTTAAAAAAAAAAAAAAAAACAGACATTCATTCATGCAGTAGATATTTATTGAGTGCCAACATGTGACAAGTACTGTTCTAGACACTAAATGTTTATTAGCCTTTTGTATTTTTTATGTTGGGACTTGCTTATCCTTTGGTCATTTTTCTACTGAGACGTGTGTCTTTTTCTTACTGATCTGTAAGAATTTCTTACATAATAATGATATCGATTCTGTCACATAAGTAGCAATATTTTAAATTTTAAGTCATCTGGGGGCGCCTGGGTGGCTTAGTTGTGAAGCATCTGCCTTCAGCCCAGGTCATGATCCTGGAGTCCTGGGACCGAGCCCTGCATCGGGCTCCCTGCTCCGCGGGAAGCCCGCTTCTCCCTCTCCCACTCCCTCTGCTTGTGTTCCCTCTCTTGCTGTGTCTCTCTCTGTCAAATAAATAAATAAAATCTTAAAAAAAATAAAAATAAAAATAAAATAAAATTTAAGTCATCTGTCTTTAATTTTGTTTTTGACAAGTTTTTGATGTACAGCTTTTTAATATATTTGCGTCAGATCCTTTATGGTTTCTCTCTTTGATGATGACACACTCATTTTTTAGCTAGTTACATCTCGCACGTTAGCCAGTTTCTGTTCAAGATTCACCAAATGGTATGTAAAAATCAGCTTTTGGTACGGATCTCTTCTAGAGCTTAATCTTAGCCTGCTTTGTATAAGACTCCCAGGGCTGCAGGCAACAATTCAAAACATGGTTTCTCCCAAAAGGCTAATTAAGAGAGGGAGTACATCTGCTGTGTTCACCAAATTCATCACAGACTTGGGTTATAAACTGATGTTCTGGTTGATGATGTTCTCTGATTATTAATTTAGAAAAATCTATAAATACTGATATTAGTAAGTTAGGTAGCAACACATTCACTTTTCATCTAGAACCTTTTAAATTTTGGCTTGCTAATTTATTTCCTGGTAGTCCCAGGAGAAAAGCAAGAACAACTGCACCCACAAATGTAGATTGCAAAAGCTGCTTCTCTTATATAAACTCATTTGGCTAAAACAGAGATCCTCCTACCTTTTAATCAAAATTAACTTGCATATTCAGTAATAATAATAGCTGGAACATGAAGACTATGGCTTCTTGGCTGCGTTAGAAGGGGCCAGCTGGGGTGTGCTGGCAGTTTTCCAGCCCCAAATATAATTTTTTTTATAACCTCTGAAATACACAAAACTTTCCTTCTATCTTTTGTTTGGCAAAAGTGGAGTTCAATCGAACTTTCTGCAATGATGAAACAGCCTATATCTATGCTGTTCAAAATGGTAACCATTAGCCACATGCGTGGCTATTAGGCTCTTGAAATGTGGCTAGTAAGACTGAGAAATTAAATTTTAAAATTTTTATTAAAGCTTAATTAATTTAAATTTAGATAGCCAAATGTTCAGTGTTATAGAGTTAGCAAGTAAAAATATGGGATATCCAGTTAATTATTTTTTTTTTTTAAGATTTTATTTATTTATTTGACAGAGAAAGACACAGCGAGAGAGGGAACACAAACGGGGAGTGGGAGAGGGAGAAACAGACTCCCCGCCGAGCAGGGAGCCCGATGTGGGACTCGATCCAGGGACTCCAGGATCATGACCTGAGCCAAAGGCAGTCGCTCAACCAACTGAGCCACCCAGGCGCCCACCAGTTAATTATTTTTTTAAAGATTTATTTATTCATTTATTCTTGGGAGAGAAAGCCAGCACAAGCAAGGGGAGAGGCAGAGGGAGAGTGAGGGGGAAGGAGAGAAGCAGACTCCCTGCTGAGTGTAGAGCCCAACGGAGGGCCCAACCCCACGACTCTGAGATCATGACCTGAGCCGAAATCAAGAAGCAGATGCCCAACCATCTGAGCCACCCAGGCACCCCAGGATGTCCAGTTAATTGTTAATTTCAGATTAGCAACAGATAATTTTATAGTTGAGTGTATCCCAAATAATGCATGAGACACATTAAAAAAATTTTCTGTTTTTATCTAAAATTCATATTTAACTGGGTGTCCTATATTTTATGACTAGTGGCTACCATATTAGACAATGCAGGTATGGATGGATTGTCTTGTTTCTTGAAAAGTTCTTCAAAACTACTCAGAAACTCCTATAGGATTAAATCAAGAAGGAAAAATGGTTATGGTTGTGTTTTGGCAAGAAAAGATAGCCTGACATTTTTAGTTAATTGAAGTATAATTGACATACAGATTATATTCGTTTCATGTATACAAAATAATGATTTGACATTTGTATACATTGTGAAATGATCACCACAATAAGTCTAGTTACCATACAAAGTTAAAAAAAAATTTTTTTTGTCTGTTGAGGACTTTTAAGATTTACTTTCTTAGCAACTTTAAAAAAAAAAAAAGATTTTATTTACTTTTTTGAGAGAGAGCGTGAGCACAAACAGAGAGAGGAACAGAGGGAGAGGGAGAAGCAGACTCCCTGTTGAGCAGGGAGCACAATGAGGGGCTCAATCCCAGGACTCCGGAATCATGACCTGAGCCAAAGCAGATGCTTGACTGACTGAACCACCCAAGTGCCTTTTTTTAGCAACTTTCAAATTTGCAATACCATATTAACTATAGTCACCATGCTGTACATTACATCCCCATGACTTATTTATTTTATAACTGGAAGTTTGTATCTCTTGATTCCTTTCACCCATTTTGCCTATTACCTTATCCCCCTCCCCTCTGGCAACCAATCTGTTCTCTGGATCTGTGAATTTTTTTCTTTGTTTGTTTTTAGATTCCATATATAAGTGAAATCATATGGTATTTGTCTTTCTCTGACTTATTTCACTTAGCATAATGCCCTCAAGGTCCATGTCCATATGTTGTTGCAGATGGCAAGGTATCATTCTCTTTTATGGCTGAGTACTATTCCATTACATATATATATGTGGTATATATAATATAATGTGGTATTCCATTACATATATATATATGTGGTATATAAAATATAATGTGGTATATCTAAAAAAGATATGATATATCACACATACATATTAATCACATTTTCTTTATCCATTCCTCTATCAATGAACATTTAGGTTGTTTCCATAACTTGGTAAATAATGCTACAATGAACAATGAATCTTTTCAAATTAATGATTCATTGAAGTGGATCATGACCTGAGCCGAAGGCAGACGCTTAATGACTGAGCCACCCAGGTGCCCTGAATGAATGTCTGTTAAAAAATATTTGATTCCAGGACTAAGCAAAAAACTGCAAATTAAAAGCACAGTGAAATACCATTTTCACCTGTCAGCTTTGCAACAATGAAAACTAATATTTAGTGTATAAAAACGCAACTGATTTTGCATATTGATTTTGTACCCTGCAGCTTTACTGAATTTATAGTTCTAACAATTTTTTGTGGAGTCTTAAAGGTTTTCTACATATAAAATCATGTCACCTGCAAAGAGTCATACTTTTCCTTCTTCCTTTCCAATTTGGATGACTTTTGTTTATTTTTCCTGCCTAATTGCTCTGGCTAGGACTTCCAATACTATGTTGAATAAAAGTGGCAAGAGTGGGCATCTTTGCCTTGTTCCTAACCTTAAGGGGAAAACTGTCAGCTTTTTGCTGTTGAGTATGACATTAGCTGTGGACTTGTCACATATGGTCTTTTTTTATGTTGAGATACATTCCATCTATATACACTTTGTTAAAGAGTTTTTTTATCATAAATTTATGTTGAATATTGTCAAATGCTTTTTCTGCATTAGCTGAAATGATTGTATGATTTTTATCCTTCGTTTGGTTAATGTGATGTATCATGTTGATTGATTTGTGGATGTTCAATCATCTTTGCATCCCTGGAATAAGTCCCATTTGATCATGGTGTTTGAACCTTTGAATTTATTGTTGAATTCAGTTTACTAATATTTTGTTGAGGGCTTTTTCATTTATGTTGATCAGTGATATTGGCCTGTAATTCCTTCCTTCCTTCCTTCCTTCCTTCCTTCCTTCCTTCCTTCCTTCCTTCCTTTCTTTCTTTCTTTCTCTCTCTTTCTTTCTTTCTCCTTTCTTTCTCTCTTTCTTTCTCTCTTTCTTTCTTTCTTTCTTTCTTTCTTTCTTTCTTTCTTTCTTTCTTTCTTTCTTTCTTTCTTTCTTTCTTTCCTTTCTTTTCTTTCTCCTGTGGTGTCCTTGTCTGGTTTTAGTATCAGGGTGATGTTGCCCTCATAAAATGAGTTTGGAAGCATTCCTTCTCTTCAGTTTTTTGGGAGAGTTTTTTTTTTAAAAGGCTGGGTGTTAAATCTTCTTTGAATGTTTTGTAGAATTCACCAGGGAAGCCTTCTGATCCTGGACTTCTGTTTGTTGGAAGGTTTTTGATTACTGATTGAATCTCCTCACTAGTAATTGATCTATTCAGATTTTTTACATCTTTATGATTCAGTCTTGGAAGATTGTATGTTTCTAGAAATTTATCCACTTCTTCTAGGTTGTTCAGTTTATTGGCATACAATTGTTCATAGTAGTCTCTTGTGATCCTTTGTATTTCTTCGGTATCAGTTGTAATTTCTCCTCTTTTAATCTGTTTCTGGGGAGGCTTACTGAAGATGTAGGTGGCTGAAATATCTCTTAAGTAATCTTCCAGATTTTTAGGACAAACTTCTAGCTTTGTTGAGATTGGCTTTTTCTGTTGCTTGGGAAGAATGTGGCCTGAACTGCCTTTTTCCTGACAGATGGGGCAAACTTCATCAAAGCGGGAGACTGAGCAGTTTCTGGAATGTGAGAGGACTTCCTAGGCTTGGTTGCATTAAGTGGGATGACCAGACTGGCAGGTGCCTGCAATTAATCTTCCTATTCCTCAGTAAAATGCAGATGACCCAATGAGATACATAGATCTTTAAATACCCTTGGGCTAATCCAATCCTGGCCAACAAAATAGTCACTCATTATAGTGAAGGAATACCAAGAACCAATTTCACCCTCTGCTAGGAATAATTACTTCCTCTTTCTTCCAGCAGGCCTCTCACTTATCCCTCTCCTCACCAACTTTTCTTGCAAGACTAAAAGTTGCTCTTTGGAATCTTGGGAGTGGACCTTGACACCTCTGATTCACAGCCATTTAATCCTGTGGAATTTGACTAACATCTCTCTTATGGCCAGCTGTCATCCATTCATCTCTCCTTTGGCTTTGTGCCTTCTTTCAGCTTAGCTGCAAAGTGGGAAATGAGAGCAGAGCAGAAGGTAGAGCTTATATGCGTGGAGTTCTATGTACTAAGCACTATATTGGGTACTTCACATTACCTCATTAAACCTCACAGTAATGGTAGAAGATGATAGATAAATAGATAGACAGGCGATAGATAGATAGATAGATAGATAGATAGATAGATAGATAGATAGATAGACAGATGGATCTTGTAAGCCAGTGAGTACTATCTGAAGTTTAAAATAATACCAAATAGCAGACTCCTGGTGCAAAGTCCTAGAATATAGCATTATGAGGCTGGGTGCCCATTGAGCATGATAATGTGCCTAGGAGATCAGGATAGGATAATACATATCTAACGCACAGATTCTGTTTTTCAGATGGATCCTCAAGAATCATTCTGACCCAGGCAAGACTTATTCTGCCTACATGACTTTAATCAAGACTAGTTCTGGAAAAGACTCCATATTAATGACTATCAGCCACAGTTTAAGTGTCTATCATGAGCCCTAAAATATAGGTATGGGAAAAGATTTGAAAAAATGTGTCCCTCTTTCAGAGAATTTATATAGTCTAGTTAGGAAGATAAGGTTAACATAGAATACGTTTTTATGACATTTATTGTTCTTTCTCCTGTTATAAAAGCAATACTAGTTCACAGTATAAAATATAAAAAAATTAAATAGAAGAAAATAAAAATCATCCCAAATCTCCCTACCCAAATTAACCATAGTTAAAGTTCTAGATTATAAATCTTTACACACATACATCCCCTTCCCCGGCCCTCCACAAACAGGCATACTACCTCTACTCTCGCCTCACACTTAGTCATAGGAGGAGGTTCTTATGCAAGTGGGTCAGAAATTCTGCCATTTCTTCTTTCCCTTCTAGAGATGTCTGCCTGGGAATGTGATTTGGCTTAAAGTACAGAGAGAGCTTTTTTTAAAAGCTACTTTATGTTCTCAGTGTATCCATCAATCAACTGTCAGCTCTGTAGAGGCTCCTGTTTCTTGTGCAGGTAGGCCTCTTAGGCTTATATTACCATTTAAGGTGAGGGGGAAAGGAAGTGACTGACATAGTTCTGCACCAACAACATAAAGCTATTCCCATTTGGGCAGAGAAGGTCAGTAAATACTATGTCGCATATGGGGAAATGGTTTTCTTCCATAAAGTAGCTACAAACTACATTTGAGAGTTAATATGAGTCAGGTATGCATGCATGCATGTATGTGAGGCAGAGAGAGAGAGAGATATTCTGGATGACTAAGAAGAAATCCTCATTCTGTATTTCTCAATGGTGGTGAGATCTTTAAAAAATCTCACAGCCCACTTTGGACTCATCTGCTGAAGGGAAGGCCCCCTGTGGTGGTAATCTAGGCTAGAGGGCCTAAACTAGGAGCCCCATACGGTGTTGGCTTATGCAGTGTTTAAAGTTTAAATTAGTAGTCAGTGTGAAACCACCAGAAGATATCCATAAAATGTAGGATTTCCAGCTTTTTTTGAAAGAAAGAGAAGTAAATAAATAAAAAAAGATCTGGCAATCTTGGGCTCTTTTTTTTTTTTTTTCTTTTTAATTAAGGAGATTAGCCCTTCAGGGTATCGTACTTTTTCCCCAGATTATTGTCTTTTTAATTTTTTTTTTAAAGATTTTATTTATTTCTTTGACACAGAGGGAGAAAGTACAAGCAGGGGGAGCGGCAGAGGGAGAGGGAGAACCAGGCTCCCACAGAGCAGAGAGCCCGATGTGGGGCTCGATCCCAGGACCCCGGGATCGTGACCTGAGCCGAAGGCAGATGCTTAACTGACTGAGCCACCCAGGTGCTCCTTGGGGTTTTTTTTAATTGTTGCATGTTTTTATTTCTGTGCAGAAATTTTAAGTGGTTATCTAGTCAAACTTACCAATCATTTCTTTTATGGCTTCTGAATTTCATATCTTGATGAGAAAGAATTTAGTTTCCTGTATTAATTTGCTAGGGCTGTCATAACAAAGTACCACATAGACTATGTGGCTTAACCAACAGAAATTTATTTCCTCTCAGGTCTGGAGGCCAGAAATCTAAGATCGAGGGGTCAGCACGGTTGGTTTTTTCTGAGGCCTCTCTCCTTGGCTTGTAGATGGCGGCCCCCTCCCTGTGTCTTCACATAGTCTTTCTTATCTCTGGGTCCTGACCTCCTTTCTTCTATGGACAGCACTCAGATTGGATTAGGGCCCACTACAATGACCTTATTTTAACTTCATTACCTTTATGAAGACCGTAGCCCCCCAAATAGGATCTGATTTTATTTTATTTTCTAGATAGTAACTTAATGTCCCAACTCTATTTATTAATCATATTTTCCCCCAAATTTTGAAATTCTTTCCTCTTACAGTCAATTTGCATGTATACTTGGGTCTATTTCTGGATACTATTTTATACCACCAATCTGTCTATTCCTGTGCCACTACCAAACTTTTAATTACAGTAATTTTATAATATATTTTAATTTCCTAGGGCAAATTTTACCCTGTTATTTTTCTCTTCCAGAATTTTCATCACTATTTTTGTATATTTGCTTTCAACAATTACTTTAGCATTGCTTTGCCTTATAAAAAAAAAAAAATCTGACGGCATTTTTATTGTGATAGGGTCAAATATGTAGATGAATTTAGGAAACACCTTACATGTTCATATTATTGAGACTTTACATGTCTATATTATTTCTTAGCATTGTATACTTTTTTGTACTGCTTAAATTTTTAACCATGTACATGTATTCTTTTTTATAACCAGAAAAAAGTTCATTTCCATTCTAAAAAAATTTTAAAAATAAAAGACTACAACAGGGGTAAACAATAATTAGCAGAGATAAATTTATCTAGACAAGCATTTGGGAGCTCCTTAAATCCTAAACCCCACAATTATATCTTCCTTTCTGTTTATGGATGTCTTGCTTTCTCACGGTTGGCACAGAATAGATTCAGCAACACAATTGACATAGTCGGCTTGTTATACTAATGAGAAATGTGAGTTCTCCCTTCTGCTCTCATTTCTTCAAATTTAAAAGATATGCTACTCTCTTGAACGTTGTCTAGGCTGAGAGAGGCAGACTGTAAACTTGGCAGGCATCCCTAACATTCCCCAGCCAAGGCCGTCATTGTCTGACTAAACTGAAAAGGGTCAGGTTTCTAGTGACAAAGGGGCAGCTTTGGGTCCAGCTCCAGCCTCACCAGCAACCAGCTGCTTTTCTCTGGTGAGCTCAAGTGTCTTCCCCGCCCCTCCTGAACACACGCATGCCCAAGGAGAGACCTGTAGTGAGCAATCAAGCACCTTAAGTGGATCATATGCCTTTTTAATGTAGTGAGAAAGTGATTAGGTGTTACGCTTCTTTTTAAGAGATCTTTTCTAGCGTTGTTTCTTGGTTTCCAGGTTAAGTGAAGGCTTCCTAGTTCTATTTTCTTTCTTGCCCCGTTTCCTTTCATTCATTCGTTCATCATTCATTCACTCATTTCAGCACATAGGTGAGAGTAATCATTCTAAAATATAAGTCAGAACCGTGTCACAACTCTGCTCATAACCCTCCACTGATTTTGTACCTCACCCGGAGTAAAAACCGAAGTCCTTACAGTGGCCTACTTTGGGCTCTCCCGGATCTATTCACGGATTGCCAACATCTATGACCTCCTCGCCACCTTTTCTCCCTATCATTCACTCTACTCCAGTCACACTGGCCTCCTTGCTGTTCCCTTAATGCTGGAACTCTCTTATCTCAGCTGGCTACCTGGGTCACTCCCTCACCTCCAGTGCTTTATGCAAATGTTACCATATGGGTGAGGCATTGTCTGGTCACCCTACCTAAAATTGTAAGCACTGTACTCCCAGCCCCCCTCCTGGCTTAATTTTCCTTCCTTGAGCTTACCACTATCTAACATAGTATAAACTCAGTTTCTTATTTATTATCTATCTCCTCTTACTAGAATATAAGGTCCATGAGGGCAGGATTTTTTGCCTGTTAGTTCTATTGTATCCCCAGAGCCTAGAACAATGCCTGCTATAAAGGCATTCACAAACATTCACAGAATGAGTGAACAACTTAGTAATCACGCTAGGTTGGGATCAGGGCATTCATCCATCTTCCAGCTGCCTTTCCCCAAAGCCACAGAGGTTTTGGGGTCTCTGGTTCTGTCTCATAGAGCAAGAGTTCAACTTTCATGGAGCCATTATATTAAGATGTGGGGATTCCCAGAGGCACCACTGACCTTAGAATTTTTTTCAGCGAAATTGCTTTATTTGCAGAGTAAATAATTAAGATCGCCTAAAAACAAAAGAAAGATAATAAACAGAATCTAACTTTGCCTACATTCGAACCTTTCTTTGGTTAATGGGAAAGAATCTCTTCTAGTAAGGATGTATTTACTTATCATGCATTCATTGTCATCTGATACACAGCACTATGAAATCAATTTGCTTCTTAGTTCCCTTAATGAGGATGTGGGGGACGGTGCTCAGAGACTCATTTATTCAACAAATATTTATTGAGTGTCCACTAGAGCAGAATCAGTCTACAGTGCTGGAGATAATTCTTTCCTTCATAAAATTTACAGTCTAATAGGGGAGATAGACAGTAAGCAGATTAATAAATATATAATCACAAACTGAAGAAAGCACACTGAAGGTAACAAGCAGAGTACTGTGATAAATGATAACTAGATGGACCTTCTTTGATACAGGTAGGGAAGGCTTGTCTGAGGAGATACTATTTGAGCGGCAATTTGAAGATAAGGAGCCAGCCAAGATGTACATGGAGACAGAGAGCTGATGTGTTCTCAGAACTGAAAGGGAGCCAAGGTGGCTGAAGCAAAATGAACAAAAAGAAAAAGGACCCAAGGATGTTGAAAAGATATGGCTAGATCATGCTAAGCAGCTTAGATTTTTTTTTTTTTTTTTAAGATTTTATTTCTTTCTTTGTCAGAATGAGAGAGAGAGAGAGCGCGCACAAGCAGGGTAAGCGGCAGGCAGAGCGAGAGGGAGAAGCAGACTCCCCACTGAGCAGGGAGCCCGACGGGCTCGATTCCAGGACCCTGAGATCATGACCTGAGCTGAAGGCAGACGCTTAACCAATTGAACCGCCCAGGCATCCTTGAAGAGCTTAGATTTTATTCCAAGTGCATTGTGAAGCCATTGAGGAGTTATTAAGCAGGTGATGGCCTAACCCAACTTACTTTAAAAAGATCACTCTTGAGGTGCCTGGTGGCTTAGTCGGTTAAGTATCTGCCTTCTGCTCAAGTCATGGTCTCAGGGTCCTGGGATCAAGCCCCTTGTAGGCCTCCCTGCTCAGCATGGACCCTGCTTCTCCCTCTCCCTCTGCTGCTCCCCCGCTTGTGCTCGCTCTTTCTCTGTCAAATAAATAAATAAAATCTAAAAAAAAAAAAAAAATCACTGTGGCTCCTTGGAGTATGATAGCCACTAACCACATGTGGCTACTGAGCACTTGAATTACGGTGAGTCCAAATTGAGATGGACTATAAGTGCAGAATATACGTTATTTTGTGTACTTGAAATTTTTCACTTAAAATCACATTAAAATGTAAAATATTTCACTAATATTTATATTGATTACATGTTGATATATTTGAATATGTTTGGCTAATTGTCAAAATTAATTTCACCTGTTTCTTTTTAGTTTAATGTAGCTACTAGAAAATTTGAAATTACATATGTGGTCACATTATATTTTTATGAGACAGTGTTGCTCTGGTTATTTATGAAAAACAGGTTGGAGGGAGAGCAAAAGAGGAAGCGAGAAGACCAGGGCTGAGGCTATATTGTTGGCATTTAGAACTGATGGACTAGTTGGGTTAGGGTGTTATCGTGGGAAATGGGGAGAAGCAAATACATCTGAGATATGGTGGGGGTTTCCATAGAATTTACTGATGGATCAAGGATGATTTCCACATTTCTGAATTGAGCAACAGGTTACATGATGGTGCTAAATACTGAGATGAGGAAAACGAGGGAAGGACTGGCTTTGGGGTGGTAAAGTCATGTCAAGCCCAGTTTTGGACATACTAAGTTTGAGCTACCTGTGAGCCATTCCAGTGGAGATGCCAAGCTGGCAGATAGTGATCTGGGACTGGAGCTCAAAGGAGAGGTTTGGACAGGACTAAAGAGAAAATTCTGAGTTCTCAGCACATACATGGTATGGAGGGTTAAGAAGATAGTGTCAACAGAGAAGAGAAGAGGGCCCAAGGACTGAGCCCTGTGTGGCTTACTTAGCTCATGTGCCACAGCGACTGTTGGGGGCTGAGTAGGAGAAAAGGGGCCTGCAAAGGAGAACAAAAGAAACAGAGACCTATGATCAACACGAGGGCAAGATGGTGTCATTGAACCAAGAGAGGAGCTTGAAGAAAGAATAGTTCTCTGCTATGGCAAATGTTGCTGAAAGGTCAGAGAGACAAGCACTGAGCAGTACTCACAGGTTCAAGCCACAAGGAAGCCATATACTAGGAATAAGCACGACAAAAGCCATTCATCCGTGGCAGGTGGGAAAGGAAGCAAGGTATTAAATGGAAGGTGAAGTAGCAGTGTGTGAAGACTTCACTCTTTAAAGAAATTTGGCTCTGAAGAGAGAAGAGACAAGGAAGTCACCCAGAGAGAGATGAGGAATCAAAGGGGAGACAGGAGTGTGGGAATGATAATAGATGGAGTGAGTTTAATGATGAAGGACAAGAAAGGTATAACTAGAGGAGCAAAGTCCTTGAGAGCTGAGAGGAGTTGAGAGCTGGGACAGGGGTGCAGGGAGAGAAAGATTTACCCCAGAGCTAATGAAGCTGAAGCCTCAGGGCTCCTTACTTGCATGGGCCTCTTTCAAGACCTAGTTTGTATTTGTAATTTTGTATTTTATTTTCTTAAAAAGGGGCTTCAGAACCAACCCCCCCGCAAACCTGGTTTTGCTCTGGCAAGGAAGGAGTGACTTTGGTTAGGAGGAGAGATGGCCCAGTGTTTCCCAAACTTGAGTGATGACAGTAAAGTAAAACAATGAAACAAAGTCTCAATATACCAAAAAATTTATCAGAGGAACCCCAGGAACTTGTGTTCCCAGCTTGAGAATCACTGTTCTGCTGGAGACATTCACATAGGAAAATAAGAATCTGAACTCTGTGTCTGGCTTCATCTCTGCCATGTGTGAGGCTGGCTTCTTAAGTAGGTGTTATGACAATGAATGCAAAGTTCTGTGAGTTCCTCCAATGAGGTGAATCTTTCCGTTAGGTGAACTGTCATACTTGTTTTTTTTTTTTTTAAAGATTTTATTTATTTATTTGACAGAGAAAGACACAGCGAGAGAGGGAACACAAATGGGGAGTGGGAGAGGGAGAAGCAGACTCCCCGCCGAGCAGGGAGCCCGATGCGGGGCTCGATCCTGGGACTCCAGGATCATGACCTGAGCCGAAGGCAGTCGCTGAACCAACTGAGCCACCCAGGCGCCCCCTGTCATACTTGTTTTGCATCCCACTACTTACCGCGCCTTGGTTTCTTGCAGCTGCAGCTGAGACTTTCTGTCTTTAACCCATACCGACAGGACTTTTTTTTCTTCCATTTCACACCAACGACGTTTTCCAAATGAGATTTAAAGACATTGATCACAGCATCCTCTTTCTGAAGCTCTCTCTGCTTGGTGGGGTTTGGATCTATCAATGATTGTTCTCTGTGGAAGGTATAAGCAGATACAAATGCAACACTTGGTTAGGCAAAGACAGTGCTTTTATCCCCATCTTACGAGGGTGCTCAAGATAGCAGATCAGCAAAATTAGTGAGAAAAGGGAAAAAAAGAGGCTGGTCTGTTTCTGACATTTGCTGGGCCCGAGGCACAAATACAGACAAGGAAACACACTATAGATTGAATATTTAAAATTTACAATTTATAGTAACAAACTTAAAAATCGTATATCCTTCTACCTTGACAAATATATTTTTATAATGTTGGCTTGGTTTAAATAGAAAATTTGGACTCCTTGGATTTCTTGCTGGAACACAACAGTGTGAGGTGAGCCAGCTGCCAGTCCTCCCCATGTTTTCTTCCTATTTCTGGCTCAGAAAGTTTTAGGGGCTGATGGAGCAGTAGCTACAGAGGGACTGGAGGTAGAGGATATAGAGAACTTCCCAGTCTCACCCTTGAGCTGAGTTGAGCATGTGAGGAGATCCTAGTTTTTATTATCATTATAGGGATTCATTTCTCAGAATTGGAAAAGATGCAGGGATGCTGGGGTCAACTGAGGAAAGAGCTCAGGTTGTGTGTCCTAGCCAATGCCCTGCACACCATTGGGTTTAACCTCACCTACCACTTGAGGTCCTCTCCCACGAATGGCTGTCCAGCAGTACCAGGCCCCTTTCCATTGGGCTTGACAAGATCAAATCAAAGGTACAAGCAGAGATAAAAAGGCATGGCAAGAAGTTTTAAAGAATGGGTCCTGAGACACGGTATTTTCTAGTCATCCTACAGCATATGTCCCTTTACAAGCACAGGATTAGGTACTTGCAATCTGAACATGTGGTGCAGGTTGGGTGCACCAAGAATATCTAGAGGAAGTGGTGGTGGGGAGAAGTAGTCTAGATATCTAGACTCCGAGAGTATCTCCAGAGTTTCCATCCAGATAAGAAAATAAGCTTCAGCCTGATGTTAGGCT
Organism: Mirounga angustirostris; assembly: GCF_029215605.1. Taxonomy (NCBI): domain Eukaryota; kingdom Metazoa; phylum Chordata; class Mammalia; order Carnivora; family Phocidae; genus Mirounga; species Mirounga angustirostris. The sequence goes on along the minus strand of NW_026991713.1, from coordinate 100,819,470 downwards.
CCTTTGTCACCACTAGGATGGTAAATTGAATTTATCCAATCCTGGTAGCTGCCTTGCTTTCTAGTATTTATGTCAAAGAAATAATGAGAAGCAAAGGGAGCTGCCAGGGGACATGGTACTGCCGGGTAGAGAGAGTCTTTTTGAAAATAAAGTCAAAACATGGGGCGCCTGGGTAGTTCAGTCACTTGAGTGTCTGCCTTTGACTCAGGCCGTGGTCTTGGGGTCCTGGGATGGAGTCCCACGTCAGGCTCTCTGCTCAGCAGGGAGTGTGCTTCTCCCTCGCACTCCCTCTGTGTTCTCTCTCTCTCTCTCAAATAAATAAATAAAATCTTAAAAAAAAGAAAAGAAAAGAAAGTCAAAACAGATAAAACAGAGCCAACAGACTCAGGAAGACAGTGAGCATGAGCAAACAATGTGATGACCATGGACTCAGCCTTGCCCAAAGCTTAGGAACTAACATTTACAGCTGATAAATTCCTCCTCCTTTTTTCTTTCCTTTCCTTTCCTCTTCTTTTCTTTTTCTTTTTTCTTTTTTCTTTTTTTTTTTGCATGAGTTACTTTAAGTTGGTTTTCTGTTATTCACAACTGGAAGAGTCCTGACTAACCCCCAGAGTAAGGCCCTATATTCATGAATGGAGAGTTGAGATGAGTTGATTAGTACAGGGAAAATATTTCCAAATTATTGCCAGTCCGTAAGTATGGTTTAAATTGGATACATTACTTTGAATAAGAACTGATAAACATTCTCTGGGAATCTGTATAAGCACTTGACCAGAAGGATTGGGTAAGCCATTCTCTGTAACCCCACTCCTTACATACAACAACAGTTGCCTGAATTTTTCCTGAGTGGAAAGCAAAGAAAACAAAAAAGCTAGATATATCTATAAATATCCACCAACCAGCTGACAATAAGACAGTTTTTTCTACTGACTCCCATGATAAAGGCCATATTGTCTTAATTATGTGATCACACACAAATACTTGAGTTCCTACTAGGTGCAGAGCATTAGGATCAATATGGTGGCAGATACAGGGAAGTAGAAAACATTGGTCCTTCTTTTTTTTTTTTTTTTTTTTTTTGGTTAAGAAAATTTTGTGGTTTTATTGTATCATGAGGCATTATTGAAACATCCGAACAAATCAATATCTGGGCGGTGAGGCAGCTGCTTTCTCCTTCACTTCTTTGGGTTACTAGAGCAACTTGTCAGTAGATTAAAAAAAAAAAAAAAAAAAAAAAGACAACCTTTTGCATTACTTAAGTCTTTCCAAGGCATGCGCTGGTACAACACAAACTTCTCCTGTCAGAAGTAACTAGTCTAGCGTCCAAACATCATGCACAATACCTCGGTAGCAGCGCACTGCGCCCGCTCCCGCCGCGGCCCTGCTCGTTTGTGTATGATATTTGGGGCATCTGGAGGAGTGTGAATAGTATCAGGAAGAGGAGGGAGGAGGAAACAGCATGAGTGCCTGGCTGGGAGGAGGTCAGCCAAAGTTGTGCAGGGCAAGCCTGAACATGTCATTGGTGCAAACCCAAGCATCGTTGATGTTCTTTAATAGGAACATCTGGTGGAACCCCATGATGGGGTCTTCATCAGCCTTGAGCTGGCCCACAACCATGCTGATGATGCAGCTATCTGGCGTGGGCTGATGGTCCTGTGCCGTGATGCTGTGCTGGATTTTCTGGAACAGAAGGCTAGACAACTTCTCCACAATGGCAGCTTTCCCCTGGAATTGCTGTCCTTCCCACGTAAGGCATGATGCGTCAATATAAATTGCCCCTAGTTGGGTTCTGTCGTTATCAAATAACTGGTAGTAATGTTGAACGAAGCTGGATCCAATCTGCTCCCAAATTGGCTTGTCTCCCATTCTGGAGCGTCACCCGGCCTCGTTGAGACCCGAGGGGCTGGCACGATGGCGGCAGCGGCGGCGGCGGCCAACATTGGTCCTTCTTTCAAGGAGTTTATAAAGTTAATTGGGAGATAAAACCTAAATAGTGTACATATAAAGTTAAAAAAATATGAGTGTTTGGAAAAGAGTTTGGCAGTTTGGCAGTTCCTCAAAAAGTTAAACATGGAGTTACCATTTGATTCAGAGTTCAATTTCTAGGTATTTACCCAAGGGGAAAGAAAACGTATGTCCACACAAAAACTGTACACGAATGTTCGCCGCAGTACTATTCATAATAACCAGAGGTGGAAACAACCCAAATGTCCATCAGTAGAGGAATAGATAAACATAAGCGGTATATCCATAAACTGGAATATTATTCCGTCATAAAAAGGAATAAAGTATTATGGTACAAAAAGAAATGTAGATATGGTCTTTTTTCCAGGTTCCTGGCACAGAGCTCCTAATACCCTTGGATTTTCCTATGTGATGGGGTGATCGGAGAGTCTTTTGTTATTCATAACAAACCCCTTTCAACTAACCATACCTGAGTTCATATTAATGGGGTGACTCTTGGTGGGCCCCTAGAGAGCTTCATGATGGGAGCTGGTTGCAACCAAGATCAGCCATGATTAGAGTTGGAAGTTTCTGTCCCACTCCCAACATCCAGGGAAGAGAAAGAGACAGAAGCTTGAGTTCAATCACCAATCCCTAATGGTTTAATCAATTAGTAATGAAATGTCCATAAAAGAACCCTAAACAGCGAGGTTCAGAGGGCTTCCAAGTTAGTGAACACATCAAAGTGCTGGCATGGAAATTCTGTACCTCCTCTCGCCGTACTTTCCCCATGCATCTCTTCCATTTGGCTATTCCTGATTTGTATCCTTTATAATAAACTGGTAACAATAAGTAAAGTGCTTTTGTGAGTTGGAGTTATTCTAGTGAATTATCAAACCTAAGATGTGGGTTCATGGAAACTCCTGAATTTGTAGTTGGCTGGGCAGAAATATGGATAGCCTGGGCACCCCATTAGCAGGTGGTGTCTGAAGTGGGGTTTAGTCCCACAGGACTGACCCCTTAACCTTGTAAGGTCTGATGTTAACTCCAGGGGTTAGAGTCAGAATTGAGCTGAATTGTAGGACACCCAGCTGGTAGCAAGGAACTGGTCCATGTCAAGAAAGAACCCCAGAAGCACTGACGCATGCTACAACATGGATGAACCTTGAAAACATTATAGTAAGTAAAAGAATCCAGACAGAAAAGGCTACATACTGGGGTGCCTGGGTGGCTCAGTCATTAAGTGTCTGCCTTCTGCTCAGGTCATGATCCCAGGGTCCTGGGATCGAGCCCCGCATCGGGCTCCCTGGTCGGCAGGAAGCCTGCTTCTCCCTCTCCCACTCCCCCTGCTTGTGTTCCCTCTCTCGCTGTGTCGCTCTCTGTCAGATAAATAAAATCTTTAAAAAAAAAAAAGGCCACATATTCTATAATTCCATTAATATTAAATGTCAAGAATAGACCAGTTATATAATCGGAAAGTAGATTCATGGCTGGCAGGGACTTGAAGGAAAGGGAGAACTGGAAGTGGCTGTTAATCAATATGGGCTTCTGTTTGGAATGATAAAAAATGTTTGGGAATTAGATAGTGGTGATGAGGGCATAACTTGGTGGATATACTGAAAACCACCAGATTGTATGCTTTAAAAATAAACAAATAAATAAACTTTTTGTTTAAAAGAGCAAGGGGAAGGACACGGTTATACGTGAGAACTTATCACACCAGTTCTCCCTGCATAGAGCAATGCATTGTGAAGGAAGCACTATAATGACACACAGGACAAATTATAGCCTCCAGTCAACTGACGGTGCCTTCAAATAGCTGATTCCATAATGGCTATTTTCAGGCTATTGCCTTAGCTTAGCCTGATACAGAAACCAAGAGTTTCTATCTTAATCACATAGCCAAATCTTTGCTGACTCCCAACATCTACTTTCCTCTTAGTCTTTTTTAACTGGTTATAAGAAATCATTTGTTATTTTCACCTAAAAATAGATACAAGAGATATCAAAAGACTAAGGTTGATGTATTAGCCCATGTTCCTCCTGGAAAGCAAGGATTGAGACCAAGCCTCGAGTAAAAGTATTTGGGGCTCGGGGACAGTAATCCCACAGAGGTAGGGAGAGTAAAACAGGAAAGGAGAGAAAACCAATACAAAGGTGTAATCTCAAAATGGTTGTTATAAGAAACTGCATCTCTATCTCTTTAGGGCTTTTTGAGGAGCTCTGTGGAATGGCCTCAGAATTATCCACCTTAGATCAGGAGGGATTGGTTCTTGATCACATTGGTCAAGGTTTGCTTTGTGGGGCACAGATTCCCCTGCACTTCGAGGTGGTGTGTGCATGAGTGCTGGGTGGATTTGGTAGGAATTCCCTCACCTCAGTCTGAGTTCTGGGGCAGAACATAAGAATTATGCCAGAGAGAAGTTGGTTGCTTCTCCATGGGACTTACACCATTGGTTTTCCTGGTTTTTAGGCCTTTGGATTTGGACTGGATCTATACCACCAGCTTTCCTGGGCCCCCATCCGGCGCAGTAGATCATGAGACTTCTCAGCCTCCATAATCATATACTCCCTTTGATGACACTGTACTAGAGGACATCAAATGCATGTGACCTCATGCCTAACATGGATCCTTAACTTGAAGTTAAGAGAATAACAATAAACTGTTCAGCTACTGAGAGATCGTAGGAACCTCTTTCTTGGTCTCTTAGATTACTCCCTCTCAGGATAGCTGACTACCATATTGTGAGGATATTCAAGCAGCCCTATGGGGTAAAGAAGACCCTATGGGGAAGAGCTGATGTTTCCTGCAAACAACCAGCATCAATCTGTTAGCTATGGATAAGGTGCAGTCTAGGAAGCAGGCCCTCACTGAATACTGAAAATGCTAGCACCATGATCTTGAACTTTCCAGCCTCCAAAACTGTGAAAAATAAGTTTCTGTTGTTCATAAGCTAAAAAAAAAAAAAAAAAAAAAAAAATCGGGGCTAAAGTAAGAGGTGAACCAATTAATAATTTTAAAAATATTACAACACCTTAAATTTACACAATGTTAATGCCAAATATATTTCTGTAAAAGAATTGATGCAAAATTTTAAAAATGTTATAGACAATGAAGGCTAAGAGATCAATAAAAGAAAGAATCTTTTCAGGCTGCTGACATATGGATTATAACAGGTGAAACTTGGATTTGTAACATGAACATAGTTCTGTATCATAGTTATCGGGTTTTATTACCATATACTTAAATATATTTTACTTATATATCGCTTACAATGTAAGTAGTTCTCACTTTCCTTACAACGCAGGGAGTCTAAAATCATGTAAACATAAAAGAAAATAAGATGGGGGAAGGAAGTCTTTTAAACAAATGGTGCTGGAAAAACGAAATATACACAAGCAAAAGAATGAAGTTGGACCTTTATCTTACACCGTATATAAAAACTGAAAAAAATGGACCAAAGACCCACATATAAGTGCTAAAACAAAAAGTGCTTAGAGGGTGCCTGGGTGGCGCAGTTGGTTAAGCGACTGCCTTTGGCTCAGGTCATGATCCTGCAGTCCCGGGATCGAGTCCCGCATCGGGCTCCCTGCTCAGCAGGGAGTCTGCTTCTGCCTCTGGCCCTCCCCCCTCTCATGCTCTCTGTCTCTCATTCTCTCTCAAATAAACAAATAAAATCTTTAAAAAAAAAAAAAGTGCTTAGAAAAGACTTTTGAGAAATTTCCATGACATTGGATTTAGCAATGCTTTCTTGCATTTGACACCAAAAGCACAGACAGCAAAAGAAAAAGCAAATAAATTGTACTTCATTAAAATTAAAACACCTATGCATCAAAGAACACAATCCAGAGAGTGAAAAGACAGCCCACAGAATGGCAGAAAATATTTGCAAATTGTTTTTTAAAAGGGTTTAGTATCCAGAATATACAAAGAACTCCTACAATTCAGCAACAACAAAAGACACTGCCCGATACAAAAATGGGCAAAAGACTTGAATAGATATTACTCCAAGACGGATAACTAGATGGCCAGTAAGCACATGAAAAAATGATCAATATCACTAGTCATTACAAAAATACAAACCATATTAAGATACCACTTCATACCCATTAGGAAAGCTACTATTTAAAAAAACCAAAACAGCTGAGAATAACAAAAGTTGGTAAGGATGTAGAGAAATTGGAACCATTGTACTTTGCTGATGTGAATGTAAAATAGTGCAGCCGCTATGAAAAACAGTTTGAAACAAAACAAAACAAAACACAGTTTGACAGTTCCTCAAAAGCTAAACATAGAATTACCGTATGATCCAGCAATTCCACTTCTGGGTATACACCCAAAGAATGGAAAGCAACAACTCAAATAGATATTTTGCATCCATGTTATAGCAGAATTATGCACAATAGCCAAAAGATAGAAAGAACCATGTGTTCAAAATATGAATGGACAAACAAAATATGATTTACCTATGATGCAATATTATTCAGCCTTATAAAGAAAGGAAGTCGGTACAAAAAGAATGAACCTTAAAGATATACTATGTGAAGACAGATATTGTATGAATTCACTTTTATGACGTGCCTACAGTAGGCAAATTCATGGAGACAGAAAATAGATAAGAGGTTACCAAGGTCTGAGGAGGGAGGTATGTGGAGTTATTGTTTAACAGGTACAGAGATTCTGTGTGGCGTCACAAAAACATTTTGGAAATAGATAACAGTAATAGTTACACAACACTGTGAATGTAATTAGTGTCACTGAATTGCACACTTTAAAATGATGAATTTTATATTACATGTACTTCGCCATAATAAAAAAGAACAAGAAAGAAGGAAGGAAGGGAGGAAGGAGGGAAGGGAGGAAGGGAAGGAGGGAGGGAGGGAGGAAAGGAAGGAAGGAAGGAAGGAAGGAAGGAAGGAAGGAAGGAAGGAAGGAAGGAAGGAAGGAAGGAGGGAAGGAGGGAAGGGAGGAAGGAGGGAAGGGAGGAAAGAGGGAAGGGAGGAAAGGAGGGAGGGAGGAAAGGAAGGAAGGAAGGAGGGAAGGAAGGAAGGAGGGAAGGAAATAATACAAAAAGTTCTTCAAAGGGACTTCTTCGGTAACATCCAGGGCAAATCTGTACCATCTTAAATTAACAAGACCATTTTCAGGGGTCTCTGGGAAAGACAAGCAGATGGATTTGAGCAGGACAGGTAATTCTCACTTGCGTGTCAAATAGGGCACCTACAGCTGCAGAGCCGGATAGCGACAATGCTTTGAGAAAAATAGTTGCAGGCTGGGCAGTTGGCTAGGGTTACTCAGAAATTGAACCCCTACAAGGTTTAGCTTTCCTTTCCACCTGTTTGTTTGGCTCCTCTTTCTTTGTCATGAGCCAAGGTCATGAGCCAAGGCCAAGACCAAGTCCAGATAACCACCTGGCACCCAAGGATTCAAGGGAGACTGATGCGCTATCACAGCATCTCCTCAGCTCCTGCCACGGGCTGCCAGAATCCTCCGTCTGATGCCCTATCTGTCCTGCACTGCCATCTTTGCTTTTAAAATGTCAGTCTTTGAATCCTTCCAGGCATTTATCCCCAGCGTTGCTGAATGGGGCTCAAGAACTGTTTTTCTGGTTCTTCCTGCTTAGCACCTGCCATTACGATTGTCCTCTGAGATTCACAACAAAAGGTTCTTCCGAGCAGTTTCCTCAGGCTGTGGTATGCGACCAGCTCCAGCTGGTTTGGAGCCATGAACCCCGGCCCTCTCTCCACTCTCTTCCTTTATTCTGCCTTCAGATCTTCTTTGTGGGACCCAACAAGTGCCTGTCCCTGCCGCCGCCACGTGTCAAAGCTTGTGGCAGGCACTCCTGTATTTGGCACCCTTTCCCCTAAGAACTTCCTGCTTGTTCTTTTCCATGATTCTTCAAGGCTTTGTCCTTCTCTGCTTGACTATACTTCCAGGGATCATTTCTATGGTTCGTCCTTCTCTGCTTGTATCCTGTGGGGAAAGATTTACCTCTCTCCCTCAAAGGCTTACGCTGGGCAGGATCTCAGATCTATGATCATTTTCAGAGAACTGTGTACACAGGAAAAGTTTGAGCAATGTTCTCTTCAATGCTGCCCTGCCAAAACTTAATTTTGACATCTTGCCACATAAAAGTTTTCTTTAACTGACATAAAATTTACCATAAAAATTACCATCTTTGGGGCGCCTGGGGGGCACAGTCAGTTAAGCGTCCAACTATTCGTTTCGGCTCAGGTCATGATCTCAGGGGTGTGCGATCAAGCCCCGTAGCCGCTCCTCACTCAGCGTAGAGTCTGCTTAAGATTCTCTCTCCCTGGGCGCCTGGGTGGCTCAGTCGGTTAAGCGTCTGCCTTCGGCGGCGCGAGTCATGATCCCAGAGTCCTGGGATCGAGCCCCGCATCCGGCTCCCTGCTCAATGGGGAGTCTGCTTCTCCCTCTACCCTCCCCCTCGACTCATGATATCTCTCTCTCTCACTCTCTGTCTCTCAAATAAATAAAATCTTAAAAAAAAAGAATATTCTCCCTCTCCCTCTGCCCCCCTCCTCTCTTTAAAATACATCTTTTTTAAAAAATTACCATCTTAGCCATTTTTTAGGGTACAGTTCAGTAGTGTTGAGTACATTCACATTGTTGCGCAATCTCCAGAACTCATTTCATTTTGTAAAACTGAAACTCTACCCATTAAACAGCAACTCCCCTGTGTCCTCCCCACCACCAGCCCCTGACAGCCACTGGTCTACTTGCAGTCTTTATGAATTTGACAACCCTAAGTACCTCATATAACTGGAGTCACACAATAGTTGTCTTTTTGTCATTGGCCTCTTTTGCTTAGCATAATGTTTTCAGGGTTCATCCTTTTTCTAGCATGTGTCAGAATTTCCTTCCTTTCTAAGGCTGAATAATATTCCACTGTATGCATGTATTTCATTTTGTTTATTTATTCATCCATCAGTTTTGGCTCTTGTGAATAATACTGCTATGAACATGGATGTGTAAATGCCTCTTTGAGACCCTGTTTTCACTTCTTTTGGATATATACCCAGAAGCTGGATTGCTGGATCATATGGTAATTCCATTTTTTAATTTTTTGAGGAATTGCCATATTGTTACATAAAAGTTTTAGAGGATAACAAAATCACTCAGAAATGATGAATGGAAACTGGGCTAAAGTGATGCAAGATGAGGAGCGCCTGGGTGGCTCACTCAATTAAGTGTCCGACTCTTGATTTCGGCTCAGGTCATGATCTCAGGGTTGTGGGCTCGAGCCCCACATCGGGCTCCACTCTAGGCACGGTGCCTGCCTGGGATTCTCTCTCTCCCTCTGCCCCTCCCCGCCGACTTGCATGCACATGTGCTCTCTCTCTCTCTCAAAAAAATAAAAAAAAAAAAATCATGCAAGATGATAAGTCTGGAATCTTTAAAATTTATCATCAATATTTTCTTTGTTCTTAGATTTTCCATAAGTCTGCCTCTTTCCTTTCATTTCAGTCTACAGAGTGAAGATTATGCTCTTTTTTATGTGCCTGAAGCCTATGGTAATGATCTCAGTTTATTAGAGAGTGTCTTTGGGATCAACAACTGAGGAAGAAAGGGGAAGGAAGTAAAATTGAGTAGAAGGAGAAGCTGAGTTGCCATGCAGGCCTGATGACAGCCACATCCCAATCCACAGGGAAGTGTAGAACTAAGATGGCTCATCAAGTAATTCGATGTTTGACCAAAACAGCAGTCTTTATACCCTTCTTGGTCATTGGATATGGGCTGCCTGAGAAGAACATGACCTTGAGCTAGGCTCAAGAGTTAGGCTCTCTGCAGTTGAGATAATCTCTGAAACATGTAGCTGTCGGTCACATTTCCAATAGCTGGGGCCATAAATCATTCTTTGAAGGGAGGTCTGGGCAGCGTACCACCATATCCATCACAGTAGTTTTTGTGAAAGCCTGCTGAGGGAAGTTTCAGAAGCACAGAAAATCATGGGCCACAGACACCAGTAAGAATGTGGCTGTGCAGTGCTAATAGAAGCTATATCATTCACTGTAAGAGAGTCTGTGTGGTGGTGAAGAGCGTGGACTCTAGAGCCAGAATAGCTGGTTTGAATCCTTGGTCCTATACTTCCCAGAGAGGTGAACTTGGTCAGGTTACTTGTCCTCCCTGTGCTTCAGTTTCCTCCTGGGACTAGGGGTCCTACTTAGAATCTATCTCATATACGTATTATAAGAATTAAATGAGTTAATGTGTATAAAGTGCTTAGGATAATGTCATGCCCAGAACAACCGTTATTATAACATATTACAGATATACAAAGTCTTATAAAAAGCTTTGAGTGACCACAGGGTTTTAGAACCAACAGGAACAGTGGGAAAGGAAGTTGAGAGATTCAGAGGGCTGGTAAAAAGAATAACAAAAATGAGCAAGGAAGAACAAGAGGTTGAGAAATGAGATACACCAAGAAAATTAAAAAATGGGAAAAAATTGTCCAATTGAATATTAAATCAAAGGGCAAAAAAATAAACAGTTTGAGAACATGACCGGGGAGTTGGTTCTCTGAGTACTCTGAATATTTAAAGGATCTTACTTTCAGCAAAATTGCTTCTGATTCCCACTCCCTCTTTCCAATCATCCCACCATAACCTTCCTTCTAGTCACTTTTCAAGTCCCAACCCCCTCCTGACCAATTATGAGGAATAGTCATTGTAGGAATATTTCTAATGCAAACATAGTACACTCTATTAATAGAATGTGAATGTTGCCATGAAGCAGGTCAAGCAAAAGATGAGACAAGATCAACACACGAAAGATGAGTATAAGCACATCATTCCATCAAGTGGTGGCTAAAGGCAAAACACATGTACTGTAAGAGAAAATGGAATTTGAACCCATGATCATAGGGGCACCTGGCTGGCTCAGTCAGTGGAGCATGCAACACATGATCTCAGGGTTGTGAGTTTGAGCCTCATGTTGGGTGTAGAGATTACTCAAAAATAAAATCTTAATGGGTACCTAAGTGTCTGCCTTCGGCTCAGGTCATGATCCCAGGGTCCTGGGATCAAGTCCCATGTCGGGTTCCCTGCTTGGCGGAGAGTCTGCTTCTCCCTCTCCCTCTGCCCCTCATCCTGCTTGTGCTCTCTATGTCTCTCTCTCTCCCTCTCTATCTCTCAAATAAACAAAATTTAAAATAATAAAATAATAAAATAAAATCTTAAAATAAAAATAAACCCACGAGCATAATGTTAAGGAAATAGACACTCCAATCCCTTTCACACTGGGCCATCAAGTAATCCAGAGGAGAAGCTGTACCTAGTAGGAGCATAATAGAACTGCCAATAGCACACAGAATCTCTCTTGATTCTGTGACAAACCGAAGACTGATGAAGTATATAAAAACCACACATTTTTCAAGCTAGAACATATAAAAAAAGAGTATCTTGTATACTTAACTGAAAATGATCTTTAATTGTTCTGACTCAGTGATAGTCCTGTCACTGTCTCATCCATGTGGCTGGAACTCTCCTCCCCAAACATTTTGGTCCTACTATGCTTATGCAGAGGACTGTGGGATTACATAGAGCTAACCCCACCCAAACCTCTGAGAAGAGTTCTCTTTGTTAAGTATGGTCTGAGTTTTAGGCCAATTATTTGCATTTTTTTTGTGTGTATGATTCTGTGTTGTATTGGATACTAGATTTCTCTCCTGACTTCCCAGCATAACAGCACATCTTTGAAAAGTGGCTAAGCTCCTGAGAAAACTCAGAATCAAAAGACAGGAGCAGGAGCGGATCCCCAAGTTCAGAGCTCCACCTTCAGCTGCTCTGCCAACAATGGAAGTATTATTCTCATCCCTCCATCAGCAGGATCCATTGTTCCCTGGTTACAACAGGAGTGAGATAAATAGCAGCTGTGAGCCCCTGCCCTTCCTCCTCCAGGCCTGGGTACTGAATGTGAGAAGCCTGGCATTAGTGCAAAGTGTTCTGACAGTTCTCGAAAGACAGAGCTGATGAAGATGTGGGCATAAGATCCACTCTTTAAACACCATATATTATCTGCAAGGAGACAGTAGGAGAAGGCTGAGATGTTACAAAACTATCATCACTAATATTTTCCTATATGCTGCATATGAAATAACTAGAGAAACAACATAGTTTTGCCTGTAATTTCATTTACATATATTTGCATTTGCCAAGCCTTACATAGTCTTCAAGCCAATTTTCAAGCTTTTCTCCTTCTTTTCTTTTCTTGATTTTTATGGTTCCTTCCTGCACCTTACCACCTCAGATTCCTTACAATACACACTCAATACTCAGTTTTCATGGTAGTTATGTTCTATGAAGTCACTGTGAATGCTGAATTAGTGAATACTGAACCATCGCTCCCAGGGGAAATACAGGGTTCAGTTCCTACAAGTCTCTAGTCACAACATTTGCACTAACTGATCATTCATGTGTGTTTCTGTTTAAAGACATCTTATCTAATATATATTATTGATTCATTAACATTGAGCTTACAGCCAACAGCCACTATAACTCTTGCCTGAATAAAGCATATCTAACACATTTTTTCTCTGTAAGGCAAGTCATATTCTTCTTGCACTTAAAAACACTAGACAGGGCGCCTGGGTGGCTCAGTTGGTTGGGCGACAGCCTTCGGCTCAGGTCATGATCCTGGAATCCCAGGATCGAGTCCTGCATCGGGCTCCCTGCTCAGCGGGGAGTCTGCTTTTCCCTCTGACTCTCCCCCCTCTCATGTGCTCTCTCTCTCTCATTCTCTCTCTCAAATAAATAAAATCTTAAAAAATAATAATAATAAAATAAAATAAAAACACTAGACAGCACTTGAGCACTATACTTGGAGGTCTTTTAAAACAACAAAATCACCAACAAAGAGTACAGAATTGTGAAAAACATGGCACTACATGGACCTTGAATAGGACATTTATTTACAGAATGAGAGCTGAAACAAGAAGGCGGAACTTCATATCGTTTGACAGCTGGGAACACGCATGTGCTTCAGGCAGCTCACATTTTTCACAGCTCTACATATGTGTACATATGAACTCAAAAGCATTGCTAGAGGGGCACCTGGCTGGCTCAGTCAGTAGAGCATGCAACTCTTGATTGCAAGGTCATGAGTTCAAGCCCCATGTTGGGTGTGGAGCCTATTTTAAAAAAAGGCATTGCTAGATTGATTTTGGGACTACAGATCAATTTTAGCAGATAAACAAATTCACAAAGACACAATCCTGTAACTGTACACATTAGTGAATGAGAATGTTTTGTTGGTGAAATCTTGCCATGGAATCAGATATCAAGAAAACATGGTTCTATAAGCTTTCCGAATATGGAGAATTCTAAGTCCACTTTGGGATGTGTCAGCCTTCCTATAGAAGAATGACACCGGCACATTCCCTAACTCCTGTCATGAAAACATATACTGGGAGATGTTTTTCCACTATTGGACATGTATTAGCTCTAAGCCCATGATTCTCAAGTACTGCCCCGGATGGACTGGCAGCAGCAGCATCTCCTGGGAATTGGTTAGAAATGAAAATTCTTGGGCCCCACTCCAGATGTGCAAAATTGGAATCCCTGGGGGAGAGGTCTAGCAATCAGGGTTTTAAAAGTCCCTCCAGGAGACTCAGCTGCACCCTCAAGTTTGAGAGCGCTGCTCTAAGTCTTGCAGTTTATATGGTCTGCCCACCGCCCCCGACGAGCTAATGGCCCATTGTCCTTTGGTGTAGGAAGAGCCAGGGCTTGATAGTCAGAAGAACTGGGGTCAAATACCACTTCTGTCTTTTATTGTGGGGAAACCTGAAGTAACTTAAATACTCTGCCCCTCTAGTTTCCTCATCTGTAAAAATGTGGAGATTAAAAGAAACAGTAGTAGATGAAAAAGTGCTTAGCACACAAAAGGCCCTCAGTAGACAACAGCATTCTTTTATTTCACTCCCTTTATTATTCTTTCCTGAATAAGACAAGAATGGTGAAGAAAAAAAAATCCCAGAGAGACAGTTTTCTTTCTTTAGAATAGAATAGAGCTTGGGGTTTTATCTCAGAGAAAACAATGATCATTTTCACCATGCTCTGTCCTCCATCTCTCTGCCCTCCCTCCCCGCTAAAAGCTGGTACTCTGGTCTCAGTGTAGCCACAGGGGGGGAAACTCGCTAAAGTCCTTCAAAGAGAACCCAGACTATTTCACTGAGTTCCTGTACCTTGATATACATTTAAAAAGTAAGTCATCTGGACTCATTCCTATTTCACTTCTATCTTCTACTTCCACCTGGAGACTTTTTGTTCTACTCTTCCGTTAGACTAAGACACGAAGGTTTCCACTCAGTTGGCTTGGTAGGATCCCTTGAAGACTTTCTTTGAAAAACAGATGAGTATGGGCTACTGCCAACTAGCCCCCCGACTCTCCCCAGATACAGCTGAGGACCACTCGTGGTTCAACCTACCAACGCTTCATCTTGAATCATGCAGTCATTAAAATCAAAACAGAGCCCAGCAAATTGTTGTGTTCAGAGATTGTAATTCTGCATATTGGAAGAATCTTTTCTTTGAAATTGCCTGTTTCGCTTCCTCCCTAGAATTGTAGTTCATCTTCTTTGGCTGCCGGCAGTGACATTATCTTCCTGTCCTTAAGGTCTACTGGGGTCATCTTGTAGACCTGCAGTTGTTGCCAATGCATAAAAGAGTTGTCCCAATCTTGATTCCTTTCCCCTGAGCAATTGGTAATGTTCAATGTGTTCATCAACATTTACGATGAGGAAGAGAGGGCACCAATCCTGGAATTTTAATGGGAAAAACCAAGGAGAATTTAATGGGAAAAACCAATTGCTCTGTTCTATGTCAGGGAAATTCCTTAATATGGGTTTCAAGACACCTCATCAGCCTTCCTCCACTCCAACCCACCTTAACTTTTTTAATACTCAACTCAGACTCTGTTTCAGCTAGACAAACGTGAATGCCATTTCCTTCCCTGTGAAATTTTCTTCTTTGAAAAACAGAGCTGGGAGAAGCTGAGACCCAGAAAAGAGAAATGATTTATCCAGATCATATTTGGTCCAGGCCTTTTTATCCAGCATTATACTTCCCATTCCTACTCCTAAGCCATTATCTTAGTCATTCCTTGTTACCATAAACCTTGCTTTTTCCTTTCTACCAAAACCTGTGTTCAAACTTTTCAACTCTTTCTGAAAATTTATCTTGTCTAAGAACCTAAATCTTTCTCGTGTTCATCTGGCTCTAGTCACACCATTTACTCCAAGAATTTTTTTCTCCTCCAGGTATAGGATTATAGACTGTAGGGCCGTAGAAATTTCTGACTTAGAGGGCCCTCCCAGTTTTTATAGATAAGGACCCAAACTAGCTCAGTCATTAGTCTGAGATTACTAAGCTAGTTAAAGAACAAAGCCAAGTCTTTGAGTCCTTAGTTCAAAAGTCTTCTTTACTACATAATAATATCTATTTGTGCTTCTTTTCTCTATCCATATTCTTATGTCTTTTCATGAGGTTCATACTTCTGATTTCTTTTGTCACCATTACTATCACCATAATCATAATCATCATCACTCAACAGGCCCCCAGAACTCCTTGCACAGTGCCAGTGGGTACTCTATACGAATTACTGATTGTCCAGCTCCTTAACTCCTTTTCCTTATATCCCAGATGATCACAGCTTTATCACCCTGTAAGTGTCCATCACCCACAAGCCTCAAGGATACCAGAGTTGGTACAATGAAAGAAACATTGCTACTGATGCAGGAAATCCACTTGTTTCTTGGAAACACCAAGTATCAAAATAGAACTAGCTGAACTAAAAGAGTAGCAAGGATGGGGACCACAGGAAATATAATTTCATGGACGTTGACCCAAGTCTTGTTTATTAGAATTCACAGGACCCAATGCCAACTAGTGCAGAGATGCTGAATTTCAGAAGAGCCCCTTATACCTTGGCAGCAATGAATACACTGGACACAGTGGACGACAATGAGTTCCTGACTCAAGCTGAGCCGACCCGATTCTCTTATGGCAATTTTTAAAAAAGATTTTATTTATTTATTTGAGAGAGAGGAAGAAAGTGAAAGAGATCACAGAGGGAGAAGGAGAAGCAGGCTCCCCACTGAGCAGAGAGTCCGATGCAGGGCTCAATTCCAGCACCCTGAGATCATGATCTGAGCCAAAGGCAGACACTTAACTGACTGAGCCACCCAGGTGCCCTTCTTGTAGCAATTTATAATTAAGACCTTGAATTACTGGTACTTGTCCTTTAGGAGCCAGAATTGTGAAGGATATAAGGCTAGAGCCCAGATGGTCATGGCTGATGATGCTCTGAAAGAGAGAGGATGCAGCAGAATCTCAGGGAAGCAGAGATGAGACCCTCAAAGAAACAGATAGCAATCTTGGGTCCTGATCATCATTCCTGCTTCCATTTCTTTGTGATCTCTAAGAAACCCAGTCAATCCACCAAACCCCTTCTGCTTATACTTCTTCCTCTTTTTCCCCTTGGCTTGAACCAGTTGAGTGGGTTTCTTTTGCAACCAAGAAGTGTTAACTAAAGGCTTCTTCATAGAGACAACTGCACATAGTTGGGAGACCTGCCAGGCACCTGCACGTAGTTGGGAGGTCAGGGAGAGGGTTGCCAAGGATTTGAAGGCATTGTTTCCTTCTCTGTAGGAGGTAGTAGTTGTCAGTGTGTGATTTTCTGTGATTCAGATCACACAATCATGGATATTTTCCTTGAACCCACCCCCACCCCCACCCAGGTAAACACAGCAACCGTCGCCATCCTTCAGCATTCATGGAACATCATTCCCTTGCTTGCACTTCCTTCTGAAGAACCTCCAGGACACTTTTGTTTGAGTGGAGACAGAAACAAGCTCAAAGCCCTGTTGCAGTGAATCCAACTGATTTTTGGCTTTTTGCCTCTAATGTCTCTGTTGGGAGGGAGAAGGGGATATTGCAGAGATTCTCCAACTTCAGTCAGTAGAACACTACCCTTATGATTTCTGACATTTCCACATACCACCTATCATTTGCTTAATATTTTAAAAAATATACTTTTTAAACTTTTTTGCTTATCCTCACCTATAATATTCATTAAAGATACCATGGGTTTGCTATGCATATTGTATTTTTCTAATATATATTAAAATGCAAAACTATTGCAATAAAAAATATCTTTTAGTACCCAAGATCATCTCATGTGTGCCACTTAAGGAGACATGAGTGGAGCATGGGCTCTGGAGTCAGACAGGCTTGTGTCAGGTCTTAGCTGGGCCGCTTAATGCGTGTATGACCTTGGACAAGTCACTTAATCTTTCTAAACTTAAATTTTATCATAATGAATATGTCATCATCAGGATTTTGGTATGGATTAAATGGGATGTTTAAGTATAGTTGGTTTCAACTGCGTAGCACAATACCTAGCACGTGGTTAAGTACTCAACAGATGTTGTTGCCATACCCTCTATTTCTTGACTTTATCTACCCCCCTTTATTTCCCCCTTCTTCTCTTCTCCACATGTGTTTGAAACAGGCACCAGCATAAAATGGGTTTGCCTGCTGAAGTGTATGGAATTTCTATAAATCCTTTCAGAGACCAGGATGGAAAGCTAAGTGTGAAGCATCTGCTAGGTCCAGATTTGTTGTATCTAATGATCTGACTCATTATCCTATTATGCTGATGTGGCTGAGATAATGGCATTGTTTCTATAGAACCTAGTTTCCAGGGTGTTCAAAGCCCTCATGGACATTATCTAACTTTTCCCTGTTAAATGTGGACAAGTGTTATCTTCCTCAATTTTCAGGTGGTGGACTCAAGACCCCAACAGGCCTGGCCCAGTTACTCAGCAACACTGACAGACCACACAGCAGAGGCCAAGATATTGCTTTAATGCAGCATTCCCCATCTGACATGGAAGGGGTAAGCACAGAAAGTGTTCCGTTCTCAAATAAGATTTGTACAATGAATCCAGTGTTGAACAAATCAAACCACTTTCTTTTCTGCAAGACTTGTCACCCTTTAATGCCCTAAAATGCATTATGATTCTCCACCAGAGATGCAGAGAATACTTACTTTTTCAGATCGACTACTACGTATACGTGCTTAGCAATTCTTAAGATTGTTTTCTTCGGAGGACTAGTTTGGAAACAGGGCCTTCGTTGATCCTATTGGCATAAATTCTATTCCACTAATTCCTTTCCGTTATAAAATCAAGCTGCTCTTGGAATGCTGAAAAATAACCATTTCTGAAATTATTCTGCCCCCACATCACCCTTGTCCCACCCTGGAGACTGAGATTTCATTCCTGTATCACAGGCCATTACATGCCTGAGGAACCAATTTCCTCCACAGCCTGTCTTCGATCACGTGCTTGCTCATGTGTCATATTTTAACTCTTTATTTGGTTCCTTGTTTCTTTCTGAAATGTGTATCATTTTTTAAATTTTGAGACCTTAAAATAATATAAGAAAATAATTATTTCTAATTTTTTAAAATAAGATCCCGAGAGAAAGTAAGAGTTAGAATTATACAGGAATGAAGCCAAATCCTACTGCAGCCAAGTCACACAGCAAGAGCATCGCAGTCCTAGAAATAGAAGTGAGGTACCCTGTGTCCTGACACTAGGCTGTTTTTCACTGATGTGATTCCTTTGCTTACATTGACGGGTTAGGTGTCTTACTGAGCCCTTCAAATTATCTTGATTCTGTGTTTCCCATTTGGATGTTTAGTATAAACTACTGTGTGGGAAGGAGAGGAAGAGATAGTAGTAGAAACATCTGCTTTAAAAATATGAAGTAGACCCAAAAATATCTATCTGCAGAGAGAACCCCCTTATTATACCCAAGTGGGAGATCAGAACTAATCCCAGGTGATAGACTCATCTTGGTTATACTGGGCTTTTACTTAGCATAGTAGTTGTGTAAGGATTGATGAGGAGACTTCTCCTGCAGTTGGGGTTCCCTTGCTGTGGGAGAAATAAAGCACAGTCAACAGAAAGAGCCCGAAAAGGAGGAAATCTGACAAAGAGAAGATTCGTGCTTTAATCACTTTTGTTTTCTGAAGAGGTTTGAGATAGCTTACACAAAGTATATGCATACAATAAAGTTAGTATCAGGATTGTTTAAAGTAAAAGGAAGGTTTACTTTAAAAAACCCGGAAGGCAACCATGCATACTGAGGACACATTTGTCTCTGAGCTTCCTGGCAACCATAACAAAAAGGGAAACAAGTTAAAAAGAAAGGTGGATGCCTACCAATTATCCACAATAGAAAAAGATTTTCCTGGAACCAAACTTTAAAAAATTCTTTTTCTCATATAGGACCTTATTTTAGGGGCTATTACACAATCTAATGGGTGATGTCTTGGATGGTAGCTTTATAACAAATGCAGAAAATCTTCATAGGACTATTTCGTGTAATAAGCTTGGATTGGAGTCAAGATTATTATAGCAAGACCTAATGGCTATGGCATTAGATGGGTCTTTTTTTTAAATTTCAAGTTTTTTATTTAAATTCCAGTTAACATAGAGTGTAATCTTAGTTTCAGGTATAGGATTTAGTGATTCAACACTTACAACACCCAGTGCTCATCAAAGTGCACTCCTTAATCCTCATCACCCATTTAACCCATGTCCCCCACCCCAACCCCCCAGTAACCATGAGTGTGTTCTCTATAGTTAAGTACTTCTTTCCCTTTGCACCCCCATGTTCATCCGTTTTGTTTCTTAAATTACACAAATGTGTGAAATCATATGGTATTTGTCTTTCTCTGACTGACTAATTTTGCTTAGCATAATACTCTCTAGCTCCATCCATGTCATTTCCAAATGGCAAGATTTCATTCTTTTTGATGGCTGAGTAATATTCCATTGTGTATATATGTGTATTTTCTTTATCTACTCATCAATCCATGGACATTGGGGCTCTTTCCGTAATTTGGCTATTGTTGATAACACTGTGAAGAGCAAGACACTTATTATTTCTAGGCCTCAGTTTCCCCTTCTTTAAAAGGGAGGAACAGACTTATACATCAGAGGAGAGGTTAGGGAAGCATTATCAAATTCATCTGGAGTTTTTTCTTTTCTTTTTTTTGAAGATTTTATTAATGGGGCATCCAGGTGGCTTAGTTGGTTAAGCGTCTGCTTTCAGCTCATTGTCTCAGAGTCCTGGGATGGAGCCCCCCGGCAGGCTCCCTGGTTGGCAGGGAGTCTGCTCCTCCCTCTCCCTCTGCCACACCCCTGTTTGTGCTCTCTCACTCTTTCGTGCTCTCTCTCTCAAATAGATAAATATAATATTTTAAATATTTTATTCATCCATTTGAGAGAGAGAGCACACAAGCTGCACACACTCATACTCAAAGTGAAGAGCTGTTAACATTCAGCTATATGTTCTTTAGACCTTCAAAGTAAAAAGAAGAAAGAAAACATTACAGGTAAAGATGAAGTCCCTGTATCAGTTAGGATGGGCTAAGCTACATTGCAGTAACATACAATCCCACACTTTTAGTGACTGAAAACAATGAAGCTTTATTTCTCAATTGTGCCTCATGTTCACTGTGGGTCATTCGGGAACTCTGCTATGCATTGTCCTCACTCCAGGACCCCGGCTGAGGAAGTAGCCTGAAACAGTGAAATCTGAAACATCGCTGGTCATCTTAGCAAAAGGAAAAAGAACAAAGCAAATTCTACATTTGGTTCTTAAATCTTCTGTAGTTCAGATGAAGGCTCTCATTTGAGAAAGGATGCTTGGAGTATAACCTAGAAGTAGATTGCAAGGTTTTAAAATATAGACATTTTCAACTTTTCTAGATATTGCCGAATTATTCTCCAAAACATATCTTGAAATTTCCATCAGATGTGTATGAGAGTTCTCTTTTCCTTACATCTTCACAGCACTTGCTATTGTCAAACATTTTACTTTTGGCCAATCCCGTGGGTGTGAAATAGTATCTTATTTTTGTTTCAAGTCGCATGTTCCTGATTATCAGTGAAATGGACTGTTTTTTTTTTTCATAGGTAGCAACTGACTTTTTTTTTTTTTAAGATTTTATTTATTTATTTGAGAGAGAGAGAGAGAACAAGAACAGAGGGAGAGTGACAGCAAGAAGCAGAATCCCCACTGAGCAGAAAGCCTGGCATGGGACTTGATCCCAGGACCCCTGGTATCAATACCTGAACCAAAGGCAGATGCTTAACCGACTGAGCCACCGAGGTGCCCCAGCTACTGCCTTTCTTTTCCTGTGTATCATCTATTGAAATTCTTGGTCTATATACTTTCTGGGTTGTTTGTGTTTTTCCTGTTCATTTATAGCAGTTCTTTATACGTTTTGAATCTAATGATCTGGGGCGCCTGGGTGGCTCAGTCGTTAAGCATCTGCCGTCTGCTCAGGTCATGATCCCAGGGTCCTGGGATCGAGCCCCGCATCAGGCTCCCTGCTCAGCGGGAAGCCTGCTTCTCCCTCTCCCACTCCCCCTGCTTGTATTCCCTCTCTCGCTGTGTCTCCCTCTGTCAAATAAATAAATAAAACCTTTTAAAAAAATGAATCTAATGATCTATCTGTTACATAGCCATATGTAATCCAGATAATCCTGGTATATCTTCCACCTACATATCCCTCCCACCCACCACCACCACTAATGTCTATCTCTAACATTTTATGTATCCATGTCATGACTCCACACAAATACAAATATACATCCAAGCCTAGGAAATTTTAAACCAAGCTAGGAAGAGTTCTACTAAATATATAGATGCATTTTATATAGTCTTCTACCCCTAAGTAACCTCTTCCTTGAACAAAGGACATATTCTGAATTAGCCTAAATTGCAAAGAACTTTTGCATGGTAAGATCTGGACAACGCTAGTTTTGGATAAACACAGTTACTGTTACCCAAAGATCAGCCAGTTCAAATGGTCTCCTCAGAGAGGCCTTCTTTGACCTAGTGGGCAACAGAACTGTTTAAAATAAGCTGGCCAGGGACGCCTGGGTGGCTTAGTCATTAAGCATCTGCCTTCGGCTCTGGTCATGATCCCAGGGTCCTGGGATCGAGCCCCGCATTGGGCTCCCTGCTCCGCGGGAGGCCTGCTTCTCCCTCTCCCACTCCCCCTGCTTGTGTTCCCTCTCTCGCTGTGTCTCTGTCAAATAAATAAATAAAATCTTTAAAAAAAAAAAACTTAAAAAATAAAATAAAATAAATAAAATAAGTTGACCAGTCCTTTAAATGAAACTGGCCTTGTGGTTACTGTCTGACAGATCAAGGCGGAGCGGTCAACGGTGCCCTGTGCTCACGAATTGGCAGTGGTGTCTTGAAAAGCGAACATTAGTTTAAAAGACATTCTTTTATTTTTTTTTAAGATTTTATTTATTTATCTGACAAAGAGAGAGACAGCGAGAGAGCGAGAGCACACACAGGGGGAGGGGCAGAGGGAGAGGGAGAAGCAGGCTTCCCGCGGAGCAGGGAGCCCAATGTGGGGCTCCATCCCAGGACCCCGGGATCATGACCTGAGCCGAAGGCAGACGCTTAACGACTGAGCCTCCCAGGCGTCCTTAAAAGACATTCTAACTGCAAAAATAGTGTAGTAATTACAGGAGTAAATGGAGAGTCAAATTTTTCCTAAAACATCATCATTTTTAAATTGCCTATGTGCAGGAGTGTGTTAAGATCGTGAAGTTATGGGGCTCCTGGGTGGCTCAGATGGTTAAGCATCTGCCTTCGGCTCAGGTCATGATCCCAGGGTCCTGGGATCGAGTCCCACATCCGGCTCCCTGCTCGGCAGAGAGCCTGCTTCTCTCTCTCCCTCTGCAACTCCCCCTGCTCATGCTCTCTCTCTCTGTATCAAATGAATAAATAAAAAAAAATCGTTAAAAAAAAAAAGATCGTGAAGTTATTTATGGTATTTTCCCCCTTCTTTCTAGTGCCTAAATATTCTATAATAGAATTATACTATATTAATAATTACAAAATCATAATGAGAACCAAAACCAAAATGTAACCACTGTGATTAGGATTCTCAGTTTCTCAAGTAGGCGTTCACCTCGAGCGGGGGGAGACATCAAAGGCAGAAAAGTTTAAGGGTCTTTCCTATCTGCAAGCTTTTCAGAGTAAATTTGAAAGTGCTAGCAAACTGCAGACTTATCTAGGATCAGGGGAGGAAGTGGCCAAATGCTTTGACTGACTAATGTAGAGAGAAATAACTGGTGATGGAGTGGGGAACAGAATGGAGTGAGGAAGTAAAATGGTGGCTCAGCCAAGTTCAGAGGGTCCCGCACATGGTCTTCCTTTTAACTACAGTTCACACGTGGGAAGAAGTGTGTACAGTGCTAGGCCTTACCCCTTCCCCAGTTCTTGATCCCGGGGACCACACACATGATTGAAGTTTCCATTGAGGAATTAAGGCCTCCAAAGAAAATTTAACTTGCAGTAACTGAAGGTTGGCTCTTGGCTTAGAAATCCCTGGCTCCGAGAAAGACCTACCTACTATGCCCTTTCTTCGTTACACTACTGAAGTAGCTCTTGAGCTCCAGGTTACAGATGTGGCTACTGAGACTTAGTGAAATTAAGTAAATTTCCCAGAATATGGAGTGGCATATAGTAAGGTTGTTAATATTAAGTTCAGAACTGGCTCTTTTTACATGTAACTCCATTGATTGTTGAGGGGGAGAGGGGGAATGCACACTCTCTGGAGTGTGTGTGTATGTGTGTGTATGAGTGTGTGTGTCTAAGAGGGAGGTTGAAATATGCAAAGAAATCTTCTTTAAGGTGGAGGACATTCAGAGCAGTGGGGGGTGAGGTGTTTATATTCCATTTATCAGATGGGGGATATGGGTTAAGTCTCTATGGCCACACGTTCCTGCTCTGGCCCATTGGTGCTTTATATTTAATATAATCTTGCAATGAAATTATTCTCAGTTCTTTGTCATCTGGAGCTTCACTATTTCTCACAAGTAGCCACTATTTTTCTTCTGTATTTAACGTCGTAGTCTATGATCTGAATGTTTGTGTCCCCCACCAAATTCATGTGTTGAAATCCTAACCCCCAAAGGTGATAGTATTAGTAGATGGGGCCTTTGTGGGGTGATCAGTCCATGATGATGGAGTCCTTATGGATGGGATTATTGCTCTTATAAAAGCACAAAGCTCCCTAGCCCCTTCTGCCATGTGAGGATACAAAGAGAACTCCGTGGCCCAGAAGAAAGGCCCTCACCCAACCCTGCTGGCACCCTGATCTCAGACTTCCTGCCTCCACAACTGTGTGCAAGAAATTTCTGTTGTTCGTAAGCTACCCCAGTCTGTGGTGTTTCCTTATAGCAACCCAAATAGACTAAGACGCAGAAGGGAAAAAGGCATTCATGATATAAAATGGAAAATAATGCAATATAAGATTTTATATATATTATAATCTCGATTTTATTAAAATTTTTTTGCTAGTTCATGTTAGTACCAGAAGCAGTGCCCTGTAGTTGGAGACAGCAAGGGCTTGCAATCAGAAAAACTAAGGTGTGAGTATGATCTCTGCTACTCACTAGCTATATAAATTCAGCAAGTTTTATCTGCAAAATGGAGGGGGGTGGGGAAAAGAATTACATTTATTTTAGGGAAGCTGAATTAAATTAGCACTAATTCAAGTAAAATACTTGACACATGGAAAGCACTCAATAAATGATTTGATTACTATTTTGAGGAGGGAGTATAACGAGCCAGCTTCATGGTTGTATGACTGTGTAGTCACGTAGGATATAAAGCAATTGCCTGCCTGGTCCTTGGAAGGGCTCTGTACCTTGCTTGAATGCTCAGCTGTTGCCACCTTAAAATTCGTAATAACTTTTGAACAAGGGGATCTACATTTTCATTTTGCAATGGGCCCTGCAAATTATGTAGCTGGCTCAGGGAAAAGGCACACACACACACACACACACACACGCGTGCACGTGCGCGCACACACACAGAAGAGATTGAAAAGCAATAAAGCAGAATGTTAATAGTGTTTATTTTGAGTGATTTTACAGGTTCTTTTTATTTCATCCTTTATTCTTCTGTATATTCTACATTTTTCATACTTTAATCAGAAAAAAAGTGAATACATGTTCCTTTAGAAACTTCTCCCCATTTTGCAGATGAGTGAAACCAGGGTAACAGATAGGAAATGAGTCACCAAAGATCACAAAGCAGTCGATGTCGCATTACGACCAGGGCTCAGGAAACTGCACTTCCAGTTCTGCACCCCACTGACGTGGGTCTGAGTTACCCAAAGTTTTTCTAACAAGAATCTCTTTGGGCGTCTGGGAACCCAGCAACAAGCACACTCTGCAGAGAGGGGGCCCCCTCCGAAGCCCGGGGTCACCCACTCTGTGCTCATCTGCACGGGCTGACCTCCATGGGAGGTTCAGAAGTAGAAACCCCCATCCCTGTTCTCAAAGGGCTTATAGACTAGCTGTATAGGAAATAGTGGTATCAATACACTTGTGCGAACTCCAAATGTAAGAAGTGGTGGGGGCGGGGCAGGAACTGGCTGTCAGAGGAGAAACAGATCATTTTGCACAAAATCTTTTCAGTAGTCTATTTGTTCGCAAAGCAAACATGAGGCGTGCTGGAGTTTTGCTCCTTTTGATTTCCCCCAGTTACTCTCTGCAGGGGTTTCCAAAGGCGAACAGTGTGAGAAGAGGATCTAAATGCACAGGATAATTCGGTTCATGTGTTTCATAGTTCACGGAATTAAAGGTCTCTTTGACAAACTCCCACTGAAAAGGACTCTTCATGTCCCCTTCACAGTAGCTCAAGCGACAGACAGCTCACCCTGCACGTTGAGCTGATTTTTCCCTTCTGCGCTTTCTCTTGCCCTTCTGCTTCTCCCAATCAGAGCCTTTTTGTTCTGCGGCCCACCTTGAGGCTTCTGTGAACATCCCTGCGTTTTATCCCCACTTCACCTATCCCTTCCTCCTCCAAGAACCAGACTTAGCATTTAAGTTCCTCTCAGCAGCACAGAACATCTTCATAGCTGAATGCCTTTTACCAACCTCTAGAACTCACCTCTGGCAGAATTATGTAGTCCCAGACTAGAGGTTCTGGGCTGAGATAAAGGAAGTCAAGAGAAAGACTCAGACGTGTCATTCAGCCAGGCTTATAATGACGATATTCATAGGAAATTTAATATTAGCTCCATTTTTTAAAAAAATTTTTCTTTTTAAGTAATCTCTCCATCCAACGTGGGGCTCAAACTCACAACTCCAAGATCAAGAGTCGCATACTATACCAACTAAGCCAGCCAGGCACCCCGATATTAGCTTCATTTAATAAGTGCTTCTTACTCTGCGCCAGACAAGCAATTTGCTTTACATCCATGATTTGATTTATTTTACTCCTCACATGATCTTTATTTATTTATTTATTTATTTTAAGATTTTATTTATTTATTTGACAGAGAGACAGACACAGCGAGAGAGGGGACACAAGCAGGGGGAGTGGGAGAGGGAGAAGCAGGCTTCCCACTGAGCAGGGAGCCCGATGCAGGGCTCGATCCCAGGACCCTGGGATCATGACCTGAGCCGAAGGCAGACGCTTGATGACTGAACCACCCAGGCGCCCTCCTCACATGATCTTTATAAATGAGATACTTAAGATCCCTGTTTTTACAGGGGGAAAGGAGGCCAAGTGACTTGCTCAAAAACACAGCTCGTCAAAAGCCATAGGGCAAATCCTAATGTACACTCTGGACTTGGGGTGATTGTGATGTATCCATGTAAGTTCCTGAATTATAACAAACGTACCATTCTGGGCCCCCACGTTGATAGTGGGGGAAACTGTGCGTGTGGAGGGGCATGGGGCATTTGGGAACTCTCTGTATTATCTCCTCAATTTTGCTGTGAACCTAAAACTCCTCTATAAAATAAAGTCTATATTATAAAACACACACAACTAGTAAATAGCAAGGCTGGGGGTAAAAACTAGATCTGTCTCCTTGGGTTGATGATGAATTTCTGTCATCAACAACCTACTCAGCCCCACGGCATAGGCAGCAATAGCAATCGGGTGCGCACATGCGTGCGTGCGTGTGACGCCTATCGTACATCCCGCTGGTGTATCTCTGTGGGTGGCAGGGTTGGGGGTGTGTGTTAAGTAGTACCATGTGGAGGAACAAGAAAGGATTGGAAAGAAGAAATCTTGAATTGAGTCTTCACTCCATCACGTGGTGGCTGAGTGATCTTGGGCAAGTCACTTTGGTTTTAGTTTCGTCAATTGTAAATTGCAACTGGGTCATTGTGAGGGATAAATGAAATCAAATACATACAGAGTTCCTTGAAATTCTAAGCCACTATTCCCATGTTAGTTGTCATTCACACACTCACACACTCACATGTACGGACCGCTGTGATTAAAAGGGTAACCAAGAAATTCAGTTTCTATTTCTCTAATTTCACCTTCACCACTAAGCTGCCTCTGTCATCGGTCAGATGAAGTGCTGGGACTGCGACCTCCATCTCAGAGGGTTTGTTCCGTCTCTGAGCTCTGATTTTCACACCACTCAGAATCCCACTGCTGTGCGCCTGAGCCTCCTGCCCCCGCCCTCTCCCCCAGTCTTCAGAGCTGTATGCCGTCCTCGTGCCCCTTCCCCCATGGCACCTTCCAGCCTTCATCCTCCCCACACACCCAAGCCAAAGTCCTTCGTGCTCTTGGGAAATGGCGCAACAGCGACTCTCACTTCGTAGAACACTGTCGGCTGAAAAGGCCCCATGGGCCAGCATCCCATCTGCTGCTGGGGTAAGTGGCCATAATTTTGACGGTGCTTGTTAAATCTTCTTCCTATTTTTTTATTTTTTTAATATGTCATTTCATGTGACTTATGAATGCCTAGCCCTAATACACCCAAAGGCCTTTAGAGGCTTATAAACTATGCCACCTGCCCAAGAATACCAGTGGTGCCCAAGAGGTCCCTTAAGGGATAACTTGAGAAATAGTGGGTGGGACAAGAGTGAATATGACTCCAGGATCTGAGCAGCTTCACTTTAACCTGCCCCCCCTTTTTTTAGGGGTGGGGAGGAGTAGAGGGAGAGAGAGAATCTTAGGCAGACTCCACACTTGATATCACAGCACTGAGATCATGACCTGAGCCGAAATTGAGAGTTGGACGCTTAAACGACTGAGCCACCTAGGCACCCCTAACTTGCTTTATATTAACTTCTGCATAAGATTTCATTTTAAAAAATGAAAAAAGGGTTCCTTGCTTTAAAAAGTTTGAAAACCATCGGTGTCTCTCTCCTGTTACTAAGCAGAGATCAGTTAATACCCTCCCTTAAGCCACCAAGAAAGTGCCAGGCACCTTTTAACTTCATCACAGAGGTGAGAGGTGGCCAGTGTTCCATATCAACACGAAGAGGCTCCGTTCTTAATCATTCATCGAAGAGTGAGTCACAGTTAAAATCCCCCTACCCTGAATGCAAAAGAACAAAGGGAAATTTTACTCACCACAACCAAGAGCATCCCCGGGGCTCGTGGGGGCATTCCCATGAGACCTGTGTGTCCTGAGTTCCTATTTATGTCAAATCAAGCTTTTGCTTAATGAGCATCTATCAAGAGATGAGTGGCCAGAATGGGAGCATTAAATATGTTATGGCCAGTGTTAAGCAATGTGTTAAATATACCATATTTTGGCCTCAAGCTCCATTGTCCAATATGGGAGCTGTTAGCTATTTAAATGTAAATCTATTAAAATTAAATGAAAGTTAAACTTTAGATCTTCAGCCACACCACCACATTTCACGTGCTCCATACCTACATATGGTTGGCGGCTTCCAGGCTGAACAGTGAAGGTGAAAATGTTCTTAACATTTGGGTCATAGCAGAAAGTTCCAGTAGGCAGGGCTAACATCACCCAATCTAATTCTGAATTACCATTTGGCCAACCTGGGCCCCTCATCAATCCCTGAACTGGTAGCTCCCCAAAAGTTTCCCTTTCCATCCATCCTGGCCCTAGGGTTTCTGGAACTGAGTCTGGAAGTGGGTGAATGACTGTGTGAATGAGCATAAAGGATTTTGTAAGCATATTCTGAAGTGTGCCTTTAGTCTCAGTTCTGTATTTTGTTTGTTCTATGTCTGCCCTGCCTGGTCTCATTAGCAGAGATAACAGATAGGGATCATTTTTCCTAATAATTTTCTTTTCTTTTTCTCCTAATAATTTTCTAATTATATAAGTACTCCATTAGTGATCTTTAACTTTTACATATCAAAATTCAGACCAGGATCTGAGATGTTACATTGTCGCACAGGAAGTGACTAATAGTGTTAATAGAAACAGACTTTTAAGAGCTAAAGGCATCTTAGGACGCATCTTTTTTGACAGCTTCACTTTTCACAGAGGAGAATATAAGACCCAGAGAAGTTGAGTGACTTACCTAAGAACACACAGTACCTCAGAGCACACAGAGGAACCTACATCACCTGGTTTTCACCCTGGGGTTTTCCTCACTGTTCACCATTGAGGATCTTCTTTTTTTTTTTTTTTAAGATTTTATTTATTTATTTGAGAGAGAGAGAATGAGAGAGAGAGAGCAGGAGGGGGGGAGGGTCAGAGGGAGAAGCAGACTCCCTGCCGAGCAGGGAGCCCGATGTGGGACTCAATCCAGGGACTCCAGGATCATGACCTGAGCCGAAGGCAGTCGCTTAACCAACGGAGCCACCCAGGCGCCCCATTGAGGATCTTCTTATTGCTGGTGTCTTCACTACACTGCCACTCTTTGCTCCCCCTACCTAGCAAGACACCCCTAGGGTCTCACTGTAGGCCACGCATTCCATGACTACTTTCTGAGTCGCTCTGCTCTGAGTGTTTGTGCCTCTATCACTTCAAGCATATTCTAAAAAATATCCTCCCCAAGAGGCCGCTTCCCTAAAAATGTCCCCTGGGCTTCACACTGCAAAAGTCACCCTAGCAGTAAAGAACAAGAGAAACCTTTCCTATCGAGATTGGGTAACGTCCAGGTAGGGAGAGTTTCAGTACCACAGCCAAATGTCAGAGCACACTTCACAAAGGTTAACTTTCCATGCCTGTGTCTCAGAAGGGTAGGCATTTTGTGATTTTTATATCCCCATAGTTAGTGTTTAACATACTCTCCTTACAGTAGTGGCTCAGCTGTGACCTCTCAAGTGGGAATCAGGTTTAAAAGACATGGTCTGAAAGACTGGACATGGTTGTGATAATTAGACCTCCAGATTCTCTTTCTGTTTATATTCTAGAACAGAAGTCAGCAGACTGTGACCTGTGGGGCCAAATCTGGTCCACTATCTGTTTTTGTAAATAAACTTTTATTGGAACACGGCCATACTCATTTGTTTATATACTGTCTATGGCTGCTTTCATGCTACAATAGCAGAGCTGAGAAGTGGCAACAGAAACCATTTGGCCACTGAGGCTAAAAAATATTTGCTCTCTGTCCCTTTTCAGAAAAACATATTTGCTGACCCCTCCTCCAGAGTCACAGTAGATAAACCACTTTCCAAATCCAAATTTCCTTCCAAACGATGCTTATGAGGTAGGGGAAGGTCCAAATCTGGAAAGGCCTTACCAAACCAAAACCAAGCTGTTTCCTTTTAAAATCAATAGGAAATTGGGGCGTGGGGGTGGGATGGGACTATGTTCAGATGCTTTTCTGTTTGGTTTTCTTGTTCTGATTTCCTCTCTATTTAGCCAGATGCATCCCTATTATCTAAAGGATGATTGAGATTATCACAACAGGAATGCAAAGAGAAAGAAAGAGTTGGTATTTTGCTTCTGACATCCAAAATGAGGTTTTCCAGCAAGATGATATTTTGGTTGTGTTTTGTCAAGAATGAGAATTTTGTCAGGTTTTGCTGAGAATGGGGATTTTCTAAATTTCTTTATTTCCTCTTAGAATTATTACCATAACGTTCCATATAAGGCATGTCCCAACCAAACAGGAAGGGAAAGAAGACAAAGCCCGCCTTTTCTGATTCTGGATTATGGGAATTATGGGAAGAACTAAAGTAGAGAAAGAGAAAGCACGTATTCAGACATGTGTCTCAGTCTTTCTTCTCTGAGCCAAAATCCTGGATAAGAGCATGGACTCTGAATCCTAATTACCTGGGTTTGAATCTCGGTTCAACCTCAGGCAACTTAACCTCTTCGTGCTACTGTTTCCTCATCTATAAAACAGGGGTAATAATATTACCTATCTCGCAGAATTGTTATGGGAACTAAGTAAGTGATGTGTGTTAAAGTGCTTAGAATAGCATTTACCACATGCTGTAGTTTTGGGGGATGGGAGTGACGGCTATTACCCATAGATCTTTGAAGGAATGCTGACAAGAGAGTTGGCTCCGTCTGTCACTCCTATTTTGGAGTCTAGAAAGAGATCACCTTAAAGGCTACCCTTGCACTAGCTGGAGCAGCCACATTAAAGCAAATCCTTTACCAGAAATGGGGCTGAGCTTGCCTCTCTCCAGTGTCAGTCCGCAGCTCTCTGTTCCCGTGTACCTAAGGGAGAAGAGCTGTAGCCCAGTGTCTGGTAGGAGAGTGTAGAGGGGATCGTCTTAGAGGGGTGGGCCACTGAGCTGGTACCACGGGGACGGGAACACGTATGAGTCTTAGCAGGTCTCAAGATGGTCCACATCTCGGGAGCTGAGATAGGGCCAAGTCAACAAGGGAGCCCACAGGGTCCTGATGAGCAGAGAGAGAATGGACCATGAGTTATCCTGGCCACAGAC
The DNA here is from genome assembly GCF_029215605.1 of Mirounga angustirostris. Lineage (NCBI taxonomy): Eukaryota > Metazoa > Chordata > Mammalia > Carnivora > Phocidae > Mirounga > Mirounga angustirostris. Next base: position 100,787,817 of record NW_026991713.1, on the reverse strand, counting down.
ATCAGCCACCAACAGGAGTGGGAGGCCCAGGAACAGGCCCAGGAACAGTCTCTCCCCAGCAGTCACCAGCTCAGGGGGCAGCTCAGCCCCACCCAGCAGCTCCATCGCAGAAATTAGCAGAGGCTCCAGGGTACATCGAAAAGCCATCACCCCTCCACCTCCAAGTCTATATAAACCATACCCCTGTTCCACACACCCTAGATGCCTTCTTTGGGGGAGAGGAGTGGAAATTGGAAAGGCTAAGCATTCTCTCTAAACTGGACTGTTTACCGTTTAAATTAAATCCAACTGTGTTTATTAGACTAGACTGAAATGTGATCCTCATCCCGTTGACCAACCCTCCCACTCACCACATGTCTAGCAGTGCGGGGACATTACATCATTTAATAGAAACAAAGAATTGCCCCCCCCCCCCCAAAACACACACCTTGGGCAGCACATTTAAGTGTGGTGAGAGTAAATTTGTGACTCTGCTACTCTCCTCGCTCCCTTGAAACTCTGAATTGGATTATTCCCATTTAACACTGTCCCCATCCTGCGCACTCGCAGACATACCCACGCCCACACGAACACAAGCCGGTGTCTAAAACTAACTTCAGGGACCAGCCAGAAGAGTTTTAGGCTCTAAGGTAAACAAGAGAAAGAAAACCTTTCCAAAAAAAGACTCACTCCTGGTAGCTTTATTTTAAAAGTAGGGAAGAATGCAACGACTTGCATAAACAGAATTTGAAGGTATAACTTTTTCCTACTCTCTTTCTGTTGAATCAAGGGAGAAAATGAGGACATCAAGTAACCTGTCAATAAAAGTGTATTGCTTACTCTATAGAATAAGGCTTATGCTTCAGAGCCTATTAAGTCAACTACAGTTTTTTTTGTTTTTTTTTTTAACTTTCAGGGATAAGGGGAACAAGAGGAAGAAGTCTCTAAGCCTCGGTCTTGGGAATATGCTGTAGTCCACCCAGCCTTGGAGACTGGCAACCTCATTCAGCTCCACCAGTGTGAAGTCAGCCAGCATCCTCAGGCTGTTTTTCAATTTCCTTGATAAATCCACAGGGTTTCTATGCCATTAAGTAAAACTACTAACTCAAAGCAGGCTGAGTGACCTCGGCTGGCCCCTCTGGGGCTGGAGGGGCATTGGCGCCACTAAAGAAAACAATGCTGTCACTACAACTCAAAAGGCCACCTATCAATGTATCCCATGCCACCCCCAGGAGTGCATATGTGTGCACGCGTGCGCACACACACACGCACACGAGCACACAAGTGTATGCATGTGTACGCTTCCCGCAGGGGCTGAGGCCGGGACAGGCATCCCACATCCGATGGATGAATAGCAGGTCTGTCCCGCCCGCCGTGTGCTCTCTCCCACCCAAAGAGAGCAGTCGGGACTCAGACAGCAAAGCCGGGAGCAGCCCACGCAGTCTTTTAGCAGCACTGGTGCGTGTGAAGGCACTTGAGGGCAGCAAGATGGAATCAGAAAGAGAAATCATCGACCTCCAAGTAAGTTCTCTCTGGGAGAGAGCAAGGAGAGGGTGGAGATGGGGAGCAGCGGTAACGCTGAAGGAAGGAAGGATTAGCGTTTTGGTCACTTGATATTCTCCCCCTACCCCCCCTTTCTTTCTTTCTTACTCACCCCCTTCTCCAAATGTTCCCTAGGCTTTGTCTCTTTATTCTCTTTCCGTTTCCCTGTCTGGTTCTTTGCTTGTTTTGAAATATGTGAGAAAGGGATTGTTTAAATCCCTCTTGGCCTCTGCTTCCTCTTGTCAGTCAAAGAGCTAATTAGATTCGCGTTACCAGAAGATGATTTCACATTCGGCACAGATCTTTCCTCCAAACCCAGCACAGTAGAGACTTATTTGGGAGCTGCCGGGCCGTTCTCTGGAGACAAGGAAAGATAGGAGTTTTAGAGTTAAGAAGAGAGGCAGCTGGCCAACTTTGCGTCTTACAGGTTGGAAAAAACTGGAACCACTCCTCGGCTCTCTCCACAAAGCTCTGCTGTGTAGGACAGAGTGTCTTACTCGGCCAGGGCAAAAAAAGGGAAGCCAGTATAATCGGCTAGGAGGAAGCAGAGATGTGTGTCCCTGGCCACCTGGGACAGGCTGGGAGGGCATCAGATGTTCCGATCCATCATTGTAGGGGAAGGCAATGGGTGGTTGTGGTGTGAGGAGAGCCAGGTCCCTGGAACTGGCATTCCCTGACTCTGTCTAGTGGATGAAGTCAACCCTTCTGTGGGGATCACAGAAGTTGTATGGTAAAGTTTCATAGAGTTGGACAATTACAGAGTAGAGAAGGACTTCTGAGACCAAGGTTTTTGATCATGGCATCTGTCCTTCAGGCAAAAGCTTCAACAACACCCTGGTGTATGCTTCAGGTAGAAAAGGAGCTGCTGTGTGTGTTGGGCAGGGTGATGTGGGCCTGGCAGAGCCTCCGCCCCCAGCCCCACCACCCCTGAGACAAGACCAGGGAAGTCCTAAGATCACCCGGAGTACTGTGTCAAAACCATTGGTCCAGGACAACAGCAACACAGGGTCGTTTTCCCTGATTGTCATATAGCCCCAAACGTGGTCCCAACTCAGGGCTTGATGATTCTGCCGCCCAGAATACTCTTTTCCTTGGCTGGCTCCTTCTAGTACATTCAGATCCCAGCTCAAATGTTACTGCCTCAGGGAGACCTTCCCTTCACCCTCTGTAGAGGAACCCTCCTTTCAATTTGTCTTTATCGTTTGCTTTGTTTCTTCCATAGCCCTGCTCACTATATGAAGTTACATTGTTTGATTACTTATCCAATCTCATCAATCTCAGAACAGAAATGCGATTAGAGCAGGACCTCCTGTTTTTTCCATTGCTGTATCCCTAGTGCCCAGGGCGATGCTTGGTACACAGTAGTTGCTCAGACAATAAGTGTAAGTGGTTGACTTAAGGAAACCATGAGTTAGAGGGGATCCCCTGACTCAGAACCTCAACCCAGGTCTTCTGACCCTGGGGTGTATTTTTTTTTTTTTTTTTAAGATTTTATTTATTTATTTGAGAGAAAGAGAGTGTGTGAGCGCACAAGCAGGGTGAGGGGCTGAGGGAGAGGGAGAAGCAGATTCCCCACTGAGCGGGGAGCCTGATGCCGGCTTGGGCTTGCTCCACAATCCCAAGGTCATGACCTGGGCCGAAGTCAGACACTTAACTGACTGAACCACCCAGGCGCCCCCCTGGGGTGTATTTTCTTTTTATTTCCTCTAGTTCTTGCCTCCACTGGATCCTTAGTAGCTAAGGAAACAGTATTGCTCATTTTCAGTCTCTGAAGAACAAGTTTCTTATGCTCTGATGAGTTAAACAATCCCGAGCTATGGGCTAAAGACTCTACATTTGAAAGAACGATTCAGAAAGAAAGAGATAGGCGGACCTAAGGAAGAGAAAATTACTGGCCAGGCCTTGATAAATGTGTCTATTTCTAGCAGGTAACTGAAGTGTTAGGGTGCCCTTCTCTTCCTTGCTAGAGTTATGCTCTCTTCTCCTATTACACTCTTTTATTATATTCTGGTATCTTATTCCCACCTTCCTTTGGTCATTTATTTCTTTGGTTGGCCAGAAGGTCATCCATGAGTTTCCACATCTTCCTGTCCAGCTCTCTGGATCCGATTAGGTCTTGGAACCTTTTCAGGAACAGTCACTGCGATCTTCTGGGAAGAAGGCAAGTGAGGATTAAGGAGAGGCGGCAGTACCTGTCCCCTGGTAGTATGATTTTACCCTCTCCTCACGTGGCAGCTACCACAGAAAATCCAGAGGAAACACATATATAAAGACCCTAGAATATTATGTACAGAGTAAGTACTAGTCCCTCTGTTTCTGAGAAATGTTTTCCAGGGATGGTAAAGATATATTGACTGTAGCTAAGCCATTTCATTAACAGATATTTACTAATCAATGACTCTCTATTTCCCTCTGTGCTTGCTAGGTATGGAAAAGTGTTCTTATTTTATGAGGTCATTATGGTGGGTTGAATTCTGCTTGAGCTAAATAGTGCTACTCTGTTTTAAAGCCCTGAGACTAATTCTTTTTTTTTTTTTTTAAAGATTTTATTTATTTATTCATGAGAGACAGAGAGAGAGAGAGAGGCAGAGGGAGAAGCAGGCTCCCAAGGAGCAGGGAGCCCGATGTGGGACTCGATCCCAGGACCCTGGGATCATGACCTGAGCCGAAGGCAGACGCTTAACCATCTGAGGCACCCAGGCGCCCCCTGAGACTAATTCTTAAACTTGCAAATGTATTATTTACCCCAGGAAAGACAGCTAGAAAGTATGTGAATGATTTATTGTTTTCCACCCTGAACACCTCAAAACCCAAGTTCAAATAATGATGGCACAGTATTTAAACCAGGGCAACTCTCTTTACCGTATAAATATCGATCTCCCCCTTATAATCCTGATCTTGGAGACTTCATTTATGTTCAGTATATAGATTAATTCCTATTCCTCACTATCCCATTACCAAAACAAACCAAACCAAAGGGAGAACAAATATTTATTGAGCTTCAACACTGTACGAAGCACCCAATAAACCGTGATACCTGACCTTTGAAAGCTTATAATTAAGTGGAAGAAATATACACAACTTTAATATAGAGAAACTGTTCAGATAAAACAGTATTTCCCAAAAATGTGGTACAATACCACCAATGGGTAGTAAAGGGACTACCACTCGCTGAGAATTTTTTATTGGAATGGCCATCTTTATAGTTTTAGTGTGTATTACAAAAAAGGTAACGAATTCATCAAACCTGTGATTTCAAAATTTTTATTGCTCAGGATGAGGCTAAAATAAGTGGCATGATAGGTTTTAAGACCTTATTCAGACCTTGTGAATGTCACGGGCACACCCTGAACATTTTAATAATTATATCTGCCTTAACTGTTCAGAAGTGTGGCTGGCCTGCATGATATGAATCCCAGGTGTGTGTGTGTGTGCGCATATTGCCTCTTTCTTTTCATTGAAAGATTGCAAACAAGGTACAACTGACATTTGGGAAACTCTAATCTAAAAAAAAATAGCAATTGAACCCTTTATAATCAGTGTTGGAGGTGTTTCCGAGGTCCAAACCTGTGCGACTGGGATGGGTTCCTCTCCTTCCTCACCCTGAGGCTGTGGCATCCAAACTTCTGCCCTCTCTCTACCCTGAGTGCCAGCCCCGCCAGGGGGCTAAGGTGGCTCCTCTTCTAGGCTCTATACTTGACTAGCTTTCCATCTTTCCCCCAATCCCAGAGTCTGGATGTATAAAGGGTGGAAGACAATTGCTTTCCTCCCCTTCAACCAGTGTTGTAAGCCCACCCCAAAGTACAGAGTTCAAGCCACTCTCCTTGCTCCTTCCCAAAATGGAGCTCTTCTTCTGCTGACAGATTTACCTAAGTGGATGCAGTCCGCTGGCCCCTTTCTTCCACCTGTGCTGGATATTGAGGGTCACATGAAGATGGTCAAAGATGGTCTCTTAGGAAGGGAACGAAGACTTGTACACACTGAATGCAAATTCAAGGTGGAAAGGGTTAAGTACAGCAAGAGACAGAATGCAATGGGAGTGGAGGTAAAAATTACTTATGAGTAGAAGGAGGGTGATAGAAAAAGTACTCTGGAGGTATTTCCAAATGGAAATTCCAGAAAACAGTTTGGTAGTGTATATCAAGAGACTTAAAAATGACCCAGAATGGGGCACCTGTCTGGCTCAGTTGGTGGAGCATGTGACTCTTGATCTCAGGGTTGTGAGTTCAAGCCCCGCGTCAGGTGTAGAGATTACTTAAAAAAATACAATCTTTAAAAAAGAAAAATGACCCAGTAATCCCACTTCTAGAATGGGCCTAGTAATCAGACATGTGTTCAGATATATAAGGATGTTCACTGAAATATTGTTTATAGCAAAAAGGAGTATCCAACAATGAGGGAATGATTAAATAAATTTTGGTACATCTGTAAGTGGATATCATGAAATAATTTTTTCCAGTGTTTGGCAATAATATTTAAAGGAATACCAAAATGCTAATCATATGTAAATCAAAAAAGTAGGATACAGAAGTGTATAAACCTTTTATCCCAATTTCCTTTAAAAATCATATAGAGTAAATAATGTTCAGGAAAACTAGTCACAAGAAATACACCAAAATGTTAATGCTGGTTATTTTGGGGTTATAAATGACTTACTTTCTTCTTTTACTTCACTTTTATTTTTACTTTTCTTTCCTTTACACATTTGCACCAATGCATATATTTAGAATAGGAAAAAAACCTGTAGTTTAAAAAAGAAAATTAGAGAAGCAGATGTGCCTATATGCAAATGAGTAAATCTGTGAATATGAGCAGATATATACACACATATATATTTATTCCCGACTCTGATTACCATAGAAAATAAACAGCTGACTAGTCTTTTGTGTAAGTAGGCATCTCTTTGTAAGTGGCCGTCCCTCCTTTTAAAAGTTTTACATGGCATCTCCACTCTTGTTTTTTATGTCTCAGTATGCTTCAAGAACAGACTTTAGGGATGTGAAATCCAGGGACAGACCTGCAGACCACTGAGTTTCTGTGCAGCCCCTTCAGAGGGACAACATCAGATACAAGTAGGAGGGGGTGAGGTGGTTGCATCCTGATTTAAGTAGATCTTATACCTGACAACTGCAGTAACTTGTCCTTCTATCACCTAAAGAAAAATATAAAATCATTTGTATTCAGTAGAGAGACAGATACAAAGGTGATAGCTAGCTAGCTAGACAGATGACAGAAGGATTTGGGATGACTTCTTTTAGTCATCACTTAAACTTTGAATAAGACTTTGACCAGTAGAAGGTATTCCGGTGGTGAGAACAGCGACAACAAAGGCTGGAAGCAGAGCATCACAGGGTGTATTTGGGGAAGAACGAGTAGTCCAATTTGTTTAGGCTCTATGGTGAATGGGGGAAAAACAGTGGGAAATATGATTATAAAGGTAGGCTGGAACCAGATCATGATGGACGGTGAAGGCCACGTTACTCTCCTCAAGGATGAGCTGACCGGTGACTCTGGTGACTGATGTTCTTTGCTCCGCCAAAGCACCTGAGCTTGCAGGTGGGGATCCTGGAAAGGGGTGGGCAAGGAAAAGGAATGAGGCTATGCCTCCCTAGACCTAAGGTCCCTCCCAGAGTTGAGTTTCTTCCTATATGGGACCTGGAGGGGCCATTAGTCTAGTAGACCAAAGGACTTGTTTTATGGAAGAAAAAACCGAGTCCGGAGTCGTGATGTTTAACTAGGTCTTAGAATCCTCACATACAATCTGCTCAAAGTCAGCCATGACATTGGGCAGAGTATCCAATGGACAACAAAATACTCAATATATACCATATTTGTTGACTAATTCATAATTCAGTTTGCCATGCACAATGAGAGGCTCTTCCAAATACATGATGGAATCTAATCCTCCTAACAACCATCCAGTGGTCCTTACTCCACCTTTAATGGAAGAGGAAATGAAGCTCAGAAAGGTCAAGTACAAGATAGCAGAGCAAGAAAGTGGCAGGGCGAGGACTCAGACCTAGTTTTTCCATTTGCTATACTCTAGCTCAGTGGTTTTCTTTTCTTTCTTTCTTTTTTTTTTTTTGAATTCTTGAATCTTTATTTTTTTTTCAATTCAATTAGACAACATATAGTATATCATTAGTTTCAGATGTAGCGTTCAGTGATTCATCAGTTGCGTGTAACACCCAGTGCTCATCACATCACGTGCCCTCCTTCATGCCCATCACCCTCCGTGGTTTTCAAATATGGTCGCTGGAGCAGCCGTACCCCGTCACATGGGAACGGGTTAGAAATGCAGATTCTCAGTTCCCACTCCGGACCTACTAAATCGGGAACCCTGGCGACCGGGCCCCAGCAATCTGTATTTTAACCAGTCCCTTGGTAATTTTGATACACTCTGAAGTTTCAGAATCACTGCCCAGATACATTGCTGACTGGGTGTGGGGGGGTTGGGGTGGAGGCTCCAAGCCTGGGCCTCCTTCCTCCCAGGCAATCCCAGATAAGCCAGCGGGTAGCACTTGTGCTGGACCTGGAGTAAAGGCAGGGATCAGAATCAGGCAGGGTTGCCGGCAAAGCAAGAGGCCCAGGCTGGATGGGATGCCAGGCAAGAGGAGCTCCCTGTCACTTTCTGAGAGCACAAAGGATCTGAGTCCCTTGTTTCAATATGGGGGCACCGCCGCCCTGCTATATACCTGTGGGGATTTCTACCCATTCGATGAGAGATGGTGTGGGCTGACTCCAGCCTGGGGAAGAGCATGTTAGACAAGCCTCGGGAGAGGAAGCGGAATGAAGGGCCCAGGTGAAGAGGGATGTCTCTGTCCTGTCACCTGGCCTTGCCTCACACGGAGGGAGAAGAGCAACCGTGGGCAAGGGTGGGACTTGCCCATAGGGCACAGACACCCGGGGTGGAGGTGAGGGAGGACTCCCTTCCTGTAGGGGTGGAGCAAAGAGAGCACAGGAATGGGGTGGGGGGGAGGAGGAAGCCGGGCCGGGGCAGCCGCCAGGTGGGAGTGAGCTGCATCCTGCAATCTGGAGCATCCGGACGCGAAGGCTAACCCGAATCCTAAAGCCAGCCGTGAGCCTCAGAGCTGGCCGCCCCACCGCCAAGGGAACGGAAAACCCTGGGCCTCTGCAGAGGTGAACTCCGTTTCCAAAGCCCCGTGCAGGGAACCGGGACTGCTTAGCCCCAGGCCCAAGACTCTGGCCTTGGTCTTTGTGTGTGTGGGCTGGCCTTGTCTCCCAGGCACCGAGCCCAGGGACTCATCTTCTGCCTGGGCACCCATTTTCCGTCCTCATCTGTACACAGCTGGGCTGGTGTCATTCCCGCGGCCAAGATTTCCACACCCACCGCCCTTCAGCGGCAGTTTCCTAGAGATGTGACCGCCCCGTGGTAGGATTCAAACAGGGCTGCTTCCGGTCCGAGGGAGAGCAGGGCAGGGCGAGGCGGGGCGGGCAGTGTTGGGCCTTTAATGCCGAGTCCTGTCGGTGTCTCCCACTTTTCACAGCCGTCTATATCCTTTAGTGCTCATCCACATGCCTTGCGCTGAACTGCCTTCGACAGGGTTTGGGGTGGGAGTGGGGAGCAGCTATCCTGCAAGGCCTGGGACTTGTCCTGGTTGCCACAGCAGAACCTCTGGGAACCGGATCCCAGGCTGCTCCCAGCAATCGCTGCCAAGCCAGCTCCTTCCCAGCCCCGTGGAACCTTCAAGCTGCAAAGCTTGGTGCTTTCAGGCCCTCGAGGAGCAAGAATTGGACAGGAGCTCCAAATCCTCTGTCCAAGCTGAGATCGCACGCGTAGGGAAACATATCCCGCTGGTTGTGGGGGTACCTGAAGAGGAGGCAGGATGGGACGGAGGAGAACTAAGGGTGAGATGCGGTTTCCAGTGGCGTCCCAAACCCCAAGAGTTCAGTGTGGCCTGTAGGGTCCCCACGTGCTTTTCCCAAGAGTAGCCACTGAGACCTGAAGATGGAGAGAGAGAGAGAAGCAGAGAGACAGAGAGCAGCCCTGTTATTTTGTTTTCCATTCTCCACGTGATCTGCAGTACTTTTCCTCCTTCCCATTAGAAGTCGGCCTCCTCCCCTACCATCCTGATGTGACCTACTTATCTACTCCCTTTAAAGGGAGGTACTCTGGAAGGCATCCCAGTCTAGGGCGGTTCTGTCTGATTCTCAAAGAGACAAGCTGTCTCTTTAATGAGGGAAATCCAGAGGCGGTAAACTGGGGGTGGGGGCGGGGGGGGCGGGGCAAGGTAGCAGGGAGGTTAGGGAAGGTTGGGGAAGAAAGGCAATGGTGGAGAGCCAGGAGAGTGGGTCCGCGGTGTGGCTTTGACATCATGATGGATTTGTGCCATGACTAAGGGAAATGGGTTCTGGACCGGCTAAAGACTGGTGGAAGCAGCAGATGTTGACGGCTGGAGAGAGTGCGCACAAAGAAGTAAAAATAAAACAAAATTCCAGCTCTTGCAGGTTTCCCACTTTCTGCTGCTAGTTCACTGAGCTATCTAATCTCTGAGCCCCAGTTTCCTTATCTGCAAAATGGGGATAATAATTTCTACCACAGAAAATGGATGAAAAGATGAAATTATTTATCCCAGCCTCTGTTCCTGCCTCAAGAAAACCCAACCAGGTCTCAGAATAATGGCACATATATAATAACAGCTGCCTCTTGTTTAAAAGTACCTATTCTGTGGGAGGCACTGTATATAAAGTTTAAATTCCAGGAGGAATGTATTATGCCCAATAAGGAATCTGAGGCTCAGAGAAGTTAAAGCACTTAACGCAAGGTCACACAGCCAGCAAGTCGCAGAGCCGAGGCAGTCTGCTTCAAGTGTGTGCTCTTAACACACCTCCCCGAGACTGTAAAAACCCCAGCCTTCTTGAGAAAGGATTTGTCCCCAGATCTTAAGTAAATCTGGAATGCTGAGTCAGATAGGGGCTGGAGGAATCAAACAATAATTGGGTTGTATAAAGCTATCATTTTATGCTAATCTTGGCACCAAGGAGAGATTGTCTTGCAGTCTGGAAGTCTATAAATGCCTATCTGGTCTCCAGCCACTGGCCCTCCAGCCTGGCCTCCCTCCAATCCATTCTCTTCACTGTAGCCCCAGAGAACATTTTCCTGCTTCTATCAGTGGTTCCCAGCTGCCCCCAGGATTACATCCAAACCCAGTGTGGCCAGGGCTATCTTGTCCTTGGTAGGCCCTAGGCTTGGGAGGCCCTACTCCATTTTTATCAAATATATTAAAGTATACCCCTATCGTTCACTAAATATGAATTTTTTAATGTAAAAATTTTGAAAGGGTTTTTAATGATTTGAATGTTGAAATGACTCAAACGCTCAGTTTTCGCATGTAGGTGCCACTACATTTTTTTCAGTTCTCAAATAATTGGGGCCTTTGGAAAGCTCATGAGTACTACTTACACACATGGTGTCTAATAGGTGAAGCAGCCCTCGCTGCAGCCCCTTGCCACTTTCCCTGCATGCCAGGCGTTTGTAAATACTGTTTTCCTTGGCTTAGAATTGGGTTTCTTCTTCCACAACTATACCTGATCACACCATTCCCCCCTCCCTCATTGCCCTGCAGTTTATTTGACCTTAGTTCATAAGTGCTTAACCTCTCAGCTTCCTTGTCTATAAAATAGGAATGTGATACCTACTTTATAATGCCTTTAAGAGGGTAAAATCAACTAACACACCAAAGCCTTGCTATACAAAGTATGATTCCTGCACCATCACAGGGGAGCTGGTTAGAAATGCAGAATCTCAGGCCCCACCCAGATGTACTGATCAGAATTCTCCAGGTGACTGGAATGCACATTTAAGGTTGGGGAGCACTAGACTACAGCACTTAGAACAATGCCTGCTACATGATAAACAATACATGCTAGCCATTGTTATTATTATTGTTGTGCTTCTTAAAGGTCAATTTTTCATAGTTGTCTCCAGTTTCCCTTCTGACCCTACTTTTAATAACCTCCAAACTCTAGTTCAGTGCTTTTCAAATGGAGCCCCTGCTCCACACTTGCATCCTGGGAGCTGGACCATGCCTGGCATTTCAGCCAAATGCTGAGGTTACAGTCAAGATCTCTTTCCTACTACATTCAGGTAGCTTCCCGCCATCTACAGAGGGAGATAGCTAAGGAAATTGCAACAGGCTGTGTCACGAGGACTACCAAAAAAGGGATACAGGGGTGCTGTCAGGGGCAGCTGACCTACACTTATCTAAGACCTAAAAGGGGAGTTGGCCAGTGGTCTCCACAGTGGACTGACTGCTCCTACGGGGTAAAAGGGCCTGAAAAAGTTATCTTTGCTCTAAGGGATAACTACGGCCCTTGCTGTTTGCTCCCCCAAACAAACAAGGGAACCCATGGGGGTTTGAGTCTAGACACTACTTGGCGTCCTGGTATGAAGCCCAGTCACGTAGAAAAAACTATGGCTTCGTTGCAAACCGGGCCTTCAGAAGTTGTACAATCTCTCTCTCAGAAACTTGGTTTCCCCGTTTCCAGAACTAGAATAATGATACCACCCCCCCTAAGGGGCGGGGGGGGGGGGGCGGTGGAGATTGTGAGGATTAGGCGAGAGGACAAAAGTCAAGTTGCGGGCACGTGGTAGGGGCGGGATCAAGTGTTCCTTCTCGAGGAGAAGGCGGATTTAGGCCTGAGGGCCGGAGCTTCTGAAACCGTAAACAGTCCTGATACTTGCAAATCACCACCCTCCCTTCCCCTCCTCCAGCCCGGGCCTGGAGGCTGAGGTCCGCTGCGGGCGTGCTCGGTCTCTCGACTGCGGAGTCGGCCCGCAGCTGGAGGGGACGGGGTCAGTTAGGGTCACAGGTGGGCTGGTTTGGGACGGAAGAAAAGGCGCAGTGTTTGGGGGCAGCCCTCGGTGGATGCTCTGAAAGCTCCAGAACAGAGCCGGCAGTGTGGCCACGGCGAGCCTCGGGCAGCCGGCCTGCCCTTAGGAGGTGCGCTCACTGGCAGAGGCCGCCCTGGGAATGTGAATATTCCTTTCATGAGGAGACCGCGTCCGGGAAGGGCCCCCGGGGGAGCGCGCCGTCCCCTGCCCCAACTGGCCCGGGCGCCTGGGGGGGACGGCTGAAGAGGCCGCGGGGGAGGCCCGCGCCGCGCGGACCCCTCACACCCCCAACCCGGGCCCGCGGGGCGGGGCCGCGGGGGCGGAGGGCGGGGCCGCGGGGGCGGAGGGCGGGGCGAGCTGGCGGCGGCGACCGCAGGTCAGCTGACTCCCGCCGCGCGGGCGGAGAAGGGGGAAGCCGGCCGAAGGGCTCGCTGTCGGGGGACTTTTGGCCTTGAGCTTTTGTTTCGCGGCTGTCCCTCTTCCTTCCCCTGCAGAAGGCCGAGGGTCGTCCTCACCCTTTGCTGAAGCAAAACACCCCCTGCCCACCCCGGCTCGGCCCAGCCTCCGGCTCCGGTCCTGACCGTCCGGCTGGCTTCGGGTCCGGGGAAGGCCGAGGGGCCCCTTCCTGCTTCTCCCCCTCCCCGAGCGCACTTGCGGATCGCGGTGGGTGGAGCCGGGTCGCGGCTATTTCGGTTCCTCCTTCGCCTGGAGTCCTCGGTTTCCTGCTGAGTTTCCCTTAGGCATCCCTTCGTTGTTAATAATAATAGCTACCATTTTCTGAGCACTTTATATCAAGCAGGCACTTTACATATTTACTTTTCTATTTCAGAGCAACTTTGTAGTTATCGTTAACCCCAATTTACAGATGAAAAAACTTGAAGTTCAGAGAAGTTAATTTGCTGAAAGTCACAGCAAGCGAAGAGTTCAACGGGGATTCACATCCTAGGCTGTCTGACTCCATCGCTGGGCACTTTCCCCCCTGTCATGCTCTCCGGGTGAGGCCTTTGCCAGGAGCATGTTGAAGACTGATGGTGGGCAGCCAAATTCTACCCTAAAGCCACATTGTCTTCAGAAACACTTTTGGGGGGCGCCTGGGTGGCTCAGTTGGTTAAGCGACTGCCTTCGGCTCAGGTCATGATCCTGGAGTCCCGGGATCGAGTCCCGCATCGGGCTCCCTGCTCAGCAGGGAGTCTGCTTCTCCCTCTGACCCTCCTCCCTCTCATGCTCTCTGTCTCTCATTCTCTCTGTCTCAAAATAAATAAATAAAAATCTTTAAAAAAAAAAAAAAAAAAGAAACACTTTTGGGGGCTAGACTAGGAAATAACCTAGCTCTGGGGCAATATTAGAAAAGATTCCCCGAGCGCCTGTTTGTTCAGCACAGAGATCTAATCAAAACTAGTGATCTGGAACCGTGAGAGGCATCCTGGCTTAGGGCACATTCCTCCTCCCTTGCGCATACCCCTTCTTCTCCCCTTCATCCTGCCGAGAAAGAACAAGCCATTGCCTTTGTCCAAAGCCTCTCCAATTGGAACTCACCTGTAAACCAAGCATAAACAAAAACAATCTTGAGAAGGGGAAAGTGAGGCACCGGGAGCAAATCAATACAATCGCTTTCTGGTGCTCGGAGTGCTTGAGAAGGACAACAGTCTCCCAGGTCCCATCCTCCTTGTGCTCCTCAGAGTAGACACATCTCATGTCCTCAGAACAACTTCTCAGTGAGAGGGTAGGACTGTTTGAGAAGCAGCTCTGAAAGCCAGAGAGCATTATGAAAGACAAGGATTTTTGTTTTGATGAGACATCAGTAAAGGCAGGGGCTGGTGTTTAGTATTTTAAGATAGAACAAGCAAATTGTCAAATAATTCCACCTCGTAAACATAATTACATAAGAGGGAAGCCTGAAACCCACCTGGAGGACCTATATCAGAAGATCCCTGGACACAGGGCATGCAAACAATTTATGATCACTTCTCACCCCCATTTCCAACCTACAGCCCTCCATTCCTCTGCTACTGAAATTAGAACAAGTCTGCAGCAGTGAAGTGGCGGCGGGGGGGATGTTTTTTTTTTACATATGAGTAAACACAAACAGGTCATTTAAAAATAAGGAATACCATTGAAAAGGGAGGAAACGTTACTGACTAGCTGAGCACAGAAGGTTCTGGAACCATGAAAAGGGAGGTCTGAGCCAGCCAGCAGGGCTGTTTCTCTATAGTGTATTGTACTAGAAGAAATACATTTTAACTTTTCTCTGGCCAGGAGCCCTGATATTTACCCTTTCTTTAAAGCTTCAGTTTCCACATTTGGAAAATAAGGACTTTGGATGTGAGGGTTCCTAAGCTGCCCCCAAGTTTGGAAACTCCTGATTCTGCAATACCCATATTTTCATTAAGTGATGCTCAACTCCTCCATCTCAATAACATGTTAATCATCTGACTAACTGCTCAGCTTTCCGGCTTTATGAGATCATCACTGCCCGTTCCAAGTGCATTTGGCTGCCAGAGAGCAAACATTCCATGTGTGAACTGGGGATACATATTGCTGTGATAATAGCTGGCAAATTTGAAGCATGCTGATTTAATCTGAAACAGCACTAAGCTCCAACACACTATTGGGGACCTGGGCCTGGAGCAAAGCGTCCTAATTTGCTTTCAGGTAGCATCCGTCAGAATGCCTCAGGGCTTTGAGAAGGTAAAATATGCCTACCTACGATCCTCAAAAAGTTCTCTGGTCCACGCCCCACCTTCCATCAGGTAGGATTCGTTACACCTGGACCATCATCAGCCTTGCCTATGAGGCGGAGGTTCCACCTGTGATGATCCAAAGTTGGGACTACCACCGTCCTCAGGAGGCACTTGCCAAGGAAATCTATGTATATCGCATGACTAAATACAGACATGGCAAATGGTCATGATCTCTCAGTAACAGCCCACACATACTTTCCAGAAGGCATCAGTAGCTCCTTATAGGTACCTCGGAACTTCAAATCCATAGATGAGGCCATAGGTTAAGGTGGGGAACAGGATTTTTTTTTCCCTTTCCAGTTAATTCTCACACAGTGATCTGAGTGCCATCGTTGAGGCATACCAAAGATGTAGAAACACAGAGACGGTAGGAGAGGGGTGGGGAAAGAGGCCATTGATTGGACACCTTTAGCATAGTGGTTAAGAATAGAGGCTCTAGAGCTGGACTGCTTGGGTTTGAATCCTGGGTCTTCCACTTCCTTGGTGTGCTGTCTAACCTAAGGTAAATTACTTAACCTCTCTGTGCCTCACGTTCTTACAGGACTATTAATTCCCGTAGAACACTAAGAACAATGTCTGCTTCATGTCAGTGCTACATAAATATAACATTATTGCAGGAAGTCCCATGTTAACTGCCTTATTACTTAACATTAACAGCAGTTCTTTTTGAAAAGGAAATTACTGAATTCTACTCCACTAGTTATAACAATGTCTGTGGCCAGGGGAAAAAACGAGGAAGGAAATAAACAGATATATAAACCAAACCCTTGTTTCTTCTACTAGTCCCTTCTGCATAAAGGGTTTCATACTGTACCTGATAGCTTTTTCTCTTTTTGACACACTAATATGAATTGGAAGTCTCTCCATGTCGGAGAGATTCTTTTTAACTTCATTCTTTTTCACTGCTGTGTGGTAATATGGGTATAGAATAGATTATTTACACAGTCCCGTATATTTCTTGTGTATCTCATGTTTACTGTGTACAGTACCAAATGTGGGAGGGAAGCATAGGTGGTAAAGTAGCCTAGACCATAGTTCTCCAAGAAGCTGGTGGGGAAATTCGGGACTTAGACGAAATCATCACAGACCAATACAAGAGGTTATGTAATAAAATATTAAATGGAATTCAAAACTAAGTGTCATGCTTGTGATTTAATAGGAAATAACAATACATTGTGTATCACAATGGAGCCTAGAGCCTGCCACCTGGCTGGGATAGAGAGGAAATTCACCCATTAGTTCTCATTCTTCCAGCCTCATTGAAAAATGACTCAAGACAAGAAAGACAAGTCTACACTCCCTTAACAAGCCGAAACACAGCGGAACACTGGTGTCTCAGCTAGAGGTGGAATGCGGCAGGCCTACACATTCTCTTGCAACTCGTTGGGCATGTGGGCAGTGCCTCCCTAGAGCAGTGCAGGGGTTTGTTCTCACCTCAGCCTCTGGTAGAGGCTCCTATTGTTCTCCTTGAATCCCAAGTGGTGCAGGTAAGCTCTTTAAGGCACAGCGACTCTGCTCAAGGAACCCATGTGAGAACTTTTTTTTTTTTAAAGTAGGCGCCACGCCTGGTGTGGAGCCCAATGTGGGGCTTGAACTCATAACCCTGAGATCAAGACCTGAGCTGAGATAAAGGGTCAGATGCTTAACCGACTGAGCCACGCCGGTGCCCCGAGAACTCCCTTTCTTGAGATCCTCAGTCCTTTGTTTGGCTCTGCTTCCTTTGGAAGAATTCACAGGGTTGTGAGAGCAGTTGCCCCATGGGGCCTAGTTAGGGACATTCTGTGCTTAGGTATTCATAAGCTTTAGCCAAGGCTGTATTTCTTTTACCCCACCCCTAAGCACAAATCACTACCTAAACCAGTAACACCTGGTTGCCACAGAGAATTAGATTGTGTCAAAGCCTATACTTGATATTCCTTCTGCAAGGCCCTACCCAGCATCATCTCAAGACCTTGGTTGGGGTAAACCTTTTGCCTCTATCCTTGACCACCTGTACTTCCATGCTTGCCTTTCTGTCTATATTGATGGGATAGTTGATAGTCAGTTAATAGAAAAATATTTATTAGGCATTTTGGCTCTGTACAAAGCATGGGGTTGGGGATGCTGGCAGAGGGAGAGTTCTAAGAAAAGTGAGACGGGACGCCTGGGTGGCTCAGTCCATTAAGCATTCAACTCATGATCTCAGCTCAGGTCTTGATCGCAGGGTCAGGAGTTCAAGCCCTGCACCGGCCTCCACACCAGGCGTGGAGCCTGCTAGGAAAAAAAAAAAAGAAAGTGAGACATGGCCTGGGCTTTGGGGGCTTAAAACACAAGAATGCCACACAGTAGATCCTGAAATGGTCAAGGAAGACAGAGCAGATGCTATGTGCTTTGGGAGGGCAGAGAAGCAAGCCCGGAAGGGAATGGGGGGCCCAGTCAAGAGTCACTGTTGTTGGGGCGCCTGGGTGGTGCAGTCAGTTAAGCGTCTGCCTTTTGGCTCAGGTCATGATCCCAGGGTCCTGGGATCGAGTCCTGCATCGGGCTCCCTCACCGGTGGGGAGCCTGCTTCTCCCTCTGCCTGCCATTCCCCCTGCTTGTGCGATCTCTCTGTCAAATAAATAAATAAAATCTTTAAAAAAAAAAAAAAAAGAGTTGCTGTTGCCAGGAGCATCTAGTCTCACCTCCCAAATACTCCATGCCAGCTTCTTCTGGCAACCCTGGGGAGTCAGTGCAGTAAAACGGAATAATCCACTGTGGCAAACAGATCAATATTTTGCTCACGGATTCACAGAAAGTCAGTGTTTCCCTGATCATTTGGGCACCAACATGACTAGACTATATTTTTCCTGTAATATTTTATTTTCCAATAAAGAAAAGTAGAAAAACTGGATCAATGAATATTTGTAAACTCTTCCCCTTCATTCAACAATTTTGCTATATTTACTTTATCTCTTTTTATAGATGAACCCTCTTCCCCATTAGGAAGGAAGTTGCAGACATCATCCCTAAATACTTTAGCACGTATCTTCCAAGAAGGGTATTCTTCCACCTAAGCCCAATGTTAACTATCACTGGAGAAATTTCACATTCATATACCGTTCATATTCACTTTTCCCAATTGCCACACAACAATGACCTCTAGAGCTCTTATACAATCAAGGATTAGTCATTGCATTGGGCGTCTTTAATCTGCACAGCACCCTACTCCCTTTTTTTGTCCTCTCATCATCTTGACATTTCTGAAGAGTGCAGCTGAGTCGTTTTGTAGAATGACCCACATTTTTTTTTCTTTTCAAATTTTTTATTTAAATTCTAGTTAGTACCCATCTTTCATCTAGCCCATCCCCCACCCACCTCCCTCCATCAACCCTCAGTTTGTTCTGTCATTAAGAGTCTCTAATGCTGGGCGCCTGGGTGGCTCAGTTGGTTAAACGACTGCCTTCGGCTCAGGTCATGATCCTGGAGTCCTGGGATCAAGTCCCGCATCGGGCTCCCTGCTCAGCAGGGAGTCTGCTTCTCCCTCTGACCCTCCCCCCTCTCATGCTCTCTCTATCTCATTCTCTCTCTCAAATAAATAAATAAAATCTTAAAAAAAAAAAAGAGTCTCTAATGCTTTGTTTCCGTCTCTCCTTTTTCTTTTCTCCCCCTTCCCATATGTTCATCTGTTTTGTTTCTTAAATTCCACATATAAGTGAAATCATACAGTATTTGTCTTTCTCTGACTGACCCTATTTCATTTAGCATAATACACTAGCTTCATCATGGCGTTGCAAATGGCAAGATATCATTCATTGCCTTTCTGTCTATATTGATGGGATAGTTGATAGTCAATAGAAAAATATTTATTAGGCATTTGGCTCTGTACAAAGCATGGGGTTGGGGATGCTGGCAGAGGGAGAGTTCTAAGAAAAGTGAGACGGGACGCCTGGGTGGCTCAGTCCATTAAGCATCCAACTCATGATCTCAGCTCAGGTCTTGATCGCAGGGTCAGGAGTTCAAGCCCTGCACCGGCCTCCACACCAGGCGTGGAGCCCGCTAGGAAAAAAAAAAAGAAAGTGAGACATGGCCTGGGCTTTGGGGGCTTAAAACACAAGAATGCCACACAGTAGATCCTGAAATGGTCAAGGAAGACAGAGCAGATGCTATGTGCTTTGGGAGGGCAGAGAAGCAAGCCCGGAAGGGAATGGGGGGCCCAGTCAAGAGTCACTGTTGTTGGGGCGCCTGGGTGGTGCGGTCCGTTAAGCATCTGCCTCTTGGCTGAGTAATATTCCATTGTATATACATCACATCTTCTTTATCCATTCATCAGCTGATGGACATTTGGGCTCTTTCCATCGTTTGGCTATTGTTGATAATGTTGCTATAAACATTGGGGTGCATGTACCCCTTTGAATCTGTATTTTTGTATTCTTTGAGTAAATACCTAGTAGTGCAATTGCTGGGTCATAGGGTAGCTCTATTTTTAACTTTCTGAGGAACCTCCATACTGTCTTCCAGAGTGATTGTACCAGTTTGCATTCCCACCAACAGTGTGAGGGGTTCACCTTTCTGTCACTCTTCGTTCTTGCCAACACCTGTTGTTTCTTGTGTTGTTAATTTTAGCCATTCTGACAGGTGTGAGATGGTATCTCATGGTTTTGATTTGTATTTTTCTGACAATGAGTGATGTTGAGTATCTTTTCATGTGTAAAGATTTTTTAAAAAGTATTTTTATTTATTTTATTTTTTAAAGATTTTATTTATTTATTTGACAGAGAGAGAGACAGCGAGAGCAGGAACACAAGCAGGGGGAGTGGGAGAGGGAGAAGCAGGCTTCCCGCTGAGCAGGGAGCCCGATGCGGGGCTCGATCCCAGGACCCTGGGATCATGACCTGAGCCGAAGGCAGATGCTTAACGACTGAGCCACCCAGGCGCCCTAAAAAGTATTTTTAAATAATCTCTACACCCAACGCGGAACTTGCACTTACAATTCCAAGATCAGGAGTTGCATGTTCTACCGACTGAGCCAGCCAGGTGCTCCTGGGCTGATTATTTCCTCATGATTGGATTCAGGTGCTATTTCTTTCTTTTTAAAAATTATTGTGGTAAAATATCTGTACCACAAAAGTTATCATTTTAACCACATTTAAGCATACAATTCAGTGGCATTGAATACATTCATAATATGTACAATCATCACTACTACCTATTTCCAGAATGTTTTCATCATCCCAAACAGAAATTCCATACCCATTAAACAATAACTTCGCGTGTCCCCTACTCTCAGCTCCTGGCAACTTTCTATCATTCTACTTTCTATCTCTATGAATTTGCCTATTCGAGGTATCCCATATAGTAACATACAATACTTGTCCTTTTGTGACTGGCTTATTTCACTTAGTATACTGTCTTCAAGGTTCATCCATGTTGTAGCCTGTATCAGAATTTCCTTCATTTCTAAGGCTGATTAAGATTCCTTTGTATGTATATACCACATTTTGTTTACCCACTCATCTGTTGACAGACAAATGGGCTTCCTCTAACCTTTGGTTGTTGTGAATTTTGAATACTATGAACATTTGTGTACAATTATCTGTTTGAGTCCCTGCTTCCAATTATTTTGGGCATATACCTAGGACTGGAATTGCTGGATTATATGGTAACTCTATGTTTAACTTTTTGAAGAACCACCATACTGTTTTCCATAGCGGCTGCATCATTTTACATTTTTACCAGCTTCCAGTTCTCATGAGGTTTCCCATTTCTCCACCTCCTCACCAATATTTTTTCTTTTTTTTTTTTAAATAATAGTCATCCTAATGGGTGAGAAGTGGTAGCTCAATGTGATTTTGTTTGTTTTTAAAGATTTATTCATTCATTTATTTATTTATTTTTAATTTTTTTTTAAAAGATTTTATTTATTTATTTGACAGAGAGAGACACAGTGAGAGAGGGAACACAAGCAGGGGGAGTAGGAGAGGGAGAAGCAGGCTTCCCGTGGAGCAGGGAGCCTGATGCGGGGCTCGATCCCAGGACCTGGGATCATGACCTGAGCCAAAGGCAGACGCTTAATGGCTGAGCCACCCAGGCGCCCCTTATTCATTTATTTATTTGAGAGAGAGAGAGAAAGAGGGAGCATGAGCATGAGGAGGGGGGAGATGGAGAAGGAGAAGCAGGCTCCCCGCTGATCAGGGAGCCTCACATGGGGCTCAATCCCAGGACCCCAAGATCATGAGTCAAGCCAAAGGCAGATGCTTAACCTGCTGAGCCACTCAGGTGCCCCCAATGTGATTTTGATTTGCATTTCCCTAATGACTAATAATGTTGAGTATCTTTTTATGTGCTTCTTGGCCATTTGTGTATCTTCTTTGGAGAAATGTCTGTTCAAGTTGTTTGTCTGCATTTTAATTGTTTTTTTGTTGTTGTTATTGTTCTTTAAGTTCTAGAAGTTCTTTCATGTTTTATGTATTAATTCCATATTAGATATATGATTTGCAAATATTTTCTCCCATTCTGTGGATTCTTTTTCACTCCCTTGATAGTATCCTTTGTACAGAAGTTTTAATTTTGGTGACGTCCAAATTACGTGTTTTTCTTTTGTTGTCTGTGCTTTTGGTGTCATATCCTAAAAGTCATTGCCAAATTCAATGTCATGAAGATTTTCCCTTATGTTTTCTTCTAAGAATTAGATAGTTTTAGCTCTTTTTAGGTCTTTGATTCATTCTGCCTTAATTTTTGTATATGATGTAGATAAGGGTCCCATTTCATTCTTTTGCATGTGGGAATATCCTGTTTTTCTAGCACCATTTTTTTTTTAAAGATTTTATTTATTTATTTGACAGAGAGAGACAGCGAGAGAGGGAACACAAGCTGGCAGAGTGGGAGAGGGAGAAGCAGGCTCCCTTTTGAACAGAGAGCCTGATGCGGGGCTCGATCCCAGGACCCTGGGATCATGACCTGAGCCGAAGACAGACGCTTAACGACTGAGCCACCCAGGCGCCCCTCTAGCACCATTTGTTGAAAAGACTGCCCTTCCCCCATTGAATAGTTTTGGTACCCTTGTCAAAAATCAATTATTTCCGGCTTATTATTTCTGACTCTGTTCCATTGGTCTATATGTCTGCTCTATTCCATTTTAAGAAATATATGGTTTCTTCCAAACTCTTTCTTATCCTAGTACCCACTCCATCAAGGAGGGAATAAGGAGGAAAAGTCTTTTTTTTCTTTTAAAGATTTTGTTTATTTACAGAGAGAGACACAGTGAGAAAGAAGACAAGCAGGGGGAGTGGGAGAGGGAGAAGCAAGCTGCAGGGAGCCCGATGCGGGGCTCGATCCCAGGACCCTGGGATCATGACCTGAGCCAAAGGCAGACGCTTAATGACTGAGCCACCCAGGAGCCACCAGGAGGAAAAGTCTTAAACGCAAAAGAATTAATTAATTAATGTTATGGTGCCCTGGATTTGAATGCTAGGAAGAATGCAGCATTCTGGAGGTGCCCAATTTTCAGACTAGCATTCAAATTGTCAGTGTTGAACAAGCATTTTATTCTATTTTGAACCCATCCCTTGCTATCTTAGGCACAACCATTCTTTACATTTTTTCCCTGTGTTACCAAACTTAGAGGACCCAAATATGCTTGCAAGTTATGCTGTCTTGAAATCCCATGTGATGGGAATGAGAGTGAGTCTGTATGTGCATTCAGCCTTTAATTCATGAAAGAAGAATTGCTATTAGTCAACAGTTATTCATTGAGCACAATTTATGTGGGACACTGTAACATAAAATTTATATCCATTGTGGCTTTCAGTGTAATTGGGGAGGCAAAGAAGGTATATATATGGGTAATTACCTAGAGATGGAAAAGCTGAAAAAGGAAATAGCTGGCAAAATCTCCAAAAGTGGGGTCTTTCCGGGATATTTAAAGAGGAAGAGTAAGTTCAGGTTCAGAGGTTGAAGGGGAAGAATACAGGGCATTAGAACGAAGGCAGGAATGAATAAGCTATCTGGAGACAGTGAGAAGGCCAGCCCAACTAGATCAGAGGGTGTGTGGGAGAGAGCACTAGTGGATAGGTGCGGTGGGGCTAAATTATGTAGGATTTTTAAATAATCAGGCAGAGGAGTGTGCACTGGATTTAGTAAGACAAGAGGATACCCTTAAAAGTTCTTAAATGACATGATTAATTTTTAAAATAAAGGATGGTGGTACTATTTTAGGTAGATTTGTCCAGGAGGGAATGTTTTTAGAGAAGAGGAATTGATTCAGTTATCATAAGACTTCCCTGGAAAGAAAAGTAGATCTTTGCCCCAAGTCCAATGTCAGATTGAGGTGTGTTTCAGAACCCTTGTTAATTGAAATCCACTGTTAGAAAATGCACTGGTGCCTGGGTGGCTCAGTCGTTAAGCGTCTGCCTTCGGCTCAGGTCATGATCCCAGGGTCCTGGGATCGAGCCCCGCATCGGGCTCTCTGCTCCGCAGGAAGCCTGCTTCTCTCCCACACCCCCTGCTTGTGTTCCTGCTCTCGCTAACTCTCTCTCTGTGTCAAATAAATAAATAAAATCTTTAAAAAAAAAAGGAAAGAAAATGCACTGGATCTAAAATCCTGTAAGGTCTTGCTTGCCCAAGTTCAAGTAGACCCACTAATCTTTCATGTTAATGGCTTAAAATTTCCACTCTTGGTTCTGGTTTGGTTTGGCGCTCTCCCCAGATTGCCTCACTGTGGTGCCATGTTTCCAAAGCTACCAAGCTACGGGCAGGGCTGTAATTTTAGTTTCCTCGTTTTTTACAAAAGGTCAAGTTTTCTAAAGCTATTAGTGGATCAACTAGAATTTGTGTTGAAAAGGCACACAAAAACTGGGGACCACTGCGGTTGACCTTTAGAGCTTTTGCCCCACCTCCATTCCCCTAGATGCTCAGCAGGACCTAGCACTTTCTCTTCACTCAGTGCTCTCCCACAGCAGCTGAAGATTACCTGTGATGCACACAAGTGGTTCAAGCTGCTCAGTCCCAGACAGGAATGCCGAGCCTTGCCGGTTGACACATTGGGGGTCACAGGAAAAGAGAGGATAAGCAGGAAGTGTTTCATGGGCTAGAATCATGGGATATGAAAGGACACCCCGTGAACATTCCAGAGCTCAGGGCTAGACAATGGCATATGAGGAACCATTATAGGCTGATTTCCCCTGTGGTCAGAGGTTGGCTGCATTTTTATCCTCCCTTCCCTGCCTGAACACTCCCGACACTGGAATTTCTTCAGATGGCTACTGTGTGTGGTTTTCAACCAGGACAAACAAACAAACAAACAAACAAAAGGAGAGAGAGAGAGAATTTGTTTTCCTGTCTGCTTTTGCTGAATGGAATCTCTGATTCTACTTACTGGTCATGCCTTGGATACCCTGGGGCTGGTTAGGACTTTAAACCCTGAGCACATAGAACTAGCTTTACTTACTCCTTTACCACAGCCTGAGCCTGAACACAAATTTCATCCTCCTCCTCCCCCACAGCGTCCTGTCAAACTATGGCTAATTCTGCAGCCAATTCCCGGCTAATGTTCCACCCACAAATTGCTATTTCAGCTGAACTTCCCCAACTTGAGCATCCTTACCAAATATTTTGGGCTTTCTCACAATCTAGTTACTTTCTCAACTGCACACCTTTCTGGTATAATTTTGAAGTGGTGAAAAATTTCCCCTCATTTTAAAGGGCATATAGCGGGCACCTGGGTGGCTCAGTCGGTTAAGCAGCTGCCTTCGGCTCAGGTCAGGATCTCAGGGTCCTGGGATCGAGCCCCGCATCGGGCCCCCTGCTCAGCAGGGAGTCTGCTTCTCCCTCTGCCTCTGCCGCTCCCCCTGCTTGTGCTCTCTCTCTCAAATAAATAAATAAAATATTTTAATAAATAAACAAATACATAAATAAAGGGCATATAGTAAGTTCAGCACCGCCCCCCCCCCCAAGAGATGTTGCAGAAATCTGGAGTTCTACCCTCTTTATATCTAATTCCAGCCTTCCAGGAGTTTCAGTATAGGATTTCTCAAAACCTTTGTGCTTTGGTGTTTTGTTTTTCACCTTCTTTTTCCCCTAACTGAAAATGGGGTGAGGAGCAGGAGAAGGGATTGTGGATCACTGTGATTAAAAAACAAAACACAGAGAAACTCAAGGAGAGTCTTGGCACTTCCCGTTTCTAATCCCAGGGAGCAGGAGGTAGAAGCAACTCTCAGGTGAGTAAATTTGCAGATGCCCATGCATGTCCGGAACATTCCCCAAGGGTCATTAGAGACTGTCCAGCGGGGGCGTGGAGGCTAGTCTTCCGTTTTGATTTTCTTTCAGATCTTTTGTCCAGAGAGCATCCTGTTCTGTTATATACATACCCACTACTGCCCTCCAAATTGCTGGGTGGAGTACAAGACTCAAGTGCCTGGCATTGGGTTAGAAATAGAAAATGAGCTGGCAAGACCCTGGTCCCAAACCTGTGATGGGCTGTTGCTGAGTCCTCCCCGACAAGCCCTCTGTACTTCGCCTTTCCTTCTTCCCCTCCAGAGCCCCAGGGCTCAACCCCTTCCTTGCTCAACAGTTGAAGGCATTTTACAATGTTTTCAAATACACCCTTGATCCCTGCACACATTTAAGAAGCAGCTGCTTCCCCTCCAGAACATTAAGCAGAAAGCTGACCCTCTTCCTTCTCCCTGTCTTCTCCAGGAGGGGACATGCCTGAGCTGGGGCCTCTCAGAGGGGAGCCTGTGGCCCAAGATGCACACACCAGCCTTTGAGCAGGAAAAGCCAATGGGGAGTGGGGGCTGTACCCAATGGGGATTTGCATTTTGCAGGCGATATTTTATTTATTTATTTA
The DNA here is from genome assembly GCF_029215605.1 of Mirounga angustirostris. Lineage (NCBI taxonomy): Eukaryota > Metazoa > Chordata > Mammalia > Carnivora > Phocidae > Mirounga > Mirounga angustirostris. The sequence goes on along the minus strand of NW_026991713.1, from coordinate 100,761,899 downwards.
TTTACTTATTTACGTATTTATTTATTTTTAAGTGAACTCTACCCCCAACATGGGGCTCAAACTCACAACCCTTAGATCTGCAAGAGTTGCATTGCAGGCTATGCTTAGAAGCAGCTGTCCTGCTTGTAGAAAGCAGTGGCCCACTCTGGCTATACTTATCTTTTCTTCTTTCTTTCGTTTTTTCTTCAGCCACTTTCTTTCAGGAACTCGATTTTCAGGTGTTTACCATTTCCTGTAAAATGGAAAGAAAAATGTTGCCTTACAGGCATGTGGCCCCCAGTGCCTTCTCAGTGTCCTGAAGAAGGAATGGGGAGCAGTTTGGTAAAATTTCACTCGATCTTATAGTTACCGGAGAATAGGAACTGACGTGAGGCTTTCGGGACGGCAGGGACTCAAGTTCTCGTTTTCATCACCTAGACATTGGTGGACCGATTTAGAAGACAGGATTCCTGGGTTGTGTTCCCACTTTCAGCTTATCAGACCCATGCTACTTCCATCCAGGTAACAGCATGGTGGTCAATGGAGCCAGACTGCCAATCCCACATTACTGGTTGTAGGACCTGCTTACTAGTTATGTGAACTTGGACAAGTTCCTTAATAACAGGATCTGCTTCATAGGATTTTTTTTTTTTTAAGATTTTATTTATTTATTTATTTGACAGAAAGAGAGACAGTGAGAGAGGGAACACAGCAGGGGGAGTGGGAGAGGGAGAAGCAGGCCTCCCACTGAGCAGGGGAGCCCGATGTGGGGCTCGATCCCAGGACCCTGGGATCATGACCCGAGCCGAAGGTTTTTTTTTTTTGACAGAGAGAGACATTTATTTGACAGAGAGAGACACAGCGAGAGGGAACGTAAGCAGGGGGAGTGGGAGAGGGAGAAGCAGGCTCCCTGCTGAGCAGGGAGCCAGACTGGGGAGGGGGACTTGATCCCAGGACCCTGGGATCATGACCTGAGCTGAAGGCAGACGCCCAACGACTGAGCCACCCAGGCGCCCCCCGCCTCATAGGATTATCGTGAGCATTAAGTGCAAAGTGTGTAGGCTAAGGACTGGCATATATCGTGGAAGCATTCCTGTGATTATGGGCTTTCTCCTCTCCTTGGCTATAAAATGAGGAAGTGCTCAAAACTGTCGTGTCAATCGTTCTGCAGTCAGACAGGAAGAATATCCATTGTGTGTGAACACCCACTGTAAGTACCATTCTGAGCACAGAACCATTTGGCTCCTACCCTCTGGGAGGGGAAGAGAGTCCTCAGAGAGTTTCTCAAAGAACACTCAAAAAGGGAAAAATCTGCACCCTGCTTTCCCTGTGGAAAATGTCATGACACAGAGGCCTGTCAGAGGCTCGGGGACAGTGGTCACTTCTTCTGGCAAAGCGGTTTGTCAGCTGCGCCTGGGGATCGAAGGAAGCTGTGGAGGGATCATGCAGGCCGCTACAGGCTCAGCCTCGATCCTTGGACTGCAGCTCCCTGTCTTAGTGCCTCGCCTGTCTCTGTGGACGTCTTCACACCCTGAGGCCTCGTTCTGGAACAGGATGTGAAAAAGGAGCCGGAAGGACAGACAGGACTGCGATTTTGGCAAGGATCCCTTGAGCAGCTGATGAGTTCCGCCACTAGGCCCCAAATCCACCCCCAGGGGATTCTGGCTCCCCCTCTGGGCCTAGCCCCACACTCAGAGCCCAGGTTCTAGGCACACCGATGTCCTCCCTCATGTGTGTGTGGCATGCCATGGCTATGCTCTCCCAGTCTTCCCGGCCTCTCCTGAGCCCCCAGCCCATTCTAGGCTTTTATAATCAGAGTCCTCTTCACTCTGCTCCGTCCATCCAAAGCCTACCCAATCTGTTAAGGTCCACTTCAATCTCACCTCCTCCATGATGCTTTCCCTGACCTCACTGTCCTAGGTTTCCTTGTAGTGGAAAATAGAAATGTGGTTAATTCTATTTGCCCCAAATATTTGAGCACCTGTTCGATTGCAAGGCACTGGGCGTGGATGTTGGGGGCATCTATAAAAGTAAAGGACAGGATCTTCTTTTATCAAGAAGGTTAAACTCTAGGGCGCCTGGGTGACTCAGTCGTTAAGCGTCTGCCTTCAGCTCAGGTCATGATCCCAGGGTCCTGGGATCAAGTCCCCCTCCCCAGTCTGGCTCCCTGCTCAGCAGGGAGCCTGCTTCTCCCTCTCCCACTCCCCCTGCTTATGTTCCCTCTCGCTGTGTCTCTCTCTGTCAAATAAATAAATAAAATCTTAAAAAAAAAAAAAAAAAAAGAAGGTTAAACTCTAAGAGAATGGCCTGGAAAATCCCCTATTGCCATGTTGCTTTTCAGGTCTGTTGTTATTATTTAACTTAATAACAATAATAATAATAAACCATTGGGGGAACAATTGTTATGTGCCAGTACTGTGCCAAGAAGTTTACATGAACTATTTGACCCTTGATAGTACTCCTGTAAGGGAAATGCTATTATTTGAACCAGGCAGCTCAACTCCACTGTTCATACTCTTAGCCACGCTGCCATGTTTTTCCCGAGGTTTACCTTTTCTGCCCAACAAGCGTGAAACTCTTTTGAAGCCAGGCGCCTTGTCTCACCCTTCCTCAGCCCCTGTAGCCCTTAGCGCGTTGCTGCCTTTGGAGGTAGGTCGCACATAGGGGTGGTGAGTCGTCAGTCAGGATTCAGGGACGCCTCGGTGAACAGGCCCTGTGGCCAAGAGAAGACATTGCCCCAGGTTTCTTAGTTCAACAGAGCCGGACAAAGAGATGAGGAATCCAGGGCACCTGGGTGGCTCAGTTGTGAAGCGTCTGCCTTCGGCTCAGGTCATGATCCCAGGGTCCTGGGATCGAGTCCCGCATCAGGCTCCTTGCTCAGCCGGAAGCCTGCTCTCCCTCTCCCACTCCCACTGCTTGTGTTCCTGCTCTCGCTATCTCTCTCTCTGTCAAATAAATAAATAAATAATTAAAAAAAAAAAAAAAAGAGATGAGGAATCCAGGGTCCACATCTGCAGTGTACGAGCTCTCAGCTCACTCGCGGCCTCCAGGCCTAGACCAACATTACCCGCGAGGCAGGCAGCTAGGTACTAGGTGGGCTTTATCTGAAGACCCCTGTAGAGCATGCATGTAGGTCCATTAGGAACAGGCCCAGAGGTTAACAGTTAATGTTTACCAAGACCAGGAAGTCCCCAACATTGCCTAGAACTAAGAATGTCCTGTCTTGAGGACAAACTCATCTCATCTTCAAATCTACAAGCCTTCGGCCAACCTTACGATTTCTTACCGCATCTGCCAAGGTAGAGTGATTGTGGGTCTGAGAGCAGGGGCACTCGGAGCAAGAGAATATCTGTCCTCATTCAAGGGGACAGATTCTCTGATGTTTAATGAAAATCTCACTCCCGTTCTAGTTACTCATCTATCATGTTATCTATTTCTTTCAGAGTCATTGATGGCCTAGTTAGTACAAGAAGCTATGCAGGGGGCGCCTGGGTGGCTCAGTCGGTTAAGCAGCTGCCTTTGGCTCAGGTCATGATCCCAGGGTCCTGGGATCGGGTCCCCTTCCCCCCACCGCCCCCCCCTCCCCGGCTCCGGCTCCCTGCTCAGCGGGGAGCCTGTTCTCCTCCCTCTGCTGCTCTCTCCCTGCTGTGCTCTCTCTGTCAGATAAATGAATAAAATCTGAAAAAAAAAAGAAGAAGAAGAAGCTATGTAAGCACTGAGGGCACACACCACAAAACTGGTTTCCAGCCCTCCAGCAGCTAATAATCTCATGAAGGAGATGATTCTAGCTCTACACACACACGTATCTACAACACAAGTCATATGATAATGATTATCATATCAACCATTTATTAATTGCTTACCCTTTGCTTCTAAGCTAATAATGTTTTAGCAGATGTAATCACATTTAATCTTTATAACAAATCTAGATGTAATTATTCCCATTTTATGTATGATGGATAAAGCTCTGAGAAGTTGATTTGTAACAGAGCTATCATTCAAGCCTAGGTTTGTTGGACCCCAAAGTCGTCTTCTAACAACTCCACTGTAACGCTCCCCTTGAAAGTTCCAGACGGTGAGTACCAGTGAAAACAGAGATCAAGGTCATTTTTGGCTCAGTTAACCAGAAGTCTCCTCCTCTAAATGATACTTCCCACTGCCACTGTTCAATCCTTTTTTTCCCTTCACTTTTTCCCCTATCTAGCCTCCACAGTACTACCAAATTAACTTTTCTCTCTTTCTCTTCCTTCCTTCCTTTCTTTTTTTATTTCTTGCCTTTTTTTAGAGGGGTGGGGGCAGAGGGAGAGGGAGAGAGAGAATCTTAAGCAGACTCCACTCTCAGTGTGGACCCCGACACGGGGCTCGACGCGGGGCTCGACACGGGGCTCACAACCCTGAGATCATGACCTGAGCCAAAATCAAGAGTTGGACGCTTAACTGACTGAGCCACCCAAACACCCCCCAAATTAATCTTTCTGAGATACAGCTATGATCATCATGAACTCTTCCACTTAGAAACCTTTAGCGATGCCCCTAAAATCCCAACCTATGCTTAAGCCTGACATGCAAGGTCTTCCACTGGCCAAGTGTATCCTGGCTTTCTAGCCTTTGCTCTTTCTACTTCCGTTCCCTATATTCTTGCCAAATAGAACTATTTGCTATTCTGCATGTAGGTCCATCACTATTGCTTCCAAGTTTCTTTCCATGCCTTCTATCTAGAATGCCTTTTCCTCAGTTCGTCTCTCCAACTCTTACCCATTCTTCAATGTCCAACTTAAATGTCACTTGTTATGTGACAGTTACTAAGCTAGGGCTTAATATATATATATACACCTCCATGTATTGTGGCTTATTTTTGAGTCTTATTTCCTCTACTAGACAGCAGGTTCTTTGAAAGCAGAATCCAAATTTCCTTCTTATATTTTCCCATATGCCAGTGCCTAGTATCTTAGTACTTCTTTATGTACCTAGAACATCTTTATGGTCCCTCATAGCCTCCATATCCTAATTAAATACATTCTCCCATATCCTCCATGTCTTAACCCAACTAGAGGTCTATAACTATTTATTGGATAAATTAATTTTTAAAATCACAGGATAAAATAATTAAGTGGAAGGATTTGAATGTATAGCGCCTTCCTCTGCCAATCTTCCTTCGAAGTGGTCATACCCTTACACAAGCTGTGAGGATAGTTAGACAGCTATAGGTTTAGAGTCCTAGAAAGCCGAGATAGAATTGAACCCAACAGGGTAAGATTATAGAGAACAATGGATCATTTGCATAGTATATTTTAGAGGAAAAGGACAGGACATAGAGTTCAGGGTGGCGGGTAGAGGAAGGGCTGTAATAGCAATGAATTTCATTCTTTGAAATATTGCCCAACATCCTGGTATTTGGGGAATTTACCTCCCTTGCCTGGTGCACACTGTGGTATCCTAGCCAAGCCTGGCAGCCTGGACTCTCATTGGTGGTACCTGTTGCTTCCCCACCCCCAACCCCCACCCAGCACCCCCAGATGTATTGCCTTCTCTGTCTTCCCAGAGCAAGTGTTAGATGCAAACTAAGGTTAAGGATGGATGCTCTTGGGCTAACTGAGCTTGGGCTCAAGTTGGTTAAAAACCACTGGACTTTGAGAATCAGAATGATGTTCTACGTGGCTGGAAAAATCTTCCTCGATTTTGGCTTGTTCATTCAGGGACTCATAGGACTGAGCAGGCTGGGCAGGTGGCCTCAGCAGGAGGATGAGCCCTCAGACAAGACGTCTGCACACAGGATGAGAAGGTGGAAGAACAGTGGATATTGGGCAAGAGGAGTGGAAGCTGGGAGATCCTTCCCAGAGATGAGAACAGCTTTCCATTTCAAGGACTACAAGTCTGCTGGTCCAGAGTTCCTAGATAGACGCTTGTAAAAAGGGCCCTGTCAGGAGGCATTCTTGACTCTTAGGTGGCCTCTGTTCCTAAGCCCCTTTTGTGCTTCCATTCACCTTATTCCAGCTATCCAGGGGAGCTAGCGTCGAGATGAGGTCTCCGTGTGCGATGCTCTGCCTTAGAGCATGCAGCTTTTCTCTGAACCTGTCTTCCCAAGTCTAGGGAGCCTGGAATAGCAGCTGGGAAGTGGGACACTCAGAGGTCCCGTTAAAAGTTTTAGAGCTTCGATCTATAGAACACTAAGAGAAGGTAAAATCAAATTTATTGAAAACAACCCACACAAGAGCAGGATTTCCTGAAGTCTAGAAATGCCCAAGGAGGTCCGTGGTGACTTCAGGGGGTGGGCAACCTGCTGAAATAAAAATTAGATATGCCTGTGTCCGAGCGGGTACCTTTTTTTCTGGTCGAATGAGGGCCTGTCACCTTTATCACATTCTTCAAGGGTCTGTGACCTCCTGAAGTTAAACAAAACAAAACAGTGCATTTTTCTAGAGGACAAAGGTGGGGACTGGGTGTCAGGGGAATTTGGAGGACATTCCAACTCCTCCCACTTCCCACGTGCTGCAAACATGTGTGCAGTGGGAAACAGTGACAAATATAGGGAAGTGACAGGTCACTTTGGTGAAAAAGCCCTTCAAGCTGCTGGAGTCCTGAGGATTTCCCAGATTTTCTTACAAAGGTCGTCTTTCTCTTACATGACACAACTTGCTTACCCGTCCCTCTTTCTTCCATTGTCTTCACTGTTACAAGAGCTCCTGTTCTAGTGGCTGCATTTGTTCAAGGGGATTGAGGCTAGAAGGGGAGGCCTCGTTTGTCAGGCTGGAATGAAGAGCCACAGTCCAGGGAAGGTGGAGTGTCCTTCACCTGATCCAGCAGGGGCTGAACTTGTCAAGCTTGTACCTCTTCAAAACTTCTAAAACACTTTTGGATTCCTCCAAGTTAAGTGTAATTGTACTTTTAGGATCCCTGAATGAAAAACTGCATGCTAATAAAAAGCAACAGTATATGCGATACTCCTTCAAATATGTATTTTTAAGAATGATAGCAGCATCTCTGTGTGTTTGAAAAATAGCACAGCACCTACATGCGAGATGAATTATTTATTGCACCCATAGGCAATGATCGGTGAGCCTCTGGATTCAGGAACCCCATACTGTAACCGAGGACCTTCTCCTCTTCCCACAAAGTGGGAGTCACTGGTCTAATTTAAGGTCTTCACTTTATAGATGAGGAGACCAGGGGTGCCTGGGTGGCTCAGATGGTTAAGCGTCTGCCTTCGGCTCAGGTCATGATCCCAGGGTCCTGGGATCGAACCCCACATCGGGCTCCTGGCTCAGCGGGGAGCCTGCTTCTCCCTCTCCTTCTGCCTCTCTCCCTGCTCATGCTCTCTCTCTCTCTGTATCTCTGTGTCTCAAATGAATAAATAAAATCTTAAAAAAAAAAAAATAGGGGCGCCTGGGTGGCTCAGTTGGTTAAGCGACTGCCTTCGGCTCAGGTCATGATCCTGGAGTCCCGGGATCGAGTCCTGCATCGGGCTCCCTGCTCAGCAGGGGGTCTGCTTCTCCCTCTGACCCTCTTCCTTCTCGTGCTCTCTGTCTCTCATTCTCTCTCTCTCAAATAAATAAATAAAATCTTAAAAAAAAAATACATATAGATGAGGAGACTGGTCTAGAAACATGAGTCTCCTAGCGAGGTGGGTGGAGCACCTTCCAGAACCCAGTGGGCTTCCTTACTGTTTCCGTGGCTCTTTGTAGGACTCCTATGCGGCTGCAGAATGCTCTCAGAGCCTCCAGTCTCCCAGTGGCCCTGGAACTTTCCTCTCCCACACCCACACCCCCCACACCTCCCCTCCACTAAGAGGGCCACCTCTCCAAAGGGCACCTGAGGGAAGAAAGGACCCTGGCCCTCTGACAGGACCGTGTTGTTGCCATCCAGCACCCGAGCAAAATCTGAAGGGGTTCGGATTACCAGACCTGGGAAACCATCAGACAAGAGAGTCAACCAAGCCACACCAGGCCTTGACAACAACTCAGAACACAATGGCTGCTATGGGCAGAGGGGCGGGCCAGGGGCTAAGCCCTGCCTCACGTGATCCTTACCACACCCCTGTATTAGTCTCATCCTCATTTTACAGATGAGGAGACTGAGGCTCGGAGAGGTTAATGGCAATGCCACACGCTTACTAAGGGCTTTAGGGATGGGCTTCAATGCCAAGCTTAAAGCCAGAGCCTACAGGGGTAACCTCCATGCAGTACTCTGTTATGCAAGGCTGACTGGGCCCAGGATTCTTAGGTCCTTATTAGGACTAAATGATTTTGCGACCCCTTTACTCAAGGAATCATTCTAAAGCCAGCCATAGTTAACCAGTAATGTGGAGGTCCTTCTCTTCCAAGAGACTGGAAACCTCTTTGCCACATCTTCCAGGGACCCAGGCGGACTCCACAAACAATGCTCATCCGTGAGGACAGAGGCACTTAATCTTTAAAATTCTGATTCTAGCTCACAGCTCATGCACAGAGAAGGTCAGAAAAGGTGAGTTCCTGTGCTCATTCCCACCTCTGCCCAGGCTGTGCTCCACCCTGAAATGCCCCCTCCCTAGTCCACTCACCAACTAAAGCTTCTAGGCTTACACAAAGATTTCCCTATTCCATGAAGCTCTTCAGAACTATATGAATCCACGCTGATTTGTCTCATTCTTTTTTTTTTTTCAAAGATTTTATTTATTCGATAGAGAGAGACACAGCAAGAGAGGAACCCAAGCAGGGGGAGTGGGAGAGGGAGAAGCAGGCTTCCCGCGGAACAGGGAGCCTGATGTGGGGCTCGATCCCAGGACCCTGGGATCACGACCTGAGCAGAAGACAGACGCTTAACGACTGAGCCAGCCAGGCGCCCCTGATTTGTCTCATTCTTTCTGGAGTATTTTCTTTTTGGCCTAAACACAACTTCTGCCTTTTGTCTCTTTTGACTCATGTGAGAGGCTTTTGTCTCTTTTGACTCATGTCTCTTTTGACCCAGCAAGCTCCTTGAAAGCAGAGGCCAAATGTATTCTGGGTCCCCTGCCCCAAGCACCCAGCACACGGCAGACTGCTAGTCAGTACTTACTAAACTGAATGCAATGGTCCTGAGAACAAACTTCCTCCCTCCTGGACCATTCATGCTGGCTACTTCTCCCCTCCAAAGACATTGCTGGCCCCCCCACCCCTTACCTAATTCCCCTGAGGCTCATGACCTTTGAAAGTGCTGGGATTTGTTTTTCCTGCCTTGTCAGAAAGAAGCCTTGACCTTTCTGAGAATCTTTTGTCTGTGGGTCCCAAATGGCGGGGCCTGGAAGACGTGAGACCAGTTTTTCTGCACCTGAGCAGGGCTCTCATTGAGCTCTAAGAGGCCATTCAAGGCTTTGGCAGCTCAGACTTTTAAAACCACCTCTGTCCAGACAGTGGGTTAAAGGCAAGATTCAGAGAAAGGTGTGTGAGTTTTCTTCTCCAATCGTGTCTCTTTCTCAAGGGCTCTTCTCAACCAAGTGTGTTTGCCTTTCGCTATTCTGGGAGGCTGAGAGCCTCTTTTCCTCCGCAGACTGAGATAGAAGTTCTGGAGCAAGAAACAATGGGTCAGCCAGGACTGCTCACTGAAGCCTGCTGGGAGCCTTGAGCCAGCTATACCCCTCTCTGAACCTCAGTTTCTTTATCTGTAAAATGGGGGAGGGGGCTGGGCATTGATCACTGAATCCCTTCCTGCACTAAAACAGCATGGCCTTCTCAATGCTTTCCCCGCCTCCACCCCCACCCTGCCACTGACTTCCCATAGGATTTTGAACCACACTGTGGTCAGGGTTGCACCTTGGCCTTGCCCAGCTTGCAGTTCCTATAGGTTGGGAGAGTCCTATGGACAGAACAGGGCTCCTGCCATCCAGCGTCCTGGCAAACTGCCGAAGGGAACAGAGGGGTCTTTTATGCAGTTTGACATTAAATCAAGAAATCCTAGTCTCCCCTACTTACCTTTGCTTTGTCCCTTTCAGATTACCAGCATAACATCTTTCATTGAATAATTTAATAACAATAATAATATCTGAGATTTTTACCTGTTCTTTACAGTTTATAAAATGGTTTTACATCTATGATCTCTCTCTCTTTTTTTAAGATTTTATTTATTTATTTTTTTTTGAGAGAGAGAGAGAGAGAGAGACGGAGAGCAGGAGGAGTGGCAGAGGGAGAAGGAGCAGCCAACTCCACACTGAGCACAGAGCCTGATGTGGGGCTCGATCCCAGGACCCTGAGATCATGACCTAAGCCGAAATCAAGCGTCAGATGCCCAACTGACTGAACCACCCAGGCGCCCCAACAATCGCTCTCTTTTTTTTTAAGATTTTACTTTTAAGTAGTCTATACACCTAACATGCGGCTCAAACTCACAACCCCAAGATCAAGAGTCTGCACGCTCCACTTACTGAGCCAGCCAGGCGTCCCCGTACAACCCCATGTAAAAGACAGGGATTATTATTCCCATTTTGCAGACCAGGTAAATGGAATGATCTACCTAAATTATCCAACAAGAATGATAAAGCTGAGAATGAATGTACTGTGTCCTGCAGAGAAATCACAGGGACCTAGAAGCCAGGAGCAAATGCAGACCTGTTTAAGGATGTTTACCTTACCATGATAGGACTCAGTGTGAACATTTGAAGGAACAATCTCTGTAATATATGCAAATAATATGTAATTCTGCCCCTGGAGATTTTGAACCAAGAGCTTGCTTAGTGCTTTGCAAAGGAACACAACAGAACTCATTCGATTCCTTCCCACGAGCAAGAGCCCGAGAAACCAGAGGAGATCGTGAGGGCAGAGGATATTGGGTGATTTCCAGCCTGCTTTGTTCTTCTGATAATTTTTGTGGGGGAGACAGGGGGTGGGAAAGGAGGTAGGGAAAAGAGTAAAGAACTCCCCATGTTTGGCTCCATTCCCTTTTCATGCCACAGCTCTTGCTCAGAGCTAGGCAGGGTGAGAGAACCCTCTTGAGACCCAAGCTCCCTTCCTGCAGCTCCAGGGCCTCCCCCTTGGGAAGGGCAGTGATGAAAGCGCGCAGTGGGAGGGAGACGCAGGCTGTAATCTCTCCCACACGTCCCAGCTCTCTGATTCATGTAGGTCATGCCCTGCTGCGGTCTGAGGCTCCTGGTAGAAAGTGGCAGAGTGTAATTCTTCTCTCCAGAAAGGAGAGGCTTTGAAAATGGTACCCAAGTTCAATTAGATCATCATCGCTCAACTGGGCACAGGAAAACGAGGTAATCCTTAAGAAGGTGAAGCGAGAGCTTCGTACCCACGGCATGGTCCTGTCTGGAGAGGTCAAACCGTTGCGCCTCAGACACTTCTCCTGTGGCTTTGTAGCCTGTCCCCTGGGCTCGGTCAGAAAGTGCAGCTACCCTGAAGCAGGAAAGGCACCGGGTCAGGCAGGAAAAGCCATTCGTTTGGGCTATCCAAGGAAGACTTACAGATCAGAATCCAGGGCCACTGTGGACAGTGTTTCTCAGAAAAGGACACCACTTGGTTTGCACTTACCAAAGCCGAGGCACTTTGAACAAATTCTCTCATTTGATCCTCACATCGTCTCTGTAGGGGAGGAACTATTCTGAACCTCATTTTATGTGGGATGAAGGTCAAGGTCACACAGCAAGCCAGTGGCAGGTCCAGGATTCATGCACAGGGAGGGTGACCCCAGAGTCTGCACCCCTGACCAGAGCACGACACTGTACCGGGGTGCCGGGTGTGGACAGGGGTGTATGAGACCTCTGAACGGCAATGCCCGGAGAAGGAGTGACCAGAATGCCAGGGAGGGGAAGCTCTGGAGAACAAGTGACTTCAGACCACCTTGTGAAGGAGCAGCCCTTTCCTGGGAAGCTGGGCCCTGGGCCTAGGCCCCACAGTCATTGCCTAACCTCCGTGGCTAAACAAAGAGAGCTGAGGTGAGGAAATCAGAACATCCTGGGGAAGGAGCAGAGAACAGAAAACACACTGACGCCGCGGGGCCGGGGGTGCCCAGGGACAGGGCACCCTGCGAGCCTGGCTGAGGGCTCTGGGGTGGGAGCCACCTCGCTCGGCCGGCCGTGTGAGCCTCCACCGGCAATAACCACGTCGGAGAGCTCAGGGAACCGTGAGAAAAAGCACAGGAGCCAGACAGGTCCTTTTATCCCAAGGAGCTTGAGAGCCTCACAGACACCCCTTAATTACAAGCCCAGGAAGAAAGGGAGGGAAACGGTGCTTTGGCCGGGACACTTGCCTCATCAGCTATTGTGGAGACAGGTCTGGGAGGCCGGAGGAGGTGGATGCAGAGAGGCGGGCATCCGCAAGAGTGTGTCTCAACCCAGGGCCAGAGGTTTCATCGGAGGCAAGAAGCCCGCAAAGCCTCAGCCAGACACACCGCGCTCCAGCTGCGGCATGCTCTCCCTGCCCATGTGCTCTTAGTCGGCACCGTCCTCTACTACGACGGCCTTGCTCGAGCGAGGGCAGGGGGCGCCGTCCAACAGCCTGACTACGGCCTTGTAATGAAATGCGGCCAATCTCAGCATCGCGTGTGCCAGACACTTGCAGCATTTATTCTGGAAGGTGAAGTAAGGGTTAGTAATCCTTTACCGGCACAACTGGGGACTCTTGTCTCCAGAATCAGGTCACCTAAGGGCTGCCGTATGGAAGGGTGTTCCATTTCAGACAAAGCTTAAAGGTATGAGAAAGCAGATCGCTATGCAGTTTCCTTGTACCACACAGAAGTCTGGCTTCTAATTTATGAATTGGTAGAGAGACCCGTTTCATAAGTCCCTGCTCTTGGTGTCTTGGCCTCCTGCCTATTTGGAGAGGGGGTGGGAGTGCCATTCCTGGTGAAAACCCCTAACACTGTCCTTGTCATTGTCCCTGGGACTGGAGCGATCACATGTTTCACTGTAATGACACACAGATGTTTTCTGGCCTTCCAACCCTTGAAAACCTTAGGCTGCTATGACCCTCAGCACAATGCAAACAATCTTGAGGGATAAACCATAGAGCGCTGAGTAATTTATAGGTATGCAGTCTGGTTACTCTGTGCATGTTGACAGCTAATCCCAATGACCAGGTTATTAGCATTGCCTCGTTCCCTTTCCTCCTCTACCTTCCATTCCTGGTGAGGTCCACGTCTGCTCTTGCAGCTTTTTGTCTGTAGGCCTTTGTCTTCAACCTAGGCCAGGCAACTAATCAGAATAGCAGGGTGGTCCTGATTTCCTACCCTCAGAAATTTCCAGGGGTACCTGCATGGCTCAGTCGGTTTAGTGTCTGCCCAGGGTCCTGGGACTGAGCCCCGCATTGGGCTCCCTGCTCAGCGAGGAGCCTGCTTCTCCCTCTCCCTCTGCTCCTCCCCCCTGCTTGGGCTCTCTCTCTCTCCACCTCCTTCAAATAAATAAATAAAATCTTAAAAAAAAAAAAAAAAAGGAAAGAAACTTCCTTGAACCAGTCCTTTACCCTCCCAGGACCTTCCTCTGCCCCCAACAAATTCTCACTAGTTCTTTCTAACCAATTGACCTTTAGCCCATTAAAAGTCCTCCTCTCTGAAGCCCTTCAGAGTAGATAAAAATCCCCTGTAACGTAGACCCTATCTCTCAGAGAATATTCCTCACTTTTCTCTTCCGTCCTTTCTTCCCACATGTTTCCTACACCAGCACCACCTCTCTGCCAGTTAACAGGATCTTCTCTTGCCTGTCAGTCGACCCTGAAATGGGTACAGGAAGTCATGTGAGGTGCATTTCCCGTGCTCGCAGGGGAGCACGCACCCCTGGGGTGACAGTGTCTCACATAGCCCTCGGTAATAGCCCATGGTACACACTGTACCAGTGGGATGAACCAAATGCTTTGGGAGAACTGAAAAAGAGCGATCAATTTAGCCTATGGGGCTGAGGAAGGCTTCCCAGGGCTTTAAAGAGTAAGTAGAATTTCTTCAAGCAGAGAAAAGAATGGGAAGCAGTATGTCCTTTGTATGGGCGGAGTCTGTCCTTTTAAAAAATCATGCTCCTTTGGATAAATGTAAAATGTTCCCATTGATTACTCTGGTCCCTGAGATTTGATGAAACTTCCTAGTGGGGCCTGCACTTTTCCTTTGAGAATCAGTCATTTACCGGAAGTGAGAGGTAACTATAGATTATTGTTTCTACAATCCCCAACGAACCAGAGGTTTCCCTGCACGCACCCTTGTACACATTCACATGTTGAATTCACCCTTGATTCCTCAGAGAGACCATGGAAGTGCGGAATCTTTCTGGAGTCCCGGCGGGGCCTCTGTGGACGCTGTCAGGGACATGAGTTTGTGTGCTCAATGGAGGAGGTCGACATGTCAGGCTTACGTACGTCTTCCGCAGCCTCCCCAGGCCTGGCAGCTTCCTCATCTTTGCACGACAGCTGTTTGTTTTCTAGAGGGTGCTCACAATGCTGACAGTGTATGCCACCCGGCGTGTGAAGACACAGTCCTGCCCTCAGGCCTCTGGGAGCCTGAGCTAGAGACTCGGCTCTGGGTGCAAACACAGCTTGAAAAGCAGGCAGGCTGAACCCGAAGGTGTGAGGCCTTTGTTTCCTTCTCTGAGGAGAAAAAGAATGAGCTGGCTAGATGAATTCTCTGAAGAAGGGAGCACACAGGAGTACCCAAGACCTCCCTTTGTGGAGGGTAAGAGGGGAGGCTGGGGTCGTCTCAGTGCCCAGGCACTAAAGACTGCCTAGGGATGGAGAAGGGAAACACAAGCCTGAGGCAAGTGGGAAAGAGATGGAGGCCAGCAGTGAGGGATGACAGGCCCCAGAGGGGAAATGAGAGGCCACCCTGTGAGAGGAGTGCCATCTGCTGAGCCTCCCATGGCCCCACAGTTCTCACCCGGCACGCCGCCCCTCCCCCACTAGGGCCTGGGGCTCATGGCCCCACACCCACTGACCTAAATCAAGCCCTGCTGAGCAGGTGCCCATGGAGAAAGCTGGAAAGTAAAGGCCAAAAGGACTGCTAAAGATGGAACTTCAGGAGGCAGTGCGACATCGTGTCAAAGACACAGGGTTTCGAGCCAGACCAGCCAGGGTTCCTTCCCTAGTACCATTCCTACCAGCTGTGTGTCTTGGGCAAGTTGATTATTCCTTCTCAACTTCACTTCCCTCTCCTGGAAAACAGCTTCTTAGAGGGTTTAAATGCAATAGCAATAACGTGCCATGCACAAGTCCCTGGTACACGGTAGGCGTACACCCGTTACTCCTTCCATGGAAGAGAAGATGTTTATTCTTTAAAATCCACAGTGAGATTTAGAATTAGAAAGAATGACCCAGAAAAAAGAGAAGAGTATCATTTTGCATTTTTCCTTAGGAGCCACAGAAAGGGCAGGTCTGACACAGCTGTCCTAGGGAGTTTGCTCACAGCACGCAGGAGCTATTTCTGGTGTGTCAGAGCACCCCCCAGATCAATCAGCCTGATGGCAGGGGAGGTGGAGTAAGCCTGTGGGGTTCAGGGCCCGGCAGGGTTCCAGTCCAGGCCCTGCCATTAAACTTCCATAGCCACACTTTGCTTGATGCTTTTGGCCCCCTTCACTCCTAACTCTGTGATTCCACGAGGCCTGCTTAGAGTCCCTTGGCAAGTCCATGGATTGACCTGCTAACCTATCAACCAGGCAATCGATCTATCCATCCATTTATTTCACCTCAGATCCATCTATTATAATGATTGAAGGATCCAGTATGCCATGGAGTGGGCCGCAGAAGCGTGGGCTCCCTGGCTTGCAAGGATACACAGGTCTTTATAAGGATCCGAAGACGCTTAGACACTTTTGGTTAGAGGTAACAGAAATGAACCTAAAGTATCTAAGACCAAAAGGGAGAATTTATTATAAGATGTCAGAGTCTTTCCTAGGAACCATGGGGAAAATGATCAGGGAGGCCATACAAAGGCCTGGAACCAGAAACTAGGAAGCCAGTACTCCAACCTCGGCAACTTCTTTCACTCTGCTTTTCCAAGGATGACTGACCGTTCATTTCTGCTTCTCCTTGTGTGTCTTAGTTCATGTCATCATCAGTGGATGGATAGCAATAGTGAATCTCATTTGCAATTTTATGGGAGACAGAATCTGATGGGCCCTGCTTGGATGGGATGCCTATGCTTGGTCCCCTCAGCCAACAGCCAGATGAGCCAGGCATTCATAGATCACCATGATAAGCTCTCATAAATAGAACTCACTAGGCTGCTCCTGGCTGAGTAGAGTGGGGGAATTTCAGAGAAGGGGAGGTTGTGACTGCCCTTGTACCCCAAAGGGTGTTTGTTGTGTTAGTCAGGATACAAGTTTGGCAGCCCTGTCAAGACCCAATATAATAAGGGCTTAGACAAGATGGAAGTTTATTTCTCTCCTGTGGGTAACAGTCTGAGAGCAAACACTGCAGGGATAATATGGTGGCTCCCCAATGTTAGAAACCCAGGCTTCTTCTAACTTGTTACTATGCTCTTAGGGTATTTGTCTTATGCACATTGTTGAGGATGGCTCACTGTAATGTCCAGTCCAACTGGACTGGCCTTCCTTTTAAGTTCATGATTGTTCCTGCTCACTTCTTTTTTTAAGATTTTATTTATTTATTTATTGGGTGGGGGGCAGAGGGAGAGGGAGAGAGAATTTCAAGCAAACTCCTCGCTGAGCGCAGAGCCCAACTCGGGGCTCCATCTCATGACCCTGAGATCATGACCTGAGCTGAAATCAAGAGTCAGACGCTTAGCCAACTGAGCCACCCTGATGCCCCTCTTGAAAATTCCTGTTAGCTAGGACTTGATCACGTGGACATACCGTAAGAGAGATTGCGGAAGGTTGGCTTTAGCTAGGTGTTCATGTGTCTGGTCAAAAATCCTACCACTCTGTAAGAAGGTCAAATATATATTGGGGGATGACCTCCTACAACAAGCAGTAGTGGCCTTGGTTCCTGGAAGTTCACGGAAGTTTTTGTCCCTCCTGACTCTGGCCTGGGGAGGAGGTTCTTGCCCGGGAAGAGATATGGCAGGCATGGAAGCATGGACACGGGAATGGCGAGGAGGATGCAACAGGACGAGTTTAGACCAAGCGATGTCTAAAGCCCTTTGCACTCTTACGCCACTTGGAGAAAGCATGAAGATGATGTGCCTCTTCCTCTATCCTAACTTAGGGGATAGAAACGGAAGTTCTTGGGACAGATTGCGGAAGTGAATTGTATAACATGGAGTTCTTTAAAGAACACATCTTCAGGGCTGCGGTTCTCCTGGTCATAGCTCAGCTGTGTTAACCAAGAGGGAGTTGAAATCATTTCCTTTAGGCACTAGACCCACATATTATGCTCCTGCCTAGCAACCCCATCCTGCAGCTGTGCTGGGCCGAGCAGTTCAGAAGAGCTAATCCACCAGTAACGCTGCACTGGGCACCTACTGCTTGCAGGGCACTGTGCTGGCTGCCGCAGGAGAGCCCAGGGCAGGGGAAGTGTGTTTAACAGAAGCTTGCGCTCCCTGGCCCCTTCCTCTCAGCCACCAGACTGACCTTATCTTTAGCTGAGGACTTCCTGCGCACCGTAATTACTTGATGGGGCAAGAGGCTTCAGTTCCGAGTCAGCGGATGGGCTCATGAGTCATGATGCATATGGTAGCGGCGGCTTTGCTGACTGTGCACTCACCCTCTCAGCTCTGCGCTTTGGGCTCTGCACGAGAAACGAGGGCTGCCAGAGGGGGCTGATGGTCAGCTACTCCATAGCATTGACCTTGCGTCTTTCGGGGGTCCAGCCTTGTGTGTGGGGGCGCGCGCGCACGCACGTGTGTCTGCGCTTGTCAGGATGGGGAAGGCAGGACGGAGGTACAAAATGACTGGGGGAAGTGAGGAACTCAAAGTGGACTTTGTAGCTTTTAGTCGCAGTGATGTCAGGATGAAGTGGGAGGGTCGGGAGCAGAGAGGGCCCCGAGCTAAGAGTCACCCTGCGGTCACACTCTGTTTGGCTACAACTGAACTGAGTGTTCAAATATCATTTCCCCCATTTAAAAAAAAACAGGGTTAATGATGGCCTTGCTCAACTCCAAAGGAATTCTAAAATGAAAGACAATTGGCCCGTGAGCCTTGCAAAGATAAGGTCTCTACTTCATTTGTCTGTGCCCTTCAGCACCGGGCATAGCGCTTTGTGCACCTAGTACATCTCGAGTGAGTATTGTCTAGACCAATCACTGAAGTCACCTGTTCCACCCGACGTGTAAGGAAACCGAAACCCAAGGAGGGACAGCGACACGGGGAGATCAAACATGGAAAGCGCCCAGTACCTGACCTGTGTTGAGCATTCAGTCAACGTAAGTGTCCTTCCTTTTGAAATGGCAGCTTCAGGAGTAGAATCCAGATGTTTGACCTCTGACAGCTCTGCTCTTGCCCCTCACCGTGTTGCTCTGAGTTGTCTGGCTAACATCAGATGGCTTGTTTAAGGGGGAGGAGGGCTCAGCTCGCAGGAGAGCTGATGCAGGCACCTGCGCCCGTGGTCTAAGTCCGACGCGTGGTTAACGAACAAGGGGCCCTGGAGCTGGACGGCCTTGGGTTTGAATCCCAATTCTGCCATTGACTGCGTGACCTCATTTACTCTCTTTCTGCCTCAGCTTTCTCATCTGTACAATGGGGACTGACATTGTATTTAAGCTCGCAAGGTTGTGGTGAGGATCAAATGAATTAAAATAGAGTGCTTGGAAAAGTGCCTGGCACATCGTAAGCGCGTTATTGCCGCTTCTCACCGGCAATGTTAGGCTTTTGTCACTGAGATGGTGCCTGCAAGGGCGGCGCCTACCCTCAGCCTTCACAAAGACAGCCGTCTGATGGCGGTGGAGTGTGCTATTTCTGAGTAGGGTAAGATTCCCATAGATGTTCTAAAGGACTGGACACCCTATTGCGTAATTTCTTTGAGGGCTGCGGTGCTTCTGCGGTAAGGACTCTCAAGGACTGAGTTCGGTGCCATTCAGTTGGTGGGCAGTTAGGAAGCAATGATCAGTAAGAACTCTTGGGGACGTGTGGATCTGGGGTCATCGTGCTCTAGCCACAGCACACTGATGGCTGAGTTAGGACACAGGTTTTCTACAAGCACATCTCCTTCCCTTCAAATCTTTCCAATCCCAGGCTTCATTGAGATTTGCTCAGCATTAAAAAGTCACTGGAACACCCCCCCCCGCCTCCCCAGCACAGAGAAGGTGGCTGAACGCCAAAGGACTGGAGCCAGGAAAACTATGTGAGAGGCAGTCTTGCTCCTGCCAAGAATGGGATGCAATTTCCTACCCTTACCCCCGCAGTGGGCCCCCCAACCTCCTGTCATTCCCATTTCCCATCCACCCCCAGTCTATGAGCCACAGATTTCTGCCTGAAAAAGCAATTCAGCGCTGCTCACTTAGGATATTTCCTCCTGACCTACTTCCTGAGTGCTGGAGCAGAACGCTTGCCCTGCTGAGAAAGGCAACGTTAGCTCAGCATTTCCCCTGCCAAACGTCACCCAGATGATGAGTGTCTGTCACTCACTCCCAGCCAATTACCACACCTGAGAGGTGGCTTTTCTTACTGATTTCCCATGTCAACACCTGGACTGACTAACCTGACAGGTTCCCTGATCAGAGCTGAAAACTGTTTCCTGGTAGAAACGTACTTTTGCCTTTTCTGTTGTGGGCCTGTTTTTGTAATTTGGTTCAGAACCACCATTTACCATGGACCCAGGGACTGAGATTGTCATTCCTGAGTGTTTCTAGTTCCTTCTTCTTCTTCTGCCTCTCCTCCCCCTCCTCCTCCTCCCTCTTCTTCTTCTTCTTCACATTCAATACCTTACAGAGTGCCTACTACATGGTCAGGTATTTCTACATATTACCTTTAATATGCCCAGTAGAATATTCTCATAATTCTACATATTACCTCCCAATATGCCCAGTACTCAACTTTGTGAGGTAGATATATTAGGACAGTGCTTCTCAGACTTTAATGTGCGGAGAGAATCTTGTTATAATGCGATTCTGTTGAGTAGGTCTGGGAGACAGCCTGAGATTCTGCATTTCTAACAAGCTCCCATGAGATATTGATGCTGCTGGTTCTAACTCCTTGAGTATCAAAGGAATCCTTGCACACACTTCATTGCTTCATTCTCCCTCCATCCCTTCCTTCTTTCCTATCCCCTCCATCCTGTTTAGGGCCAAGGCAACTTTACCCACAGTCCTGTGGACCCTACGTCTTCTGGTTCCTTGATTTACTACCTTGGTTTGGTGGTGCATATCTTCCAGGAACTTCCTGGGAAAGTGAGCAAAGAAAGTAAAATGTTACTTACTAACATAACTGAAAATGTCTTTACACTGGATTGATAGTTTCCCCATGTATAGAATTCTAACTTCCAGAGTGGCTGTTGTAATATCCAATACCACATCAAACCTCTGTCCTTTCTATCTCACTTCTGAAGGTTTTTAGATTCTTCTCTCTGACCTCCAGTGTTCTGGAAGTTCACAATGCTGTGCCTTGGGATGGTTCCTTCTTCATTCATTATACTGGGCATTTGATGGGTCCTTTTGACCTGGAAACTTATATCCTTCTGTTGTGGGGAAAAAAAAAAATTCCTTTGATTATTTCTTTAATTATTTCTTCCTCTCTCTCTCTTTTTTTTTTTTTTTTTGTTCAGTCCATCTGGAGCTCCTGTTATCAAGATGTTGGATCTTCTGACCTGATCCTTTGATCTTCCTAGCTTCTGTATCTAATTTCCCATCTCTTTATCTCTCTGTTTTACTTTCTGGAAGATTTTCTAAACTACTTTTTCTAACTTTTCTAGTTGAATTTTAAATATTTATATTTTTAAATTCTCAGAGTTCTCTTTTGTTGTTCAGTGAATATTCCTTTTTCTTTTTTTTTTTAAAGATTTTATTTATTTATTTGAGAGAGAGAGAGTGAGAGAGAGAAAGAGCACAAGAGGGGGGAGCGGGAGAGGGAGAAGCAGACTCCCCGCCGAGCAGGGAGCCCGATGCGGGACTCGATCCCGGGACTCCAGGATCATGACCTGAGCCGAAGGCAGTCGCTTAACCAACTGAGCCACCCAGGCGCCCCTGAATATTTCTTTTTCTAATAGGCCACGTTTCTTTCACAGGTGTAACAGCCTCTCTTCTGTCTCCAGGGCATGATTCTTTTCCTTTTTTTGAACTTTCTTCTCTCTACATTCTTTTCTTTTCTTTTTTTTTTTAAGATTTTATTTATTTATTTGAGAGAGAGAGAATGAGAGAGAGCACATGAGAGAGGGGGGAGGGTCAGAGGGAGAAGCAGACTCCCCGCCAAGCAGGGAGCCTGATGTGGTATTCGATCCAGGGACTCCAGGATCATGACCTGAGCTGAAGGCAGTTGCTTAACTGACTGAGCCACCCAGGTGCCCTCTCTACATTCTTTTCTCTGCACTTCTTATTTCTTTAATTTGTTTTCTGTCTTTCATGTAGACTTTCTATTTATATTAAAGGCACTAAACAGTTTACCAGAAGGAAACGAAGAAGTAACTGACAGAAGACTCTTCATTGTACCCTTTTGAATCTTTTGAATTCTGAACCATATTAGTATAAAGCCTATTTGAAAAACAAAATAAACCTTTTAGAAGTTTATTTTAAGCTTTAGGTGCATGGGTATAGCTTATCCATTGAAGAGCTTTACTGTAGTATGGTGACTAACATAACATAATAAAATTAAATTAAATTAAAAAAAAAAGAAGAGCTTTACTGTAGAGATATTGAGATGGGGTGTCAAGCAGTTTTTTACCTGAAGGGACTTCTAAGTGTCAGCATTTAAAAGTCTCTCTGGGCCATTAAGTCTTTTCTGATAAGAATCTTCTAGACTCCTGTCTGGGGAGAGATGTTGGGGGAGGATATAAGCCTACCGGCCAATTTTCTTGAATGAGTGTGGGAGGAAGGCTGGATAGCCTATCGTTGAAAATGAAGCCTTTTAACCAGGACCCTCAACCGCCTCCTAACTATACATACCATGGAGTCTGTCAGCCTCCAGAGCATGCTTCTCAAGCTGTCTGTGGTGAAGGACCAGTTTTTAAAATTTCCGATCTGTCAGGGACCCACATGCAGTTCTAACGCACATGGCTAGTCCATATCTCCTATCACACATGACTCCCAATAGGAGTTCAAACATCCAAACTGGTCTATATCCTGTTCAGCAAGAAGAATCCACTGAGAACTCACTTGAATGTTGAGGCAATTTCAAATTTCTATAAAAATTCTAAACACTTATTCTTACTTTCTGTACTTATCTTATTAGGGCCAGTAACAAAGTTTGTGGGCCTAAACCAGGTCATGAACCACGATTTAAGAGCACTGCTCTAGAAAAGAGCAGATCTCTGATCTCTTGCCTTGAGGAGAAGCTGTCACCAGGCTTTGAGGGGATGTGTGGGGACTCCTGGAGTGTTGGACTTCTCTGCAAATAGACTTCTAGCTCATCCCCCATCTCCACTCTGCACTTCACTCCACATTCCTTGGTACCCTATGTTTCCAAACCCAGTGCCTTCCTGAACTTCTCATGTCCCATTATTGGTTCCTTTCTGCAGGCATCAGACCACAGCTTCTACTGCTTGGTCAAATCATTTACCCCTCCTTACTCTACTTTCTTCTCCCGTTCTCTTTGCCCTTGCAATTTATACTTTAAAAGATCCCTTTCAAGGGTGCCTGGGCGGCTCAGTTGGTTAAGTGTCTGCCTTTGGCTCAGGTCATGATCCCAGGGTCCTGGGATCGAGTCCCGAGTTGGGCTTCCTGCTCAGTGAGGAGTCTGCTTCTCCCTCTCCCCAACCCCTACACCCCTACTCATGCTCTCACTCGTTCACTCTCTCTCTCAAATAAATAAATAAAATCTTTTTTAAAAATGCTTTTCACTGGCTTTTCAGGGCACCTGGGTGGCTCAGTTGGATAAACATCAGACTCTTGATCTCAGCTCAGGTCTTGATCTCAGGGTTGTGAGTTCAAGCCCTGCATTGGGCTCCACATTGGGTGTGGAGCCTACTTAAAAGAAAAAAAAAGTCCTGCTGACTTCTTTGCAGAGTTGATCCTAAAAGTATGGGATTTCAAGGGACCCAGAATAGCCAAAACAATCTTGAAAAAGAACAAGTTTGGAGGACTTACATAGCCCAATTTTTAAACTTATGGCAAATCTATGGTAATCAAGTAATCAAGTGTGATACTGGCATAAAGATAGACCTACAGATGGATGAAATAGATTTGAGAGTCCATAAATAAACCTTCAGATTTGTTTGATCTCTGATAAGAATGCCAAGACAACTCAGTGGGGCAAAGAATAATCATTTCAGTAGGTGGTGCCAAGACACCTGGAGATCCACACACAAAAGAATGAAGCTGAACCCCTACCTCACACCACCCACAAAAATTAACTCAAAATGGATCATAGACCTAAATGTAAGGAGCTAAAAATTTAAAACTCTAGAAGAAAATATAAGAGTAAATCTTCATGAGGGAAAGCTTTCTTAGGTGTAATACCAAAAACAAAAGTAACAAAGGAAAAAATAAACTGGACTCATGAAAATTAAGAACTTTTGTGTTCCAAATGACACCATCAAGAAAGCGAGAAGAGAACCTTCACAAAAGAAAATATTTTCAAAGCACATATCTGATAAGGGACTTGTATTCAGAATATATAAAGAACTTTTACAATTTATAATAAAAAGGCAAATAACCCAATTTTTAAATGGGCAAAGGATCCAAATAACATTTTTCCAAAGAAGATACACCAATGACCAATAAGCTACATGAAAAGATGTTCAACATCATTAGCCATCAGAGAAAGACAAATTCAAAACTACAATGAGATACCACTTGATACTCACTAGGAGGCTATTATCACAAAGACAGATAGTAACAAATGCTCTTAAGGATGTGGAGAAATTGGAACCTCACATTGTACTCATCGGAATGTAAAATGGTGCAGCCGCTTTGGCAAACAGTCTTGCAGTTCCTCAAAAAGATAAACATAGACAATAGGACCCAGCAATCCCACTCTTAGGTGTATATGTTCACACAATGAATGAATGTTCAAAGCAACATTATTCATGATAGTCAAAAAGTGGAAACAACTCAAATGGTCATCAGCTGAAGATGGATAAATAAAATGTGGTATATCCATATAGTGGAATTTTATTTAATGATAAAAAGAAATAAAGTACCGATACACACTACAACATGAGTGAATTTTGAAAACATTATGCCTAGCGAAAGTCACAAAGTCACAAATGCTTCCATTTACATAAAATGTCCAGAATAGGGGAATCTACACAGAGAGAAAATAGATCAGTGGTTGCCTAAGATGGAGTCCAGGGGATGGGGAGAAAATGGGTATGGAGTTGTTTTTTTCAGGGTGATAAAAATGTTCTGAAATCAATTGTGGTAATGGCTGCACAACTTCGTGAATATACTAAAAGCCACTGAATTTTGCACTTTGGATAGGTGAATTGTATGGTATGTGAGTTACATCTCAATAAAGCTGTTACAATGGGATTTCTAGAGTCAACCCAGCATGTCTAACTGCAAGTCTCCAGCATCATCACTCTTGAATGTGGAAGTCTCCAGCTTATCTTATGCACAGTGCTCTCAATTTATCAACACATTAGATCAAATCTGAGGTGACACATTTGCTCTCAATCTGATGGTGACTTAAGGGATTGCTGTTGGCTTCATTAGGGGATGTATCAATATTGAGTCAGACAACTTAATAAACTGTGCCTAACTTGACACTCTCATTCCATAGAAAATAATTTCTTTGCTTTTTAAAAAGATATCTCCTGGGGCACCTGGGTGGCTCAGTTGGTTAAGCGTCTCCTTCGGCTTGGGTCATGATCTCAGGGTCCTGGAATCGAGCCCCGTGTCAGGCTCTTTGCTCGGCAGGGAGCCTGCTTTTCCCTATGCCTCTCGCTCCCCCTACTTGTGCTCTCTCTCTCTCACTGTCAAATAAATAAATAAAATCTTAAAAATAAATAAATAATAAAAAAATTAAAATAAAAAGATATCTCCTTTTATTAACAGCAAATAATACAAAAAGCACCTCCCTACTTGCAAGCCTCAGAATGTGTTCTGAGGGGCACCTGGGTGGCTCAGCCGTTAAGCGTCTGCCTTCAGCTCAGGTCATGATCCCAGGGTCCTGGGATGGAGCCCTGCATCGGGCTCTCCCTGCTCCGCGGGAGGCCTGCTTCTCCTCCCACTCCCCCTGCTTGTGTTCCCTCTCTCACTGTGTCTCTTTTTGTCAAATAAATAAAATCTTAAAAAAAAAAAAAAAAGAAGGGGCGCCTGGGTGGCTCAGTTGGTTAAGCGACTGCCTTCGGCTCAGGTCATGATCCTGGAGTCCCTGGATCGAGTCCCGCATCGGGTTCTCTGCTCAGCAGGGAGCCTGCTTCTCCCTCTGACCCTCCCCCCTCTCATGTGCTCTCTCTCTCTCTCATTCTCTCTGTCTCAAATAAATAAATAATCTTTAAAAAAAAAAAAAAAAAAAAAAAAAAAAAAAAAAAAAAAAAAAGAATGTGTTGTGAATGAGGATGCAAACCCAGTTTGTCCATTTATTCAACAAATATTTATAGAGCATTCACCATGTGCGGGCTGCTCTGGCAGGTTCTGCAAATGCAATAAATGGCGGATGAATTACAGAGAGGAGAGAGCTGAATAGGTGGCCCTAAACCAGTCTATCTTGAATCTCAAAGGACAGAGGAATTGGTGGTGGTTAACTATTGAGGGATTCAGGGAAATGTCTACAAATCTTTTTTTCTCTTGGAGAACTCAGGGTGGGGTTTTTAAAATTACATAAATATTAGAACAACACTAACAGAAATGGGGAACAAAAGAAAAGAAGTTTAATAACAGTTCTGCCCCCCACCCTTCCCCCCATTGATCTCATCTCAAACCATGTCTCTGCTCCCACCCAGTTTTGAAGATTCTAGCTTCATCTCTCCCTAACTTTGGCCACCTCCATTCCATGCCTCTCAGAGGACCTAGTTCAAAGGACCGTCCAAGACTCACTTGGAGAAAGTCAGACCTGAGGTGTTGAAGCTTGGTGGCAGCCAAGACCCCCCAGTTGCTCAGGAGGTTGGGGGAGGAAAGGAGTAGATGTGAATCCCAGTGCCAATTTGCTTCAGGACACATTTCTTGAGACTCAGAAGCCAGGCAGGGGAGGGCTGCTGAACATCAGGGCTCTGCTGGTTGGGCCGAAGGAGGGGGGGCCACTGCCTCAAGTGTGTAAATCTTGGCATTGGAGGTGTCCCGTGTTCAGAGACCGGCCGTGTGAAAAGTGTCACCAGCAAGTCAGTGGGGGACATCTTAGGGAGGAATGTGAGCCCCTACTCAGGCACGCTGGGCTGCAAGTCTGACCTCGCTGAGGAGGAGAGGCAGCAGGCCAGTCACCCCCCTGGGGGGGGCACTTTTCCACACTCTGGGGGTGCTGGGGGTTCCTAGTGCCCAACCCTACTGCGGAGAGTTGGGTCCAAATGCCAGCAAAGCCGGAACATGCTGTGAGATCTTGATGTGTCTCTTCACCTCTCTGAGCCCATTTATTCATCTGTAAATGGGGATAATAATCCTCACCTCGGGGAATGTTGTGAGTGTTAGAGATGGTGAGAAGCTTAGCACAGCCTCTTCCTCTCAGTGCGTGACTTGCCATTGTGTCTAGGACACATACCTATTCTTGTGGGCTACGAGCCCCCCTAAATTTCTAGGATTTAGCTTTGTTATTCTCCTCTCTCAATAAATAGAATTTTTTTAATATTAAAAGGCTTATTGTACAACATGACTACAATGTAATACATGTTTATTATAGAATCTTTGAAAATTTCAGAAAGACAACCCCAAATCAAAATAAGCCAATAATCCGACCCCTCAGAAATAACCACAGTTAACATTTTCATTTTAACACTCAGTCTTTTTTTTTTTAAAGCTTATAATTTTAATAGTGGTTCCAATGTAGTAATTACTTCACTACAAAGGTACAGCAATATAAGATATATCAATATCCGCTTATTCTTAAAACGAAGCCATCAGGGGCACCTGGGTGGCTCAGTCAGTTAAGCGTCTGCCTTCGGCTCTGGTCCTGATCCCGGGTTCTGGGATCAAGTCTGAGTCAGGCTCCCTGCTCGGCAGGGAGTCTGCTGCTCCCTCTGCCTCTGCCCCTGCTCCAACTCTCTCTCTAATAAATAAATAAAATCGACAAAAATTTAAAAAATGTTAAAAACGAAGCAAATTCAGAATTTGGACCTTTTTTTTTTTAGTTTCAGAGGTAGAATTTAGTGATTCATCAGTTGCATACAACACCCAGTGCTCATTCCATCAAGTGCCCTCCTTAATGCCCACCCCCCACCTCCCTCCCCTCCAGCAACCCTCAGTGTGCTTCCTAGAGTTCAGTGTCTCTTACGGTTTGCCTCCTTCTCAGTTTTCATCTTATTTTATTTTTCCTTCCCTTTCCCTATGTTCACCTGTTTTGTTTCTTAAATTCCACATATGAGTAATCATACGGTATTTGTCTTTCTCTCACTGACTTATTTTGCTTAGCATAAGACCCTCTAGTTCCTTCCACGTTGTTGCAAATGGCAAGATTTCATTTTCTGATGGCTGAGTAATATTCCATTGTGTGTGTGTGTGTATATATATATATATATATATATATATATCCCACATCTTTGTCCATTCATCTGTCGGTGGACTTCTAGACTCTTAAGAGTCTCCCAGTCTTTTGATTTATCTAGTAGTGTCATGAAGTACACACATTTAGTTACTGATTTGTGTTCTACTCTAAGTATCTGTCATCATAATTCTCATATAATAACATTTAAAGTAATTAGCATTTAAAATACTAATACCCCATAGTATGATTATATCATAATTCTTTAGCCAACCCCCTATTGTTAGTTATGTCCTGTTCTCACTGTTTTAAATGGTACCATAGTGAGTATTCTTAAAGTAGTTCCATTTTACCTCAAACAGGAAGCACATTTTTAAGGCTTTTGAGACCCACTGACAAATTAACTAGACAGGAAAGACTTTTTAATTTTGTGTTTTATCTATTTATTTTAATATTTCTCTTTTTCTGCTTATAAAACAAATACAGTCTTGTCAAAAAAATCAAACATTGTAGAAATATATATTAAAAAGGATTTTAAATTTCCCTTAATTCTATTGTCCAGAGATCATTGCTATTAAGTTTGGTGTACATTAGGAGTACCTCGAATGACTCCAGTTAGATGCTTAGGTTCGATTGATGACCACGTTTTAATCATCTGCCTCTCTCTTCATTTCTTACAAGCCCAGGCTGAGTCATGAGTGAGCTCCTTCTTTGAAGGTGGCCTGTGGCCAGGTCTACACCATTCACACCCTTGGCACAGCCCAGTCTGGTTATCACGGGCAAGCTCAGGCAGCCACCCCAGCCTCTCTCCGGAATCCACTGTGGGTCCCCTCTCCCTCGAGAGGAAAAGCGGGAAGGGGGCACCAGAATGCGGCTGTAAACCTAGGTTCTGGCACTCACCCTCTGGATGCCCAGGGGGATGTGAGTGAAAACACCTGTGATGCAGCCAAGTCTAGAATCACCCCTGGGCATTCTAGAAACAGGTCATTGGCAAAGTGCTATCTGTACATATCTACACACACAGGGAACAAACATCTATGGGCTCACACACAATTCAGTGCCTAAATTCTGTATGTCAGCAGCTGTCTCTGTACCCATGAATAAGCTCAGTTCTCTACCCAAGCCTTATCTGCAGATGTTTGTGAGATGCGTTTACATGTGAGAGATCAAGTTGTCTCTGGAGGGGACCTCCCACCTCCACAAGAGCCCAGAATTACAAAGAAAATCCTATTGGTGAGAGCAGAAAGTCCCTTATAATAGAAGGGTTCAATGGTATACTAGGGGGGTACAACAAGGCAGAGGCCTTGGGCCCTCTGGCCCTTAAGAGTGCAGCATTTCTCCCAAACTGACCACACCCCAATCCATCCAC
This sequence comes from Mirounga angustirostris, assembly GCF_029215605.1. NCBI lineage: Eukaryota > Metazoa > Chordata > Mammalia > Carnivora > Phocidae > Mirounga > Mirounga angustirostris. The sequence goes on along the minus strand of NW_026991713.1, from coordinate 100,733,016 downwards.
ACCTTCCATTCAGATTTAGCTCTGTTCTCAGAGCTACAAGCTCCCATGACACTTCTTAAGGCTGTTAATGGTAACTCCAACCAATAATTCTCTTCTGTGGCTGCTAAGATCCTTAAAAGAAGATCCATGAAATCTTCTTGGCCAATGGCAAGAGAAGTAGGAATTTCACTTGGCCTTATTTCATCTCAAGATACATTTTTTTTTTTTTTGAGACTTCAATGCATCACATGTGTATAATAACTCTTTGGCTTTATGTAATGTGAATAGTATGCATTATCTTTATTCTTTGACTTGTCAGACCTATTTTCACTTATCTGATCCTTATAACATTTAAGTCTGTTGGTGTCAGACAATGTTCTCATGCGTTACAATCCTTAATATCCTGGGTCACAGAATGGAATCTCCAAAAGCCCATCTGTAAGGAAATATATGATAATAATAGCAATACTGGGATTTATTGAATGCTGACTACGTGCCAGTCAATGTTGTAAGCTCTTTGCATGCATCAATTCATTTAGTCCTCACAACAATTCTGTCAGGAAGACACTATTGTTATTTTCATTTTACATATGAGGAACTTGAGGCACAGAGAGGTTCATGACTTGCCCAAGGTCACCCAGGTAGTAGAACCCAGACAGTACTCATAAGCTCACAGCCTGTAGCTGCCAGCATTTTGGTGTTTAGCATTCTGGTTTCTTCCCTGTGTATATAAAGGCACTTTGTTTTACTTTAGAAAACTGAGATCATGGATATACTTAACACGCATTAAGTGTGTCTTTGTTCAGGATATAAATTTGTGGCATACCTTTAGATTTTATTGATTTATTTATTTATTGAGAGAGAGAGTGCACGAGCGCATAAGTGGAGAGACGGGCAGAGGGAGAGAGAGAATCCCAAGTGGACTCCACACTGAGCCCAGAGCCCCACTTGGGGCTCCATCCCACCACACAGAGATTACGACCTGAGCTGAAATCGAGTCAGATGCCCAACCGATTGAGCAACCCAGGTGCCCCATGTACCTTTTAAGAAGTTTTTCAAGTGGCAAAAGTTTAACATTTGTGATGGCTATTAATCTTTTCCTTTGTGATTTCTGTCACTTTTTAAAAGATTTTATTTATTTATTTATTTATTTGAGAGCGAGAGAGAGAGAGAGAGAGCACGCAAGCAGGGGGAGGCACAAAGGGAGATGGAGAGAGAGAACCTCAGGCAGACTCTGCACTGAGCTCGGAGCCCAACTCAGGCTCGATCTCACCACTATGTGATCATGACTTGAGCCAAAATCAAGAGTCAGATGCTTAACCAACTGAGCCACCAGGCGCCCCCACATTTTTTATGTTTGGAAAATCCTTCCCCATTACAAGATCACTATCTTGTCTTCTGGTTTTATTATTTCTTTTTTTACCTTTAATTATTATTTAAGTTATTTGAAATTTATTTGATGAATAATGTATCCCTTTCCCTTATAAGTCTGATATTTCCTTAACATTCATTACGTTCTTATTTATTCTAAGATCTGTTTCAAAGTTGACTGATCTGTTTATTTAATAGATGTTATTTTCTAGAGCAAGTCTTCCCCCTCATTCTTTTTTTATTAACAATCATGCCTTAATATTTTGCCAAATAAACAATAGAATTATTGCATCAAGCAATATTATTGGTTAACCTAACAACTTAATTTGAGAAGTTGATAAATATATTTAAGATATTCAGATTTCTAATTTTTTCCATTTTATTTATTTTTTTTAAGATTTTATTTATTTATTTATTTGAAAGACAGAGAGAAAGCACAAGCAGGGGGAGCAGCAGAGGGAGAGGGAGAAGCAGGCTCCCCACTGAGCAGGGAGCCCGATGCGGGGCTCAGTCCCAGGACGCTGGGATCATGACCTGAGCCGAAGGCAGACGCTTAACGACTGAGCCACCCAGGCGCCCCTAATGACAGCATTTACCTTTAATACAGCTTTTACTACATTCCATAATATGTTTGATTCCCAAAATTAAATATAAAATCTGTAATTGATTTTTTTAAAAACAGCTTTTTTGGAATATATATATATATCATCAAATTCACCTGCTTAAAATGTACAGTTCAATGGGTTTTAATATATTTAGAGAATTATGTAACTATCACCATCATCTGTTCCCAGAATGTTTTCATCACTTTTAAAAGAAAACCTGGGGGCACCTGGCTGGCTCAATAGAAAGAGTGTGTGATTCTTGATCTAGAGATCATGAGTTTGAGCCCCACGTTGCGTGTAGAGGTTTCTTAAATAAATGCATAAATAAATAAACTTTTTTAAAAAAAAGAAAGAGGGGCGCATGGGTGGCTCAGTCGATTAAGCATTTGACTCCTGATTTCGGCTCAGGTCGTGATCTCAGGGTCGTGAGATTGAGCCCTGCGTTGGGCTCTGCACTGGACGTGGAGCCTGCTTGAGATTCTCTCTCTCTCCCTCTGCCCCTCTTCCTCCCTGTAAAAAGAAAAAAAAAAAAAAGACAGAAAGGAAGAAAAAGAAACCCTGTACCTATCAGCATTACTTCTCATTCCTCCCTTCTCCCAGTCCCTGGCAACCACTACTCAACTTTCTACCACCAAAGATTTACCTATTCTAGACATTTCATAGAAATGGAATTCTGTAATATGTGGTCTTTTGTGTCTGGCTTTTTTCACTTAGGGTAATGTTTTCAAGGTTCATCCATGTTATCCCATGTATCAGTATTCCATTCCTTTTAATCACTGAATAACATTCCATTGTATGGATATACTACATTTGATTTGATTTTTAGACCAAATGGACTGATGGACATTTGGGTTATTTCTGCTATGGCTGTTATCAATGCAATGCTGCTATGAACTTTCATGTACAAGTTTTTGTGTGGACATATGATTTCCTTTCTCTTGGGTAGTTTCTGGGAGTGGAATTGCTAACTCATACGGTAACTCTATGTTTAACCTTTGAAGAGCTGTTTTCTAAAGTGGCTGCATCATTTTACATTCCCACCAGCAACAAGATTTCCAGTTTCTTCACATCCTCATCGACAGTTGGTATTTTAATGGTTTTTGTTGTAGCCATTCTAGTAGGTGTGAAATGGTACCTCATTTATTTACAATGATAACTAATGATGATATTATGCTGAGCACCTTCTCATGTGCACGTGGCTGTTCATGTAGCACTTTCAGAAAATGGTCATTTTTAATTGGATCATTTGTCTTCCTATTTATTGAATTGTATGAGTTCCTTATACGTTCTAGATATTAACCCCTTATGAGATACATGATTTGCAAATCATGTTCATCCATTCTGTGAGTTCTTTTTTTTCACTTTCTTGATGGTGTTATTTGAAACACAGAAGTTTTTAATGTTGGTGAAGTTCAATTTATTGTTTCTTTTATTACTTATGTTTTTGGCGTCATATCTAAAAATCCATTGCCTAACCCAAGGTCATGAAGATTTACTCCTATACTTTCTTCTAAGTGTTTTACAGTTTTAGTTTCTTAATTTAGGTCTATAATCCATTTTGGGTATTTTGTTTGTTTGTTTTAGGTTGATTGATTGGTTGATTGATTGATTGATTTTAAGTAATGTCTACACCCAATGTGGGGTTCAAACTCATGACCCCGGGATCAAGAGTCACATGCTCTACCGACTGAGCCAGCCAGGAGCCCCTCTATGATCCATACTGAGTAAATTTTTTTATATGGTGTGAGGTCAGGGTCCAACTTCATCCTTTTAGACATAAATTTACATTTGTCCCTCATTTGCTGAAAAGATCATTGAATTGTCTTGGCATCCTTGTTAAAAATCAATTAATCATAAATATGAGCATTTATTTCTAGACTTCCAATTCTTTTTTATCAACCTATATATCTATCCTTATGCAAGTACTATGCAGTCTTGACTATTGTGTATTTGAATTTTTAGTTTATTTTTGGAATATAAAAGTGTATTGAAAGCATATTTTTAAATTTTCAAGTTTTTAAAATTTTTTTTAGATTTTATTTACTCATTTATTTTAGGGAGAGAGAGAGCGTGAAGGGGGGAGGAGCAGAGGGAGAGGGACAAGCAGACTCTGCTGAACACGGAGCTTGACATGGGCCTCGATCCCACAACCCCGAGATCATGACCTGGGCCAAAATCAAGAGTCAGGCACTTAACTGTCTGAGCCACCCAGGTGCCCCTAAACTTCCAAGTTTTTAGGCACTTAAGCTTTAATATTCAGTTTTATGACATGTGGTCATTTAAGCCTTAATTTACAGTTTTATTGCACTTTGATTAAAAAAAAATAAAGGTAAGAATTTCATAAAGTACACAGCCCAGCGTGTAATTATTAGGCTTATGAATTATAATATTTAGAATTGCCCTGTCTAATACAGTAACCACTAGCCACACGTGACTCTTGAGCAACTCAGAATGTGACTAATGTAACTAAGGAACTGAATTTTAAAATTTTATTTGACATTTTCATCACCCTCAAAAATTTCCTCATGCCTGCTTGCAATCATTTTCCATTCCGCCCTTGTGTCAGGCAATCTGCTTTTTGTCTCAATAGATTTGTCTATTCTGGACATTTCATATAAATAGAATCATACAATATGCAGTCTTTTGTATCTGGTTTCTTTCACTTAACACAGTATTTTTGAGGTTCATTCATGCTGTAGTATGTATCCATACTTCATCCCTTTTTATTGCTGAGTAGTGTTCCATTATATGGACATGCCACACTATATTTCTCCATTTACCAGTTGGTAGACATTTGGATTGTTTCAATTTTATGTAATTTTAATTAATTTAAAATTTAAATACTGAAGCAGGTAAAATAGCTCTCCTTCAAGCCAACTTTACTGCATTGGGAAGACTACATTTCTCTTGAACCTCTGAAAATTTAGTACCTGAATTAAGATGTGCTGTAAGTGTAAAATACACACTGAATTCTGCAGACTTAGAATTATTAATGTGCTTAAAAACATGAAGTAAAAGACTGAAAGAAGGAAGATGGGGGTGCCTGGGTGGCTCAGTTGGTTAAGTGACTGCCTTCGGCTCAGGTCATGATCCTGGAGTCCCAGGATCGAGTCCCGCCTCAGGCTTCCTGCTCAGTAGGGAGTCTGCTTCTCCCTCTGACCCTCCCCCCTTCTCATGTGCTCTCTCTCTCTCATTCTCTCTCTCAAGTAAATAAAATCTTTAAAAAAATAAAATAAAAGGGCGCCTGGGTGACTCAGTTGGTTAAGCGACTGCCTTCGGCTCAGGTCATGATCCTGGAGTCCCGGGATCGAGTCCCTCATCGGGCTCCCTGCTCAGCAGGGAGTCTGCTTCTCCCCCTGACCTTCCCCACTCTCATGCTCTCTCTATCTCATTCTCTCTCTCAAATAAATAAATAAAATCTTTAAAAAAAAAAAATTAAAAAATAAAATAAAATAAAATAAAATAAAATAGAAAAAAGAAGGAAGACGGAACAGAGACTATCAAAATAAATTTGAAAGATTAACAAAAATCACAAATAGAGTTTCTAGAAATGGGGGGGCAGGGGGAAGCATTAGAAACTCACCTCTGAATACCTCCAGGGCTGAAAGTGTCCCCTTGTATTATTTATAGGCACTGCACTATTTTACATGTATTCTCTCTTTTCATCTTCCTAGTGACACAGGTGAGGTAGGGACTATCATTTGTTCCTATTTTGTGCTTGAGGAAACCAAGGCTCAGAGAACTTAGCTTGTCCAAGATCACCTGGGTAGCATGTAGGAAAGCCAGATTTGACACCATTCTGACTTCAAAGACCACATTTATATCCATTATAGATCAATGGAAAGTTCACCAAGAATGCGAACCAGATATGTGTTTGGCTCCAGCCTGGCCTTTAGTTTTCAGGAACTGTTGGCACAATGAGCAGAGCAGGAGAGGCAAGGGGATGACTTGGTAAAAATAGGGGTCTCTTTGCTCAAAAGTGACAAGTTACTTCATGTACCACATCTGCCACCCGCCAATTCAGTCTTCCAGAAGGCTCTTCTGTTACACTGAGGCTCAGGCCCTGCCCCCTCATCCCTGAGAAATTCTGGAGAAACACACTTGGCCTTCAGAGGCGGCTCCCACAAAGCCCGGCAGCGCCCCCAGCCCAGCTGCTCCATAAGATAAGACACCCAAGGGACTGGGGAAAGAAGCCAGCCCGGTGACGCCCAAGAGCTCCCTTGGTGACATCTGTCCCCAGCAGACACCATTCCTCCAGGGACTCCAGGTTCAGCTGAGAGGCCTCTGGTTTTAAGACCAGCTCTATGGAGCTCTCATAACACTGCCCTTCCAGAGCCTTCTGCAATCAAAATGGCCCCCAGCCTTCTGACCAAGCGTGCAGCCCAGTCAGCATTCAGTCCCGGGCAGGGGGTGGCGGTGGGAGGGTCCTGTCTTTCTTAGCAGTACTGAGCAAGAAAGGTTCTTGCCTCCAGAGTCAGCAGCCCCAGCCTGCTGACATGTGCGGGGCTGGGCGCTGTGAGTGCAACGGAGCTATTTTTACCCCGCAGAGCGCTGTCAGCAGGCAGGAGGTGAGGGGTGATGCTGCAGGGGTTGAGAGCTGGGCACAGTGCCACTTGAACCTTGCTGAGGGCTGGGGCCCCACCAGCCTGCAGAACCTAAAACCGCCTTCACTGTTGGTTCACAAGAACCCTGGGAAGGTGAAGGGCCCTAACGACTGACCCTGGGAGCCATCACACCATTTTGAAAAGAGGCGTCAGGGGCGCCTGGGTGGCTCAGAGGGTTAAGCGTCTGCCTTTGGCTCAGGTCGTGATCTCCAGGTCCTGAGATCTCCACGTCGGGCTCCTTGCTCAGCGGGGAGCCTGCTTCTCCCTCTCCCTCTGCCTCTCCCTCTGTTTGTGCTCATGCTCTCTCTCAAATGAATAAATGAAATAAAATAAAAAAGAGGACCTCACGAGGACCTCTTTTTCTCACCACTTCGCTGTAATCTTGATCATAATGCATTATTCGCCACCTGCTTGGAAGAGGTATTGTCCTGGGTTATGCTCAGCAGTGAGCATCAGTCAGGGAGGACTTTTGGCCCGGACAGGCTTCCAAATGCCCTGCTGCAGTGGCCCGGGCAGCCTGTTGTAATGGGCACTAGGCAAATAGACCCATGCAGAAGATTACCAGTGGTGCGCTCACTTTATGCAGGAGCCAGATTCCTGGAAAGTTGCCCTCAGGTTGAATCCTACTGGGGCAAGAGTCCAGACTATGAATCCATAGGAGTTGCTGCCCTGCCAGACACACAGATGTCACCCTTTAATTAATTTTATCTTTATATCTCTAAATATTTTATCTACATTTAATTTTATATTTACTTTTGTTTTTCCTGATTATAAAAGAATGACCTTTTGGTTGTCAAAAATTCAAATTGAGGGGGCACCTGGCTGGCTCAGTTCGTAGAGCATCCAACTCTTGATCTCTGGCTGATGAGTTCGAGCCCCACCCTGGGTGTAGAGATTCCTTTAAAAATTCAAATTGGGAAAATATATAACTTAGAAAGGGAAAGTCCTTATCGTGATACAAATTCCTTCCATATTTTTTCCTATGCTTATACAAATGTATAGTAATCTAAAACAGATACTCTGAATTTTTTGTTTAATTTGTACCAATATAGGTTCATAGTCATATTCATAATGACTTTTTCCTCCATTTTATATATCCTGCCATATTTATGCATAAGAGTCTAACTCATTCTTTTTAAAGACATACATAGTATTTCCTCGTGTGGATGAAATGCACTCCGGAGAACATGTTCTATGAGAGAAACTCCCAGAAATGCACTTATTAGGTAAATGGATGAGAATATTTTAAATTTGAATAGATAATTGCCAAATTGTCCTTCAGAAAAGATTGTAGTAATCTGGGTACATCTGGTAGTAAATTACATTTACATTCCCACCAAGTGTATGAAAATGTTTGTTTATCCACATCATCACCAACATTGAATATTATCAGTCAGTTGAATCTTTGCCGCCAGTGTAATGGGGACACGCATTTTTCTGCATGGGTTTTTGTCTGTTGGGTTCACTTTAAAGACCTCTGTGTATATCAGAGAAATCAGTCCTTTGTCCCATGCGTTGCAATCTTTTTTCTCATTTGTCTTTGTCTTCTGACATTTATGGTGGCAGTGCAACACGTGGCTAGCGCACGGGCTCTGACGGCTGGCTCCAGCTTGCTCTCTAACAAGCTAGTCAAATCAACAGAATTGCGTTACTCAATCTCTGGCTCCCCGTCTGTAAACTGAGGAATCAGAACAGCACTTAGCTCATGAGATTGTTACAAGACTGACATGAGTGCAGGCATATAAAGTGCTCAGCCTAGTGCTTGCATGAAATAAGCACTATAGGGGTATATGCCATGATGATGATGATGATGATGATGCATTCAAATAGTTCTAATTTTATGCAGTCAAATTTATTGATCCTTTATGGTTTCTGATCTCCTGTCATGATTATGAAGGCTTTTCTCCATCTAAGATTAGAAAAATACTCAGGGCACCTGGGTGGCTCAGTGGGTTAAACAGTGGACTCTTGGTTTTAGCTCAGGTCATGCTCTCAGGGTTGGGAGATCAGGTCCCACTTTGGGCTCATGCTCAGTGTGGAGTCTTCTTGTCCCTCTCCCTCTCCCTCTGCCCCTCTCCCCACTGTCTCTCTCAAATAAATAAATAAAATCTTTTTAAAAAAGAAAGAAAAATATTCACCAAGGGTGCTATTGAAAAGAGTCTTTCTTTTTTTTTTTTTTTTTTTAAGATTTTATTTATTTATTTGACAGAGAGAGACACAGCGAGAGAGGGAACACAAGCAGGGGGAGTGGGAGAGGGAGGAGCAGGCTTCCCGCCGAGCAGGGAGCTCGATGCGGGGCTTGATCCCAGGACTCTGGGACCATGACCTGAGCCGAAGGCAGACGCTTAACGACTGAGCCACCCAGGCGCCCCCGAAAGGAGTCTTTCAATATGAATCCCCCCTCCCCCATTTTGCTCTCTTGTAAATTAATTTGGCTGTTTGCATACCAGGATTTTTTTTCAGGAAGATAATTTAATTTTGCTTAAAATGGAGGCTAAAAGTCCAAAATCAAGGTGTCAGTGGGCCTTGCTCCCACCAAAGGCTCTAGGGAAGAATCCTTCCTTACTTCTTGTATCGTCCAGGGGATGTTAGCAATCCTTGGCATTCCTTGGCATAAGTCCAATCTCTGCCTCTGTCTTTACATGGCCATCTTCCCTCTGTGTGTCTAAGCCCCTGTTTTTTCTTCTCCCCCCACCCAGTTTTATTAAGAAATACTTGACATACATCTCTGTATAAGTTTAAGGCATACGGCATGGCATGAAGGTTTGATTTATATATATTGGGAGATGACCACCACAATAGGCTCAGCTAACATCCATCCTTCCCATGCAGTCTGTCTTGGTCTCTGTGGTGCAGGGGGGTGCTTCAGCTTTACCCCATGTCTTATTCTTGAATAGTTGTTAGCTGTTCTTCTTGTGAGAGGGAGTGAAGTCAGGAACAACCTAGATCACCATCTTGGTGACATCACTCCTCAGGAGTTTTTTAAAAGGGGAGACCTACAGCATTTAGAGTATGCGCAATGACCAGGTCGGGTTGTCATTATGGTGACTTGGTTTGGGGAATGGACTGTGCTAGCTTGCGGTTTTATGTCTAGAGAGTGGGCCTGGCAGGTCATACCACCCCTCCCTCATAAACTAAACAACTTCTACTTGTCAGAAGTGCCAGCTCCATGCCAAGGTCCCCACCCTGAAGGAGTTCACAGTCCAATGAGAGAACAGAAGAGTTATCAGAGGGAAGGTGTCATCCAAGGCCTTATGCTGAAAATAACACCCTTGATGGAAGGAAGAGCTTATTGGGTAGATAGCAAGGAGGGGGACAGAGGACATTCCAAACAGCGGGGACAAGATGTTCAGTCACTACTCTACAAATATGTACCTGCCTCCAAAGCATCAGACTCTCTTGCTACCACTGCACAAAGGCACAGAGATCGGGAGGACAACCTGCAGCATTGGAAAGAGGTGGGGGATGGAGAGTAGCTGGAGGCCAGATCACAGAGCATCAGACTCAGAATTCTTGTCCCAGTTCTAGAACTTCACTAGTCAGGCAGCCTTAAGAAAGTGGCTTCCCTCCTCTGGGGCTCATTTTGCTGGTCCTTAATGTGCAGCCTCAGCTTATGTCCTTAGGCAGCTATGGAAATTCTGTAAGATGACGCATGTGTAAACATTCTGTCCCGTGCAAAGTAAATATTTGACACCCTTAGGGCACTTTGAGACACTAATTAATAACTGGAGTGTTTCCTACCTAGGGGGCTTCGCTGTGGGTTCAGCCTGTCTGCATTCCCCGGGGGCTCCTGCACCTGCTTCCAGCTGGATCCCAACCTCCTTGTCCACAGCCCGCCCTGGTTTCCTGAGTCCTGATTCCTGCCTCTCCTAGTCTTTTTGTTGACCCAGGTCCCGACTCCAATACTCTTTGACTCTGACAAAGATACTCCACAGGAAGGTCTGAGCCTCCTCCCCTGATAGGTTGTAGCAGATTAGAATTTGCCCCCGCCCGGTACCTACTGTGTCCCTTTGGCCTGTTTTTCCCAGACATTTGTATAGGCACCTCTCCATCTCTGGCAATTCTACCATCTGCCCATGAATAAGCGTTAAAGACATGCAGGTAGGGCAGATGAGCATCTTCCAGCCAGACCTCAACTTCTCTCCACACCACTAGAGCCCAGTGAACTGCATCCTCTTAGAGGTCTGAAGACCACTGCAGAATGCAGCACCCTGCAATCTTAGTCCTGTGCAGAGAGCACTGAAAGGTACCTGGCCAGTAGGGAAAGGGCCCTTGATAGGAGTTAGGGAAACTTGTGCTCCACTTGCAGCCCTGTCTAGTTGTGGGAACTTGGACAAGTCCCTTGCCTGCTCTGGTCTTCAGTTTCCCCATTTATACAAGGAGAGGGCTGGCCATAGGGCTGTCCTGTTACAGACAGACGTTTGCAGGGTTTGAAGTTGAATGTCTTTGGGTGGGGCTGCACTTCCCAGTGAGAAGCATTTCCCACCACTTTTACCACTGAAGGCATCTGAATTTGTGTTCTTTGCTGCTCCCCAATCCTGGCTCTTGGGAAAGGAGCCAACAGCCCCTGGCCTTTTTGGCTCCATTATTTAAGAGGCAGAACACTGCACTGGCTACCAAAGGGAAGAGGTACGTACAGAACAGATCAGGCTAAGTTACCTCACCTTTTGGAGGTCAACCTTGACCCAAGATGCAAACAGTGAAGCAGTCACTGGGTTTCCCAAGGCCTGTGGTCCTCATGGCAACAAGAAATCTTTCATCCTTTTCTCCCACACTTACTAGGAGGCTGGCCTGGCTTCACAGGACCTGCTCAGAAGGACCCAGCACCACAGAGGGTCCCCACTTGGTTTAGTTCTCTGCCGACGCCATCTTGAAATTCTCAATAATTTTGAACTTGGGTCGCCACATGTCCATTCTGTACTGGGCCCAGCAAATTACTGTGGGCTACATTATACCCATTTGGCAACCTTTTATCATGTGTCTACCAGTCTCTCCCATTAGGGTACTGGTTCCTAAGACAGACTCTGTAATCACCAGAGGAAGAACATTCTGAAGGATTTTTCTTACCCTTCAAGGTCCAGCTGAGATGGCATTGAAGCCCATGAGGTCTCCTCTGATGTCCCCAGTGGATGCTCTCCTACTTTCCCACTTTGTCTTTATCTCACATGGCACCCATCCCTCTCTACAATTTATCACAAACTCCCCGTCGCAATGAGTCATCTCCACAGTATGCCCTCTGTGCTTTGACTTGCCCCCAGTAGATGCTCAGTAAGTGTTTGCTGACTGACTGGAGAGCAAACAGAGCTATCTCCTCGGTACAGAGTACGGAGCACTGCACCCAGTGGGTGCTCAGTGTTGCTGACTCATCCATGGAGCAGGCCAGGTAGTTACACCCCATGGCCAGGCCTCTGTGAGGCTACACGGTGAGGCTAGCACCCACGAGGTCCAGAGCGGGACTGCCCAGTTACAGGGTCTCCTGGTGGGGAGGTGGGAGCAATTTATCCCCTACCCACCCCTGCTGTTCCGAAGTGCCCGCAGGCGCCATTGTATTAAGAACCCCAGACATTTGCAAAGCACTTCAGAGTTGGCCAGCTACTTTCATAGACATTATCCTCAAACCGTCCTGTAAGTCAAGACAAACACTTCAGTACCAATGATGTGGTGGTTGTTTCAACATTTTTTTCTTTTACTGTTCATTGTTCGTTTTCTTTTGCTGTTCATCTATGTTCATTGAGGAAAAATAAGAAAATGCAGAGAATGCAAAAAGGGAAAGAATACTAGAGATGACACTGTTCATATTTAGTCCATAGCTTCTTAGATTCACCTAAAAATAGGATAGCACTAACACTGTTTCACAATCACGTGATTCCCATTTTTCACAGGTGGCTAACAGAGGTCCCGGGGACCCATAGCGATTGAGGGGCAGCGCTGAAGCCTGACTCCAGGGGTCCTCAGAGGCCAGTATCCATATCCTGGAACCCAGCTGCTGTTCCAACTCCAAAGGGGCCAGAGAGATTGATTGCCCCTATTTGATGGCTGTTAGGAAAGGAACCCCAGCAACAAAGTGATTGCCCTATTGGGCTGAGGGGAAAAGACACCAAAACTGTCCCGGTGCCCCACAGTTCAGCAGGGGTGAGGCTGGGCGGGGCCCGGTGGCCCCGGAGCTCCTACCGCTGCAGAAGTGGACTTTGCCTTGCGGTAAACAGTCCCAGGGATGACCGGGGTCGGCTCTCGGGCAGGGGGCCCAGAGGAAGCAGGTGCCAAGTGGCAGGATCGAGCCCATATACGACTGACCCCAGAGAGCAACTGGATATCTGTTTGGTAGCCTTGACCAGCCCATGCTCTTTGTATCTTTAGAAAGGGAGCGAGGGACAGTGGTGACCCAGCAACCCCCTCATTGCCCTGGGGCATTGCCCCGGGCTGTTGAAAGGGTCCCTCCAGGCTGGGTCTCGGCCCACGGCTCAGGGCAGGGCTAGCCGGCTTGCCTGCCTGCCCTTCCTCCCCCCTCCTTCCTTTCTTCTTCCTTCCTTCCCCAGCACACACTACCGGTCAGATACTGTGTCCGGCACCAGAGGAAAGGCTTCCTCAGAGATCCGGCCTTCCAAAGCTAGACAAGAGGCTTACAGAACAACACAGTGGTTAAGAGTTAGAGATCTAGCCTCAGACAGACCTGGCTGTCTGTCTGGGTTCAAATTTGGACTCCGCTCTCTCTAGTTGTGTGACCCCACGCACGTTACCTAGTCCCTCCGAGCCTGCGCTTCTCCCATAAGGCTTCTACGAGAAGGGAGAAGATGCATAAAAACACTCAGAAGAGTGACTGGGACGCGGTGAGTTCTGAACAGATGCAGCTATTAAGAGAGAAGCTGTGAATCTGGAAAACTTCTGGAGTTTGGGCCGTTTAACATGTTCAGCACCCACGGTGAATCTAGTTCTAGAGCATGTCGGGGGGCTGGGTGAGAACCAGCCTGGACCCACTGGACATTTTTGCTAAGGGTTTGGCAGAGTTTGGCAGAGGTTCATTCCTTCCACGTCTGTAGACTGGACCATGCTCTAGCTCCTCACAATGGGGGAGGGGGGGTCCTCTCATTCTACAAAGGAGGAAACTGAGAAAAAGGGAGGTTCCAGGACCGGCCCCAGGCCACAGAGAGAAAAAATGGCAGCCAGGCTCAGTTCCGATCCAAGCTCAAGGCCAACCATTTCCCCAGCCCCTGGTCCATGGCATCAGAGCCCTCGCTCAGAGTGCAGGAGTTGGGACGGTGAGAATGTGGGATTTTGCACCTCCCTTCCACATTCAGATCCTGAGGACGGAAGGGAGAGCAGGTGTGAGACGCCAGGCGAGGTCTGCGGGGTCTGCAGGGCCTGATGGCAGAGCGGGGCTCCCGGGGCTCGGGCTGCAGCTCTCCCCGGCAGGCTGGCAGGCCAGAAGTGAGGCTGCCACCTCTTTGGACTGGGTGACGCCGTCAGGGGGCAGTGACGCAGGGCTGGCGGACCCCTGATGGGGGATTCCACCCTGGCTGGAGTCCCTGAGACTCTGCTCTGGGGACTCCTGTCTATCTTGATCGCATCTGCTTCTGGGGCTGCAGTGAGTGTAACAGCATCATTCCCTGCCGGCGGCCGGTCTCATCTATGCCAGGACCCAGGCACTGCGACCGCAGGGACAGCAGACACACACACACACACACACGCACGCACACACACACGGGTGTGCACTAAAGCTGTAGGGAGGACGGAGGGGGTCAGGAGTTGACATGCCCATGTAAGGGGCTCCATAGAAGAGAGAAACCTGGGGAGCACAGCTCACCATGCTTCTGCCTCTCAAGCCCCATCTGAATGAATATGGGGTGACAAGTGCATCATTCGTTCATTCAGCCTGCCGGGCTACAGCAGTGAACAAGACAGAGTCCTCGTTCCCATGAGGTTGATCTGCTGGGGTGGGATTGAAAAGGTCTTTTTCATCTCCTGGCTTCCCCCCCTTTATACACTTTATTCTCTGCTAAGCCTTGTCATTTTAGGGGATTAGGAGAAGAGGGATATGGGGAAGAAAGGGATCTCTGCTGTCTCCTAGATGCCTGGCACATGATAGGGACCGAAAACATGTTTGTTGAACTGAACTGAGTAGGAATCTTGGCAGGCTCTCCCGGCAGGCCTGGGTGGGGTGGGAAATGCACCACCTTCCCTTTTCCCACCTCGCTGACAGATAGGATCTGCTTCATGAGGTCTCCTCACCTGGACTGTCGCCAGAGATTGTGGCCTCAGCTCTTACTGCTTCTTATTCTAATTGCCTGAAATCCCAAGGAAATCATCCTCACCTTTGAGAAGCGTATCATCTAGTGGGGACAGGGGCGCCTGGGTGGCTCAGTCGTTAAGCGCCTGCCTTCGGCTCAGGTCGTGATCCCAGGGTCCTGGGATGGAGCTGCACGTCAGGCTCCCTGCTCAGTGGGAAATCTGCTTCTCCCTTTCTCTCTTTCTCCCTCTGCCCCTCCTCCTGCTGTGTGCACTCTCTCTCAAATAAATAAAATCTTTTTAAAAATGTATAATCTAGTGAGGACCTTAAAAACTCGCACACACCGTCATGTGGAATGTTGATATTTTGCTTTATGATTCATGCCAATGCTTCCAGGGACTATATGGTGTCGTGGGTAAGCACCCAGGCTCCAGAGCCTGCCTGGGTTCAAATCCCAGCTCTAATACTTAGCAGCTATGTGAGCCTGGGCAAAGTTACTGGATCGTTCCTAGTCTCGATTTTCTCCTCTGTAAGATAGGTGTTGTTAAAAGCATCCAGTCACAGAAACAATACGCAAGGGTCCAGCACCGAGCTTAGAGGACAGTAAGCACTAACTGTGGCAATTTGATAGCATGGTGTAGACCAGCGGCCCTCCAGCTTGAGCTCGTGGGAGAATCCCTTGAAAACACAGATTGCTGGGTTCTGCCCCCCACTTTCTGATTCAGTAGGTCTGGGCTGGACCCTGAGAACTTGCATGTCTCACAAGTTCCCAGGCGCTGCTGCTGATTCCCCAGGGACCACTGTGAAAGAACCACCCATATCGAAGAGAGAACATCGGTTTAGGACTTTGACAGTAGGACCATCCCGTTGGATATGGGGGCTTTGGGCAGATGATTTTGTAGAGCCTCGATGACTTCACCTATAAAACGGGACTGTTACCACACACTTCTGGGTTGAGGGGGTATCTGGCCTACAGCATTATCATTATTATTGTTCACATTTTAGCTCAATTTCTTGGCCCTTGAAAGACGAAGAGGCTTGCAGTGAGTGGAGATGGGTGGGGTAAGTCTGGGGAATGCTGTGGAGAACCCCAAAGTCAAAGTGGGGCCTAGAGCGAATGCCAGATGGGTCTGGAAGCCCCAGAGCAAAGTGCTAATTCAGAAAGTACTCTCATTGAGGGCACTGGGACAGAGAGCAGAAAAATTCTTTGGAAATTTCTATGTGGCAAAGCCATGATTAACTTTGGATCCTAACTGAGATGACAGTGTTTCCTGAAAGCCACTGACAAGGTGACCTCTTCCAGGGGAGGTGGAAAATCCTTCCTAAGAAAGAGCAAACAGGCGCCATGGGGTTCCTATCACAACCCCTATGCCTTCCTGTCCCTCCCTGCACACTCTCTTCCTTTTATATATAGCCCCCTTTTGTTAGAAAGCAACCCTGTCACCTCCTGAACTCACAGAGGGATCAAAAGCACTTGGGCTCCTGGCCCCTGGCAGGTGGAGCTAACCCCGGGCTCCCGGAGCTATTTCCTGGAGTGGGGGGCCCTGGTGGACAACAGTGGTACTGCAGACCTTCCCGCTTAGGGTAGAGGGGGCTCTGCCCACGTGGCCCGTGTTCCCGCTCTAAAGCCGGGGTTTGCAGCCTGGGCCAAGGGCTGGAGCTTCTCAGCAAGCCTGCGCCCAAGGCTTGGAGATTTCTGGGTCAGTTGGGTATTATTACCGGAAGAGCATGCAAGACACCCGACCCGAGGTGGTTTAGAGACCGTTGATTTGTAAGAGTGAAATCCACTGCTCTTGGCACGGCCAAGCCCTCAGTCAGAGCGCCTGCCCCAGACGGAGGCCACAGGGGTCTGGGCCTTCGCAGGTTTTGGCCTGAATATCAGTGG
Source organism: Mirounga angustirostris (assembly GCF_029215605.1). Classification (NCBI taxonomy): domain Eukaryota; kingdom Metazoa; phylum Chordata; class Mammalia; order Carnivora; family Phocidae; genus Mirounga; species Mirounga angustirostris. Next base: position 100,716,348 of record NW_026991713.1, on the reverse strand, counting down.
CAGCTTCCAATCTGAGTCATTCACTCCCTGAGGCTGGATACCAGCCAGGGGGAAAGGGCTATCCCTGATCGGGGGCTTTTCTTTTAAAGGCAGATTCATTGTCCAAACACTACCCCCTTCACCCAGAAGTCCTCATGTGCAAAATCTCACCCTCAAACAGCAGTTCTTTTTACCTTTTCAGAAAAAAAGCTCTTTCAGAAAAGAAGTTCAATGTTATCATCCTTTACTGTGCTTTGAATGCGAGCAAGTCACCGAGCTAGGCACTGAGGGGACCCAGGTATACTGAAGATGAAATCCCTGCAGTAAAGTAGGTGGCTGCAGGTGCCGTCTAGAGAGGTCTCAACAAAGCCTAGGCCAGTACGGAGCCCGGCAGCCTTTGCCCAGGGTCTAGGCAGAGCGTGCCCAGGGACAGGTTCTAGAAGGGAGGGGAAGCTTGTGGGGTGGAGAGGGCTTGGGAAAGAAAGGCCTTTCGTCCTAGAGCCGAGCCGGAGCAGGCCGGGAAGGGTGGGGTGTGTTCAGGGAACAGTGAGTAATCTGGCGTGGCCCAGGGCTGCTGAGCGTCGCTGCGCCTGGCACGGGCCGAGTGAGCGATCATAAGTAAAGGTTAGCTCTCTGCCCCCTCCTGGGCTAGAGAGACGGTAGACAGAGGCCAGCTGCGAGGGCCTGCCCACTGGGTCCCAGCAGAGACCCCAGAGACCCAGCATAGGCGGGCTTGTCGGAGAATTTCCCTCCCTGACAGATGAGCCTGGGGCAGCTCGAAGGTGAGGCTCCCTGGGGTGAGGACAGAGGTTGCGGAGTGGGCAGAGAGGGGCATTTCAAAGACCCTAGAGGTTGCTGGGAAGACGAGTGATGCCTTCCTTCGAAATTTGGGCTGGGACAGGCCCTGAGTCACAACATATTATTTAAAACGCCTCTAGGCCCACAGGTGCAAGTATAATCCCGAGTGGGAGAGATTGCTCTCTCATCTCTTTGAATACTTTACAGTTTTCAAAGCCCACTCACCCACTTTATCTCATTGATCTTTTTAACAGCAGCTTTGTGCTAAACAGGGCAGACATTACTCCCATTCCACAGATGGAGAAGCTTCTACTTTGTTTTAACCATTGGTCTTGTTACAGTGAATGTTTGTTTTTGTCTCAAATTTATTATTATTATTATTATTTTTAAAGATTTTATTTATTTATTTGACAGAAAGAGAGACAGCGAGAGAGGGAACACGAGCAGGGGGAGTGGGAGAGGGAGAAGCAGGCTTCCCGCTGAGCAGGGAGCCGGATGCGGGACTCGATCCCAGGACCCTGGGATCATGACCTGAGCCGAAGACAGACGCTTAACTACTGAGCCACCCAGGCGCCCCTCAAATTTATTATTATTTGTTAGATAGTTCAAACATTTAAATGGTTCAAAATTCAAAAGGTATGGATACAAGTCTCTCTCTCAACCCTACCTTCCCCCCTGCCTGGGTCACCTCTTGCCAGTTTGAACCCAAACCTTTTGACCTTGAGGCTAGTACCCTCAGGGACACTGCAGGCTCAGGAAAGCCTAAAGGCAAGTTTTACTTGCTAAGGGTGTTTTACCTCCTCTTAGCAAGGGTGAATATGTATCCTTGGGGACAAATTGTCTTCTTTCCTTTAGAAAGATCCACATCTTTAATTTTTCCAACCTAAACTGCTTGGAGGCAGGGAGGATGCCTTCAGCTTCTGGGAGATGGTGGAGTGGGGATTAACATTATAGGGTCTGGCACATAGAAAACTGGGATACAAACTGTGCTGTGTGACCTTGCGCAAGTTGCTTGGGCTCTCTGAGCCTCCAGTTTTTCAACTACAAAGATCATGCCCTCACCCATTTCCCAGGGTTCTTGTGAGGACTCAGTAAGATGACTCATGTCCCACATTCAACCCTGTGCCAGGCGCGAGGTATGCACTCTGTCAGTGGGAGCAGGGAACTGAGTCTGTGCACAGTACGACAAACCCTAGGCACCCTTTCCCAAACTTAATTCTGACAGAGGGCTAGGGATCTTGGGAACCTAATTAAAGGCACATTGACATAGTAGGCCACCCCAATCCAAACACTTGAGCAAATCATTCTTCCTGGGCTGGGATCCACCCTTTCCCAAACCAGCCTTCCAAAGGTCTGGCTCATCCCCATCTGCTTTTCAGGAGAGGCCTGGCCTTTCTGGATAGTCAGTCATTTTGAGACCAACAGAAGGGCCAACGGGCAAGGGCTCCTCTGGGCCTCTTTTGTCTGTAGCCTTGAGTACGAGCGGATACACAGGAAGATGATACACACATACGGCTTTTCTCAGGGCTGACAGTAATGACTCACTGGAGGGTCACCAATGCCCTTGAGCTGCCTGGGGCAAAGTGACTCATTGGATCTGCCTCTGGGCCTTGCTCCACAGCTGCCTGGCCTCTGCCTCTCGCAGGGGAACGTCCTCAACCCCTGAGACTCTCAGACACGGGCTTCCCCACTCCTACCTCACTCTGTGTTCAGAGGGACCCTCCACATCTCACAGATGAGAAAAGCAGCCCCGTGGTGGCGATCAGCTTGCTCATACCACCAGCTTGTAGCAGACCCAGGATTTGAACCCAGGGCCCGGGTGCCCTCTGTGATACCCCCCTGGCTGCCACAAGGCCCTGCCTCCCAGCCTGCTCCTTCTCCGCAGGGCACTCGCTGCCGGCCTCAGGCTCCAGGTCCTGAACACGCCATGGCTTTGGGGTGGGACCGTTACTTACCCCTTTGAAATCTTGTTTCTATGAAAGGACAGAATGATCTCTTGGAGCCTGTGGTTCCCACTGACCATGATGTCAGTTAACAATGTAAAAATGTGTTTACTTTTCTGTTAAAAGAGGCATTCCTTTCCTATCCGACTCCAGTTTTGAAAAGCAACAGAAGAGCTTTGCGCAGTGGCAGTATCGGAGCCAATGAGGTTTATCCGAGGCACGATTATCGCTAATTGAAAAGCAACAGAAGTGTAGGTCAACAAGGATGAAGGCACACATAATTGTCTGGCCGAACAATGGAGCAATCGGTGACTTCCAGGGATGGAATCCACACCAGCCTAGGGAGCTGGGACCTGGCAAGACAAGCAGGGTGACAGGGAAGTCTGAGGGGAAACAAGAGGGAAGGACAAGGAAGCGAGAAGAAATGATCGAGCTGCGGCAGGCCCAGGAGGCAGGCAAACCGGGAAACCTACGGAGTGGATCTGGGCTGTCCCCTAAGCCCCGGCTCCATCCCTCCTCAGCAAAACCATGCCCTCTTGGTGTCCAGAACCACGCAGTGCTCCAGCATGGGACTCTGGATCCACCCCCACCTGCCCCCACACCCACCCCTGCTCCAGCTTCCTACCAACCCCAACTCTCCTGGTGTTCAGGTGTCATTGACTGGCCGGGTTTTGATGTGTCGCCTTTCCCACAGGTATCCGCATTTTAAACAGGGACTCTGGAATCTCTGGTCCCGCCTGTCCTCAGGTAGAGGAGGAGGGGTTGAGTGGGGTGGGATGGAATAAGACAGAAGATTCTGAGAGGGTCATGGAAAGACAGATCCCAGCCTGAAGGAAAACATAAGAGCTTGGAGTTCTCTTTCCTTTGGGGAGAAACAAAGACGGAATGAGTTCCGTCTCCCCATAGCCTCCCCGGCTCCAGAGATGGGATTTTCCTCTTCTGCCGTAGATGTGGAAACTGAGGCCCAAAGCGCCAAGCGCCGAGGCAGAACGGGGCTCAAAGGCTGAGAGTGCTAACCCCCAGGCCCTGCTCTGAGGAGCCAGGTGAGAGGGGCCAGGAGCTGGGGCGAGGGCATGTGGGTTGGAGGGAGGGGAGGCTCGGGCAGACAGGCCTTGCGGGCTGCAGCAAGGGGCCAGGGGCCGCCCCTGGCCAAGGCCAGAGGAGGGAACAGGCAAGAGCCAGGGATTCCCAAGTCCCGAGAAATATAAATGACTCACGCTGGGTGGCTCTGCAGGCCGGCCCAGCCCAGCCCACATTCCCGGGCCTTTGTTCCCAGCCAGCCTGGGCCCGGCCTTAAAGGGACAGCTCCTAGGGCACCAGCCAGGCCACCCGGCGCCACCCCCACCCTCCTCTTTAATCCTGACCCTTCGCGGCCTTGCTCCTGGACTCCGGGGTGTGGGTAAAAAGGGTGCCATCCCGCAGGATTTAGGGGTTCATCCAGTTGAATCCTCAAGCTGTAAGGAAGGGCCGTCAGGTCATTTCATCCATTCCTCTGCCTCTGCCCCTAAACTGGCCAAGAAGGATTAAGAAAATCCTTGTCCCGCTTTGAAAAGATGTTACCACGAGGGGACCCTTTTCAAAGCAACTTCTTCCTGAGTCTCAAAGCATCTCCCCTCTAACACCATCCCCCAGGCTGCGGCGTGGGCTAGAGGCCCCTCTCCCGGGAGGAAGGAGGGGAGGGGGAGTGGGCAGCGGGTGTCTCTGTGATCGCCCCACCCCACCCCGGGCCCTGTCAGTACTGGTTTTTCCTTGAGCTCTCATTTGACGCACGTGTTTGCTGGGTTTGGGGTTGGCCCAGCCAGACTTGCGAACCCGGCTCCCCGTGCTGGGCCTCCGAGGGCTCCGGTTCCGGGCCAGTCCGGTCCTGCCCGCGGATTCCTCAGGGGGGAAACACCGTCCCGGCGCCAGCACCCCCGGGGTGCCCCCAGGAACTTCTTTGGACCTCGTACGCCACCATGTGGACACTCTGGGGATCGGGAGCCCTCTGCGGCTTCGAGGGGGCACCCTGCGGCCGTGCCCACCGCCACCCAACCAGACACTGAAAAAGCATCCTTAGCTAGAAAATAGCCCCGAATTAGCACAAGTCAAAATAAGAGCAGGCCCTAGGTTAGAGAGGAAAAGATAGGCCTGTACCCTCTTCTGCTCACTTTGATTCATACATCCTCTCTGAAACAAGGGCTTTCTTAGAGCCGTTTAACAACAGAAGCCTAGCAGCTCTGTTAAAACTTAGAGCAGAATTTTTTGTTAAAGCTTGGGAAGATCTTTGTGTCCCCAAGTAAACCACCCCCTCTATCCCCCAGCCCCTCACACACTTTTTGGGCAATGCTCAGAACACAACACTAGAGCTTTGGGTTTCAGGTTTGGTCCACTGTTCATAGGCAGATTTTAAAAGAAGGGGTCTCCTTTGATGCTTACGCAGTAATTTCAAAGTTTCTCAGATCTTGAACTGAGAGCCGGCTTTGGAGGGAGCAGAACGTGCAAAGCCTCTAGCTACCAGGCATAGTGGGGGGTGGGATAAGGAGAGGAGGAGTGGGTGTGGCCTATGGGAAAATCCATGGGCTGGGAAGCCTGCTCACAGTTGTTCCCCACTCAGAAGCACTTTGAACTGTGATGAGGCCTGGGGGCTGCTCCACAGACTCTGTCACTTAATAAGTGTCCTTTGTACCCAGGACAAACCTGTACCAAATGGGCTAGAACCACAGGCTGTAGCTTTGAGGTCTTTGTGGGGTACTGGCCTTCGCATCCCTGGCCCTAACCAACCAGGCCAGCGGGCTCCAGATAAACCCAGCATCCAGAAGGAGCTTCCAGAACCCTCTGGGACCTGCCCCATCCACCCAACCATCCATCCACCCCCCCACACTCAATAGATAACTTCTGTGGTCATCTGTGGGGTCAGTTTCCCTACCTCCAGGCTGTGACATCTTTCAAAACTCCCCCTTCTTCTCCTTTCTCACTTGTCCCTTGTCATCCCAACCCCAAATCAGATCATAATCTTTCAATGGGTCTCTCTGCTTCTGGGCCCTCCTGGGCCAATCCATCCTGAGTACCACTCCTAAATTAATCTCCCTACAACATACCCAAGTTCTCTTGAGTGACTGCAGATTGCCTGCAGCATCTGGTCTGAATTTCTGCGCCCAACCCAGAGGCCCACTCCTTATGTTCTGTATCGTCACTCCGTCTTTCAGAGTTGGTGACTTCTTGAGAATACAAGCTATGTTTTATTTTTCAAAATCAAATCAAATGTAAATTACATGTCAATAAATCCTAGCCAAATAATAATTAAAAAAAAAAAACAAATTAAATGAGGTGCTTTTCACTAGTACGCATTGCCGTATGCATCCATACACGCATCCAGACATGCATTGTGATGAGCACGGCTGTGGTCTCGGTGCCCTTGGCCACAGGGCTGAGTGGGATCCAAACACAGCTCCTGACCCATTTGCTAAGCTGTGCACCCCGCCTTGGGGCCACATCATTTTGGGAGAAGAGATGCCTTTCCCATTCCACCCAAGCCTAGAAGCTCCTCCTATTGTCTTTGAGATACCTTCCTCACAGAGGAAAATCGACAGGCCTGAGGCCAGGCCTGTCTCAGGCAAAATAGAGAATGAAATGAGGGTGGTACCTCTTACAAGCAGCTGAGAACTCCTCCCCACCGCCCCCTCCCCTTCTTCAGATAGATGTGGGAGACCCTAGGGAAACAAAAGACAACATACCATCATTTCAAAGTTCAAAGGTACGTAAGGGCTTTCTAGTCCAACTCTTTATTCTTTCAGGCCATAAAACTGAGCAGGTGTTACTTGTCCTCAGCTCCCCACCCGGCTAAGGGAAAGCTCGAAAAGCTCTCTCCTCTTTCTAGTCTCGACTACTTCCCTTCGGGAGCCTCCTAGGTCAGCCTGCGCTTTCTCTATTACAGCCTGGGAACCCCAACCCCGGGAGGAGCCAGCCCATCAACCTGAACCACTATGCCACTAAGAAGAGCGTGGCAGAGAGCATGCTGGACGTGGCCCTCTTCATGTCCAATGCCACGCGGCTGAAAGCAGTGCTGGAGCAGGGACCATCCTCCCATTACTACACCACCCTCGTCACCCTCATCAGCATCTCTCTGCTCCTGCAGGTGGTCATCGGAATCCTCCTCGTGGTCATCGGTGAGGACCCTAGGCCTGGAGTGGGCCTCAGTGGCCCCTGGTGGGAAGAAAAGCCCCGACTGCTTCTCTGTGCTCCCTCTGCTTTTGCCCACGCCAACGTCTCAACCGTCTGCTAACCTAGTGGTAGCCCTCTGCACCTACAAATGCCCAGCTAACAACAACTACACAGTGAGAGCAGGCTCCCTATCCTACCTCCTGGTCTCCCACATAGTGGTCCCTCCACGATACCTGCTGAATGACTCTCTTCACTTACTTGTAGCAGAGGTCCTTATGGCCTTTTGTGTGAGCATGTATCCCCACTCTTAAGACCCAGTATAAGTGCCCAAATCCCGATTTCTTGAGGTACAGTGTGGTGCTGGCGCACTGGTCAGTGAGGGAGAATATCCCTCAGCCCAATGCCTACCACCTCGCTTGCCTTCTGCCACACGGGTCGGGTCTCCGAGGTGCACGAGGGAGGTTTTGGGCTGTGGCCTCACGCTGAGCCTTTGCCCCCTACCCCCCATTGGTCCACAGCACGGCTGAACCTCAATGAGGTGGGCAAGCAGTGGCAGCTGAACCAGCTCAACAATGCTGCCACCACCCTGGTCTTCATCACGGTCGTCATCAACGTCTTCATTACGGCCTTCGGGGCACACAAGACGGGCTTCCTGGCTGCCAGGACCTCAAAGAATCCTCTCTGAACACAGCCTGGGCCCCAGGTGAGGGAGGAGGGGAGGGCCCTGGGGCCAAGGGCTCCAAGTGACCCTTCTCCCAACTCTGGGGATTTGGGGTAAGAGCAAGATCTTTGCAAGTAACAGGTGTTACTGGCACTCTGAGGCAAGGAGGGGGTCTGAGAGAAGAGCTTGGATCCGGGCCCGGAAAGGCCCCTCCTGCTGCTAACGGGGGACTTTTCCTCAGCAGTCAGGCTGGGGTTCTTTAGCCTGGGATGGGTGGGAGGCAGTGTGGTTAGTGCTTGGCTCTGCTCCTCTGGCAAGAGGAAAGATGCAGTCTGGGATGTCTCCCTGGCACTGCCCAGCAGCCCTTGCTACTCGAACTGCGGTCCGTGGACCAGCAGCAACACCAGCTGGAACGTTGCAGGCAACGTGGCATCTCCAGCCCCACTTCAGATCTCCTGAATGGGCACCTGCATTTGAAAAAGGTTGCTAGGGGAATTGTGTGCACAGTGAAGTCTGAGGACCGCTGGTCTGGCCTGCCCACCTCACCATCTCTTCTCTGCTTCCTCTACAGGTCGCAGGTCTGGAACAGCTTCCGCCTCTTTCCTCCCCGCTCTGCTAGGCTGATGGGCACTTTCCACAGCCCCTGGGAGAGCTCCGAGAAGGGCAATGGAGATGCCCTTGCTCCCTACCCAGAGCATCTGAATGAAGACGTGCTATTTTACTGGTCTAAGTGAATCCCATCTTGGTCTGAGTCCTGAGCTCAGACTGGGGTACTGCCGACCTTGCTTTCTGGTAGCATCTCCCGCACCTAAGGCATGTCTACCTAAGGCCAAGCCTGCCCGGCTTGAGGACTTCTTAGTCCACCTCATTCCTTCCCTCTGACCTATCCATTCCCTCGGCTCCAGTCCTCAGTTTTCCCTTTTTGTAAAATGGAATGATCTCTATCTATAAAGTTTTCTGCAAATCCACTATGAGTCAATGTTTATGCATCCGGGCTGCACTCTGGATGCCCTCTCCAGCTGTGTTCTGGAAAGGGCTTGACTCCCTCTTCTCTAGATCCTGCTCTGAGTCAACTTTCCTGGCTCCATATGCCTTGAGCTAGTTACCATCTGCTACATAAATGGCAGATTAGTCAATTCTGGATTGATCCATGTATATGCACAATCCTTTTTGAGAACCTGTCATAAACCTATCCTAGCTTTCAAATTAGCACCTTCCCTTGGCGTGTGCTTAAGGCATACAAACTCATTTGATCTTTGCCTTGGCCAAATAGAATGCGCAAGATAAATCTGTACCTGTAAAGCATCAACCGGGCATCCCTAGCTCAAACAGAAATGATTTTTAGATTGTCTGCTACTTTACCACTGCTCCCCAAACCATCCTAGCCGTGTCTAGCTTTCTTCCCCCAGGGCTTCCATCAACCCTTCTCTACTGGAACCACCAATCTGCACTAACCTGCTGAGCAGAAAATGCCCAGTCTACTCTCAGACGGTGAACTCCTCAGGCAGCTCCCTACAGGGCAGGCACCAAACGAATGGTAAATGGTGGAGGGTGGTGCGGGAGGGTCCTTGGCACATCCATCAGAGGCCTGACAACTGAGGGACAGAGATGCGAACCCTAGGCCCTCAGCCCACCCCTCTCCCATCTTTATGGGAGATGAGGAAAACACATGAGCCACTTTGTTTTCTAAGAAGATGCTGTATTTAATGATTTCCCTCCCCCGCCCCCCAACACATTTCCCTACAGAGTAGGGGCCGTACCAGGGCCTCCCCCTTTAAGGCAGATGGTGTGGAGGTAACAAACGAAGGAAAGGCACTGGCCAGGGTCAGAGGGGACCTTGAGCAGGGCAGGGTAGGCTGGGCTGGCTCCTGTCATTAAGAGGATAGAGGCGGCAGAGCTGTTTGGGTTGGCTCAGGCCTACCAGTGCCACGGCCAAGGGGGACAGTGGCCCCAGAAAGAAAGCCGGCACCCTAGCCAGCCAACTGTAGCTCTCACCTATTCCCTACAGCTCTTTCCCAAAGGTGGTAGGCCTGAGCAAGGGCTGCAGGAAAAGTCAGGGCCCAAGGGGCAGGTATGGAATCCAGAAGCCACAGCCCATTAACTGGAAAGTCTCTGTCCTTCCTGATTTCTTAGAGGGGGGCAAGGATTCTCCAGGAGGTTCTCAATGGGCTCCATTCTCCTAAATGCCAAGTGTGTGCTCTTGGTGAATGCAGGGCCTACTGGGTAGATGTTGGAGCTCCAAATGCTGTGACTTGGACTCTATCACAGCAGGGGGACTGGCCTCCTGGGCCCTGCCGCATCCCCGTGAGCGCTTCCTCACAGCAGGAAGCCCCGTGCTCCCCTCCTTCGCTGGATGCTCGAGTGCCAGAGCCAGCGTCCAATGCACCATTGGTCAATTCAGCAGTGGCGGAAGAAAGATCCCCAGCCCCAAAGGCACCTGGGGATTTTTAGTGCAAGATTAAGTGAGTGATCGTCAGGTGTCAGGGCGGCCGGAGACTACAAAGGCCAAGGGCTATCTTCCCTGAAATGGCTTCACTTTCCAGTTCCTCCTGGCCCCACTCCCCTCCAATTGGGGAAGAGATCTCAGGGTGATGCCCTTACCTCTCCGAACCCGTGGCCCTGCCCCTTCCCACCCTGTTCCCTATTCCTCCGTCTTGTCCACACCCCTTCCTCTTCTTCCGGGCAGGCTACGGCTGGGGATCTCCCTGCAGGAGGCCAAGTCTGTGGGAGAGTGGGGCTGTGGGGCCTCAAGTTTCCACTTCCCTTTCCTCCCTTCCTGCTGGATGGCCACCCCGTTCCCATCTAAGCCCAAGGCTTTCTTACATCTCCATCCTCTTTCCTCTCTGCTTCATGTTCTCCCCAAGGCTTCAGCCTACAAGTGGGCCAGGCCGGGGGCTTCTCCTCCCTCCTTCTCCACTGTGCCCGTCCTGCACCACCTCTACGCCAAACACTGGGGAATGACGAGCCCACTGCCCGCCAGCTGTCACCCAACCCCGCAGGGGCATCGTGAAGATGATGCCAGTCTGTGCTTCTGGTCAGGCTGGAGTTAGCACCGCCGGGAGGGGAAGGTTAATGCCCTCCTCGGTGGCCAGCTGTTCAGTGGCTCCCTGGGAGAGACACGCGTGTCTCTGGAAGGCACGGGCTGGGGATAGAGTTGAGAACAGATCCACGCGGTGCCAGCTCCTCTGGTTATAAATGAGCTGCCAGGTCAAAGACCGAGGGACACGCTGCGCTACACAGGAGTGGGTCTGAGGTATGCAAGTGGGGACATGCCCTAAATGCATGACTCCATCCTCATCCTCATGACTCTCTCACAGTCAAGGCTGGGTCTGGATAGGTACAGTTTTGGTTTTCTGTTAGAAAAATAAAAACCCCAATAAAATATGTCCAAGAGAAGAGTTTCCAGGTTGTGGTCACTACTCCCCAGGAGGAGCCTGGAGGGGATGCTGAATGCACCTCACAGACAGGTCGGTAGCACGCAAACAGGTCTTTCCTTCCTTGACTGAAGTGTGCCACCTTTGCCAGGAGCCGGTCCATCTCTGTCAACTGAGTGAACGGCCCCTCCTGGTCCCTCTCCCAAGGTCCTCCCTTCAGCGGCCCCCAGAGTAGAGAGAGGGGCCTTGGCAGCTGTCTGCGTGAGGCGACAGCTCTGGGTGGAGTGATGCTGTTCGCTCTGAGGCCTCTCGGGGCCCAGCCATGGCTTCTCCCCCACCACCCGCCCCCTCCTCCTCAGCAGCGAGTGGGGGCACTGGGAAGCCAGTGCAAGTCAAGGAGCGGGAAGCAGTCAGTCCAGCGGGCCGCCCCTCAGGATCACCGCATCTTCATCTGACGGCGGTTCCACATGCCTCGCTTGGAATGGAAGTGATGGAAGAAATTCCTGAGGGCGAGCCGTTCCACTTCCAGGCCTGCTTGGAGGATCCTGCATGGGGGAGGGGCAGGGTGAGTAACAGAAGCACAAGAGGCAACTGGGGACTCCACCTCCCACATCTACGTCACCCCCCGTCTTCCTCTGTTTACCCCCACGGAGCAAGAGAGGAGGCCACGGTGCACAGAAGGTGGGCTTCGGAGCCAGCCAGCCTGGGTTTGAATCCCAGCCCCATACCGTGTAACGCATGTCACCTTTCAGAGCCTCAGCCTGCCAGTCTTTAGAGAGAGGAGAACGATATGCAGTCGACCCTGGTCCTTTCTTCCTTTGATGTCTCTCTCCCTTTCTCTCCTCTGCCCCCTCCCCTTCAACCCAAATCTCAAGTTACTGTCCTCTTTCCCTCCCCTTTTCTTAGCAACAAATTTCTTTTTTCTGTAACTTTTATTAAAAAAGCTCTACCCCCAATGTGGGGCTCGAACTCACGACCCCGAGATCAAGAGCTGCATGCTCTCTCAACTGAGCCAGCCAGGTGCCCCTCGTGGCAGCAAATTTTTAAAAAAAAAGCAAATTTCTTGAAAGAGGAATCTCGTACTAACAGCTTTGGCTCCCTCACCACCCTGCCGCGGGGTCCCGGCCTGCCTGCTCCTGCCTCAACACCCTCATCTGCCGCTTGCCAAGTCTGTAGCCTATCCTGGGTTCTCCTCTCTCCTTCCCAGGGACTATTTCCTGCTCCCTGAAACTCCCTTCTCCCAGGCTTCTAGGGCCCCAGGACCTCCTGGATATCTTACTGCTCTTTTTTTTTTTTTTTAAGATTTTATTTATTTATTTGACAGAGAGAGAAAGAGAGAGAGAGCACAAGCAGGGGAATGGCAGGCAGAGGCAGAGGGAGAAGCAGGCTCCCGGCAGAGCAGGGGGAGCCTGATGTGGGACTCGATCCCAGGACCCTGGGATCATGACCTGAGCTGAAGGCAATCGCTTAACCAACTGAGCCACCCAGGCGCCCCTTACTGCTCTTTAATGACCCACACACTGTCTCTTTTGCTGGCCCCCAAGTCTTTCCTGACCCTTCATCTGTCTCTCTTGTCCATGCCCAAGCCTCAGCTTCCCCGCCAGGCAGTGGTGCGGGGGAGGAAGGCTCTGATCCGGGAGAACGCAGCCGTATATCGTATTCTCCATGGTGCTGGGCTTGCGCTGAGAGCATCAGCATTTACACGCGTACAGCTCACCGGCTTTTGCTTTACCCTGACAGCCCACCATGCACTCTGCTCTCCAGGCCAACCCTGAGACATAGGCGGAGGCAGGATCATCCCCCTTCTAATAGACACACAAACTGCGTTTCAGCCAGGCGAGTAATATGACCCCCTGTGAGTGGCAGGGCTTCCTCTGAGTCCAGTGGTCAGGAATCTGCTGCCCTGTGGGCCCGGCCTTGGCTGGTCTAGCCCTGCTCTCTCCCCGTAGCCCCTCTCAGACACCCTCCTCCTCGAGTCACCTGTCCAGCAGCTCCCAGTCTTCCCCACCCCAGCGGTCTCGGAACTCCTTGGTGTTCATGCCGCCGATTCTGTCCAGGTCCGACTTGTAGATGCCGAGCAGTCCAAACCCATTCACCTCCCAGTAGCCTGTGGCCAGACAAGAAGCCCCCATGAGATGAGCCAGGAGCCAGGAGGAAGCAATGAAGGCTGCTGGGCTGCATTCCCAGAGCCTTCTCTGAAAGACAGGGGACAGGGTGCCTAACACTGAAAACTGTCTCCTGTGAACAAGTCCCTGCCTGTTCTGGGTGGAAGCCCCCGGGCACTCAGGTCAGGGTCCAATGGAAGCTGCGGTCCTACCAGGAGGGGGCTACCGGCCCTACAACAGGATCTCACAACGGCAGCCACTGGGGACACAGCTGACCATGCTTTCCGTGTCTGCTTCCCTCTCCAGAGGCAAAGGGCCTGTCTTGCCATTTTTCTATCTGCACAGGGCACAGAATCTGGCACACAGGAAATATCTGATGACTGAATGAAGGGAAGGTGGGGAGGAAATGTTCACCGGTGCTGCTGCTGTGGCTGTGAGCACAGCCCTCAGGCACCTCTGGTGGGCTGTCCGGCGGGGGGGGGCAGAAGGAGTAGGAGGAAGAGGGAGGCTGCCATGGTAGACACGGCTGCTTCCAGCTCTGGGGTGAGGAACCAAGGCCAGACAGGGCTTTCCTACCCGCCCGCCCTAGCCCAAGGCAGGGCTCACCCTCAGGCCACTGGGGGGTGGCCCCGCAATGCAGCCTCATCACCATGGGGGCAAAGGCCATCTTGCCCTCCACACAGTGCTTCCGGATGGTATCGATGACTCCAGCTGGGAAGTGGATGTGGAGGTCACAGAGGAAGATGATGCTGTGCGGGTCCTGAGGACACATCAAGGAGGGTCAGCAGACCCCACAGACCAGGGCTCGCGGGTCAGGCCACTCCCAAGGACAATCCTCAGGCTCCTTCCCACTCATATGATGGACAAACTTCCACAGAACAAACTGTCGGGCAGATTTCCACAGTACTGGGCACCAGAGCGCAGTAGTCAGAGTCAGAGAATGAATTCTGACACCTCTCATTCACCCTTTATGGATGGCAAGGCCTCTGGACAAATGCTCCACAGTCATTTGCTCAGTCCCACCCTGGCACCCGCCCTGCAGCAGAGGGGACCTCCGTGTCCTCATTCCTTCTTCCCTGAGGAGCTGGCCACCTCACACATCCCAGATGTCTCCACCTCTTAACCAGTCTGTAACCGTGTCTCCCAAGCCTCTCCCAGGCTATTACCTTCACCAGGTCTATGCCAGCCTGAAGCCCAGCCGAGCGCTCGAAGTTTCCACTCAGTTTCACATACTGGTAGCTGCAGGGAGAGGAGAGGAGAGAGGGGCAGAGTATGAGGGCTCGGCAGCAGTGGTCCCTGGAGGACGCCAGCGGGCCCAGAGAAAGATGATGTGTGCTCCTAGGATGTGTGCAGGTGAGTCGTCTGGAGAAAGCCAGACAGTGGGACTCAGGAAAGCCAGCTGGGACTTCGAGCTCTGCCCAGCACCCAGCAGTCCCAGGACTCTAGAAAGCGGGTGGCTCCGGCCAGACTCCGGCCGGGGAGCCTCCTCACCTCCGCAGCTTGGACCTCTTTAGGGCCATCTCGATGTCCATGTCCTCACTGCTGTAGTCAGTGATGATGATATTGAAGTGTGGGTCGCCGGTGGCCTGGAATAGCTTTTCCATGTCCCTGATGAACTGCTGCACCCAGCGCGCCTGGTTCTTTACTACCGCAGTGGGCAACGGGAAGAAAGAAGTGGTAACACCGAAAAAGGCAGCCCCGCTACCAGCTCCCGCACGAGTCAGGGCCCCAGCAGACCTCTGCCACTGCGGACCCACCAGCAATGCAGCGGGAGAGGGACAGCTGACCCATGAAAGGGGCCTCTGCACCCTGGCGCCCACAGAGCCTCCGGGCAGCGCCTCATGGGAAGGCCTGGGACCGGGGCTCGTCCTCAGTTCTCTCGTAGTAACCCGACTGTGCTCTCACACTCAAACCCCGTTATCTGCCCATCCTACTAGCACTCTTGCTCTCCTGTCCCAGCCCACGGTTATACACATCTGCTCCATGCTCCTCTTTCCCACTACAGAAACCAGCTAAGCCACTCTATGTCTTGTTCCCCAGAGCAGGTGCAAACCCCGGTACGACAACACGGCCACGACCGCCCCCCGCTCCGAAACCTGGCGCAACAGGGAGCACCTGGCCTACGAGTTGGCATCTTTGCCAACCGCAACACTCGGCCATGTGACCTCAGGTCCTCGCCTGTCGAGTGGCCTCTCCCACAGGTTCTTGTGAGATCACATCAGTGAGCAGAGACCTGGGTGCTCATGGTGACTTTTAGGATCCCCACTCTGCTGATAATGGCCGGGATCAGCTTGAGGCTCACCAGGCACAACGAAGTGGACCACGGCTCGGTGATTCCAGGAGAAGCCCTGGGGCCAACACAGTTTGGGCTCTGGGGCCCGGACATTCAAGACATGTCTCCGGCGGTTGTGTGAGCCCCAAACCAGGCCCTGCAGGTTCCGGGCCTCGACCTCTTCCCCACCAGCTGGATCGATGCCCTGCCAGCCTCGTGTAGACACATACTCGGAGAGCCGCACTGGGCGCTGGCCTTGTTCCAGCAGCTCAAGCTCCAGGAGGTAGCGACCTCCACGTAGCTGGTCCTGGCGCTTCTCCACATTCACGATGCGCTGTAGCTGGTACTTCCTGTGGCAGAAAGGGTGGGCAGCTTGAGTAACTCCTTCCCCCACTGTGGGAGGTAACATGGTACGTAGAAGCCTGTGAGGCCAGAGGTCAGGAGACCCTGATTTTTGTCCTAGTGTTGCCATTGGCTAAGATGCTGACACAAGGGGCTGGCTCAGTCCGTAGAGCATGTGACTCCTGATCTCAGGGTTGTGAGTTCAAGCCCCACGTTGGGTGCAGAGCTTACTTAAAAAAAAAAAAAAATGGAAGGAAGGAAGGAAGGAAGGAAGGAAAGGAAGGAAAGGAAGGAAGGAAGATGCTTCCACCAGATGTTTTATCTCTAGTGTTCACTGCCTCCATCTTTAAAAATGCACCTACTGACCTGCTCTAAGTCTGTTATAGCTCTAAGATCCTAAGTATATAAGGTGAATATGTTTCCTTCAGAAACTGACCCTCATTAATAAAATATTCTACTCACAATCCATAACACACGATGGGTTATTAGAGAAATGTTGATTGGTTAGAACTCCGTATCATTAATCACTAGGGAAATGCAAATCAAAACCGCCATGTGATACCATTTTGCACCCATTAGGATGGCTATTTTCAAGAAAGGAAAATAACATGCATTGACAGAGATGTCGAGAAATTGACACCACTGATGGGAATGTAGAATGATGCAGCTGATTTGGAAAAGAGATTGGCAGTTTCTCAATATGTTAAACACAGAGTTACCATATGACTCAGCAATTCTACTAGGTATATCCCCAAGAGACCTGAAAACATGTTCATGAAAAAAATTATGCACAACTGTTCATAGCAGTATTGTATTCATAATAGCCCCAAAGTGGAAGCAACTCAAATATCAATCAACAATATGCAGAATATTCACACAATGGAATATTATGCAGCAGTACAAAGGAATGAAGCACTCAATACATTCTACAACATGGAGAAGCCTTGAAAATGTTTTGCTAAGTGAAAGAAGCCAGAGACAAAAGGCCACATATTACATTTACACGAAATATAACTCCATTTGCATGAAATGATTATTATAGGTCAATCTATAGTGGGAGAAAGTCAAATAGTGGTTGCTAGGGACTCAGAGAAGGAAGAAATGGAAGTAATACTAACAGGTACGGGGGTCCTTTTAAAAGTGATGAAAATGTTCTGGAATCAGATGATGGTTGCACAACATTATGAGTATGCCTAAAACCACCAAATTGTACACTCTAAAACCGTACACTCTAAAATGGTACATTGAATGTTACGTGAATTGTATCTCAATTATAAGAATGTTGATTGGTTAAATGAATGAATGCGAAAACAAAGAAATTAGGCCCTGCTTTCTGCCCTAGCCCTTCCAGCCCACGCTGGGGTCTTGTCTCTTTTAGTCTCAGTTTTGCCTGTTCTATCCCTTTACTACTAGCTCCTTCCCTGAGAAAGGGGACCCCATCTACCAAGCCCTTCCTGGTGCTCAACACATGTCCTAGGCCAGGTACCAAGGGATGTCAGAATCTTGCCCGAGGGTGGACAAAGACCTGACAGGTAGAGCTCATTCTCAGGAACAGGGGGTCCCAGGCGGGTGATCGTCCAGGGAGCCTGCAGCAGGGGAACGGGCAACAGCCCCCAGGTTCCTGCCCCCAGGCCAGCTGGCTGCTGTGCCCCAGCCCCGGTCCCAGGAGAGCCCTTTACCTTACCCCCGGCTCCTCTGGTTGAGCTTCTTCAGGAAGACTCGTGTGACCTCGAGAGCCTCCTGCTCTGGAAGCAGCAGGTTGCCAGATGTGTTACAGTTCAGATCGATCCAGTCGGTCCGCAGGGCTTGGAAGTCAAGGTTCCGAGCACTGAAGGTCTGGTCCCAGTTTACCACTGGGTCAAACATGGGCACGTATTCGAATACCTCACTCATATCCTCTTCCTCTTCTTCTTCTTCCCCCTCTTCTTCTCCCTCCATCTGTCCTTCCTGGCCTGCAGCGACCACGATGTCTTCCTCACCGCGCCAACCCCTCCTGGGGGCTGGGGGCTCCATCCTGTCTCCCCTTCTCTGCTCTGCGATGTATGTCTCAACTTGATTCAGCCACTGGGACTGCCCTAGTGTTTTCCTGGGACTGTCACGACTGGGCCTAGGCCCCTTGACAGGAGGCACTTTCCCCGCCAGATGCCCCTGGGGCCACTTCTCAGAGCGAGGTGGATCTTGGCTGGGCTGGGGGCTGGGTCTTCGCTCCATCTTCTCTGGTTGCTGGACTGGGACATCACTGGTCCTCCCAGGGAAAGGAGCTGTGGAGTTCTGCTTGGAAAACGGTGCCAGCAGACCGTCCCGGGGCTGAGCTAGGAGCTTCCGCAGGCTCGGGAGGTGGTAGTCAGTGACATCCTGCCCAAGGGGAAAGGTAGGCACTTGTCTTCCCTCTGGCATCCTGGCATTCTGGACATTGGAGGCAAGGGTCTCCTCTGCTGCTTCTCCATACTGGGATTCTTCTAGAAGGCTTTCCTCAAAACCTGTTGTTAATAACAACAACCATTCCTCACATCAGAGTTTCCAACTTTCCCAAACAAGGTAAGACGCAGTTGATCCTATGAATGACACCCAACGAGTGTCAGGTGGGGATTGCACCTGGGCTCTGCCACTGGCTTACTGTGTGACCTTGGGCAAGTTACCAACCTCAACTAACCCCAGTTTCTTCCTCTGCATAAAGGGAATAATCATGCATCTTCCTAAGGGCTGTTGTGAAGATGGAGCGATATAAAATACCTGAAGTGCCTAGCAGGTGCCTGGCACACACAGGGCCCAACAAATGGCCCTGGCATGCCCTAATCCCTCTAGAAGAAAGGCCACAGGACAACAGGGCTTTTCTCAGAAGAACTTCCCCAGTGACGTGCCAGGGAGAGTGATCCCTCCAGCAGTCCAAGCAATCTCCTCTGGGGCTCTAACTCTCCTCCAGCTGGCCGCAGCATGCTGTTAAATACAGTGTCACTTTCCGCATGTGCCTGGGATGGAAAAGGAAGGAGTACCACTCTCTCCTCCTTTGCGTGTAGGGGGAGCGGCTGTGTGGTTCGGATTTTAAGCTCCTCAGGGGCACGGCTGGCCTGGCCTGAACTTCCTCTAGAAACAGACCATGCTCATCCCTCCCAGCCTGACCTGGAAGCCTCAGCAGTCACTGTTACCTGGCTGCTCCGGCCCCTGCTTCTCAGGCTGGTCAATCTTGATGTACTCCTGAAAGCTGAACCTGCAGGAGGACGGGAGAAGCAGACTGGCACCCAGGGCCCCACAGGCTAGCGTGTGAGGCTCTGCGGGAAGGGCCAGCAGCAGTATGGAGTCATGCCCCAGTCTGGAGGGCAGGAGTGTGTGTGTGTGTCTGTGAGTGTGTGGCATGCCTGGGAAGGGCCAAGACTCCTCGGGCTGGAAGGGCATTTGCCGCCCCTCTAGTCCTGTGGAGCCCCTCTGTAAGGCCATTCTCTTGCCCCATTCAGTGTTGCTCACCGGTCCTGGTAGTACGAGTTTTCCTGGTAGAAGCATTTATTATGAGTCTCCATGTGGCTCAGGCGGGTATAGTCATTGGGGTAAACGAAGGACAGATGCACCTGGAGGCAGAGAAAGAAGCATCAGGAATGAGAGAGTGGGATCTCGGTAAGAAATCAGCCAACCAGGGTGAAGCCTGCACCTGGCTGGGCCCACACAGGGCTCACAGTGAAGGGAGAAGGGCTGCTTTGAGCTTCGGAGGAAAACATTTGTTCCGCAGACCGGGATTCCATCCACTCTTCAGGCCTCCTCTCCTGGACTCTCTGGACCAAATGCAACCCCGGGCTCAAGCTTCCCAGTGCACGCGCCCTTCACCTCCCATCCTAGCTGCTTCTGCCAGCTGCAGCCAGCACCATTCTCTCCTCCTCCTGCCACCTCCAAACCTTCACCTGCAACCTCCCATGGCCCTGGGACAACCCCCCTTTTGTTACCCACCACTGCTTCCTGCCTCCCTTACAGCTTCAGGCAATGCCACCAACCAACTTCCCAGTTAGACCACACCCACTCTCCACCCAGAGGATGACTCCTGGCCGCTTCTTCCTGCCTCGAGCACTCTCCTAATCGTTTCTAGATCTGGATATATAGGGTGCCTTCTGCCTCTGCAGTTTCCACCTGGGCTATAGGTTCTCTAGAGCTAACCTCCCCTCCACAGTTCACTTTCCCCAGGGCCTCATCTATGAGTTTAAGAAGTACTGCTGGCTGGTCGCCCGGTAGGACAGGGTGTGTGGCTCAAGGTGCTGAGAGTATAGGAAGGCTCAGGCCAGTCCACCTCCCATCACCATCATCACTGTGGCAGAGCTGGAGTTGGAGTTCTTCCTAAGGCCGAGCATTTATTCTCAAGGTTTATAGTCCACTGGGCCATGGGCAACGTGGAACACAAGTTCACCCAGCCCATGGACCTGTGAGGCTGTCCTGTCTACTGCTATGTGGCATGGGGAGGAGGAAGAGTCAGGCCCGGCACCCCTCTATCTCAGCCACAGGCCGCAAGCCCCCACTGCCCAGCCCCCAGACTTACAAAGCGGAGTCCCTGGTAGCGCTGCAGGGGGAGCCCATCCACCAGGTAGCTGGGTTTGTAGGGACAATCAGGCAGGATGTGGCGGAGATGAGTCTTGGGGATCAGAGGCACTGAGGACAGTAAAGGAAGAGGGATGAGGGTGGGGATGGGAGCCTGGAACGGGCTGGCTTCGAGGCACAAAGGCTCTCAGCTGAGGGGGAGGGCCGAAGGCCTCTGCTCTGAGCAGGCACCGTTTTGTATTCACTCATAGCAGCCATGGGCAGTCCAAGTCCATCAGCTGAGGTTGCCAAACTAAGGCTGGCACCACTCTTCTGGGGTCGGTACATTCAAGGAGTCTTGGAGGCCAAGGATTCAGCCACAGTCCCCGGTTCATGGCATGGGGACGGCTGTAGAGGGCTAGCCTCAGTAAAGGTTTAGAAACATCCAGGAGGCCACCGAATCTCATCCTGGCTCAGGGCCAATGACTGAATTTCCACCCAGTTGTTGTGGGGGTTGGGGCTCTCTCATCTTTTAAAATGTAAATGCTCCCAAGAATGTAAGACTCTAACACCTTCATGGGAACATATTTCTCTCACTGGATTAAGAGCTGGGATCCAGGGGCGTCTGGGTGGCTCAGTCGGTTGGGCATCTGTCTTCAGCTCAGGTCATGATCCCAGAGTCCCAGGATCAAGCCCCACATCAGGCTCCCTGCTTAGCGGGGAGTCTGTTTCTCCCTCTGCCCTTCACCCCGCTTGTGCTCTCTCTCAAATAAGTAAAAAATCTTAAAAAAAAAAAGAGTTGGGATCCAGTAGAAAACTATGATATATGTGATTGTGGAGGGACACGTAGGGGATTTCTGGGCTCTAGTTCTACTTCCTGTCCTGGGAGGTGGTTACCCAATGTTTGCTGTGTAATGATTTGTGGAACTGTAAAACTGTACACATATATTTTTGTACTTTTCTATACGCATATTATATTTTACACTCCTAAGGGAAAAGCAAGATTCTCTGACTTTGGAATACTGTAGTAGAAGTGACAAGTCTGCGGAGTCCCCTCTACTAACACCCATGGCAGTGGATATGGTCCCCAGACTGGATGAGAAGTGTGCGGCCAAGGCCTTACCTCGATAGAGGGTGTCCCGAGGGTCGGGCCGCAGCATGTCTGCGAGGGGCAGCTCCTCTCTGGGAAGAGAGTCTCGGGAGCCTGCATGGCTGGCTGCTGTCTGAGGGATATGGCCCACGTCATCCATCCTTAGGACTGTCTCATCTGGGCCCAGGGAGGAAAGAACAGAAGCAGCTGTGAGTCCTGGAGCAAACCCAGAACCCAGACCCCTGCCCCTCTGAGAGGCCAGGCAGAGCCAGAGCCCAGGCTTTTGTAACCGCTCCCAGGGACAGTATGGGGTGTGCGTGACCCCACTCCCCTCTAGCTCTGCCCTCTCACAAGTTGTGGGCTCAGCTACTGATCTCCTTTGGACCCACTCTACCAGCCCCATGGCTACCACACACCACAACTTGGTGTAAATTGGAAAAAGACACCACTTCCTCAAATGTGTTACTGCTCTCTGCTGGAAATGTCATTTAAGTCTGCTTCATTTATCTCACACACATGTACAGAGCACTTAATAAATAACCAGCCAGGCACTGTTCTAAGCATCTTATAAATATCAAACCACTTCATCTCCATAAACACCGTATACCTTAGGTGTTTAGTGATTATTCCTACTTTACAGACTAGGAGCTTTGGCAAAGAGAATCTAAGTCATTTGCCGAAGACCACACAACTGGTCAGTGGCAAAGCTGAATCTGAACCTGGTCGGTGTAGTCTCAGCCTCCAGGTTATGCTGCGTCTCAGACAGACAAGCCAGCAAGGCAGACCACGGCAGGGCGCCGCCTTGCCCCCTCCATCACCCCCAGACTAGTATTCTCCCTTCCAAGTGAGCCAGGCCTCCTCCTCCCCTTTTCTAACTGCCCTGGTTGCTCCCTGCTGTCTGGATTCATCTGCCTTCAGCCCCAGGTGGAGCTCTCCTTCTCTACCTGGGGCTGGTTACCTCTGGCTCATCTTACTAGTTTCTTCCCTGAAGTTTATTATGGGCCTCTTTCTTCTCATTTCACATTGCATCTATGGACTCCAGCTCCCCCTTCTTCCTCTTGCATCAACTTAGCAGCTCACGATCTGCCCCTTCTGCCTTGACCTTGTGGCCTCTAGCTTCACTCACCATCAACCTCCTCTTACCTATCCTGCCTTTGCCACACTGCCTCCCCGGCCTGTCCCCATCCTGCCCTCCTTGTCTCTCACACACTTTCCACTGCCTTCCCAGTCTCCTCCCAGCACTCAGCTTTCGCCTCCTCCCTTGGGGTTCTGGCCCTGCCTACTCTTCCTACACCCGGGCCCACGTGGCCCCACTTGCCTGCTGGTGATTTCTCAGTGGGGCCTGCGGATGCATAGGAAATCATGAGCAATACATAGTACAACTGAAGAGTTCATTTACTGCAAATCTAAAGCAGGTGAGAAAGTTTCTTCAGCTCTGGTCATGGCTTTGCAAAGAACCATGGGACCCTCAACTGTAAAATAGGAAATTGGCCTCACTCAGAGGTTTTTCATCTGGAGGGAGCCTCGTGGTCTCTGGGTGCTCCTGAAATTGTACACAACATATTGTGTGTGAATGGACAAGGGCGTTCTTCTGGGGCAAGATCTCAGCAAGCTTCCAGCAGGTTCTCAAAGGGGTCACTGACCCTTGAGAGTTAAGGATCTCTGACCTTAGGCTCCCTTTAAGTTCTGTTCCTTGTTCTGGACCCCCTTTCCACCCACATTCCAAGCACCCTGAGCTTTAGCCTCCACCCCTCCCTTAACCAAATCCCCTCAGTGGACTGAACCCCACATGTTGGCCCCAGCTCACCTCTGTCTCCAGGGGAGGGGCAGAGCCTACTCACTTGTGAAAAGGGACAGGGAAGGGGAGTCAATAATGGTGAACTTGGCTCCAGGGTCATTCCGTCGCCACTGGAAGAAGAGAAAGGGTGGATGTGGAGGCTTGGAGGGAGCTGGATTTAGAAAAGAGTTCAAGGGACAAGGGGCGAGGAGCGGCTCCGAGCTGAGCTGGGGGGCAGGCATAGCAGGGCTCTCACCGCGACTTCCACATGATCCGTGCCCTCATCGTTCTGTTTGTGCAGCACCTCGAAGTAGTACCTCTGGGAGGCTGCCAGGCTAGCAGGAGAGAGCAGAGACAAAGAAGGCTATCTTCTCAGGCCCTGTGGCTGCCTGTGACCCACTCTTCCGCCATCCTACCTTGCTCCTGCCATCCGCAGCCTCCCCTTGTCTTTTTTTTTTCTCTGCTTCCAGAATCCCAGGAGCTTTGCTTTTAATGCTGGCCCTCTGAGAGGCCAGGCAGAGCCAGAGCCCAGGCTTTTGTAACCGCCCCCAGGGACAGTATGGGGTGTGCGTGACCCCACTCCCCTCTAGCTCTGCCCTCTCACAAGTTGTGGGCTCAGCTACTGATCTCCTTTGGACCCACTCTACCAGCCCCATGGCTACCACACACCACAACTTGGTGTAAATTGGAAAAAGACACCACTTCCAGGTGCCTGACACCTGGTAGTCCCCACACTACCTCTTACTCACAGTGTGACCTTAGTTTGCTCTTCTGTAAGATGGCGGTACTAACAGTACACACTTCACAGGAGAATCAGGACGATCAAAGGAAACACAGATCTTCCTCAACTTATGGGCTTACGTTCTGATAGACTCCTCTTAAGTTGAAAATATTGGAAGTCGAAATGCATTTAATTCACTGAACTCCCGAACATCATATCTTAGCCTGGCCCACCTTGAACGTGCTCAGAATACTTGCATTAGCCTACAGTTGGGCAAGATCATCTGACACAAAGCCTAGTTAAAACAAAGTACTGAATATCCCATGTAAGTTACTAAATGAAAGTGAAAAACAGCATGGTGGTATGCGCACAGAATGGCTGTTATCGGCTGTTGACCCTGTGATCATGTAGCTGACTGGGAACTGAGGCTCACGGCCACTGCCCAGCATCACAAGAGACTATTGTACCCCTTAACTGCTAGCCTGGAAAGAGATCCAAATTCAAAATTTGAAGTACAGTTTCCCTTGAATGCATATCACTTCTGCACCATCGTAAAGTTGAAACATCGTAAGTCGAACTATTGTAAGTCTGGCCATCTGTAATAGTAACCCTTACAGAGTTGTTATTATGTGCCAGACACTGTTCTAACGGTTTTATACATGCCAACTCACTTAATTCTTGGTTATAGATGAGAACCCTGAGGCACCGAAATCTTGGGTAATTTGCCCCAAAATCACTGAGGTAGTAAGTGGTGGAGCTGGGATCTGGACCCGGGCAGTCTGGCTTCTGGGTCCATGACGTTAGCTGCCATGCTGAGTTACATGTGAAGTGCTCACCACAGAGACTGGCAAAAGGCAAGCGCTCTTCGCCAGCTAAGCCGTCTTCTTGTTACCAACATCACTATTATCACCATTAAACCAGTGCATGTTCTTGCTTGTGTGGGCAGGCCACCAGGTGGCACTCTGAGGTTAGGCTAAGTTCCCCTTCCAGCACGACAAAAGCAATTCCAGCCACTACAGGCTGGGAAAGGCCTGGTCTCGCTCCAGTCTCCCAAGGGATCACAGCGATGAGGAACTTTCCACAGCACAGGCAGTGTCCAGGCTGTGGACATCTCCAGGGATGGAGCAAATGGGAAGGGCAAGGACTGGGAGAAGAAAGACCTATTTTGCTTTCCAGTCCTGAGTGTCACTAAATAGCTGTGTGACCTTCTCCCAGTCACACCCCGCTCTGAGCCTCAGTTTCCCCATCTGTAAAATGAGGAAGGATGGGCCAGATGGTTTCTAAGTCAAAGACTTCATTTAGCAGAATGCACGAGAGCCCAGGCATGCTGCATATCTGGATAAGGAAGGCTGGAGAAAAGGGAGGGTACAACTGGACTCCCTTGCCTGATTTGACCTCAGCACTTGAGGTAGGTTGGGCTTTTTCTGTCGCTCATAGGAATGTCACGAGACTCCCTACTCACCTCACTGGCTTGGAAATTTGACTCCGAAATTTCCCAAACTCTCCAGGGGCAGTCCACTCTTTTCCAGTCTAGAGGTGTGGGGAGAGCGAGAAGAGAAGGAAGGAGGAAGATGGACAATATGAAGGAAGGGAGGCGGGGAGTGAAGAGACAAAGAAGGAATGGGGAGGAGATGTGGGAGAAAAGAAGAGCAGGGAGATGGGAAAGAAAACAGGAGAGGTGAGGGGAGTGACAGGTAACCCAGGCAAGAAGGACCTCCGCCCTTCCTACAAGGGGCCCGAGCAATCAGGCTCCACGGCGTTCATCCTTGGCACCATGCTAAGGATGCTGGAACCCAAAAACGGGACGTGGCCCAGTCCCAGCCCAGAGATGAATCTTCCTGAGGTCTTTCTGTGGCCTCAGACTAACTCCTCACTCCTCCCCAATTTACACTCTGTCTATCCCTTTGTAAAACGGGGCAGGGGTGAGAGGGAGGATGCTTCTCTCTCACGCCTTCTTCCCTGGCTGTCACACCAGAGAGACTAATGGTAATGAGGGTTTCCTGATGCGGGCAGGTGCCTCTTCCATGACCTGGCTCCTGGGCCCAGTGGGAGAGTTCTGGAGCTGGGCTGACCCTACCTTGCCCACACTGGCCAGCAGCTGAAGGCCTGACACCTGGTCGTCCCGGCTGAGCCAGAACTCAGCGTTGTCATCTGCAGCAATGGCAAACTGGATCTTCCCTGGACAGTTGGGGAGAGAGTTTGCAGATGAAAGCAAGAAGGGCATTAGCATAAAGGGCTGAAGGCCTATTTTATGTCTTAGCGATTACATTCTCTTCAGAGGGCTTGGTGCCATGACTTCCCTCTCTGTAAAGTGGGGGTTCCACATCCTAGGAGACACCATGAAGACAGGGAAGACTCCCAGGAAGAGACAAGCTAGTGCCAGACTCTGCAAATCAGGGTGTGAAGTGGCAGCTGGGGGGCACTGGATGAGACCTCACTGTGACTAAATTTCCCCCCTCTCCCCAGTGATGGACTAACAGGGTCCAGGTAGCCTAATGTGGACTTACTTCTCAACTACAGGCTTATGTTCTCTGGGTACCGTAAAGAACCTGGAGCAGGAAGCAGGAGGATGGGACTTTGGGGCTGGCCTCACCATCGGTGAAGGGGTGCAGGTAGCCAAAGATGCGGAGGCCATAGTTGGTCCATTTGGGCGACACGGCCAGCTTCCTCAGGGTTGTGCGAATCTACGCCAAGAAAGGGGAGGGAAACCATTACCCAGAAGAGGGAAGAGGAAACTGAAGAAATTGGTCCACTCAGGGCTGGTGGGAAGACCAAGGTGGGGAGGGAGACAGGAGGGACTGGGGCATGGCTTGGTGAGTGGAGTGTAGGCAGGATTTCTACTCCCACTTGCTTCTTTGTTCATGTAACCTTGTACAGTGCACAACCAGCCCAACTGTATGTGGTGGCTCTGGCTAAATTATATCATGAGGCACAATGAGAGCCTGAAGCTGAAATGATGCAGAAGATGGCAGAGAACTCAAAGGAATCCTTGGGAAGGGAGCAAGAGTAGTAACTGTGGGCAGAAGAAAAGAGGACCCAAGATATAAAGGAAAGAAAATGAACCAGAAAAGAGCCAGGACAGATGAAGAAGACAGAAGACGGGGAGATGAGACACAGGAGTGGGCCGAGGGAGGGAAAAGAGGCGCGCCAAACAAACACTCACATGTGGGTACAGTGGGAAGTGAAGGTTCCTCCTGAGCTGCTGAATGGAACTGCCACACCAGTCCTCAAACACATGCAGGTTGGCGTGGCCCCGGAACTGTACGGGGCAGAGAAGCAAGCAGGTGAGTGTGAGCGCCCCGGCACCCGTCCGGCCCGCGGCTTGAGGAGGCCGGGTGGACAGACGACGCCCCGGCCACCGCAGCCCCAGCCCCGGTGTTCCCCTCACTACTGAAGGTCACAGTCCAATTCAGTCCCATCCCATCCTCACACCCACAGCCTCTCTCCAACCTCATCCCCACTGCCTGGCCCTAAAGCCTGGGTCTGTTTTTCTGGCTATGCTTGTGCGCGCGCGCACACAGAGTCCCGGCTCTTTCCATGCAGGAAGGGGGCTGGTTTGCATTCCCCAGGCAAGGGGCAGTAATAGCTATGACAGAAAGGCAGAGATGACAGAAAGAACTGGATGGAGCGCCAGGCTGGAGTTGGAGCTAAAGACTTGCTCTCCTCCCCTCCCCTCCCCTTCCCCTTATGCCTAATAGTAAGCTCGAACAGCTGTCTGCTGGTGAAACCTTATCTACCCAGTAGTCTTCACGCTTCTGGCTCCCCTTGTGGGGAAGCAGCTGGGAAAGCGCTGCAGGAGGTCTTTGGGGGCCCCATCCGGCAGGACGGCCTCCGACTGCTCCCTTAGGAGCTGGAAGCCTCTCTCCTGCTCTGCGCGGGCCTCTCCTGGCATAACTACCCAGGCGCCCAGGACTTGGGCAGCCCTGGGAAGCTAGGAGCAGAGGATGTATGCTCTCTGCTCCTTGGCTGTGGCATCGGTGGGGCAGAGACTGAGCTTGGAGGCCAGCGGCAGAGGGCCCCCTTCAGAAGAGAGGGCCTTAGAGCCAGTGCTCTGAGTGGGTGGAAGTGCTGGGCGTTTGAGAGGGGAGGGGAAGCGTGGGGATCCTGTCCCAATTTGTCCTGACAAAGAGTTTCAGATTACCCCATCTCAGCAATTTTCTCCTCCCCCTACCCCCAGCTTAATCTCCAGGTTGTGGGAGGTGGGGCCTCAATTACTCTATACAAACAGGCCCTGCCCTTCCCTCCCCACTGTGGCCCATCAGATATCAAAATCTGAGCTGCCCTGAGGAAAACAGAGGAGTAAGGGACACCCAGACTGGAAGCCCGGATAAAAGGAAGTAGCACAAGATCTTCAGCAAGCGATCTGGAGGACAGATGCTTGGGAGGGGAGAAGTCCTGCGCACAAATGCCAAAGATCTGAGGTGCGGCCTCTGAGGAAACACGACCCCACAGCTGGATCCAGAAGGGACACAAGAGAGCCTGTCACTCCCCATCCCTTCAGCAGCCTGGCACTTCCTGGGCACACTGGCCTGGTCAAAGCTGAGCATGTGGGGCCTTGGGAAGCAGCCATCGCACCAGGGAATATGAGTTGGGGGCTGGGATGGGTGGGAGAGAGAATGTGGGCTGGGTAGGCAGGGGGCGGGCTGAGGCTTCTTGGAAGGAAAGAATGGGGACATTGTGCTACTTCTGGGGAAATTCCTTAAATCCAGTTTATAAGACTCAGTTGTCTCCTACAAATGACCTCTTCTAAGCCCCTCCCTGGAAGACTTTCAGGGCAGTGTGCTCAGATGCACAGCAAACTGCCGAGGGAGGGCTTGCCACCAGAGAAATCTGTTTTCTTCAGCCAGGAGGCCAGAGGCCACAGGGGGTTTGGGCAGGGGAAGGAGGGAAGAAGGAAGAAACTGGGCTGGCCGCCTCCTGCCTCCCACTCAGGGCCTTGCTTGCTACAGCAAGGGTAGCTTGAGATGCTCCGGAGAATGGAAGGCAGGGGAAATGAGCGTGTAGGAAGAGGACTAGCCCTCTCCTCTGAGGTCTAGGCCCTCACTCGGCATCACAGTAGCCTTCAAACCATGCTTCATCCACCGTCTCTGTGGGACCCGTGGGCACCATCTTCCTCCCAGGCCCAAACTGGCAACCCCCACCAAGATTTGCATCTCTCTAAGTTTTGGAGACTTTGTATCTGGCAGGGATGAGGGATTCCAGCTCGTCAGCACTGCCCTTTGCCCGCTCTCTCCATTGTCCAGCAGGGGCTAAGGCCCAGGGAAGGACACTGGTTACTCCTATCACCAGATTTGGCCAATGACAGATTTGGAACTTCCAGTTGTAAGTAGTGGAGAAAATACTTGTTGGAACCCTCTCATTTTAGAGGTCAGATTATTGAGGCCCAGAAAGGTAAACTGACTCCCCCAAAACACACAGCAATTAACCCTGTGGAAGTGGGGAGGGTGTCTGGGAGTATGGATGCAGGAGGGGAAGGTCAGCCAGGTAGGTCCTCAGACAGGAATGTCCACTGTCTTCCATTCCCACAACACTGCCTCTACCAGGCCCCACTGGGCTTGCCAGGCCTGCAGGAGAGCCTCCTCACTGGAGGGAAGCTTCTCTCCCTCCACTGATTCTTCACACTGCCTGCAAGATTGTCTTTTCTAAAGCACAGACCTGATCATGTCACTCTGCAGCTCAGGAGACTCCCAAAAGGCTTCAGAACAAAACCTCACCCTGGCATGAGAGGTCTTTTCGACTGACCTAACCTTCCCAGACTCACCTCCTGCCACTCCCTGTCACACACCTACACGCCACCCACACCCATCTCCCTGTCTTTGTCACGTTCCTTCACCTCTCCATGGCTTTACAAACACTACTTGCCGGTGGCAGGGCCTTTTCCTTTCTCCCCCACCTGGCAAACCCTGGTTCATCCTTCTCTGACTTCCTCACAAGAGTTAATAGCTTCCCTCCGCTGTGTTTCCAGAACATCTTAATTATTTGAATGAACAAATGCTCGCAGAAGCTAAGCTCAGAACCGTATGTTCCTTCATTGATTCGGTAAGTGCCGAATGTCTGCTTTGGACCGGTAAGAGATGCAAGGAGATGTGGTCCTCCAAGGAGAGAGACATGTTAACAATCGGTGTCACCCGTGCCAGGGGCTATTGCAGAGGGGTCGGGGGCACATGGCATGAAGGCAGGAGCAGTCACCTCTGCCCCCAGGAGACGCAGGAGCCAATCACAGAAAGTACACTCCAGAGTGGGTAAATAAAATGTGGTGCGGCCACACAATGGAACAGTACTCAACCATAAAAAGAAATGAAGTGCTGGTAGAGGCGACTGCATGGACGAGCCTTGAAAACATCATGTTAAGTGAAAGAAATCAGACACAAATGGTCACATTATCTGATTCCATGTATATGAAATGACCAGAACAGGCAAACCTAGAGAGACAAAAAGTAGACTACTGGGCACCCTGGCTGGCTCAGTCGGTAGGGCATGTGACTCTTGATCTCAGGGTTGTGAGTTTAAGCCCCATGTTGGGCATGGAGCCTAATTAAAATCATAAAAAGTACAAAAAAAAAAAAAAGCATTCCTTAAAAAGAGAAAAGTAGATTATTGTTTGTGTAGGGCTTGTGGGATGGGGGTAGTGAGGGGTGATGGCTAACGGGTATGGAGTTTCTTTCTATGGTAATGAAAGTGCTCTAAATTAACAGTCATGGGTGCATAACTCTATGAATCTAGTAAAAGCTAGTGAATTACACACCTTAAATGGATGACTTATGTGGTATTTAATTTGTATCTCAATAAAATTGTTACCAAAAAAAAAAAAAAGTAAGCCTGAGAAGAAGATTTGGGGTCTCGGCCTTCTCATCAAGAGACAGCAGCTCGCCAAGGCCAGGGAAAGGCTGACTTGTTTTGATCTTACTTGGATTTACCGAATTTCTTTCTTGTAACTCTTTTTGTTTTCCAGATGGAACATCCTGAGCATCAGACAGTGTTTTGGTCAATGGACATAAATGAATAAATTGGCATTGAGGTTTGTTAATCAGTGGGGTTTGTGAACTACAGTCTTATGATTTGGGGTGCCATGAATAAGTTTTTGAGGGCAGTTACCCCGTGAAGCCATTGCCAGCTTTCTTATCCTCTGTCCTTGCTCACTTTCAGGGCAGGGCTGTGTCCTAGTGATGCCACCTGGAAGAAGTGAACGAGTTAACCCCTCTCCGAGCCATTACCTGCAAAAGGGGGATAACAGTACCACCTGACAGCTCTTGACAGCTAGATGTTCAATAAATTTGACTGTCTGTCAAAAGGGCAGGAGACAGGTAAGGAGATCGCAGCAGAGAGTCACCGGTGGTGGGGGCAGGGACCACCATGCAGCTCTATGGCTGCAAATGTTAAGTTATTTAGCCTTTCGAAGGGCCTTGGTTTCTCTGTTGGTGAAATAAGATGATTGGATCAGTGATTCCCTGAAGATCTATGAAGATTGTAATGAGGATTTTGTAAGGGTTTTTTTTGGTAAAAACTACTTTTTTTTTTTTTTTTAAGATTTTATTTATTTATTTGAGACAGAGAGCACATGAGAGGGGGGAGGGTCAGAGGGAGAAGCAGGCTCCCTGCCGATCAGGGAGCCCGATGCGGGACTCGATCCCGGGACTCCAGGATCATGACCTGAGCCGAAGGCAGTCGCTTAACCAACTGAGCCACCCAGGCGCCCCTGGTAAATACTACTTTTTTAAAGATTTTATTTATTTATTTGAGAGAAATCAAGAGAGAGCACGGGCTGGGGGAAGGGCAGAGGGAGAGGGAGAAGCAGGCTCTGCGCTGAGCAGGACCCTGGGATCTTGACCTGAGCCTTGAGCGGAAGGCAGATGCTTAACCGACTGAGCCACCCTGGCACCCTGGTAAAGCTACTTTTAATTTAAAAAAAAAAAAAAAAAGTCAATGGAAATCAGGCATTTATCACCAAAAGGCCATACACACTTATTAAAACATCAACTATTTCTTTAAAAAATTAATCCTATTTTAATCACTATTTACTATTTGTTCACTGTTTTAATCTCATATATATTTCCATCCTTGATTGGCAAAAAAAAAAAGTGGGGAAATTAATGATTAATAAAGGCAGAATGGGGGCATCTGGGTGGCTCAGATGGTTAAGTGTCTGCCTTCAGCTCAGGTCATGATCCCAGGGTCCTGGGATCGAGCTCAATATGGGGGCTCCTGGCTCAGCGGGGAGCCTGCTTCTCGAACCTCTCCCTCTGCCTCTCCCCCTGCTCATGCTCTCTCTCTCTCTGTGTCTCAAATGAATAAATAAAATCTTAAAAAAAAATAAATGCAGAATGTTATACAGCCATAATCTTTAGAAAAAACGATCTGGGGCGCCTGGGTGGCTCAGTCAGTTGAGTGCTGGACTCACGATTTTGGCTCGGGTCATGGGATCGGGTCCCACGTCTTGCTCAGCACAGAGTCTGCTTGGGATTCTCTGCACCCCCCCGGCCCCGCTCTCTCTCTCAAATAAATAAATAAAATCTTAAAAAAAAAAAAACCAAAACAGAAAGAAAGGAAAATGATCCCAACTGTCCTCAAAGGATTGAAGGCTAGATCATGGAATCAATGGTCTTTAAGGCACCCTCTTTTCAAAACACTCCAGGTGGGGTGGGGCGTAATCACCTGATGACGTCATCTATTACAGGTGTGCCAGTGTTGTAATGTGTCCTCTCTCAGGGCTTCTAACAGAGGCAGTTTCACGGCGTGAATAACCTAACATCATATTTAGCACGATGCTACCTCCTCTTCTCCTGCCCCACAGCAAATAGGTGGATTGGAAATAAAATCACGCAGGCTGAGACAGTGGGCTGGCCAATACCACCCAGCCAAAAAAAATAATACATGTCCACAGGTCTCGGGACTAAAAGGCACTGGGTTATGGGCAAGTTGTCGAATATGCAGCCCAAATTTAAAATTTTCACCCCCAAAGAACCATGCTACTATGGAGTCTCAGCATAAGCATTTACTCAAGGTAATCTTGAGCATGTTAATTAACCTCTCAGCGCCTCAGTTTATTTACCAGAAGAAAAAGAATCTTTCAGATCCTATATAAGTGAAAGGTATCATAGCAACTCTTATTCACATGTTTAACCACTTCCTATAAAAGTTTTCTAAAGCAGTGTTTCCTAGAGTGTGTTCCTCAAAACACTAGTTTCATAGAATATTAAGAGATATTTCATGGGGGAAAAAAAACAAGGCAGGAGACACATAGGTTTGGTACCTGCTGAGCTAAACCAAGTTAAACAGCTCACTACAGAACTTCTCAGAACCTTTCCTATGTGAATGTGTATTTCCAAGAAGTGGATGTAGTATATAGTTTTTATGCCTTATTTAACAACAGACTCCTTTCTTCCTGGAATACCCTATGAGACTTGCTGTCCAAGAAAGTTTGGGAAGCTTATCTTTAAGAATGATGTGGATGTGAAAGTCATGTGGCTTTCCTGAGTTCTGTTTTTCTCACTTATAAAATGAGGACAATGATACTATCTTACAAGGTCATAAAACTGATAAGGGATGATATGCAAAAACCAGCACACAATAGGCTCAGAGCAAATGGTCTCCTTCTCTAAAGGAAGAAAACTGAATGAGCCTGAAGACTTTTTTTTTTTTTTTTCCAAATTAGGTGAAAAAAATTCTGGGGGGGTAAGGGGGAGAGAGAGAGGGCAAGAGTGCATGCAAGTGGTAGGGGGTTGCGGAGGGGAAGATGGGCAGAGGGGGAGAGAGAATCTTAAGCAGGCTCCAGGCCCAGCGCAGAGCCCAACCTCAGGGCTCCATCTCTTGACCCTGAGATTCTGACCTGAGCCGAAATCAGGAGTCAGATGCTGAACCAAATAGCCACCCAGGTGCCCCTAGGTGAAGATTTTTAATTATAATCACTAGAAGAATATTTTCTGTGGTCTCTGGAATTATCTGTGAAAACTATGTTTTGACTGTCTCCAAGAACAGGGACAGTTACAAATCCCTTACCTCTGAGAGCCAGGGGACAGGCTTATTCCATTTCAGGTAGCTGTAGTTACCACTCTCACCTCGCTCCACGTCTTGGTCCTGGCAGAAGAGTGAAGAATGAACTGGGTGGGAATATTAGGATTGGGGGCCCCTTGAAAGTGCCAGTGGGGAGGCAGAGGGCCAGAAGACCCTGCCTCTGGGGAAGCTTATCAATATAAGGGACACTCCCATTTATGATTCACCCTGTATCCCTCAGAAGGACACCCCCTTACAGTTTCGTCAATGCATACTCTCCTAAGGTTCTTTTACTTTCCTGAATTTTGTCTTCCCATATGGAAAAAAAATTTTTTTCTTTCTTTTCTTATTTTTGGAAAAATAATTTCTAATAGATCAGTGTTCTGAGAACAGGAACTTGCCTCAGTCTTCATCTACATCCCCCCCAGGACTCTGCCCAGGTCTGTCACTCATTTGTCCTGACAAGTGGAAGCCCCCTGGGGACATCACAGCCCTTCCCCTACCCAATATGCACGTTCATGGGTTCAGTTTGGTTCTGCTCCAGCCTTGGAGATCCATGTC
Source organism: Mirounga angustirostris (assembly GCF_029215605.1). Lineage (NCBI taxonomy): Eukaryota > Metazoa > Chordata > Mammalia > Carnivora > Phocidae > Mirounga > Mirounga angustirostris. The sequence goes on along the minus strand of NW_026991713.1, from coordinate 100,682,101 downwards.
TCTTCTAGGCTCAGAGGCTCAATCTTAGGGTTCCAGACTGAATTAGAACCCAATTTCCCCAATTCCCATCCAGAGCTCCTCCTACCTCCCTAGGGACCACTGGCCCAAGAGACACTATAGAAAAAATGCTCCATTCCAAATCTGTCCCCCAGCCATGTGCAGCTACCTCATCATCTCTCTTAGCAGTGAGCATCTGGGATTATCACTAAGGCACCGGCCTAGGCCTCAGGCTGCAGAGACGCAGGATGTGATGGTTCTGCTTTAAGCCCTTTAAGATGGCCCTTTAAGATGAAGGCCACATGCCTGGAACAGTTCAATTCTGGGCCTCTTGAGCTGCCTGAGGGAGGCTTTGAGGAGGGCAGGATGGACATCTCTACCCACCCAGCTAACGAGATCCTGTGATGTCCGAGTACAATTCCAGGAATTCTCTCCTTGAGCCCTCTTACCACAGAAAAGTAGGGGATTCCCTTAAGGCTATAAGGTCACGGACACGTGAGGACCCATGTTAATGCACTAGTAGAGAAAATGGGCTGGCCCCACCACATACCTTGGAGCCCAGCCTCTGGGGATGATAAAACTGGAGATTTGGATCCACAGCTGGAATGTTCCTGTTGGCCAGAGCCTTGGCCAGTTCTCGCCAGCTGCCATATCCTATGGAAGGGACCGAAGAGAGAAAAAGGTCAACAGAACATGAAGACCTCATAGGTCTGTAAGGCTTGGGGGGAATAAAAGAGTTAAGCTTCTTCCCTTGTGCAGCTCTTCATACCACTTCCTATGGTGTGCATGAAGTGGGGGGAGGGTCGGGAGATAGTTGCAAGCTTGGCCAAGGTCAGTAGCACAGAGGGAGAGGAAAAGAGCTCCTAGCACATTAAAATTTTGCTGTCTTCCATAATCGGAGAAGGAGCCAGGCCAGGTGAAGACGAAACACGTCCATTTGTCCATGGAGTGTGTGCAGCACCATAAGCTGACTCTTCCCCAGTTGCCTTTTGAGGCTGATTTCTCCCCAAAATCGCTGTGGGGAGAAAGTTGTGAAAGGCAGTGAAACTAAGCTTGCTCCCTTTCCAGCTCCGTCCCCTTCGCACCCAGGGAGAAACTGTTGGGGTGCCAGCAAAGAGTCAAGAAGCAGAGCTCTGTGCTGAGGGTGAGGCTGCGAGAGTCAAGGTTCAGGGGTCAGCACAGCCACGCACTGAGGGGTCAGAGCCCCCCACGTGTCAAGGGGGCCACTTGGGCATGACTGTCAGACTTTGAATATGTGAAACCAAACCACTACCGGCCATGAACCCAAATCATAGACTATCAGGAGCTAGGCTAGCAGAGGCTTTCAAGATCATCTGGTCCTCATTTCAGATGACGAAAATGGGACCCCAGCCGGCCAAATGACTTTTCTCGGCTCATTCAGCAAATAGCGACAAGGCTAAGACTGGCACTCAAATGTCCAGATCCCCCACTGGGCTACTACTCTGTCTCCAACAGCTCCATCAAGATGCTCCCAGCGTGGTGGGTGCTGCACAAAAGGAGTTAGACTCATGCTCACTGACCGCTGGGAGCCAAGAGCTGACCCAGAGCAGATGTCATGAACCCCGATGTGAGCCCAGTCGAGACACAGCCAACCAGACACAGAGGAAAGAGCACAATGCACGAATGTGGGCCGACAAAAGGTGGACACCACCATTTTGTGGGAATGTTGATGTAACTGACTCCAGGAGGGGGATTGTGGTAGGTAGGGAGATGCTTTTCTTCCAGTTCTGTTTGGTGTGGCCCTTTAGTGCTTACTAAGCATCTCACAGGAATGATCTCATCTGAGTCTTGTAATACGATTGTTGTGAGAGGGGCGCCTGGGTGGCTCAGTCAGTTAAGCATCCGACTCTTGATTTCGACTCAGGTCATGATATCAGGGTCATGAGATCCAGCCCTGCATCGGATTCCACACTCAGCACAGAGTCTGCTTGAGGTTCTCTCTCTCTCTCTCCCTCTGCCCCTCCCCTGCATGTGCGTGCGTGTGCCCCTCCTCAAATAAATAAAATAAATAAATAACTAAAAGAATCTTGTGAGATAGGCCAGGTCTGATTACCCCCATTTTACAGATGGGGAAAGAGCAGCGCGAAGTTTAAAGTCACAGAGTGACTTGTTTTGAAGCCAGGATCAGAACAGAGAGCCTCCCTGTCTCATGAACCAGCGTTTTCTCATTCTGCCTACATTTTCTCCTGTGGGCACTTTTTCACACAAACTTTGAAGAGTCCCAGGGGCAGAGGCCTCAGCTGGGGATCTGTGCCTCTGGGTTTCTGCACAGACATTAAACCTCTGCTCATGTTATGTTTATGGGGACTTCTGCAGGTTTATCCCTCTGCCATCAAGGTCTCTCCTGTTTCCATGGCTGGCCAGCTGGCAGGCAGGAACAGGTCAGACTAGTTCAGTGCAGGGGGATGTCCTGGGGAAGCCAGATTCTGGCGCCAGTGAAGTGAGGTGAGGATATGGGAGGGAGGAAGAGAAAGAATGCTCCCAGACCTACTCCCTGCATTTCTGGATGAGCTCAGGAGAGAGCTGTTTGTTCATCTGTTAATCCCGACTCAGACACATCTTATTTAAGAGCCCCCGCCCTTCCCAAATCCAGGGAGCAGTTGGCTAGTGGTTGGGGAGCTCAAGCGCCTGGGTGATGAATGAGTCACATGGTGGGGTGGGGTGGGGAGGCTCAGCTTTGCTTCTGCCTCTGAATGATTGGGTCGTCTCTTCCTTGACTTCGCTCTTACAACTACAAGCCATCTACTTCTAGACAAAGTTGTGAGGAAATAATCATAAAAATACTACTTCCCCTATCCATGGGAGTTACAGTTTGTCTCAGATGCAATTCTTTCTCATAGACTAGTTTTAGTTCCAGAAAAATTCTTTGACTCTTGGAAGTCACACCAAAGTGAGACAACCCAAGGTCAGTGAACTATATCACTGGCATTTGCTGGAAAGTGATGAAGACTCTCTCTTTGACGAAATTTTAGACAGGCTCTTCTGAACCCTCCTTCTGAGTAGGCCTTGTCCTTGGGCCCTGTGCTTGGCTGGCCCAGCCCGGTGTTGAAGAAGAATCCTATTAAGTCTTTTTAGTAGGAATCTCCACCACTTTTGATACCTGATCAATTCTCCATCTTCCCACCCTTGATGTATAAGTCCTCAACCCGCCTTTGGTTTAGAATACTGTTAGGCCAGTTTACCCGGATATCTCCTCTTGGTAATTTTCCATCTCCTGGCCCCCTCACTCTGCTTGCTGGCTATAAATCCCCAGCTGTCTTTGCTGTATTCCGAACTGAGTTCAGTTCTCTCCTGAGGTCTCTTTCCTATATCATGATAGTACTGAATAAAATCTGCCTTTATCACCTTTAACTAGTGTCTGGCTCTATTTCTCTGTATAAGAAGATAAGAGATGGTTCTCTCAGTAAACAAGCACAAATCCACTGGTGGGGATTGGGTGGGGGCAGGGGGGAGGAGTGATATCAGTGAGGTTAAACCCAACCAGGCCCTGCACCTGGTCCCAGGTGTCGAGATGGCTTTGAGATACTTAGAGACTGGGGTAGTCAACAGCCCAGGCTTTAGTAAGTTCAGGAGTAGGAAATTCCCTTTGCAGACTTCAGAGTAGAGGAGCAAGACAAGCAAGGCTTTAGAGTCAGACCTAATTGTCTATCTACCACTTATAAATGGTGACTGCTTAAGCAAGTAATCTGACACACTGTAAGTACTCAGTAAGCACTCCTTCCTCAATGAGTTTGGGGTTCCAGACCTGGGAGTCAGATATGAGTTCAAGCCCCTTTACAATCTTGTAAACCGCAAACGGCCAGTAGTTCTCTTACTCTCCTCTCTCTCTGCTTACTGACTAGAGAAGTAAGCAGACTGTGGGCCAGCAGGGACTCAGCGGAAGCAGAGCAATGGATGACAAACACCTCTTGTCTGTTTCTCGGGTATTACTCTCCGTTCCTCCCCATTGCCCATCCATCCCCCCTGTGAACATTCACTGAGTGCATATCAGGCATCAGGCAGTGTGCTGGACATCTGGTAATTCCTCTTCCTGTTTCTTTGCCTCTGCATTAACCCTGCCAATGGATCCCCAGGCATTGCTCAGCCTGCTGGGGGAACCTGGAGCTAAAGAATGTGCTGATTCAACTATTGACACTTGTCACTTGCCCTCTGATAAGTGAACTCCTCCTGCTCCTGGCCAGACCTCTCCTCCCAGAGTGCCAGCTGCCAGGGCCTGTTTCTCCTGCAACAGGTGTCACATTTGTGCCAGGAGACAGACACCCCGATCTCAGGTGACAGATAAAGCACCACCATGGGCCTCACATTGTGCCCTCACAGAGCCGGGCTATCAAATTCACCATCAGCTGGAATTTTGCCAACATCTCTCTTCAGTGCATGTGAACTCTTCAAAGGCCTGAAGATGATCATGTTGGCTCTTTGCTAAAAATATGGGATACATATATCCTTTGGTGCTTTTTTCAAAGACTCTCACGTACATTATTTCACTGGATCCTTACAACCTCCCCATGGACTGCTGTCACCTCCATTTTAGAAATGAAAAAACAGAAACAGACAAGTGAAATCATCAGCCCAAGGTCACACAGTGAATAAGATAATCCACGTAAAGGACTTAGTACCTGGCACATAATCAGCAATAAGCAGGTTGCAGCTTATTTTATTATTCATCACAATGTGGCAGGTCTGAAACTTGCATTCATTTCTCCTGACCTCTGGCCTGATTCCCTTGGCAGGGTGTCATGTGGTCAACAGGGATATTTACACCAGGAGGAAAGGAAGTCCCTCGCAGTTTGGGCATCTTTTGGATAGATTTTTAAGTATAGCTGACACGCTTTGCTCATGGATTGGATAGGAGGAGAGGAATCAAGAATGATTTGAAGATTCTGACCTGGGCATTTACTTAAGCAGGGGAACCTAGTCTGGGGTGTCCCCAGGAGAGGTGGAGCTGAGAGTAATGTCAAGTAATGCAAGACGGGAAGACTGACCTGGACCCCACTCCAGGGCAGTGGGAAGGTAGGGCTGAAGGAGGAGCCTAGGAGGGCTGGTCCCACCGGCTCCATCAGATGTAAGGGACCCAAAGATCCAGGGTGAATGCAGAGGATTTGCTTAGAAGTCCAGCAGCTGTCCAGAGAAGAGGTGATGAATCCAGAGGACAAGAGTTTGCCGAGGGAATGCGAGGCTGGGCTACCCAGGACACGGTTCCACAAATGTCAGCAACCAGCACTGAGTCCTCGGACAAAAAAGCAAGACTGTGGCTCTGTGGCTCTGACCTTGGAGTGCCCTTTAGGGCCAGGCACATGTCCTCAGCAGAACAAAGCCCCTATGTCTAGAAGCCAGCAGGGCCTGGACCCCCCTCCTCTTCCCCCCACCCCCCCACCCCCGCCAGAAATCTGTGGTGACACAGCCAGTCAGGGATGAAACCTGGGACTGTCACCTGGGAGGAAGTCCCTGTGGCAAACAGAAAGCTCCAGGGGCAGAAACAGAGCTGTGTGGCTTAACCTTTCCTTCCCAGCCCATGACACCATGATGCAAGAGAACTTATTATTCACGTAACCTTACCAGTTAACATTGATGTGTGAGGCATAGATACATATATATATATATATATATATATATATATATATATATACTCATATTAAATGAGAATATTTCAGGAAAACAAGGCTTAGAGGTTAAAAATCTTGCTGAAAGTCAGAGGTCGTAAGTGAAAGAGGACCAAAGCCTGTGTCCTTAATTCTACTAGTCTCTACTGAATATACTTGAGAAGTTCTGTCCACCTCTACCATCACCATCACAATCACCTGGTGTCAGGCACTCATTTAGTCACCAAACTATCCGCTCTCTTACCTCCCCCTCACCACCCACACCTGCCAACGCCCCAACCTCTGACTATACTCTTTTCTAACTTGGCCACAAACACCTCTCCATATAAGCCAAAGAAAAGCAAGAGGGAGTGTGGAGACCCAAGTATCCCAAAACAGCTGAAAATTGGACGTGAAAGCATCTTCACACAGGCCTGCTCCCCTCTTCCTGGTTTCTGAGCATCTTCTTTCCCAACATGAGGGTAAACAATCCAGCATTGTGTCTGCCAACAGGGGTTGGCCCAGAGGAAGATTAGAAGTGGTTTCCTCAGTCTGCTCACGCTCCCTCACAGCACAGGTATGTAATGTGGGTAATGAGGACCAGGAGAGAGGTGGGGTCCAGGTGTCTCCCCAGCCCCTCCTTGACGAGCCTCTTCCCCCACTGTCCCCACCCCCACCCCCAAGCTGCTGCCTCTCAGAGCGGAGCTCAGGAGCCAGAACAGCCCCCTGCTCCCCAGCTCCCTGCCAAGCTAGCACCTGAGCTGCTGTAATGGTTTTGGCTGCCGGCAGGCTGAAGCTTGCCAGCAAGACCAAGGGACTGTCCCTACTGCCCTGTTGGGTCCCACCTAAAGGGGGCCCAAAAGAAGGCATCAGAGCTGTGCCAAGTATGTGCTTGTACATTTCAGCTCTGCTTTCAGTACTTCCTGTTCACGCAAACATCCAGACTCAAGCATAAAACTTTAAGGGGATAGTTGAGGAGAGGAGCTAGAGAGGGCAAATACTCTTTCTATGGCGCCGCCGCCACTCCGGGAATGTAGGGTCTGTCGGCACACAGCCTAGCTTGTAACTTTCCATTCCCTGAGCCATGGATTTGATCGGTAGAGGCCCCAGAAGGTTTGGCCAGGTCCCAAGGCACCTCTAGGATATCGTCATCGTCATTATTATAAACAAAAACAAAACCAAAAACCCCAACAACATGTAAGGCCCCATTTGCTAGTCAATGTCGACAGGACAATTACAGCCACAAACACAGTTCTGTCCAAGGCGAATTCTGACTGAAGACCCTTGATGCAATCAATGGGATGGGTTCAGGAAAATCTACAGGTAACAGGGTCCAGGACTTCTAAGACTGAGCCAAGCCAACTGAAGAGGTGTTTTCATCCTCTGGTGGACTTGACGAGGACCACTTAGGTAGTTTTAAGGTCCCTCAGATCATGATGGAAGCCACTAGGCTTGTCGTTTCCAGTCTTCTTTCTGGACTGGGACACAGACAAACTTCTGAACATGGAGGAAAATGGGGGACAATCCTTTCCCTCCCTGGCATCCTTTCAAAGAGGATGTTTAGTGGTGCTTAAGAGTAAGCAATTAGCAGGTTGGGAAAGAGTGAATAAATGAATCAGTGAACCAACAAATCAGCAGGCATGTATTGAGCACTTGTTGTATACTAAGAACTCTGCTAATTGCTGCAATAGATAGAAAGGTACAAATTGAGGGGCACCTGGCTGGCTCAGTGGGCGGAGCATGCGACTCTTGAGCTCAGGGTTGTGAGTTCGAGCCCCTGATGGGTGTTGAGATTACTTAAAAGTAAATCAAAAAAAGAAGAAGAAGAAGAGAAAAAGACATGAGAACCAACACGTCTGTGGACTCGTGTGTGTGTTCTGGCACTCACACCTGTGTGCACACTCAGGGCATGTACAAGCCAGTTCTGCTTTATGCAAACAGACCCACATTAGACAGCTAGGCTATGTTGCTTGATGATTTTCCAGACTTGCAGGAACCTCAGGCAAGACGCTCTGCAAACCATTCTGGGATAAGGGAACTGGTCTTCAGGGTCCCAAAGAGTTCAGGAGAAGCAGCACAGGAATAGGAAAACCTTGGTTCTGTAAAATGGCAATGGAGTCATTTCAGCAGAAATATCCCCAGGACGCACCTGAAGGTTGACACTGCCTACTTCCGGAAGCCCTGACAGGTTGGAGCCATAGTGGAACAATAGCCCAGGAGCTAGTCAAAAGGCAGTGCTCTTTCTTCTACTTCTTTTCAGGCGGGAGGAGGGAGCAGTAGAGGCCCAAGATCCCAGAACACTTTCCCAACTGGGTGGAGGTGGCCCCACCCCCACTTGAGGGAGAGGAGTGGTTTCCATAGTTAGAGGTCTTGGGGGACCTTCAGGCACACAGAAGGTGTTCTAGAAAGAAAGAGTTGGAACCAGAAGGAAAAAAACGAAGCCTGGAAAAAAAGACTAGGAGGGGAAAAGAGCTTTGAAAAAGAGAAGAGCGAGTCCCACCCAGCCAGCTAATGAGACAAGAGGGGAGAAGTGGGAATATTTGATAATAACTATGTTAACTATGAAGATTGTGGGGTTACTACAGTGAAATGCCAAAAGAGATCTAGGAGGGGAAGAGCACTGTTGACAAAGCCCTCCTCCATGCATTAACCCACTCAACCCACTAAACAGGTTAGTACCAAGTACATTTAACAGAGAAAAACCACAACAGCTAAGATCTGTGCACTCGTTCAGGCCAGTTAGCGTGCTAATAAGCATTCATTCATTCTATCCTTCCAGGTAGATATTAATATTATCCCCATTGTACAGATGAGAAAATTGAGGCCATGGGCAGTGAGGAGGGTACATATCTGCCCAAACCTCACAGACTCTAGATGAGAGAGCTATTTTCAAACCCAAGCACCTGACTCATTAAAAAAATTTTTCTTAACAATTATCTTACACACACCCTTTTGTTTGCTGAGTAAAAAAACAATGGGATCCAAATGAAGCCGGAAGAGAGAGGAGCCAAGAAAGTTTTCTAGGGCCACACAAGGACTGGGTTTGGGGACAGAAGTCAGGAGCCACACCTTCCACCCCCCTCTCCACCTGATGTCTCCTCTTAGAACAACACACTTTTTTTAAGCATCTTGTTGAGCCCCCTTCTCTTTTCTGCACCAGGCCTGAAAATGAATCAGATGCATTATCTGATCTGATGGGCTGCCAACTGCTGGGTTTGGGAGGGCTGATGAAGATGACTTGCCAACACCAAGCTGGGGTTGTTATGACCTGTTTGGGGGAAGGAGAGGTGATAATGGGACAGGGAAGGCATGGATGACAAAAGAGAGGAATTCAGGGACTCTACTTTCCTCCTTTCCACAAAATATCCTGTAACGCAACCTCACAGGTTGGACCAGCTGATGATAGAGGCCTGGGTTCTGTGTTTGCCCCCATCCCCGCATCACCATCCCACCACAACCAACCCAGCCCATGTTTTATATCAGAGCTCTTTCACACTCTTGGTCTCATTTTTACTTTTACCCCCATCCCGGGAGGCATTTCTGTGTGGCTGAGGGGACACAGAGACCCACAGGTAGGTTAACAGACTTGTTTAATGTCTAACAGAAGCCAGTACTAAAGCCAGGCTGGAGCCTAGCCTTTGATTCTTGGCTCAGGGCTGCGCATCATGGCACGGTGCGGATCTGCAGCTGCTGGAATTCAGTGGCACTCTTGATGGGAGTCCACACGAGGAAAGGGCTGGAAATTAGCACTGTGCTGGCGGGAGCTAGGTCTTGTTCATCATTGTATTCCCACTGTAATAAATCAGCGGAAATTAGCAGTTTTAACACATCTCTCCTTCAGAGAGGGGTTAAGCTACCTGGGCCTGATTTTATATTCCCATTGTAGAGATCAGGCACTTCACACATACAGAATGACTGACTGACTGATGGGCTGAATGATAAGGAGGGTGACAGGAGGGGCCTGGTATGTTTATCATCGTAGAACTATTTAGGGGTCTTCTGGCCACAACTCTGGGCTAGGGCCTGAATGAACTGACACACACCGGCCCTGACTTCTGAGAAGTTAACCCGCTGAAGGCTTTCTCCATACCTGTGGGCACTCAAAATGGCACAACCCAAAACTACCTCTAAGAAAGCTCTCCTAGGGCCCTCTGTCTCTCTTTTTAAAACTTTAATTTCCAAATCGGGGGGGGGGTGTAAAATATAATTAACATAAAATTTACCATCGTAACCATGTTTAAGTGTTTCGTGGCATTAAGTACATTCAGTTGCTATAAAACCACCACCACCACCGTCTCCAGAATTTATCATCTTCCCAGACTGAAACTCTGTCCCCATTCAACACTAACTCCCCATTCCTCTCTGCCCCAGGTCTCTGGCAACCACCATTCTACTTTCTGGCTCTATGAATTTGACTATGCTAGATACCTCATACAAGTGGAATCATGTAATATTTGGCCTTTTGTGTCTGGTTTACTTAGCATCACGTTTTCCAGGTTCATCCATGTTATGGCGTGTGTCAGAATTTCCTTCCTTTTTAAGGCTGAACCATAGTCCACTGAATGAATAGGACCACATTTTGTTTCCCCATCCATCCATCAGTGGACATTTGGGTTGTTTCCACCTTTTGGCTAATACAACTATGAACCTAGATGTACACGAATCTGCGTGAGGCCCTACTTTCCTTTCTTTCATAGGGCACTCTCTTTGAAACAACTAAAAACTTTGTTCATTCTTACAGAGATAGGCCAAGGGGTCCAGGCTGCTGTCCTCACAGCAGAGACATGGTGGCAAACTTCTTGTTCAATGGAGAATACAAGAAGTCTGGGGACAGTGAGTGGAAGGAGGAGGAGGGGTGGGTGGGTGGGATCAGGTTGGAGCAATCCCAGCCAACAAGTTAGGAGGAAAAGCAGAACTTCTGAGTGGGCGCAAGGTAGGGGTTTCCCTAGGAACCGTCCGAGTACACTAGCCTATGGAGAAATTAGCAGCTTTACACATCCTGGCTTCAGAGAGAGGTTAAGTTTCCTGGGCCCCTAGAAACTCCAGCTCAGTGCTGATGCTAGTCCTCAGTGAGATAGGTACAGAAACTAGAGTAAGCACTTAGAACCTGTTCGAACATCAACATGGAATAGTGGAGTCATCTCACCGAACATGGTATAGATCATTTTTGGATGTTCTGAATGCTGCATCCTGGCAAAATGTAGTATGACCACATCAGTCAGTGACAGACTAGGAACTAAAACCAAAAACTGGAAAAACTGGTCCTTCACTACAGTTTGTTCCAGTTAGCATCATAGACCTGCCTGTCTTCCTTCCTTCCCTCTGTTGCTTCCCAACTTAGGCCAGAGGTCTGGAAAAGACTGGATCACAGAGCCAGAGGGAATGACACAACCAGGCCCCAGAAAGGTCAAGAACCAGGGTAGGGAATCTCAGCAGCCAGCCCAAGGCTCTTCTCCAAACAGCTTCTGTGTGTCTCTGCTCAGAATTCAAATTCCCAGGAAAGAGAATCTGAGTGGTTTTAGCTTGGGTCCGCTGTCCCCGCGGTGGTGGACGGATGGGGCATGTTGTGTGGAGTGAAGGTGAGACCCCTGCGGCTCTGTTAGAAGAACAGGTGGAGGGAAGGGGCAGACATAGCATGGGGATTTTCTGAATCTTCCATGTGAAAATAGCTTAGCTCTCAACAATTGACTTTTATTCCTTTTTTAAATTATTTATTTAAAGTAGGCTCCACACCCAACTTGGGGCTTGAACTCATGACCTTGAGGTCAAAGGGTCACATGCTCTGCAGACTGAGCGAACCAGGAGCCCCTGACTGTAACTCCTAAGACAAAAGTGGAATTTCGGGTGCCTGGGTGGCTCAGTCAGTTAAGTGTCTGCCTTTGGCTCAGGTCATGATCTCAGGGTCCTGGGATCGAGCCCCACATCAGGCTCCCTGCTCAGCTGGGAGTCTTCTCTCTCTTCCTCTGCTGCTCCCCCCCCCCCAACTTGTGCGCGCGCTCTGTCTCTGAAATAAATAAATAAATCTTTAAAAAAGTGGAATTTGTCGGAGAGTCATTATATTTTTAAAGCAGGGGCACATAAAATGCAGAGATAGCTAAAAGTACAAGAGACACACACATGGAGTTAGTTCTGCAATACTTAAGAGACTTTACAGAATATGTAAAAGATGGGAGAGTTGATTGTTTAGGATGTCCTCAGGAAAAGTTCCAGACTCATACAGACAGACAATGTTCAAAACACATTTTCTTGGAAAGAGAGGTAAAATAATCAATTTGTTGGAGGCTTTGAAAGTGACACTCCATCGAATTCATTTTAACCTCAGTTTTAAAGAAAGAGAGAGAGAGAATTAAGAGTTGTTGTCGTGTGGGGGAGCTTAGACATCACCACTTCTGGAGCCTCAACGTAGATCACCGAAAGCTTGAAGAATGGGGACCTGCCTAAGGTAGCAAAGCAAGTTAGAGGCAGAACCAGGACTGGAATCCAGGTCTCCTCTCTTCTGGATCAGGAGTCTTCCATTCAGACCAGAGAACTACTGCTAATGCGTGAGGTTGTTCCCAGGTTGTGGGCCTGCTGAACAGACACACAGCAGTATGGGGTGCTGGATGTAGCACTTTGTCGTTTGGAATCCTAGAACTGAGCACAGCCGCTCTTGTGGAAACGGGGACGTGCTCTAAAGAGACAACCTGGGGGGGCGCCTGGGTGGCTCAGTCGTTAAGCGTCTGCCTTCGGCTCAGGTCATGATCCCAGGGTCCTGGGATCGAGTCCCACATCGGGCTCCCTACTCTGCGGGAAGCCTGCTTCTCCCTCTCCCACTCCCCCTGCTTGTGTTCCTGCTCTCACTATGTCTCTCTCTGTCAAATAAATAAATAAAATCTTTAAAAAAAAAAAAAAAGACACAACCTGGGGAACAAGTTTCTCTGAGTTTCTGAGAGCCTGCTAGTTTGGGTCCAGACCATTCCAAATCCAGAATCTATGACTGTTTTTCTTTCTTTTTTTTTTTTTTATTTATTTGACAGACAGACACACAGCAAGAGAAGGAACACAAGCAGGGGGAGTGGGAGAGGAAGAAGCAGGCTTTCCGCGGAGCAGGGAGCCCAATGCGGGGCTAGATCCCAGGACCCTGGGACCATGACCTGAGCCGAAGGCAGACACTTAACGACTGAGCCACCCAGGCGCCCCCAGAATCTATGACTGTTTCATAAAGGAAGGCTTTTGAGCTTTTCCGAAATAGAGGCTGTATCACGCTTAGCTTTGACCCTCCTGTAGGCACACATTTAAATATGGAAGATGTTCAATAAATAATTAATGGATTTCACTGAAATAACTTTGTTTTTATTATGTTTTGTTCTCTAATTATTTTTTTAAGTTTTTATTTATTTGAGAGAGAGAGTGCATAAGCAAGGGAGGGGCAGAGGGAGAAGGACAAGCAGACCCCTCCACTGAGCAGGGAGCCCGATGTGGGACTCGATCCCAGGACCCTGGGATCATGACCTGAGCCGAAGGCAGACGCTTAACCAACTGAGCCACCCAAGTGTCCCTGTTCTCTTATTATTAAAAAATACTTAACCTATAACTATAAGCACATTAAATACTACTTTGCCATGCTATCTATTAACACTCTACATGGAAGGAAAAAATGCTCTTTTCTCTGGGTTAACACCTACTTTTAAAATAAATGGACAAATATATCTGGGAATAGGAAAAAATTTAGACTCAATTAGAAAAAGGCTGAGTAGGGGTGCCTGGGTGGCTCAGTTGGTTAAGCGATTGCCTTCAACTCAGGTCATGATCCTGGAGTTCTGGGATCGAGTCCCACGTCGGGCTCCTGGCTCAGCAGGGAGCCTACTTCTCCCTCTGACCCTCTCCCCTCTCATGCTGTTTCTCTCTCTCTCTCTCAAATAAATAAATAAAATCTTAAAAAAAAAAAAAGGAAAAGAAAAAGGCTGAGTAGAAGCACCAATAGCTCACTTGATATTATTTGTCTTCTACCTTCACAAATAAGAATCTGCTACCTGGACTGCAGTGTCATTATTATAATATCTACTTTAGCTTAGACACTATTGGTCATAATATGATCATTCCATCAATATGATCATATGATCATTCCATCAATACCATACAATTTCTACCAGTCTACTCTTATCTTCACAAATGCAATAAAACATTGACTCTTAGGACGGCTGATTAAACTATTTAGTATATGGTTTTCATATCCCATACAATCAAAGCACCAGCTCTATGTCTACAGGGAAAGGTACAATAAGTAGAAAAATGAGTATTTGATTAAATCAACTGGTTATCTGATGTGTCAGTGACCATATTTTCCGAACCCCAAATCAGTATATGTGGTGTAACCAAGGCAACAGAATGTTTGAAACAGTTAATCTTTCCTGGAAACTCAAGCCAAACAGTCACATTGTTTATTTGACACTAAATTATCAGTTTTACAGACCTCTATTGTCCTTAGCCTCACCAAATTTGCTAAATTCACTAGTGAAATGGCCAACCATGACTGATCCATACAACTCTATCGAGCCCATTTATAGCCAGATTAACAAGAGGACTGCCTAAAGATACACAAACGCTCAAGGGGATAAAAGGTCATTCTGAGGCCCTCCATCTCCCACCTTGCCTGCCCTTGACCCCCCACCCTCCAACAATTTCTTCCAGCACTCCCATTCCCTGAGCCAGCAGGCCAATCTACCACCATGCCTGGACACACGTGACTGGTGGCCCAAACCATACACAGAAGTGGAGAGAGCACAGAATCATGGCTAAGCCAAATATATTTTGAAATCCCCCCACACAGAGGACATATGGAGATGGGGGGAAAGCCAAAAACATGAAAGTGACCAACCTGGCAAATCAAAGAAAACTTTCAGCATTATCACGAGCACTACTGGAAGTTTAGTGAGTGGCTCAACTTACCCACTCTTTGCCAAGTAGACTGTGCTAAGAAGCCAGTCACTCAACCTGAATTTGCGTGCCTGATCTGGCTCAAAGAACCTCAGTGAAACAACCAATCAACAAGGTCTGGTGGGAATCAAAGAGGAACTCAAGGAGAGCTAAAGAGATGAGCTGATAAAAACTGCTCAGAAATCGGGCAGACTACTCTGATCCTTTACCAAAAAAGGAAAAAGTAACAGTCAGAGCGCTTTGGAGAAGCCGATGCTACAAGAAAGCTCCGAAGATTAAAAAAGCAAGAGGGAGACTTATTACCCTGAGCCCCGTGCCGCTAACAGTTTAATATTTCCCACCTTTCCCATCTGTGTGACTCTCATTTTACCTGTGTGATGCCCGAATAGTTTTGGGAACATTCTTTTACTTGAGTACTTGTGAAGACAAGTGAGGCTCAGAGAACTTAAATTATTTTTTGGCCTCCTGAGCATAAACTTTGATATTTAATGACCTGTGATAGTAGTCGGTATCCCAGTAATACACAAAACCCTTGGGAATCTATTAACTGTTTAGCATTCCCGGGTCTTAGGGGAATATGCTTTCCATCTTTCAAAGAGCCTGTTGTAGGCCGTTTGTGGAGTAAGATGCAAATATTTCCTTGAGCGGGTGGAGGCAGCGAGCTAGGTCTGCCCAGAGCTCACCACCGGACAAAACAGATCCGGATTTCTCACAAAGCCGGCACAGTCCACTACTGGTTTTGAACTGGCTTCTTGGATCTGTTTATTAGAGTTATAATGGTTGCACTAAATGGCTTGTAGCGGGAAGGAAGCTTTAAAAGAGAGACCTGGGGACAGAAAGAGGCAGCTGCACAAGCAGTCCGTTAACTAGGTTTCCTGAGCATCTAGGACGGAGATGGTGCTGCCTGGCCTGGCTCTGGAGGGCGGCTGACCACGTATTTGTTAAAGAACCGTGTTTGGAGTCAGAAAGATCTAGAAATGAATCCTGGCCCTGCCACCTTCTATCTGTGTCACCTATGGCAAGTCCCTTCACCTCTCAGAGCTTCAGCTGTCTCATCTCCCTGCTCCCCCCAATTCGGTTAGAAAGATTAATTCAGTCCATGAATGAATTAGGCAGCTCCTTGATTGTGGTACCAACTACTTACTGATTAACCAACCACTAACTCTGCCGGGCATTTTACATGGGTTAATTTCCAAGAGAACCCTGTAAGGTAAGTACTATTTCCCCCATTCTCCTCATAATAAAATTGATGTTTAATGAGTTTACATGATTAAGAGTTTACATGATTTGCTCAAGATCCTATAAATAGCTGAACTGGGATTCAGACTGGTTCTATTTGGTTCCAAAGTCCACAGTCTTTCCACTGCTGCCCAGTTAATCCTCACTGCCACCCTGCACAAACCAGTATTCTGGAGACCCATTTACAGTAAGGAAATGGAGCCAAATGAACCAGCCCAGGGCAGGAGTGAGAAGTCACCGCCAACAGCTCTGCCATCTCTGCTAATGTACCCCTGAGCTGGATTTTCACACCCAGGTCTGTATTACCACCACCACCCCCGCCCCGTCCCGTGCTTTTTTCCATGACATAACTGCTCTACAGATGCAGGATGGGTTTGGTAACATGACATGGTGCACAATGAATCACCAAATAAGGTTCCTGTAATGTTGAGAGGAGGACCTGGCAGTCAGGGAAGACTTCATGACAAAGCAGGTCCAGAGTGTGCTTTGGGAAGGAGGTGGAGTTGCTGGGTTTGGGAATGGAAGTCAGTCACTGCCCCAAGGAGACCTACAGATTTTACAGGGCAATCTGGATTGTTTCCATTTGCCCTCTCCAAGCCCCACCCAGTTCCCTGACTGGAACCCAGAAGCTTTTTTCTGAAATAAAAGTAGCATATGAACACCATCCTCCCCCAAGATCACAGTACAGACGTTTACGGAGCAGAAAGTGACCATCCCCTGTACTCCCCACTCTCCTCCCTCAGGGCCACCCCTCAGTCCTTTTGCTAGATGCTCCTCATTTGCCCATCTTTACCCACCATATAACTTACCTTGGGGCTTAGTCTGTGGACTACTTCTTTTTCCAATCTACACTCTGACCCTTGGGATCTCTTCTGATCTTTTTGAATACCATCAGTCTGCCATGCCTGCCTTAGTTTTAGCCCTGACCCTCCCTGAACTCCACATTTATTTATCTGATTTACTTACTCACTTCCCCACCTGGAGATCTGAGAGATATTTCAAACTTAACAGGTCTTGACTTTTCCTGCCAAACCTGCTCCTGCCCATCCTCCCCATCTTCCCCATTTTAGTGAATGGCGACTCCGGCCTTCCAGCTGCCCAGGCTGGAAATCTGTGAACCATTCTCGATTCCTCTCCCCACATCCCAATTCATCAGCAGGTCCTGTCAGCTATACCTTCAAAAACTATCCCAGATCTGCCTACTCCCGACCCCTCGCCTTCTACCGCCCCCATCAGACCCATTCTCCTCTAGTCTCTGAACGCACACCCTCATGCCTTACAGTCTAGAACAGGAGTGACTGCACTAAAATGTAAGTCGGGCCATGTCAATTCCCTGCTCAAAATCCTGCAAATGCCTTCCCAATACACTCAAATAATAATCCAAGATCCTCTGGATCACCTAGGAGTAAAGTTTGCTGGGGACGGCAGTGTTATTAACAGCCAGGACTCACTTTTCCTATCAAAAGTGTCCCAGTTTGGACAACAAATGATACAGTCACCCAGCTAAGGAGGCCCTATAGATTAGATTAAATCCTTGCCCTGGTCTCATCTCCTGTATCTCTTTATCATCATTCCGCTCCAGCTGTGCATTGCTGTTTGTCCCACATGCCAGGTACACTGGACCTCAGGGTCTTTGCACTTCCTCTACCTGAAACACACTCCCTCAGGTATTTACATGGCACACTTGCTCTCCTCACTCCAGTCTCTGCTCAAATATCAGAGGCCTTCCTGATCATTCTACCTATACAACAGATGCTATCTACCCCCAGCCCATCTTTCTCCCTTACCCTGCATTATCTTTCTTAATAGCACCTACATATAGCTTGACATATTATGGCTGCATATGTATAAAATTTGTCTTCTCCCTACATGTATTTTGTTCATTATGGCTAGCACAGAGTAGACACTTAGAGAATGAATGATGTCACTGTTAACAGTGTCCATATACTTCCACACGAGGGTTAAAAGCAAGAACTCTACGGGCAGACGCGATGGTATCTAGCTATGTAAACTTAACCTCTAAACTTTGGTTTCCTTCTCTAAAACAGTGATACCAGTAGGATTTACCTTATTGGAGTTATTATGAAAAACCAAATGAGAGTGCTCAATAAATACT
Source organism: Mirounga angustirostris (assembly GCF_029215605.1). Taxonomy (NCBI): domain Eukaryota; kingdom Metazoa; phylum Chordata; class Mammalia; order Carnivora; family Phocidae; genus Mirounga; species Mirounga angustirostris. The sequence goes on along the minus strand of NW_026991713.1, from coordinate 100,664,233 downwards.
GAAGAGAATACTAATAGTTAATATATTTACATTGACTATGTGCCAGGCAGTGTGCTAAGCATTTTACAAATATTGTCTCACTTAATTCTCATAAAAACCCTTTGAGATAGGTACTATTATTACTTCCCTTTTATAGATGAGGAAATTGAAATTCAGAGAGGTTAAGTAACTTCCCAAGGTCACACAGCTGGTAAATGGCAGAGCCAGGATCAGAACCCAAGGTCTCTGGTTCCAACGTCTGTTCTCATCCACTATTCTGCTTTGATTACAAACTCCTTCTATTGCATAGTTCCTTGTTTCCTAAAAATTCCAAGTGTTCACCACAACAAGTGAACTCTAGGGACATATTTTTTAAAAAGTATCTCATCTCCTCTATCCCTCCCCACCATAACTAATGTTAATAGTTAAGTAAACATCCATACCTTTCTACTTGCTCACACACTAATAGAATTTATTAATAGTTTTTTTGTTTTAGAAAATAGGTTCATATTGCATACATATTACTCTGCAATTTCTTTTCTTACTCGCAATCACAGACATTTCTCTGGGTCAAAACATATATATATATATATATTTTTTTTTTTTGACAGAGAGAGAGAGAGAGCTAGAGAGGGAACACAAGCAGGGGGAGTGGGAGAGGGAGAAGCAATGCGGGGCTCGATCCTAGGACCCTGGGATCATGACCTGAGCCGAAGGCAGACGCTTAATGACTGAGCCACCCAGGCACCCCCATGATTCATTTTTTTAAAAACAGCTGCAAAAATATTCCATAGTATGGCTTTAGCACAATTTCGAAAACTAGTTTCCCACTGATAGAGAGACATCCAATTGTGTCCAAACAATGCTTCAAGCACGTATGGGTGCTATGGTTTCTACAGATCAAGTTCCAAAGTGAGATTGGGAGGTAAAGTGCATTTTTAAAATGTCAGTAACTGAATATTACTTTTTTTTTTTTTTAAGATTTATTTATTTATTTGAGAGAGAGAGAGCACAAGCAGCAGGGGCAGAGGGAGAAGGAGAGTGAATCTCAAGCAGAGACTGAGACACGGGATCTCACGACACTGAGATCGTGACCTGAGCCAAAATCAAGAGTCGGATGCTTAACCAACTGAGCCACCCAGGCGCCCCTGAATATTACTTTCTAAAAAGGTCTGAAAACAATTCACATTGTCACCAGCGTTATTTGCAAGTTTCCAGGCAACTTCATCAGCACCACATATTAATCTTAAAAATTTTTGCCAATCTGATGGGAGTGTACATTTTTAAAACATAGATGGCCTTATACTATATACATCCTATCCTGCAACTTGCTTTTTTCCCCTCAACAACAGTATCATGGACGTCTCTTTAATAGCTTAAAAATGTTGCTGTTTATATCATACAATTCACCTCTGTGACCTGGAGCATATTTCTTTCCCACCTGGAACAGTTGATCTATGACTGAAACGGGGATTACAATGTTGACCTTCCTGCATTGACCAGAGAAGGTAGAAATTATTTCAGAACAAGTACAGAAGCACTCCATACCCACTAGGATAGCTATCATCAAGACAGACCATAACAAGAGGCGAGAATGGCAAGGATATGGAAGAAACTGGGACCCTCATATAGTGCTGGTGGGGATGTAAAATCATGTGACCTCTTTGGAAAATGGTCGGGCAGTTCCTCAAAACATTCAACATAGAGTTATCATATTTCTACTCCTTGGTATATGCCCAAGAGAAAGGAAAACATCATAGCAGCATTATTTATAATAGCCCCAAAGTGGAAACAACCCCACCATCCATCAGTTGACGAATGTAGTATACTCATACTATGGAATATTATTCAACAATTTAAAAAACTGAAGTACCAATATCTGGATGAGCCTAGAAAACATTGTGCTAAGTAAAAGAAGCCAGACACAACCTATCACATATTGTGTGATCCCATTTTTATGAAATGTTCTCAATAGGCAAATCCAGAGAGATAGAAAGCAGAGTAGAGGTTGCCAGTGTGGGGGGTGAGGGAAACAGGGAATGACTGTAAAATGGGTACCGGGTTCCTTTTGGGAATAAGAGTGTTCTAGAATTAGAGGGTGATGATGGTTGCATCATCCTTGTGAATATACTAAAACCATCGAGTTTTATACTTTAATGAACAAATAACACCCCTGCGGCCTTTTATTCTCCCTTCCCACCCCCCACGCCAGCATCTCCACCCCCAGTTTAATTATCTTGATCCCTAGAGAGCAGGCAATAGGTTTCTTTTCAAAGCTGCCTAGGTAGTGTTTGTGCACTGCCCCTCCCTCACAGACCCAAACCCCTCCTCTTTGTACCCAGATCGTTTACTTATTAAACCAATTAGATTAAATGACTCATGTTGCACCCTTGGACATGAGGCGGGATAAACAGCTCACAAAAGAGTCTGACTTGCACTTGAAAGGGCCTGCTCCCCTCTCCTTACCCGTCCCACCCCCTGCCCACCGACCCCCACCCAAGTTGTTTCTCAGACTGCTGGAAGAAACCTGAGGATAAGGGGGCTGTTGCTACCCCTACCTACTGTGCTCTCTCACCCCCAAGGAAGGCCACACCAACCCTTCAAAGAGCTGACACAATAGTCTTCTTTATTTCATTGCTTACAAGGCCAGCAGGCAACCAGCTCAGCATGTGGGCAAATGTTTGCAGAGTTCCCAGTTCTTCGAAGGCTGGTCATGTGCAAGATTGCCAGGAGGGTATCTAGAGCTCTCTTGCCTGCCCTTTGCTGCCACATCTTAGCCTCAAACAGCGGTATCCCACTTTGGGTGCTCCATCCCTGCCCAAACTCGCTTGAGTTGAATGCCCTGGAGATGACATGCAGCTAACTCCTGAAGTAATCTGGATGTAGGTGGAAAGTAAGGGTCACGGTCTAGATCATTTCTCCAGGCTCTAAGACTGGTGAGTTTTCAGTTCAACCAAACACAGACTAAATTCTCTAGGTCCTGGAGGGCAACAGAGGTCTGTCAAACAAAGTCTCCATCTGCAGAGAAGACTCGGTGGTCCAGAAGGATGAGAGGACTGACACATAATCATTTTGATATCATGTGGCAAGGGATGAAATAGAGCACAGAGGCTCTCCAGGAGTGTGGAAGAAAGGTTTCCCTGTGCCCTCTCCTCCCTGCTCCCACCACCCCACCCACAGTGTACTTCTCTGCCCCTGCACCCTCGGGCACTGGCAGGACACCCATTATCAAGGCTGTCAGGAGCTTCTCTAGGCCAGGGTTAGAACCACCAGCTCTGCTCTCACACTTCTTTCCAAACACCACCTCGGAGGCATCCCTCCTGACAGCCTGGAATCCAGGAGAGGTGTGATTTGAGTCAGATCCTGTCCTGGAGTAGAATCACATCCTCTTGCCACCCTCCCACCCAGGCATTTCCGCCTTTGTATATTTATAAGACTCTCTTAAAATAGGTCCCAGCAAACAGGAGCAGAGACCTGATGGGGGTCAATGAAATCAGCATTTGGGAGAGTGAAGACTCCCTCCTGAGAGTAAAGTTGCTATTTTTTCTCCTATCCCATATCCGGGTTTCAGTATCATCCAAATCCCCCAGGAAGCCTCCCCCTGCCCCCACTCAGGGTTGCTTCCTGAGTTTCTCCTGCCCTGGAAACCTCCCTCTCTCCTGTCCTCTCAGTGCAGATAAGTCTCCTAAAACAGTGACCCCAGGCCACCTTCTAATGCTCACTTATTATTATTATTATTATTGACAGAGAATGGTGTGAGGGCGAAGGGGGAGGGAGGGGCAGAGGGAGAGAGGGAGAATCCCAAGCAGGATCCACGCATGGGGCGGGGCTCAATCTCACAACCCTGAGATCATGACCTGAGCTGAAATCAAGAGTCAGTCTTAACTGACTGAGCCACCCAGGCGCCCCTAATGCTCACTTACTAAGCAATTACACTTTGCAAAGTACTTGTCAGCTGTCATCCCTTTTGCTCAACAAGCACATCCACCCACTCCTAAATGGGGTCCGAGTTCCATAAAGGAAGGGGAGAAAGGGACAGCGGAAGGTCTGTGGGTGCAGGTGTCCTGGACCTACACCATCTGCCCCAGGCAAAGTTGTCCAGCACCTCTGAAGTGTTGGAAAGCAGGCAAAGATGGGGAAAGCAGTATCACGGGAGTGTGTCCCAGATACCTGCAGAGACTGGCAGAGATTCTGTGTTGGGTGAGAAAAACCAGCTGAGTGTGTTGTGTCTACACCTTTCCCAAGTGGAGCAACTCCCTTGCAAGTCATTCGGAGCCTGGCGCCTCTGCCCAGCTCGGGTAGTCCTGTCCACCGCCCTAGGCTGCATGGCTCCTTTCTGAGAAAGGACTGATTCTATTTTGCAGTGTGGGAAGCCTGCTGGGGGGCTCTGTGGAATGAGACAAAGAGGGCTGTCTAGGTGTTTCCTTCCTCTGGCTTAAGTATTGAGTCAGAGAAGGTGTCCTGGGAGTGTGTTTGTCAGCCCAGGTCGGGGGAGGACAGCCCTGGAGCTCTGTCAGAAACGAGGGGTCTGAGGCGGAGAACAGGGGGCCTGGATGGTGGTGAATGTTTAAGTCGGAAGGTGTGAGGCAGATCAGAGGCTATGATGTTCCCAGGGACGTCTGCAGAAAACCAAACCTCAGTAAAATAGGCGAAACGTTAAAATTAAACAGTTGTTTCAAAATATGTACTAGCCCTTCTGAGGTGACAGAAACTATCTGTGAAGGATGTGTAAGCTTTGTCTTCATCAGCTCATATTAATGGGATGTCCAGCCTGCACGGCAGTGGAGTGAGAGCAGACGTTCTGCCCCCACTGGCTACGGGACCCCAGGCTACATGATTTTTTGGATCTTTCTGGTTATAATTGATAATCATCAGAAATCTCCCACACAGGTTTATACCAACCTTCTACTCAAGCACTCCTGACCGGTGGCCACCAAGCCATTGCTAGAAATAGCCAGGGACGGGGAATGTTCTGCCTGACAAGGTAGTTGCCCCACTGTTGGTTCATATCGTTAACGAAATTCTTGTGTTTTGCAGGGCCTCCCAGAACAAGCCCTTCATGGGAAGGGGCTTCAACCAGAAGCATCAACTCTCGCACCCGCAGAGGCACGTGTGGGGTGCAGGGGGCACAGGAGACTTTCTCTGAGCTCTGTCAGTCCACTTCCACCGGAGTTCTCTGCCTCTGAGCGTGTCAGAACTCTGAGACAGCAGGAAGTGTCTGTCTAATTCACAAGCAGCACCTAGGCTCCGGGACACTGTCCAACAGGTGCTCTCTGCCAATGCCACTGTAAAATGATGGCGTAGAGCCCTGCCGTGGCGATTTTAAAGGGGGGCAAGGCCTCACTCACTAACCCTGAAGCACTTCAAAACATACGGTTATGTGAAAAAAAGGTGCCATATAATGTTACAAAAGTGAAGTGATCTAAAAAAAGTGGTTTTTTTTAAACTGTCACAGCCAAGAAGAACCTAAGGAGACATAAGTGAATATAATGTGATGATGTGGATGAGATCCTGGAACAGCACAAGAACATTTGAAAGGGAATAAGAATAAAGTACGTACTTTAGTTAATAACAATGAATCAATATTAGTTTATTAATTGTAACGAATGTACCATACTAATGTTAAGACATTACAGAGGAAAATGGGTGTAAGGTAAATAAGAATTCCCTGGGGGGCACCTGGCTGGCTCAGTTGGTGGAACAGGGGACAACTGATCTCAGTGGTGGTGAGTTCCAGCCCCACCTTGGGTGTGCAGCCTAAAAAAAAAAAAAGAACTCCCTGTACTATCTTTGCAATATTTTGTGAATGTAAAACTATTCTAAAAGAAAAGGTTTATTCAAAAATGCACTTACGTCAGGGCGCCTGGGTGGCTCAGTTGGTTAAGCATCGGACTCTCGATTTCAGCTCAGGTCATGATCTCAGGGTCGTGGGATGGAGCCCCATGTCGGGCTCTGCACTCAGTGTGGAGTCTGCTTATCCCTCTCCCTCTTCTCCTCCCCCAGCTCATGCTTTCTCGCTCTCTATACATAAATAAATAAATAAAATCTCTTTTTAAAAAATGTACTTATGTCTACGAATACAGGGGTTTATATGTGTACATGTATCATACAAGCACAGAGGAAACTCTGGAAGGCATATTAAACTTTTTATGGTTACCTCTGGGAAGACACGGTTTCCATTATACACTTCTAAATTTTTTTTAGCATTTTTAAGGTTTTATTTATTTATTTGTGAGAGAGAGAGCGCGGGGAGGCGGAGCACCAGGCAGAGAGAGAAGCAGGCTCCCCGTTGAGCAAGGAGCCCGACGCAGGACTTGATCCCAGAACCCTGGGAGCACGACCCGAGCCAAAGGCAGACACTTAACCGATTGAGCCACCCAGGCATCCCTACACTTCTAAATTTTTATTTTTATTTTTTTTAGAGGTTTTATTTATTTATTTGACAGAGAGAGACACAGCAAGAGAGGGAACACAGCTGGGGGAGTAGGAGAGAGAGAAGCAGGCTTCCGGCTGAGGGAGCCGGATGCGGAGCTTGATCCCAGGACCCTGGGATCATGACCTGAGCCGAAGGCAGACGCTTAACGACTGAACCACCCAGGCGCCCCCACTTCTAAATTTTTTAAAAATGTATTTGAGTAGCAGAGATAGGAATGAAAATATAGGAGAATCAAAACTGGAAGAGCACGGGGCTAGGTGTCAGGAGGCCAGGGTTTTGGTCCTTGTTCTCTCGCTAGCTTTGTGATCTCAGTGACCCTCTCAGACCGCTGGTTTTCTCACCTATAAAATGATGACATTTAGGGGCATTCCAAATGTCACCCTCTGTGATTTGATGATAAACACACACAAAGAAAAGTCTCCTGTTGCTACCAGATCCATCATCGTTTCCTTTAAATAACAAAGCCCCCCTAATGCATTCAAAGTATTTCAGCCCCTAAAAAAAAAATCTGAACCAAATAGAATTTTTCAGGGATATATCTACAGGTATGCTGTAGTTTTAGAAGTTAAAAAAAAATGAGGGAGACAAATTGGGTTACAGACTGATTTTTAAGAAGAGTATTGGCTGATGCTTAACTGGCTCGAATCTATGCAAATGAAGGAAGACAAAAAAAGATGGATGGAGTTGCAAATGGCAATGCTCCCACTTGTCACTGATCTAGGGCTCTTCATGGGAGAGGGTTGAAAGTCCTTGGCGGGTTCCACAGAGCTTTGTTTCCAGTTCCCCATTCACCTCCCCCAACTCCTATCAACTCCAGATGCAGGACAATTTGAGAGGCAGAGCTATTCAGACCCCTATCTCTCTGAAGATAGCAATCCTGGACCCGGTAATGTGAAACAAGGGTCTTCAGGGCACCATCCCCCATGACAGCAGTGTGCCAGGGAGACAATATCTCATCCACTGCAAACATTCTGATAATGGGACAAGAAAGCATGAGAAAGGCCAGGAATCACAAAAGCCAAACCTAAGGATGGGGGCAAATTTCTCCCCCAGGAAAATTTCAGCAAAAGCCAAGTCGTGATTTGGGGTTTATCCAAAGCAACTCTCCAATCCAAGAAGGATGCGGATGGAGGGGGTAGTGTAGATAGTACCCTCCTTTCCCTGGCTGAGCTCTTGGGAGTCCAAGGTTGGCGGCTGCAGTGGGCATCAACAGGGAAGAAGGCTATTGTGAAAGCCACTGGTGCTGCTGCCATTTCTCTGGGTAAAGTCAGCATGGTGGTCACCTGTCCCTCTCTTTATTCTTTCACCTGATGTTAATTTATTCTAGGAAGACAGCCAAACCCCAGGTTGTCTCAAAGCACAGCTACCAAATAACTAGTTAACTCCCTGGTTACATAGTGTAGAATATCTGTTAAATCCTATGATGATGTCTTCATAAGACCAGAGGCATGTGTATATGCACATGGTGGGAGGGGTGTGGGGTTTGAGGGCAAAGGGTAAAGGGTAAAGAAAGAAACAGAAGGTTTCAAGGCATTCAAGGCAGACAGGACTTTGGATCTAAAAGTCAGACCCACACTTTCATCCTGGTTCTGCCACTCACCCATGCTGCCACCGTTGGTGAGTGGTGGGCCATTTTCTGTTTTGGCTTCATGTCATAAAAGAATAACTACTGCCCTTTCCAGGATGTTACAAGAATCAATAAAACGCCCGTGTGCGCACACGCGCGCGCGCACACACACACACACACACCATTACATATATAATTTGTGCTCTGAGGTCCACGGAGGTAAAAAGTGCCACGATCAATTCAAACCAGGTCTGCTTATTAGTTTCCAATATGAAATAAGAGAGATTTCAAAAGCAAACCGAACAGTGGTCTGTGTGATGTAGTCCACGCTTGTGCATATGTCATATGAACATGTTAGCAAATACAGTAAGTCTATCAATGACCCACCATTTGGCACCAAGAAAGGAAGAGACCGGCTTGGCAGGACACCAGTTCTGCCCACTGTCTCAACTAGCTTCTCCCTTATCTCAGCAGGACACCCAAAGCCTGCTCCTCTCCCCCTCCACCGCTGCCAATGATTTTACAACTGTGGCTGGGCACAGCCTTTAATTGCCTCCTTCTTCCCATAAAACCTATTGCCTTCCGGCAGCTTTTGGATTTCAAAGATACTAGAGGCCTATGGCTGTAGCAACAGCCTTCTCTGCAAATCCTTGTCTGTCTGTACCCCTGGTCTTCCTCAGCTCCCTTCTTTCCCCAGCTCATCTTCTTTAATTGTCTTTCTTCAGCCTCCCTTCTTTCCCTGGAGTGGCATAGGAGACTCCCCCAATTTCTGACTAAGGGGGTCCAAAGGAGAGAGGGAAGGGTATGAGGACAGTGTTGTGGGAAGCGGAGACATGGCTTTGTCTTGTTATCTTTAGCTGCTGTGCAACAAGTTAATCTTACTGTACCTTTTCTCCGTAACTAACTTTGCAGATTGGTGGGGGGTGGGGGGGCATTAAAATCTCATTGTCTGGGGCGCCTGGGTGGCTCCGTCAGTTAGGTGTTCAGCTCAGGTCATGATCTCGGGTTCATGAGATCAAACCCTACATAGGGCTCCACACTGAGCATGAGCACGGAGTCCGCTTAAGATTCTCTCCCTCTCCCTCTGCCCCTCCCTCCACCCCCCTTCAAAAATAAATTTAAAATCTCATTGTCTAAGGGCTGCCTGCTCAGTTTTAGGCTAGTAGTACTAGATAATATAAGGCAGGCTTAGCTGTCACCTTGGCCAAACATTTGGGGTACAAAGAAATGGGCCACATTTAATGATCCTTGATTAATGACCCAGTGAAGGGCTGATAGAGCCTCCAGGCAAAGTGCCAGAGAAAGGGACATGACTCAGTGAATGGGCTTTAGAGTCATACAGACCTGCATTTGACCCTTGGCTTTGCCACTCATCGGGTATACATCCTTGGACAGAGCCTTACTCTCACTGAGCTTTGGTTTTCTTAACCGAAAATTGGAGTTAACAAGATATAGCAGAATGGAACTGAAAGAAAACAAGTGGAATCATTGAACCAGACAGTATTTTATTTTATTTTATTTATTTATTTGACAGAGAGAGACACAGCGAGAGAGGGAACACAAGCGGGGGAGTGGGAGAGGGAGAAGCAGGCCTCCCGCGGAGCAGGGAGCCCGATGTGGGGCTCGATCCCAGGACCCTGGGATCATGACCTGAGCCGAAGGCAAACGCCCAACAACTGAGCCACCCAGGCACCCCAAGACTGTATTTTTTTAATTGAAGATCACAGTGGTCCATGAAATCAATTTAGTGGGTTGCAAACAGTATCTTTAAAAAAATGAAAAATATCACAGTATCCCCCATAGTTGCAGTAAGTATTGTGTTGTTAAATTTTTGTTCCACTTAGATCTATGATGTGTTAAGTGTGTGTGTGTGTACTGGCAATGTAAAGTGTACCTCTTTGGTGGATCACGGTAACAAGTTTGAGTGTCTGACATGGAAGGATCAGCAGAGATCTGGAGAAGAGGTAGCCGGTGATGTCACAACTGCTTCCCACATGGAATAACCTGTCTGAATCTATAAAAGTTGACCTAAAATTCATTCATTCATTCTTCTTAAACTAACAACCCAGCCTGCATCCCCACACATACTCCTGGAAGCTCTCTTTCTGTGTCTTCCTCCGTGTCCCTCCCCAGACACTGGGCCTTTGGCTCAGCATCTGTACTGCAGGTCCACTGGGTGGGGCTTGGCTACATCTCCCCAGTCAAACCATAAGCTCCCCAAGAGCAGGCTGGTGAAGGGCAACTGGGTCCCTTTAGAATCGGACTCCACAAGCACTGTGCTGGTGCTATTTCTGACATCATATTTAATTTCAAAGGAAGCCCATGGGGCAGCAGGAAGGTCACGAATTATTCCAATTTTAAGCGTGAAGAAACAGGTCCACCCAACAAGGAAGCAGCAGAGATTCGAACACTAGTGCCATTTTCTTATTACTAATTCATTCATTCCTTCATTTATTCCTTCAACAGATATTTAATGAATGCCTACAATATGGTAGGCATTGTGCCCAACAATGAAGACATACAGATGAACAGTCACTGACCTCAATCAAATAAGAGGTAACAGACATTTAACACCTGAATATGGTAAATGCTTAGAAAGGGGGATGAAGAGAGGGGGCTGAATTGGAGACAAGCTTCATGCCATATGGGGGAGGTGAGAAGACTAGTAGTTTTTATATTTTACTTAAATTCAACTCTACAGTGTTGGATTTTCTTTCTTTCTTTTTTTTTTTTTTAAACAATGAGCATGCATTACTTTTACAATCTTAAAAAGGAAGTAGGTGGTCAACAGCATCAAATGCTGCAGAGGTGAGTGGGATGAGGTTGGAGAATTGGGGTCTACCAAGGTTCACAGACCTCAGGTGACTTGCTTTGGTAATCAAGGGCTCACCAGCCTGGTAAACACCAAGAAACACCAAGAAAAAAAAGAGCAGAATTTGGTTCAGGGGTGAAGGGGAGGTGGGGTGGGGCGGGAGGAAGAAGAGTAGAAGCTGACTGTGGCATCTTTCATCTGACAGGCTCCAAGCTCCTTAAAGATGTCAATTCAGTGCTCCACACAGCAACGAGGAGTTAGCAGTGAGCCTGAGACTCATTTCACAGGTCAGAAATATGAGACACAGACGGGAAGGATGCTTGGTACAAGAACGGGCAAAGGATTTGACACCTGATGGAAGAGAAGTCATGGCTCCCAGGAAACTCTGGAGAGAAGTGGCGGTTGGAGGGAAGAAGATGGTGTGTGAACACACTTAGAGCCCTGCCTGGTGGTGAAGAAAGCACGGTTGAGGACCTCTGAGAGAGTGGGGCGTGGTCTCTGAGTGGGTGGTGGATAGGTGTGTAGGTGAGAGAGAACAGGTAAGCAAGACCAAGGCTGTAAAGCAGGGAGGCCTTGTGGTCATGTGAGTCACTGCACGCACACCCTACAATTCCCAGGATCTCACTGCTGGGAACATCAGTCAGTGCTTGCAAACCCCAAACATCCTACCTATTGCCTCTACTGAGTCAAGGCATCTGTCTAGGGGTTCCTACTCAGGAACGTGTTTAAACAAAAAGGAAACAGTGCTCATGGATGTCACTCCTCAAATAATAGCAAGGACTTCCACACTCTGCACATATGTGCTAAGAATACCACTCACCTCTTCACTGGCTTCCCAGATTTTAACTTCTCTCCTTAGGTCTTTCTTGGCCTCTCTTCATGGGATTGTTTTCTGTCACTTCCTCTTTTTTCTGTCTCTGGTTTCTCCTTTCTTCTTCTTCCCATCTCTCTGTATCTGTCTCTCAGCCCTCTATCCCTATGCAGCTTTCCATGTCCCTATCATTTGGAACTAATGCAGCACTGGGAGCAGAACTCTCAAGGCGGTACTATAATATTCCACCACTAAGCAAGGCCCCCGAGGGTATAATTATGAGGCACTGAGTGCAGCTGCCAGGCAGAAGAGGCACTCAGCAATGACAGCTACTGCAAGTCAGAGAGTCTTGACGAGGAGAAGGCAGCAGGAGGGTGCTGGAGGCCCAGCTCAGGACACAGGAAGCCCTGTCAACAGGTGGCTTGAACAAGGTCAGGCAACTGGGTCCACACCCTAAGGGGATATGATGGAGAAAACACTCATAAACAAGCTAATCTGCCTAGACCGGATCTCCCCTCCTGGGATGGAAACCCCATCCTCGCCCTGTGTGTTTAGTTTATCTTGAAGCCCAACAAGATCCCTGTGCTGCTTCTCCCCTTGTCCTTTGCGATCAGCCTTAGGGGACACCCAGATCCCATTGGGGGAATGGGACAAGCTCTATGACAGAGGAAGCAATAAAGCATGGGGAAAAGGCCCCCATCCCAACTGGCTAAGGAACACTCATCTGTTCACACCGGCCCATCAGACAATCCTGTGCACTGAGCACCTGATGCAGGTAGACTGTGGCACTGGGTTCTGTGTGAAGAGGCAGAGGCACTCACCTTGATGAGAGAATACGATAGTTCCTCGATCTGGCTGCCAATCAGAATCATCTAAGAGTACCTGATAAAAATAATGATTCCTGGACCCCACCATACCTCCAGAATTAGAATTTCATGAGGGATCTACAGTTAACCACTCAGTGATTCATTAGCACCACCAACTTTGGGGACCCAATGGGTCACATCATTGTGCAGACCCCCAGCCTCTAGTCTCTGACCTCTACTTCTCCAAGCTCTGTGTAAAGATAAGGTTAGAAAGGATGCTGTTTCCTGCTTAGAATACGGAAAACAATAATAATAGGAGCCTGATCTCAGTTAATTTTCACAACAACCCTATCAATAGGGTAGTATGAGTAGTAGTATCTCCATTTTATGGATGAAGAAAGTTAAGGGGAAAGAGCTTAAGTAGTCAAGGAACACTCAGCTAAGTAAGAAGTGGAGCTAGGATTCAAACTCAGGTTTACCTAGGGGTGAGTTCCAAATACTTGACCCGCGCTATAGCACCAGCCCTGATTACTGAGAACACAGATGCCGGCCCTGGCAACGGAACACAGTCCTGGAGACTCACTAATGGCCAGGCGTCGCCTCTTTGGTTATTAGACTGAATGGAGGTTTAGAGAGTTGGGGGGGAGGGTGGGGGAGGGGAACGGCACCCAGGGGATTCAGCGCAGCATCCATTTACTTCCCAATGCAGAAATATTTCAATATTGATGCGTATCAGCCGAACATCCATGCTCCAAATCCCTGGCTTCTTCCACTACACCATTCTGCCCGGTTCAGTTATCCTGGCCCCCTCTACCTACCATTGGAGCTTTTTTACAGGTAGAACTTGATTCACACAGGAAGACATGGTAGGAACCAAGCCACAAGTACAACTTAAGTAGTCAAAATCTTAGATTTGCCTCCTCCCATGATCTCTTTGCTCTGAGAACCTTTATTCAGCTTGATAGGTTCATCATAACATTTTGAAGAGATACTTCTCCTATAACCTTGTGCATTTGCTAGATCAAAAGCTGTAAGTTAGGAGTTGCAAACTCCTTAGAGTTCACGGTGCTTTAAATAAATTTGAGCCAATACTTAAAACTTGGGAAATTTCACATAAAACTCCAAATTTCTAGTTTCTCCTGAAAAATAGGGTAAACTGGCAGAACAGGACCCATAACCAAATGGAAATAAAGGGTTGGAGCCAAGTAGTGGCCACCCCCCCTTCATTCATTCATTTATCAAATGCATTTTTGAGTACCTGCCATAGGCAAGCACTATTCTAGGTATAAAGAGCATGCACTATTGCACTATGGTCTATCTAACTCACACAAAGGTGTGTTTGTACTTACAAACGGCCTGTCTTCATTTACTTAAGTCACCTGCTTGAACCTTAAGCTTCAGACACCCCACCCCCACACTCTGAGCTAAAGGTACAAAGGTCAGAATTGGCCAACGCCAGGTTGCATCCCTGCACCAGCTCAAGCTTCCTGAAGGGAGACTATCAGTCCCTAGAAGCTTCTCCAGCACCCTAAAATTAGAGTCCTGTACTCAGATTTTACGTTGTTGGGGTCTCTGGGCTCTGACCCAGACTCCTACCAGATTTTGGGTCTTCTCTCCACACCAAAGCTCCATTGTTGTGCCCCTAGATTCACCAACTTGCCATTTATCATTGGATTTCCCAATTCTACTATCCAGGTGACACCATCATTGAGATTCTTTTCAGGGCAGGGCAATGCACCCTTGACTGTCCACCTTGCTGGAGGAAGCCTCTTTAAGGATGGACTTGGGAATATCCAAGAAGACAAAGTTATACATGTTGCCTTATCAATATAAATCCCTCTAGTTTGCCATTCTGGGTCTTCTAACCTAGCCCCACATGTCTGCTTTCTTCAGCTCATTATTCCAATCTGAAAATTTTCTTTTTCTGTAGCTGCCATCTAGCCATACCTGCCTCTCCCACCTACCCCAAGCATGTCATCTTACACATGTACGAATCCTTGCTTTCTGAGAACTAATGGAAACTCACAACATGGGTATATATAAACACACAAGGAACGTATCAAGAACAAAGTAAAATCAGGAAGTCAACATTCAACAGGGCCACAGATATAGTTATTTAAATTCAACATGGGTCAGAGAGCATCATTCTAGTGCATGGTAGGGGGCAATGGTTTGGAGCATCCAAAGCAGCATAGTGTAGCCTAGCAATGACCTGTAGCCTGAAGTGTCTATTCCTTGGGTGGCAACTGGACCTGGATGGAAACTGTGCTATGGGAGCTGGGGAATTGAGCATCTCATTCAAAATTACCTCTGAGCAGTAACAAACATGAAAATTGGCTTCATGATATCCAAACAGAAGCAGCATCAAATAGGAAGAGGGAAAAACAGTCTCTCTTCAGGTCAAAGGTAGGGCACTGCTAAGGTATTAATAAGCCCAGGAGAAAGCACAGAAGACTTGGCAAATGGCCAGGGCAGTGGGGGTGAGGAGGGCATAAAACTAGAAAGTAGAGGCAGGTCTGTTTATTGTTTAGCCCCTACTACACAGGAAATCTGGGGTGGGCGTGGAAGAGGAGGAGTGAGGGTGGGAAGAGCTAAGTAACCCAATGTGCACTGTCCCCAGGAGGGGACTTAAGGATCACAGTCACTGGAAACAAACTAGGAAGTGCTTAGAGTAGGAAATCAAAACACTTTGAGGATGGTTGTGCTATTGAACAAGAGGCATGACAAGAAGATGGCAAGAACAGCTTAGGAACGGTGGGTTTGGGAATGTTGGTGATGAAAACAAGAAAAATAAAATGTCTACATCCTGACTTGGAGATAAAGTGAGGTGTAGGAATGGAGAGCGTGAGGGGTGCCTGGGTGGCTTGGTGGGTTGAGCGTCCAATTCTTGGATTTGGCTCAGGTTCTGATCTCGGGGCATGAGATTGAGCCCTGCACTGGGGTCCAAGCCCAGTGGTGTGTCTGCTTGAGATTCTCTCTCCCTCTCTCTGCCCCTCCCCCAGCTCACACATGTACTTGCTCACGTGCTCTTTCTCTCTCAAATAAATAAATAAATCCTTGGGGGGGGAAAAAGGAATGGAGAGGGAGAGACCAAGCATGACAGAGAAGAAGCTACTACCTGGTTCAGTGCAACAAGAATGGATGAAGGCAGTTCCTCAGAAAATTAAACACGTATTTACCATATAACCCAGCAATTCTACTCCTAGGGGTATCCCCAAGGGTTGAAAGTGGGTATTCAAAGAAATACTTGTATATCAATGTTCATAGCAGCACTACTTACAACAGCCAAGGTAGAAGCGAACCAAATGTCCATCAACAGATAAATGGATGAACAAAATGTGATATATCCTGCACAAGTGGAATATTATTCACCCAAAGAAAGGAATGAAGTACTACTAAGACGCTATGATATGGATGAGTCTTGAAAACATTAGGCCAAGTGAAAGAAGTCAGACACAGAAGTCATATAGTATATGAATTCATTTATACAAAATATCCAGAATAAGTGAATCCAAAGAGACAGAAAGCAGATTAGAGGTTGCCAGCGGCTAGGGGAAAAGGAATGGAGAATGACTGCTTCATGGGTACAGAGCCTCCTTCGGGGATGGATGAAAATGTTTGGGAACTAAATGATATTGTCAATGTAAAAATTGCCACTGAATTGTACACTGTATTATTTTTTAGAGATTTTATTTATTTGTTTGTTTGTTTGTTTGACTGAGAGTGTGTGTGGGGGGGGGAAGGAGCAGAGGGAAAGGGACAAGCAGACTCTGCACTGAGCATGGAGCCTGATACGGGGCTCAATCCCACGACACTGGGATCATGACCTGAGCCGAAATCAAGAGTCGGACACAAACGACGGAGTCACCCAGGCACCCCCTGAATTATACACTTTAAAAGGTCAATATTAGGGGCGCCTGGGTGGCTCAGTTGGTTAGGCGACTGCCTTCGGCTCAGGTCATGATCCTGGAGTCCCGGGATCGAGTCCCGCATCAGGCTCCCTGCTCAGCAAGGAGTCTGCTTCTCCCTCTGACCCTCTTCCCTCTCGTGCTCTCTCTCTCTCATTCTCTCTCTCTCAAATAAATAAAATCTTAAAAAAAAAAGTCAATATTATATGAATTTCACCTCAATTTGAAAAAATGAATGAATGAATGAGTGAATGAATGAAGGCAGCAAGGGAGTCTAGGGAACAAGGCTTAGAGATACCAAAATAGAAAGGCAGGAACCAGAGGTGGGCAAGTGACAGAGATACTACCATCTGTTCTCTAGTTCTGGATCTCTCAATCCTTTTTCTGCCATGATCCTTGACAGGTGACAGGTCATGACATATCTATGGGCATATTTTAGAGTTTTTCACAATTCTCAAGAACCTAACAAATTCCAACCTTTTCTCTACCTCTCAAGAAAGGGTACTGGAATACACATGAGGGACAAGGATGTAAAACTGCTTTTATTATAGATACATATACAGACACAAAATATATACTATCGAGGCACCTGGGTGGCTCAGTCGGTTAAGCGCCTGCCTTCAGCTCAGGTCATGATCTCAGGGTCCTGGGATCGAGCCCCGCATGGGGCTTCCTGCTCAGCGGGGAGCCTGCTTCTCCCTCTCTACTGTTCCCCCTGCTTGTGCTCTCTCGCTGTCTGTCAAATAAATACATAAAATCTTTAAAAAACATATATATACATATGCTATCAGTAAAATATAAAACAAACGCATACTTTTAAAATTTAAATCATTCATGGATGCCTGGGTGGCTCAGTCAGTTAAGCATCTGCCTTTGGCTCAGGTCATGATCTCAGGGTCCTGGGATCGAGTCCCGCATCGGGCTCCCTGCTCAGCGGGGAGTCTGCTTCTCCCTCTCCCTCTGCCCCTCCCTCCCCAACTCATGTGCTCTCTCCCTCGCTCTGCTCTCTCAAATAAGTAAACTCTTAAAAAAAATAAAACAGCCTTCAAAAAAAAAAAAAAAGGAACTACTGATATAAGCAATGGACAAATCTCAAAACCACTTCTAGTGAAAATCCCAGACGAAAGACTACATATTGTATGACTCCATTCACATGTGAAGTTCAAGAATAGGCAAAGCAAATCTACTACAGAAATCAGAAGAGTGGTTACCCTAGGGAGGAAATTATTAAAAAGGGGCTTTAGGGAATATTCTGAGGTGGCTGAAAATATTCTGTGATTTGGGTAATTGGTAGCATGGGTATATACCCTGAACTACGTGTGCAATTAAGATGCAATCTACATGCATATTACTGCATGTAAATTATTCCTCAATAAAGAAAAAAAATACAGGAATACAGAGACCAAATACAAATGGGTCTTTTAATGGGTAGAATTTTATTGGGAAAACAAGATACACAGCTTTTATAGAGGCCTTGTGGAGAAAATGAGGATGTAAGATACACATAAATCAGATCAGGGTACCATGAATCCTCAAATCACTATGGGACTGAACTCCTTGCCACTTAAACTTGTCTTGTTTTTTTCAGAAAGAGCTATCATACTTAGAGAATGGAATTTAGATGAGGTTAGTCTAAGAGTCTGAGGACACAAGTACAATGAAGCCTAGGAGACTTATAAGAGAATAGGTTAAGGAGGCTGAGGATAATGGCTGGAAAAAAATGTCAGTTAGGTCCGGTCAATAGGAGGCTTCATTTCCAGTCCGTTTACATATTTGTAAAACAAGTAGGTTTGCCCAGATTATCTTTGAGATTCTTTCTGCTCCAAAATTTTTAACCTATAAGTGGAACCCCTAGCTGTAGATAACAATCATCCAGGAAACTTTTGGAAAGTGCTAATGCCTGGGTCCTACCCAGACCAAATAAATCAAAGTACCTAGGGAATGGGGGGGATGGTAAACAGCAATTTTTTGTTTGTTTCTTTATAACTCTAGACCTAGGGGCATACACCTCACAGACCCCTCCCACAATTTTTTAAATTAATAAACTTATTTTTTAAGAGGAATTTTAGGGTCAAAGCAAAATTCAGCAAAAAGTACAGAGTTCCTATATACCCTCGTCCAAAATACCCACAAACTCCCCAACTATCAACATTCTCATCAGAACAGTACATTTGTTACAATCGATGAACCCATACTGACACATCATTATCACCCAAAGTCCATAGTTTATGACAGGGCTACTAGTGTCTCTCTTGGCTTTGTACGTATTATGGGTTTTGACAAACGTATAATGACATGCAGCCACCACTGTGGTATCATACAGAATAGTTTTACTGCCCTAAAAATCTTCCTTGCTCTGCCTATTCATGCCACCCCTCCCCCTAGCCTCTGGTAATCACTCACTTTTTTCTTAGGCAGCCACAGTTTTGCCTTTTCCAGAATGTCAACTAGTTGTAATCATACAGCATGTAGCCTTTTCAGATTGTCTGCTTTCAACTTAGTAATGTGCATTTAAGGTCCTTCCACGTCTTTATAGAGCTTGATGGCTCATTTCTTTTCAGGACATTGTCTGAATGTACCAGTTTATTGAACCATTCACCTACAGAAGGACATCTTGATTGCTTCCAAGTATTGATAATTATAAAGCTGCTACGAACATCTGTGTGCAGGTTTTTGTGTGGACATAATTCTTCAACTCCTTTGGGTAAATACCAAAGAACATGATTGCTGGATTATATGGTGAGAGTATGTCTAGTTTTGAAAGAAACAGCCAAACTGCCTTCCAAAGTGACTGTACCATTTTGCATTGAATGCTTCATATACTTGCCTGCATTTGGTGTTCTCCATACTTTGGATTTAGCTATTCTTACAGTGTGTGCAGTGATCTCTCACTGCTGTTTTCACTTGTAATTCCCTAGTATCATATAATGTTGAACGTATTTTTCATATGCTTGTCATCTGGATATGTTTAGTGAGGTGTCTGTTCAGGTCCTTTGCCCATTTTTAAATCAGGCCATTCTTTTTCTTATTGTTGAATTTAAGAGTTCTGTGTATATTCTGGGTAACAGTCCAGTATCAGATGTGTCTCTTTGAAATTATTTTCTCCCAGTCTGAGGCTTGTCTTCCCATTCTCTTGACATTGGTATTTGCAGAAGTTTTTAATTGTAATAAAGTCCAGCTTATCAATTATTTCTTTTATGGATTGTGCCTTTGGTGTTGTATCTAAAGAGTCATTGCCACACCCAAGGTCATCTAGGTTTTCTCTTATGTTATCTTCTAGGAGTTTTATAGTTTTGCTTTTCAGATTTAGGTCTATGATCCGATTTAGTTGATTTCTGTGAGAAGTGTAAGGTCTGTGTCTAGATTCTTTTTTTTTTGCATGTGGATATCCAGTTATTCCAGCACCATTTGTTGGAAAGACTATCTTTGCTCCATTGTATCACCTTTGCTCCTTTGCCAAAGATCAATTGACTATATGTGGGTCTCTTTCTTTCTTTTTTTCTTTCTTCTTTTCTTTCTTTTTTCTGTGGGCAGCAAAGCAAGGTTCATTGAGTGATAGCAAAGTGATAGTACAAAGCTCCCAAGGAGAGAGGGGACCCAAGACGGTTGCCCTATGTGGGTCTGTTTCTAGGATCTCTATTTTGTTTCACTGATTTGTCCATGTCTTTCTTTTTGTTTTAAAAAAGATTTTATTTGAAAGAGAGAGAGAGAGAACGAACAATGGGGAGGGATAGAGGGAGGGAGAAAGAGAGAGAAGCAGACCCCCGCTGATCAGGAAGCCTGACGTGGAGCTCAATCCCAGGACCTGGAGATCATGACCTGAGCCGAAGACAGACGTTTAACAAACTGAGCCACCCACGCCCCTGATTTGACCATTTCTTTTCATCAACACCACATTGATTACTACCATAGCTTTATATTAAGTCTTGAAGTCAAGTAATGTCAGTCCTCCAACTTTGTTCTTCTCCTTCGATATTGAATTGGCTACTATAGATCTTTTGCCTCTCCATATAAATTTTAGAATCAGTTTATCAATATCCATAAAATAACTTACTAGGATTTTGATTGGGATAGCATTGAATCTATAGATCAAGTTGGGGAGAACTGACATCTTGACAATATTGAGTCTTCTTATGCATGCACATGGACTATCTTTCCACTTAGTTTTTCTATGATATCTTTCATCAGAATTTTGTAGTTTTCTTCATATAGGTCTTGTACATATTTTGTTAGATACCTGAATATTTCATTTGGGGGGCATTAATGTAAATAGCAATGTGTTTTTAATTTCAAATTCCACTTGTTCATCACTGGTGTATAGCAAAGACATTGACTTTTGTATATTAATTTTGTGTCCTACAATCTCACTATAATTGTTCCAGGGGTCTTTTGTCAATTCTCTCCGATTTTCTATGTAGATGAGCTTGTTATCTGTGAACAAAGATGATTTTGTTTCTTCCTTTCCAATCTGTATACCTTTTGTTTCCCTTTCTTGTCTTATGCATTACCTAGGACTTCTGTTGGAAAGCAGTGGTGATAGGGGACATCCTTGTCTTGTTCCTGAACTTGGCAAAAAACTTCGAGCTTCTCACCATTAAGTACAATGTTAGCTGTAGGTATTTTGTAGACATTCTTTATCAATTTGAGGAAGTTCACCTCTATTCTTAGTTTGCTGAGAGTTTTTATCACGATAAATGTTGGATTTTGTCAAATGTTTTTTCTGTATTTATACAAACACGTGATTTTTCTTTCTTAGCCAGTTGATGTAATAGATTAAATTGATTTTTGAATGCTGAACCAGCCTTGCATACCTGGGATAAATCCCAATGGCTGTGATGTATAATTATTTTTATTACTTATTGGATATGACTTGCTAATATTTTGTTAGGGATTTTTGTAGCTATGTTCATGAGAGACAACGATCTGTACTTTTATTGTAATTTTTTTGTCTGGTTTTGGTATTAGGGTAATGCTGGCTTCATAGAATTAATTATAAGTATTACCTCTGCTTCTATCCTCTGAAAGAGACTGTTGAGAATTGGTATTATGCTTTCTTTCTTAAATATTTAGTAGAATTCGCCAGTAAACCCATCTGGGTCTGGTGCTTTCTGTTTTAGAAGGTTATTAATTATTGATCCAATTTCATTAATAGATGTAGACCTATTACGACTGTTCATTTCTTCTTGTATAAGTTTTAGCAGATTGTATCTCTCAGGAAATTGGTATATTTCACCTAGATTACCAAATCTGTGGGCAGAATTATTCATGCTATTCCTTTATTATCTTCTTAATGTCCATGGAATCTGTAGTGATGTTCCCTCTTATATTTCTGATATTAGAGTAATTTGTGTCTTCTCTTTTTTTCTTAGCCTGACTAGAGACTCACCAACTTTATTGATCTTTCCAAGGATCAACCAGCTTTTTTTTTTTTTTTTAAGGATTTTATTTATTTATTTGACAGAGAGAGATATAGCAAGAGAGGGAACACAAGCAGGGGAAGTGGGAGAGGGAGAAGCAGGCTTCCAGCAGAGCAGGGAGCCCGATGCGGGGCTCGATCCCAGGACCCTGGGATCATGACCTGAGCAGAAGGCAGACGCTTAACGACTGAGCCACCCAGGCGCCCGGATCAACCAGCTTTTAATTTAGAGCATTTTCTCTACTGATTTCCTATTTTCAATGTCATTGGTTTCTGATGTAATTTTTATTATTTCTTTTCTTGCTTACCTTGTATATAATTTGCTTTTTTTCTAGTATCCTAAAGTGGAAACTTAGATTAATGATTTCTTATCTTTCTTCTTTTCTAATAAATGCACTCAATACAATAAGTTTCCCTCTAAACACTGCTTTCACTCTATCCCACAAGTTTTGGTAAGTTGTATTTTCATTTTCATTTAGTTCAAAACATTTTAGAATTTCTTTTGAAATTTCTTTGACTCGTGTGTTATTTATAGGTATGTTGTTTAATCTCCAAGTATTTTGAGATTTTCTAGCTATATTTCTGTTATTAATTTGTAGTTTAATTTCACTGTGCTCTGAAAACAGACATTGTATAATTTCTATTCTTTCAAATTTGTCAAAGTGTGCTTTATGGCCCAGAATGTGCTCTATCTTGGTGAATGTTCCATATGAACTTGAGAAGAATGTGTAATATGCTGTTGTCAGGTGAAATAGCCTATAAATGTCAATTATATCCAGGTGATTGATGGTGCTGTTAAGTTCAACTATGTCCTTACTGATTTTCTGCCTGTTAGATCTATTTGTGATAGAGGGGTGTTACAGTCTCCAACTATCATAGTGGATTCATCTATTTATCCTTGCAATTCCATCATTTTTTGCCTGATATATTTGATGCTCTGTTGTTAGTCACATACACATTAAGGATTGTTATGTTCTCTTATATTTTATCAGTACATAATGCCCCCTCCTTATCCCTGATAACTTTCTTTGGCCTGAAAGATTCACTCTGTCTGAAACTAATATAGTTACTCCTGCTTTCTTTTGATTAATGTTAGCATGGTGTATCTTTCTCCATCCCTTTATTTTTAATCTATATGTATCTTATACTGAAAGTGGGTTTTCTGTAGACAACATATAGTTGGGTCTTGTTTTTTTATCCATCTGACAATCTGTCTTCTTTTTTTTTTAAGATTTTATTTATTTATTCATGAGAGATAGAGAGAGAGAGAGAGAGGCAGAGGGAGAAGCAGGCTTCCCATGGAGCAGGGAGCCCGATGCGGGACTCGATCCCAGGACCCTGGAATCATGACCTGAGCCGAAGGCAGACGCTTAACCATCTGAGCCACCCAGGCGCCCTGACAATCTGTCTTCTAACTGGTGTACTTAAACACTGATATTTACAGCATACATAAGAATATGGATAGGTGGGGCGCCTGGGTGACTCAGTCGTTAAGCGTCTGCCTTCGGCTCAGGTCATGATCCCAGGTCTTGGGATCAAGTCCCACGTCGGGCTCTTCGCTTGGCGGGAAGCCTGCTTCTCCTTCTCCCACTCCCCCTGCTTGTGTTCCCTCTCCTGCTGTGTTTCTCTCTGTCAAATAAATAAATAAAATCTTTAAAAAAAAAAAAGTATGGATAGGTATACATAATCAAATACATTGCTGCTGTTAAATTTTGAACTGTTATCTGTTAAATTAATGAATATGAAAAATTAAAGTTTTAATCTTACCTTCACATATTCCTTCTTTATTTTTTCTTAAAGATTTTATTTATTTATTTATTTATTAGAGAGCGAGAGAGAGAGAGAAACAGCATGAGAGGGGAGAGGGTCAGAGGGAGAAGCAGGCTCCCCACTGAGCTGGGAGCCCAATGCGGGACTCAATCCCAGGACTCCGGGATCATGACCTGAGCCGAAGGCAGTCGCTCAACCAACTGAGCCACCCAGGCGCCCACACATATTCCTTCTTTAATGCTCTTCCTTTCTTTATATAAATCTGAGCTTCTGACCTATATCATTTTTCTTCTCTATGGAGAACTTTTTCTTTTTAATTTTATTTATTGAGAGAAAGAGAGAGAGAGAGAGCAAGCACAAGCAGGGGAAACAGCAGAGGGAGAAGCAGACTCCCCCACTGAGCAGGGAGCCCAACATGGGGCTCAATCTCATGATCTGAGCCAAAGGCAGATGCTTAGCTGAGCCACCCAGGTGCTTCTGGAGAACTTTTTTTTTTTTTTAAGATTTTATTTATTTATTTGTCAGAGAGCGAGCGAGCACAAGCAGTGGGGAGTGGCAGGCAGAGGGAGAGGGAGAAGCAGGCTCCCCGAGGAGCAGGGAGTCCAATGCGGGGCTCAATCCCAGGATCCTGGGATCATGACCTGAGCCAAAGGCAGTCACTTAACCAACTGAGCCACCCAGGGCCCCCTCTGGAGAGCTTGCTATTTATTTATTTATTTACTTACTTACTTACTTACTTACTTACTTATTTTTAAAGATTTTATTTTATTTATTTGACAGAGAGAGAGACAGCGAGAGAGGGAACACAAGCAGGGGGTAGTGAGAGAGGGAGAAGCAGGCTTCCCGCTGAGCAGGGAGCCCTATGTGGGGCTCGATCCCAGGACCCCGGGATCATGACCTGAGCCGAAGGCAGACGCTTAACGACTGAGCCACCCAGGCGCCCCTGGAGAACTTTTTAAAACATTTTTTGTAAGGTAGGTCTACTGGCAATAAATTCCCTCAATTTTTGTTTGTCTGAAAAAGTACTTCTCCTTTGCTTTTGAAGGATAATTTCACAGGATGCAGAATTTTAGGGTTTTTTTCTAACACTTTAAAAACTTTACTCCCCTCTTCTTGCTTGCATGGTTTCTGAGATGACAAATATAATTCTTATCTTTGCCCCTCTATAGGTGAGGTGGGTTCCCCCCCACACCTCCCCCACCCCGCTCCAGCTTCTTTCAGGGATTTTTCTTTATCTTTGATTTTCTGAAATTTGAATATGATTGGGGAAGGGAAGCCTGTTTAGTGTTCTCCAAGCTTCCTGGATCTGTAGTCTGATGACTGACATTAATTTGGGGAAATTATCAGTCATTATTGCTTCAAATATCTCTTCTGCTCCTTTCTCTCCTTGTTCTCATCTGGTGAATATTGTGCATATGTTACACCTTCTATAATTGTCCCACAGTTTTTTGATAGTCTGTTCTATTTTTTTTTTCCAGTCATTTGTTTGTTTGCTTTTCAGTTTTTTAAGTTTCTATTGTCATATCCTCAAGCTCAGAGATTCTTTCTTTGGTCATGTCCAATCAACTAATGAGCCCATCAAAGGCACTCTTCAGGGGCACCTGGGTGGCTCAATTGGCTAAGCATCTGACTCTTGATATCAGCTCATGTCATGATCTCAGGGTTGTGAGATCAAGCTCTGTGTCAGGCTCCATGCCAGACATGGAGCCTGCTTAAGATTCTCTCCCCCCTCTGCCCCTCCCCCAAGTCCCTCTTTAAAAAAAAAGGCACTCTTTGGGTGCCTGGGTGGCTCAGTCGGTTAAGCGACTGCCTTCGGCTCAGGTCATGATCCCAGGGTCCTGGGATCGAGTCCCGCATGGGGCTCCCTGCTCTGCGGGGAGCCTGCTTCTCCC
This sequence comes from Mirounga angustirostris, assembly GCF_029215605.1. Taxonomy (NCBI): domain Eukaryota; kingdom Metazoa; phylum Chordata; class Mammalia; order Carnivora; family Phocidae; genus Mirounga; species Mirounga angustirostris. The sequence goes on along the minus strand of NW_026991713.1, from coordinate 100,638,836 downwards.
TCTCGCCCTCCCCCTGCTTGTGTTCCCTCTCTCGCTGTGTCTCTCCATCAAATAAATAAATAAAATCTTTAAAAAAAAAAAGGCACTCTTCGTTTCCACTACAGTGTTTCTGATCTCTGTAATTTTTCATTCTTTCTTAGAATTTCCATCTCTCTGCTTACATTATCCATCTGTTTTTGCATGTTGCCTACTTTTTCCATTAAAGCCCTTAGCATATTAATCATAGATTTTTTAAAGTCCTGATCTGATACTTCCAACATTTCCACATTATCTGACTCTGGTTCTGATGTGGGTTTAGTCTCTTCAAACTGTGTTTCTGCCTTATAGTATGCCTTGTAATTTTTAATTGAAAAGTAGACACAATAATACTAGGTAAAGGGGACTGCAGTGAATAGGCCTTTAGGGACGTGACAGTAAGGGGAAGTATTCTAGAGTCCTATGATTAGGTCTCAATCTTTTGGTGAACCTGTCCATCTGGACTGTGACCTTCACTAGTGCTTCTCAATTCCCACTCCCTGCCCTTAGGTGGCACAGAATGACTAGAGAGGGCTGAATTTGGGTATTTCCCTTCCCCCAGGTAAGTTAGGCTCTGGTAAAATAGTTTCTCTGTAGGGCAGGCCTTGTTAAGAAGAACAGACTGCTCTGGAGTATTTCATAGTAGTTCTTTTCTCTTCCACCTGGTGGAAGCACAAGGGTATTTTTCTCCAGTATCCACTGTGAGGACCTGGTAGAGCTCCTAGAAGTAAAACACAAAAGTGGGAGGGCTCCCCTATGAATGGGTTCCCCTGAATTTTTGTTTGTTTGTTTTTAGAGATATAATTGGCTTACAATATTGTGTAAGTTTAAAGCACACAACGTGTTGATTTAATACATTTATATACTGCAATATGATTACCACCGTAGTGTTAGCTAACACCTCTATTGTGCCACATAATTATCATTTTTTTGTGGTGATAACAATTAAGATCTAGTCTTAGTTACTTTGAAGTTTATAACACGGTATTGTTGACTATAATCACTATGCTGTGCATTAGATCTCCCCCTGAAGTTTTTAACTCTCAGATTTGTCCACACTGAGCCTCAAGCAATTTGTCAATTACAATTTAGGTTTTCCTATGCTGGCACTGGTTCCCATGGAAGCTTCTGCTCCAGTATGTTTTGTTTTAAAATTAACTATGCTTAAGTGTAATTTGTATACAACAAAATGTACCCATTTTAAGTGAACAGTCCTGTGAGTGTTGACAAATGTATACACTTGTATAACCTCCACCCTTTTGTGTCAATTATTTTTTAAGCTTCCTGGATGACCCAGTATGTAGCCACGGTTGAGAACCACTGCTCTGCCTTTCTTCATTGCCAACCGAGGCCCTGGGACGGCCAATCCTGAGGTTATTCACTTATTTCTGGGTCATGGTTTCTTCACATCTTTTGTTCCTAGATGCAACACCTGTAAACACCATCCCACCGGAAGGGGTCTCAATTTGCTGACTGCTCATGTTATAGAATCAGGCTCAAAATGGAAATATAAAATTTATTTAAATGATCAAGTGATTCATCTATCCTTCATATATCTCTTGAGACTGTACCCATTTCCCACAGCTGGTTCCTTCCTCCCTTTCTCGCAACTTGAGCTGCCCCTGGACTGTAAGGACCTCTTTCCCCTCCCTGGCCACCCTCCCTAGGGAATGTAATAGCCTCTTCTATCAGACCAGGCTCTTCATCGTGCCCCTGGCAGATCCTTGTTTGCTCCATCTTCAAGCTCCTTTATCTAAGCCCTCTGCACCATTTAAGTCCTAATTCAAATCCCACCTCCACCACAAAGGCTTCCTCCCCTAGCTAGATTTTATTTCTGTTACTTCCACTAGGCACTTGAGCACATAATCATGCTCCCAATGTCCTTACAGCTCACCTTGCTTTACTTGTTTCAAATAATCAAATTCAATAAACAAATATGGAATCCGTTGAGGGCTTTCTCTGAAGTGGGCATAATGCTAGGTTCTGGGTGATAGAGTGGTGACTAAGACACAACACAGACATGTTTCTTGCCCTTACATGACAGACTCTAAACAAGTGTAATAAGCTCTACCCAAGGTGAAAGGGTTTCTGAATGCTGGAGAGAGCATTGTCAAGGGAATGCATTATTTCTGACATATACATCCATCTGTGCAAGAATACCATAGCTCTTGGAATACCAACTGGGTGGAGTTCACACTTCTATGTATCTCCTGCAATTCACACATACCACATGATCAAATATTTATTGGGTGAAACAGCTCATGAAACAGGTACTATTAGAAAGGTATGGGGCCGGGCGCCTGGGTGGCTCAGTTGGTTAAGCGACTGCCTTCGGCTCAGGTCATGATCCTGGAGTCCCGGGATCAAGTCCCGCATCGGGCTCCCTGCTCGGCAGGGAGTCTGCTTCTCCCTCTGACCCTCCTCCCTCTCATTCTCTCTGTCTCAAATAAATAAATAAATAAAATCTTTAAAAAAAAAAAAAAGAAAGAAAGGTATGGGGTCATTACAGGGGGCAATGTAGCAACCTCTAACACCAAGCATTTTTTCCCCCAATTTCTCCTCTTTCCTTTCTACTTCATTGTCTCCTTCTTTCTCTGTTACTTGTCCCATTTCCAGTCTTCACTGGCCTAATCCTGGATCAGCCTGGGGTCCAGGGCATTCTGGGTCATTGCTTAGCTATGTACTCCCTTATCTTTTCATCATCCTTTATTTCTTAGCTCATCACATCTGGAGAGAAAGAGCAGACGTAAGTTTTTTTTTTTACCTTGACTACCCATTAGAATCACCTGCAAAGCTGATGCTTCATTCCCCCTCTTCTCATACCTAATTGACTGACTTGAGGTGAGGTCTTGGTATGGATAGTTCTTAGAACTCCCCAGGTGATCCAAATGTGCAGCCAGATTGAGAACCACTGGGACAGATGAAGGATTTCAAAGCCTCCACCTTGTCAGCGGAGGGTGACGGCCCCTGGGATAACCATGGAAGCTGGCATGTGGCAACAGTGGCATGGCTTGCACTTAGGGTGGGGTAAGGACAGATACTTCCTATCTCTAGCATCTCAGCTCTGGAATGACTGCCACTGACAAAGTGAAGCAAGCACCCTGGGGAAAGCAGGGAGAGGAGATTTGTTAATAGAGGAATGCTGACAGCAAGGAGGCAAACTGCCCTGTAAAATAGCAGTCATGTGGTCTTGATGGGGTCAAGGGAAGATAAGAGGTAATACCCGGGGCGCCTGGGTGGCTCAGTTGGTTAATCAACTGCCTTCGGCTCAGGTCATGATCCTGGAGTCCCGGAATCGAGTCCCCCATCGGGCTCCCCGCTCAGCGGGGAGTCTGCTTCTCTCTCTGACCCTCCCCCCTCTCATGCTCTATCTTATTCTCTCTCTCAAATAAATAAATAAAATCTTAAAAAAGAAAAAAGAGGTAATACCTGAAAAGTAGCTGGCATAGCATTCATTCTCAATCCATGCCAGTTTTTACAGTGATATAGTACTTTTACATTCATATTCAAACTGTTTACACAAGAAGGAGCAGCAAGTAAAATGAGTTCCATTTTATAGATGGGAAACAAGTTTAGAGAGACTGCCCCGCCCCCATAGGCCAGCTCACTGTGCAAGACAACTCACTTGCATCATAGCGTGCACTGGCCAAGATGTGAGCGCTCTCACCTGACTGCAAAGATTATTCGCCACAAAACCCTGAACAAGGTAAGTAACCTCTCTGACCTTCAGTCTCCTCATCTGTATAAAGAGGAGAGGTTCCGTGCTTTCTGGGCTTCTTTGTGGCGTAAGTCTACAAGTACCCCAGGAGATGTGTCCGGGGCTGCGACTTGGCAGTTTCCCACCTGCTGCGCCAGGGCCTTCTAATGGGCTTCAAATGGGTAACAGCTGCGCCCAGTACCAACCCCCTGGGGTCCTGGGGCAGTGGAACTCCAGGGCTGGCTGCATTCGTCCACAAATACCTTTATTGCTTTACCCTCATGTGGGACACAAATACCTTTTCCTGTCACTTTCTGTGTGTGCCAGTTAAGAAAAAGGCCGAGGCGTTGAGGGGGAGGCTGGAGTTAGTCTATAAATCCAGGACAGTTTGGGGACATGCTCTTCTTCTTATTGCCTCCAGCGCCCCTTTTCAGAAACCACCAGCCCACTGTGGAGGTGCTGTATCAATCACCTGGAAAGGGATAAAAGATAGAAATACCTTAACGCAAGAGGTCTTGGAGAAAGTGGCAGCTTCCAGGCCCCGCCCTCCGTGCAGAGGAACCCGAGTCCTAGGCTTCCCCTGCAGCAAAGGCAGAGGCAGGAATGTGCCCGAGAGCAGACCTGGAGGGCTGTGTCCATGGCTCCCTGCAAGGAGACTTAGAACTCCCCACAGGCGGCCCAGCCCAGCTGCCTGGGCCCAGCCACAGCTGCTGGCAGGGAGTCTCCAGGTCTAAAATTAGCCTCCAGCTCTCCACCCAGGCAGTTCCACCACTCACTCTGGCAGACGAGGCCCTGCGGTGAGGTAATGACTAGGAGCCTGTCTGGCCCAGGACAACAAGGGGTTAGGAGAAGGCAGCACAGAGCAAAGTCCCACTTTCCCATCATGGTCAGCCTCAGGATGGAACTGGGGAAACGGGGGAAGCAAGAACATCCATGTATGTGGGACTTGACTTTTGCTTTGCTTCTGCTTTTCCTCCGGGTCTGCACCTATGGGGTCTACCCTGTCCTATTCTGCACTCAAGGCACGCCAAGGAAAGGAAAGCAAAAGTTTAAGATGTGCCAGGTTTTCAATTTGCCACCACAACCTTGTGAGGTCAGGATCATTATTCCCATTATACTGAACACCACAAGGATGCTCATCAAATTAGTTGACCTAAGTCAGTGATTCTGTGAAGAAGAATCCAAGTATCAGTCCTCTTCTTTTGGAGGGGAAGTCTACTTCCTGGAGGGGCACCTCTAGGGAGGGCTCCCTCCCTGAGGCAGTGTCTGAGCCCATGACTCACTGACCCCCACCTCTAGGTCCCCTAGCTTCTGATGGTCTGGTCAGGAAGCCTGTGGTTGGAGCTGCTAAAATAAGCAGCAAACGCCTGGGCCAATCCCTGGGCATAAGTCCCTCCCACCCCCGGGCTGAGCTGCGGGGGCAGGGGGTCCGCAGCTCAGAAGGACACAGGAAGAGTAGGTGGGAGGGCTATGGGAAAGATGACCACGGTCACTCGGGCCCACAGAAATATCCTGCCAAGTCACTAAGCCTCTCCAACCAAAGGTTCCCAGAGACCTTAACGATCATTAGCCACTAACAATCATTCCCCTGGGCTCATACCTCAACCTCTCCTTCACTGTCCCCACTTATGGAACCTGTCCTTCCCAAGTCAGTGGAGGAGGAGAGAAGGAAGGTGGAGGTGGGCATCGGTCTCTGGGATAAGAGCTGGGCCCAGGACCCAACTCCCCGTCCTGCTTGAATGAGAAGGCAAGGTTCCATAGCAAGCGACTGGAGCCAGGATTTGAATCCAGGCATCTCTCCGAATCTCTTTTTTCCAATCTTTCTCTAGCCACTTCCAGTTCAGAATCCTCAGTGCTGGTGCAAATATCACTTTCTCTGGCAATAATATTGGAGCCAGAGGGGACCTCAAGGACCAAGTAGCCAAGGCTTCTCGTTTACAAATAAGAAAATTGAGGCCCTGGGGTGGCTGGGTGGCTCAGTCGGTTAAGCATCTGCCTTCGGCTCAGGTCATGATGCCAAGGTTCTGGAATCAAGCCCCACGTCGGGCTCTCTGTTCAGTGGGAGCCTGCTTCTCCCTCTCCCTGACGCTCACCCTGCTTGTACTCTCTCTCTCTGTCGAATAAATAAAAAAAAATCTTTAAAAAAAAAAAGAAAGAAAAGAAAATTGAGGCCCAGAGGCAGAAATGACTTGTTCAAAGTCAAAGAACCAGTTCATATCAGGGCCAAGACTGGAACCCAGGTGCCCTGACTCCCAGCCCAGGGTTCTTAGCCCTAACCATGTGCCTAAAAGTAAAAGACCTCCAAGTTCTCTTTAGACCAAATATTCTATGATTCTATAACCTGGTTTCTACTCTCCCCCTTCTGTTATGACAGATCTCAATTGACCATGCAATTCACCATTGACTCTCCCTGCTCCTTGGCCAAATATGCTGGTTTCCTCTCAGGTCTCATCCTTCTGGACCTTTCATCTGCACCTGACACTGTTGCTCACCTTTTTCCTTATCAAGACTCCTTAAGGGCACCTGGGTGGCTCAGTCAGTTAAACGTCTGCCTTCAGCTCAGGTCATGATCCTGGGGTCCGGGGATTGAGCCCTGCATCCAGCTCCCTGCCCAGTGGGGAGTCTGCTTCTCTCTGCTCCTCTGCCCGCTCATGCTCTCTCTCAAATAAATAAAATCTTAAAAAAAAAAAAAAAAAAAAGACTCCTTAGAAGAATGACTCCCTCCTCCACATTTCCGTAACTGCTCATTTTGTCTCCCTCATTGGCTAGTTGCAGGCAACCAAGGGTCCCCCCTTGCCCTGCTGGTGACCAGATTCCAATGTGTGCTCTCTCTACCCCAGCTTTGACAGTCCAACGAACGTCAGCTCGCTGGTCTAGGGGAGAGTTCTGGGCAGGGCCACAGCCATGAAACAAAAGGTTAAGTTACTCAAGAGAGATTCTGGACTGCACACTGAGGCCTGCTGAGCTTCTGGGCCATCCCATAGCCCTGACCTAGAGCTGAGAGCCAGCACACTGGAGTGAACTTCCTTCCTCAGCAGGCTTACTAGGTTTGTGTGTACCTCTTGCCACCTCTTGCCTTGGTTTTCCCTCTATAAAGTAGGCAGCAGGCTGCACCTTCTGTCTTCCAAGTGACACGCTGGATGAGTGTCATTTCCCACCCACATTGCTCCATATGCATCCTTAGACCATGGCAGAGGACACCTTTGCAGACAGGTTGAAAGGAGCAATCTTTCTTCTGGGAGAAGTAGCAATCTCTGATCCTAAAATGTGGATGCAGCCTAAGTTGCTCCAAGTTCCCAGAAAAAAGTTCCTTGTGAAAACAAGGTACTATTGTTCTCCCTCGCCTTCCATTGCTTCCCTCACATGATTGGATCATGAAACCCCTGCCAGCTGGGGAAAGTGTTCACTACTCTGGAACTTTCTAAACCTTATTAGAGATAGAAAGGGGCAGGAAAATATAGAAAAACAACTCCTTCTTGAGGACTTTTTTTCTTGGTTTTAGAAGAGACAACTTTGGGTTTTTTTTTCCCCCTGCTTCTCAGGCTTTCCAATTTCTAAATATACCAAGCACAATCATTTTGAGCAAACCAAGTTATGTACGATATATGTTTATCTTGCTAAACTAACAGAAAACGACTTTAGATCTGTAAGGGGCACTAAAAAATTTCATAATTGTTTCCCTAAAAATATTACAATATATTGCCATTTCCCAGAAATTGAAACTCTCTAATTTTTGTATCAACAAGTCCCTTAGGCACTTTATTATGCTCATTTCTTTCTCTCAGAGTAAATACCAACTTCCAATTTAATACTTCTTGCTTTGATAAATGTCATTCCATGACAGACAGGTGGTATTTCCTGAGAAACATAATTAAAGCTTCACTATTGTAGAATGTCCCTTATGCAAATATTTTTCCAACCTTCATGCATCAGAACAAAGTTGAATTCTTATTCAATAGGTTAAATCAAACTTGAATACTAATTTTTCCACCTCCTCTCTATAGGCTTCCAAACGCATTCTGAACCCACTTATTATTACCTCTCTGCAATTTATCTTCAATTTGTCATCCATTTCACTTTTTACCCCCGCACAGAATTGCCGGCAGTGGACTTCCATTTGCTAACAAGGGCTAGGATTATGAAAACATCAGCCCTTATCAGCTTGTATCTTTCTCCAAAGATGAGAATAACGGAGATGACAACATCTTTTAAAAATATGTACTTTTCTACCAGAGGATCTCATGATTTATATGTTTCAACACTCTTTTGATTTACCTTATTTTTTTTAAAGATTTTATTTACCTATTTGAGAGAGACAGAGAGAGAGCACGAGCAGAGAGAGGGAGAAGCAGGCTCGCTGTTGAGCAGGGAGCCCGACAAAGGGCTCTATCCCAGGACCCTGGGATCATGACCTGAGCCAAAGGCAGACGTTTAACCGACTGAGCCACCCAGGCGCCCCTGAATGGTTTTTTTTTAAAGAAGCTCTTTACTCCTTTACTAGAAGGGGCTGTTCTGAGGATAAGAGGGTGTAGGGAACAAAGGTACCTGCTGGATGAGAAATGTCACGTCTTGGCCTGCCCTTTGCAGTATGAGAATTCAACATCAACAAGAGCCTCTTTGCAGGTTACCCTCAGCTATCAGTATCAATTCAGGGTGTCACTAGAGAAATTTCAGAAAACTCACAAGTCACCCCACAGCAGCTGAGGTGGGCCCACGATCCACCCCAACTAGGTGACAACTTCCGCTCATTCACTGGCAAGAAAAGATAAATAAACAGACTTGAGAATGGGTTATATGCCTGCTTCACACACTGTCAGACTGCTTGGATGGGTAGGAAAAAAGGACCTCATGAAACTCAGTCATGAAAAGAAAGCACTCTCAGCAAATAAAAAGGGAATAGGTAATGGCAAAATGGTGAGTGGCATGGTATGCTGTAAAGCGCACTGCTCAAGCATCAGGAATCCTGAGCCCAAAGCTGCGCTTTAGGCAGGTTGCTTAAAACTCTCTAAGCCTTAAACTCTCTATTGGTGAAATGAGGAGTTTGAGCAGATTACACTTGAAGAGGCAACTTGCCACTGCCTGATGAGATGTGTTGAGAAAGATTTTGAGACTGCATCTGGGCTTAGTAGAAGAATTACATGTTCTACTGAAGATGCCTGCCATTCGCCTGGAGTAAAAATTGCAGGTATTTTCCATCTCAGAATTTAAAAATCTCTGAGATCCATTCTGCCCCAGGATTCTCTATGATATGTGAAGGACAGTTCCCAAAAGCCAGTCAAAAGAGAAACAAAGGGGCTTTAAAGGCTGATTAAATGATTAAAAAAAAAAAAACAATAATAATGAAAAAAATAAGACAATGATAAAAACAAGCAGCTAACACTTATTAAACATTATGTATCCAGAACTGTTCTAAGTACTTTGTATGTCTTATTTCACTTGATTGCCACAACAAAAACCCAACAAGGTAGAACTATTAATATTCCCATTTCACAGATAAGTAACTGGGGCATATTGAATCTTAGTACTCTGCTCACTAAAGCACAGCGTACTGAGAATTGGAGCTAGGATTCAAACCCAGGTAGTCCGCCTTCAGAGACTTGCTCCTGACAACTATGCTATGACAGAGGAAGAAAAGGAGTTGCGGGGGGGGCGGGTAGAGACACTGGCAGATGGCACAGAAGACACAACAGCAACCTCGAGAGTTAAGGTAGAAAGGATGGCTGTGTCTGTATGGAGGAAACGTGGGCACAATGAAGCCTGTGCCCACTCAATTCCAAGTTCACCACCCGCCTCTTCCAAGCACTTCATTGATGCTTGTGGGAGGGATGAAGCCAACTGCCATCACCAGATCCTCTGGAGCCATCTTTGGCTTCTCTAACAACCTTAGTTGGAGTACATAAGACCAACCCAGACAAAGTAGAGATAAAGAAAATATCTAAAATAACAAAAGAGGGGCACCTGGGTGGCTCAGTTGGTTAAGCGCCTGACTCTTGATTCCAGCTCAGGTCATGATCTCAAGGTCATGAGATCGAGCCCCGCACTGGACTCCATGCTGGGCGTGGAGCCTGTTCAAGATTCTCTCTCCCTCCCTCTCCCTCTGTCCCTGCCCACCTGCCTCTCTCTCTCTTTCTCTCCCTCTCTCTCTCAAGAAATAAGTAAAACAAAATAACAAAACAAAGTATCAACATTTGAGTTGCAGACAACTTAAGTGCAACAGAAGTTCCCAAAAGGGTAAGGTCAGCTGAAAGAGAAATAACTGAGGCAGGCGTCAGGGAAGAGATGGGGTTGAAAGAATGGGCAGACCTTTGAAAAGCAAGCACAAGGAACATCATATGAGACTGGACAGCAGCATTTAAGAGTCGGGGAGAAGACCAGCCCAAGAGGGAGGATACACCAACTCTGACTCTGTGGGGACAAGAAGCGACAGCAAAGCTATTGCTCTCTGGATGGTTACTTCTAGTTTGTACACGCTCTTCTCCATCACCTACAAGTGGGACTGCTTCCTGGCTCTCTCCCACGTAACATCTGTCCCCTGCAAATAGAGTAAAGGGATTTAACTGGGAGGAAGACCCCAAATCAATCAAACTCTGGGAACTTACTGTGTACCAGGTATTGGGCAAATCACTCAGGCAGAGTTCCTGACTGGAGATCCACAGATAGGAGTCAGGGGCCTGTGTACCTCCCCAAAATAGCATGCAAAACATTCGAGGGGGCAGGCAAATTTCTGCACAGATTTCCACAGTTTCTTCATCAGATTCTACAAGTGTATATGAGCCACAAAAGGTTAAAAATCTCTGCCCTAGGGAGACAAAGGGGGGAAAATGTCCAGGTCCAGCACTCTAGAAATTCACTATCCCATGGGGGAAGACAAACACAGACATAAATAACTTTGATGGAAGGCAGACTTTGATAAGTGCACTAATGGAGATACAAAAAAAAAAGAAAGCAAGCAAGCTGCGAGGCAAGGAGAACAGAGGTGGATTCCAACTGCGTCTCCCCTCATCCTGGTTTTGGGATCCAAGTTCGTAATGAGGAAAAACAACCACTATGTTTTTTTTAAAGATTTTATTTATTTATTTGACAGAGAGAGACACAGTGAGAGAGGGAACACAAGCAGGGGGAGTAGGAGAGGGAGAAGCAGGCTTCCCGCTGAGCAGCGGGCCTGATGCGGGGCTCGATCCCAGGACCCTGGGATCATGACCTGAGCCGAAGGCGGACACTTAACGACTGAGCCACCCATGCACCCCCAAAACAACCACTATCACTTCTCCTCGGGCCCAGACAGAGCCTTTGGCTAGCCCCTCTTTCTCAGGGACTCCCAGTGAAAACTGAGTCTAAGGCTGACCCTATTCCCACCAAGGAGGTGAAGGAGGCCATTGCTTTCAGGACAATGGGAGGCCTTAGCAAGAAGATGCTCTCCTCAAAAAGAGCAGTGACTCTGTTCTACATTTTTTCCCTCTTCTACCTAGTTCCCATTCTCTGAACTCCTGAGGTACTCACTTGTTTTGTGCTTAATCATGTCCTCTACCCCTAGTTATCTATTTTGGATAAGTCACTTCTCAGAGACCCCCTCACTCTCCAAGCTAGTCTTACCTCCCCCCTCTCATGTGCTCTCTCTCATTCTCTCTCTCTCAAGTAAATAAATAAAATCTTTTATAAATAAATAAATAAATAAATAAATAAATAAATAAATAAATAAATAAATACATGAGTGTCTGTCTCCCGTCCCTTTGTATTGTCCTGCAGGACCAGCACAATATCTAAATCCCAAAGAGGAAGCTGTAAGGAGAAATGAAAGCACATTTTTCCTCACGAGAACATCTTTTGAGATGCTCGTTGTACAGGGTTGCCCATAATTAAACTAATCATGGCAGCGTAGCCAGAGAACCGTGTGTGAAACTCACCACCCAACATGGCACCTTCTACATCAACTCTACCAGCAAATTCTGTCACTTCTTTCTTTGACAGGTCTCAGCTATTCTCTGTCACCCTTCTCAGCTAGACACTCACTGCCCACACTTTAGGTCACTGTGATAAGTAACTGAGCGGCCCCTCTCTCTCCACGCCATCCTGCAAACTTCCCACAGTATCATCTACCTACAGCCACAGTTCCTAGGACATAAAAGGTATTCAACAAATGTCTGAAGAGTCAAAGTCAAGTCAGTGGATAAAAAATAAGAAAACACTGCCTTCATCACATCAAATCCCTGCTTTAAAAAAAATGTATGTTACTCTCCACCAAATCCAACCACAGCAGCCTGGCACTTGAGACACCACAATCGTGTCACAACCATTGTCCCAACCTCATCTTCAGACCATGTGAGCCTCTGTGCTACAGGATTTGCATTCCCTCAACGTTTACCTAGCTTCTACTATATTCCTCAAGTGGGGCATTCACCTGTGCTTACACACACAACTCCCAATAATCACAGGCTATAGGGGCTGGAAATGGTCTTAAGCATTCAAGCCAAAGGACTTCCTTTTGGGAAATACAGTGAAATACTAAGAAATGCTGGACAAAATATGACAAACTTCTTTTTATTTACAGAGAACACTTAAGTTCCATAAAGCAAGGGAAATCTCCAGGGGCCAAAATATAAAGAATTGAGGGGCGCCTGGCTGGTTCAGTCGGTAGAACATCCGACTCTCAATCTTGGGGTTTTGAGTTCAAGCTGCATGTTGAGTGTAGAGTTTACGTTAAAAAAAAAAAAATGAACTGTCAGAGCAGCAAGCAGATACTAACACTTTGGCAGCCTCAACTTTAGACAATAGATTAGAAAAAATTAGAATAGATTATAGTAACATATTTCTGAACAGAAGAACAATATAGTTTCTAAATAGTATTTTTAAAGGAACCAAATTTGAAATCAAACCAAATAAAACTTATAGCTTTGAAAAACAGAGTCACTGAACCAACTGAGAAAATGGGATAATATCTCTCCCTCAATTTCTCCACTTCATTGTGCTGTACGTACACGTCCCTGCCTTCTCCTGGAAGCTGTTCACCTGAGATCTGCTCCCCATCATCCTCTCCCTTTTTCCAGGCCCTCAGCTCAGCTGGAACAAAAAAGACCACCAAGAACTGAGATGCTCCATTAACACTTAGTCCCTGGTTCGTGAGGAAATCCTCAGTGTCCTCATTCCTCCTGCCAACCCTTGACTCAGAGGTGGTGGTGTGTAGTCAGGAGACCAGCTGTTTGGTGAGAGGAGGGTGTGTAAGTGCACATGCCTGCATGCATCCATTTGAACCCTGGGTTGGCAGGCAGGGTGGAAAGGAGTGGGTCAGAGGATTTGTAAGAAGATCTCAGCAGAGAGGCCTTTAATCTTTGAGGCAACGGCTTGTATGGAGACCACGTTGTCAGAAGTGACCTTGGAGACCAAGTAGCCAGAAGCACTGGGATAGCTGCCACCTCTCAGTTCAAGGCAACTGAGTCATGAAAGACCAGTGCCAGAATGGCAAAGATTGGCTGTCCCCTTGACACCTCAGTGACACCGGAGAGGTTCCAAACCTACTCCTGAAAGGGGCATCTCCTTCCAAAGACTATGAAACTGAAGCCCTCCAAAGAAAAGGCACTTGCCCAAGGACCTCAACAGGTCAGTTACAAAGCTAGGATTTAAACAAAGATAAGTGCCCAGTGTTTCTGCCTTCCAGCCCCAGAAATCCTCAAGAGTGTGCTCAGGGACACGCAGCAGAGTGCCCAGCTACCACTTCCCAATTGCAGAGCTCTTGTGCCCGGACACATCCCCAACAGATCTCCCATTTCCTTGACTTCTGACCCGCCCCTCCCACCCCCTAATGCAAGTCTTTGCCTGGGATGGGGATAGAAAGATGGAGGCGGCGGGGGAGGGGGGTGCCTGGGTGGCTCAGTCGTTAAGCGTCTGTCTTCGGCTCAGGTCATGATCCCAGGGTCCTGGGATGGAGCCCCACATGGGGCTCCCTGCTCAGCGGGGAGCCTGCTTCTCCCTATCCCTCTGCCTGCTGCTCCCCTGTTTGTGCTCTGTCAAACAAATAAAAAAACAACAACAAATTCTTAGAAAGATGGAGGCGGTGCTGAGTATCACAGAAGGAAAAAAGGAAGAACATGTATTTGCTGGCAGGTGCTGGACATAGATGGCCTGGGGACTGCTGAGGACCGGGCACAGCTGTGTCACGGACTGAGATGCCAAAGAGACACTGGCAAAGGGCTAGCTGAGGAATGTATCTATCCACTCCTGCCTGCCCAGCCATTTTCCAGTTCCTACCAGACTGTAAACTCTCAGGGGGCAGAGATGGGAACTAACATCCACTGAGCTCTTAATATGTGCAAGGTTTTTGTTAAATCTAATTGGGCACCTAATATGTGCTAGGCTCACTAAATCTTACTTAGTCATAAGAAAAGCTCTACAGGGAGGGCATTATAACCCAACCCGCCAACCCCCTCTTGCCCAGATGAAGCATCTGAGTCTTGAAAAGGGCTAAGTACCTTATGCAAAGTCCTGCAACTAGTGAGTAACAGAGCTTGGATTTGAGCCCTGCCTTGTCTTCAAAGTCCATAATTTTTTCCAGGAACTATCAATGCTTTTTACCCCACTAAGTCCCCCACAAAAAAGTAAATGCTCCATAAACATTTTAAGTTTGAAAATGAATCACCTCTGCAGCCACTCAAGATTTGCAAAATAAATAAAAATTGAAAAATACACATCACTCGACTTCTGGGCATTTACATACAAAATCCTTGGTCTGTTTGGAATGTCATTTCTCTATCCCCACCCCCACCTTTCTTTCTCCTTTTCCCATCCGTGGGCCCTTTTCCCAGGTCCTGATACTAGAGTAGGATGCATGCATAGCTTCTGCTAGGCGCCACAAGAATACGGTTTAAAAGAAATTAGTAGAGGAGGGAGATATCATCTCTTCCCTGGACCTGGTTTCTCATCTGTTAGTAAAGGGACTGGATCTCTAATGTTTGTAACTTTATGCATCCATAACCACAGGCTGGGCAGTGGCTACAGGTCTTCACGCTTATGGTCTCACCATTGGTCTGGCAGGGTAAGAGTCCACATGACAAACTTGAGGTTCCTGGCCTTCCTGACCAGTCCCTTCAGTTGCTTTAACAGTGGTGATGGGGCTTGCCAAGCTTTACTGAATTTTCCTTGTATTTATGTCACTGTTCTCAATGACACTGGCTTAGGCCCCAACATCTGTCAGTAAATTCTAAGCTTTTAATGATACTCATGAAGAGGTGAGAATTTATTTTTGAATGCCATTCAACTTTTCAACACCTAAATAAACTACAAAAAAAGAAGAAGACTGGGAATGTTATTGTTTGGCTTTTTTAAATCTAGAATTCTTGTTTAAGATATGCCAGAATCCAGCATCTGGTTATCACAGATTATACTTTATTTTTTTTCTTTTCAATAATCTCTAGGTCAAAGTAGTGGGATTATAGGTTATTTTTAATTTCTTCTTCATACTTTTATATACACCATAGTACTTCTTTGATTTCTTTTATGCCTTGATTTGCTCTGAAAAAGTTAAAGTGGTTTACAAGGACCATAGAATATAAGATGACATAAACTAGAAGTCATTGTGGGAGGAAAAGGAAAAATAAAGATATAAGAGGCATAAAATTAATACCAAGAGGCAGATCATAAAACCTTTTACACTTTTTTCCAGATGAACCAAAAACTGAATTATAAAGCTTTCTAGTAACCACCACAAAGGGAAAAACCTGGTAGGTATACAATTTACATGGCCAATAAAAATTTAAACAAACTGACTACTCAAAACAAGCACAGCTATTTCTAATATCAAGACCAGAGAAACATTTTTGGATGGTTCTCACACACAGGATAAGCAATGTTTCTCAACCCCACCCTGGTAGCAGTTCTAATGAAGAATTTCACGGGGCTCTATCTCATAGCTTTTAGGTCCTAGTCTTCACTGGCCACTCCTTAAGTTATTGTATCAGTTGTAATGGGATACTACCGCACAAAAAAGTGATTTTACAGGGGTTAATGTGGTCCAGCTACAAAGCTGTCATCTGGTATAACGAACATGTACTATTTTTATAATCATAAATATCAACTTTAAAATAAAGCACGTATTTTTATACAGAAAGTATAAAAATAGGCTAAGTGAATCTGTCCTGAGGGTAATGACTGAAAGGGAATTCAAGGGGCACTGCTGGGGTGCTGGTAATGTTCCATTTCTTCATCAGGGTGCTTGTTACACAGGTATGTTCAGTTTGTGAAAATTCAAGCTGTATACTTATATGTGTGCTTTTCTGAACACATAAGATATTTCAACGAAAAGTTACAAAAAAACAAAACAAAACACACACACAGCCAGGGACCACAGGGATAATTTGTATCCTTATTTTCTAAAAAAGTTGGGTTAGTAGTTAAAAAAAAAAATTAGCATAAAAAATAAATTACATACAAAAATATCACAAGGGTAAAAATAATATTCATTTTTGCTTGTCTCATGGATACTCGTAACACTGAAAGCAGCACTTGTTAGAACCTAAAAGTCTGCAAAATTTAAAGAGCTATCCATCATGCTTTGCTCAGAATATATAACATATTCAGCCCAACGCCCTTTATGTACACCATCCAAACTGTTCTCACCTCTTCCAGTAGTATTTTTTTCATATCGGGTAACATATAAATCTATTAATTGTGGATCACAAGGCTAAAGGGGTCTGAAAGCAAACTGTAGAGCTGGCCTGGTTTAGACCTCACCATCCTTGGATATAAGGAGAAGTATTTGTGGAAAATAAAAAGAGTAGATTTTGAGACTGGTGGAACTTGGTACAGAACTAGGCTCCAAGAACAGCCTGTAGGCCCCCTTCCAAAGCAAACTCTGCTATGGCGGCCGCTCTGCTCTGCTCCATAAAGCTCAGCACTAGAGGGCAAGACCAGCAGGCTCTGTGGCCTGGAAAATGACTGCAGTCCGAGTACCAGCAGCTCCTAAAACCAGCACAGAAGTGGTTGCTTCAAAAGACCTGGTGCTGCGAAGCAGTTATAACCATGCAGGGCGTCCGACAACTCCCGGACAGGGAGCGGTAAGGAGCCTTGGCACCCCTGAGCAGGCACACCCTCAACTCGGACTGGGGGTCCCTGGGTGGTGTGGGCAGGATAGATGGCGAGGCGTGTTGCCGCAATTGTCCTGGCCACGTCACAAAGAGAACGGGAGAGACCAGGGAAAGGAGATGCCAAGTCTGGGTAAGGTCTCCTACTCTCCGTCACACACGGCGTTCTGGGTAACAGACGGTACTGGGTCCAAAGAAAACACTCTTATATAAAAAGGCATTGATGGCTTAATTCTCACCCTTTGCATATGTGCTGAAAGGCTATTGTTTATATGTATTACGCTACAAGGAACAAGAATTCCGAGGTTCTATTCTTGCATCGGTCACTGATAAACAAAGTATCTGCCAGTGGAAAATATCAGGTGCTTGGAAATTCAGAGCTTACCATCCATAACCAGAAGGTATTTATTCAAGTGCCTAGTGTGTGCCCAGAATGGAATACTGATTTGAAGATACACACAGCAGCCAGGTGGCCAGGGTGGCAGCATAAAGAGACGTAAACAGGACACAGGAACACGAGTCAGAGGTTCCACGGGAGCGAGGGGCAGCCCGGCCAGCGCAGCAGCAGACATGGTCCCGGGCCACGGGGAGCACAGAAGGAGTCATGTTCCCCTGCAACACTCACCTCTGCTCTGAGCGTCAGCCCTAAGCCACACCATGCCCGCTCTGCCCACACATCGGTCTCATTTGTTCCCCCTCTCTCCCTGCCTGCAGCTCAGATTACTGTTCTGCCCTGAGTTACCTCTGCTATGGAGGGTTTGTATCCTTTCCAAACCAGCGTGGCTGTGGTGACCCCAGGAGCTCAGGTGCCTGCCTGACATCTGTGGCTGTGGCTCCCTCAGCCCATTCAAAGTCCACCAGAAGTCACAGGGGCCAACCAGAGAGGTGTAAAGCCGATTCATTCCTGAGCCTGAGAACACTTTGGGGTTCAGCGGGTAAAGCTGACACTTAAAAATGGAGACACACTGGAACTGGCCTTGTGAGATCTAGAAAGAGGCTGGTGCATGCTATCATTCTGCCCTGGCTCCATGCCCAAATGCAATCTCTTGGCTCCAGCACCAAGTTGGTCCCAGCAGTAGGTCAAATAGAGAGCAAAGACCCTAGAAACCATTTTAGTCCAGATCTCTGCCCTCGGGCAGGATTTAGCTAATCCAATCTGAACGAATGGGTATAACTTGTTAAAACCTGCCAGGATGGAGAGTCTTTAACCTCCACTAATAGTCTGTTCCCAGGGCTGCTTTTCAGCTGGTACACTCCAGTACAGCTGTAGCAGTTATTAAGCTACTGAAAGACTTATGAACATGGTGGCATATGGTGACTGCCCCAAGCCCTCTGAATGCCCCACTACCACCCTGACCTGACCTGTCCCCAGGAGAGCTTCATGACTCAGCAGCTAAAAGGCTCAGCAGCTAAAAGGCTCATGCCAGCCACAGCAAGGGACCCTCAGGACCCTATTCAGGCATCCTCCATACCAAAGTATCATAAAACTGCTTGACCCTGGCTGGCTCCATTCTACAAGGCTACCTACCCTATTCTTTTTTTTTTTTAAGATCTTATTTATTTATTTGACCGAGAGAGAGAGAGAGAAATAGAGAGTGCACACACAAGCAGGGGGAGGGAGAGAGGGAGAGGGAGAAGCAGGATCTCCACTGAGCAGGTAGCCCCATGTGGGGCTCTATCCCAGGACCCCGGGCTCACGACCAGAGCCGAAGGCAGATGCTTAACTGACTGAGCCACCCATGTGCCCCTACCTACCCTATTCTAAAACTGCCTTCTCTTATCTACAGAATAAATGCCAGTCTTTAAGGTTGTTTTCTAAGTCTTTCATAATATAGCACCATCCTATATTCTCCCCTCCTACTCTCTGCTTCATCAAACCCAGATGCTCGACATTCCCAAACTCTAACTTTTCCCTGGTCTTTGTTTATACTGCTTTCTGTCTGGAATAGCCTTCTCTTTCTATATCCATTAAAATCTTACCAGCTCCTCAAGATCTCCTGAAATGTCACCACTTGCATGAAATATTAGTTGAAAGAGCCCCATCCCATTTCCGGGAAGTGTCACAGCAACATCTAGTTTCCCCAGCTGTAAAACTTAATGATTATTCCATAGTACAATTATTTTTATATATGCACCTGAACTCCCCTCTTAGAGAGAAAGCTGCTGAGAGGGCTAGAAACCATATCTACTCATCATTATATCTAAGTGATCTAGCACAATGCCTTGCTTGAGGTATGTGCTAAATAAATATTTGGTTAAATGAGTGAGTGAACAGCTCTAATTCTTTTGTCCAAGGGACTCATTTTCTATCTGTTAAAGATTTGGGTTTTTTTTCTCTGAAGTTACTCCAATTGTGGTTGTATCTCTTTCTATATATGGAGCCCAAATTGCACATCGTCCATATCTTAAACTACTGGGTTATTCCATGAAGATGAAGCAGGAAGCATGCTCCCCTGTCATTACTTTCCCACCCTGGAGTTTGTGACTGCCATTTCTCCATACACTTCTTCCAGGGTCAGATCAATGTACCTGTCACACAGGGACAGGCAAATGAAAGGTTTTTGGTAAAGGAGGCCGGCCTTACAGATGATAGGAAGGCTGCTGGTAGAGTGAGTTGGCAGGGATTGCTAGAGAGAGGAGGCAGGGTGGCTTGTTGGGAAGCAGAGCCAAGCTGGGACTCTGGTTGCTGTGGTAAAGGCCACGGGTGCAGTCCTGGGAGGGGAAGTTCTACTGGTTGCTGTTGGTATGCCAGGGTGTAAAGGAGGGAATGCAAGCAAGCCTTTCTGTACTTCTATTCTTTAATTCCTCCTCTCCTGCTCTCCCCCCAGAGGAATAGCTCTGAGCTGGGAATAAGACCTATAAGACAAGAGAGGACTTTGATGAAAGACGTCTGGGCTTCTTAAAAACAAAGGATGGGAGACAAGGAGCCAGAAACCACAGCCACTGTCTAAACCTCATTCCAAAAGGAAATCCAGGCAAGAGGAGAATACAATGAGACAGCCCAGCATGAAAAGTCACCCTGCAGAGCAGATGGGTTTCAGGGTTCTAGGAGGCTGAGATGAGGAAGCAATGAGCCATCAGTGCCTGGGCTTGGGCTCTCGTTAAAAATGATGGTTAGACAAACAAAGATGTTGCTGGAATTGGAAGCTGGGAACATCTTTCTGGAGAAGGGTCAGTTTGGAAAAGGAAACAAAGAATAAGGAAACCCAGAGCTAAGATTCATCTAGAAGGGAAACCAAACAGATCCACGAATTGATAGCTGAGGATGAGACAGCCAACAGGAGTCAGAGGGTAGGAGACAGAGCGTGAGATTATGATGGTGGCAAACTGGTTCTGGTCTCTGTGGAGAAAGCACACCTGAGGTAAAGGGAAAGTGTATTGGGGTGGGGGTGGAGGGTGGGAGGAAGACACTAATTTCAGCATCACAAAGCAACTGCTTTCCTCCGTTTTTAATCTGTGCAGAGGATCCCACTGGCTACCACATTAACAAAATGGTGGCCACGTTGAGAAGGGGTGTCCCAAGGAGGAGAGAAGGGAGATCCCTTCCCAGGGCCTCCCACCTGCACACACTCCAACGGGGCTCACCCACTTGGGACTGAGCGGCCACAGTATGGACGAGCACTGTCTTTCAGAGAGAAGAGCAAGGCTCAGGGGAGGGAAGAACTAGCTATGGGAAGGCAAATTTTGGTCATCAGAAGGAAGAACTCTCCTATTTAGAGCTGGGGAGCTGTGGCTAAGCAGAGCTGTCCTCACGATGTGCTCAGCCCTCTGACCCTGGAAAAGCTCAAGCAGGGGCGATCACACAATCTAAGCATCCAGACTCAAAGGGACCTTGGAGGTCATTTAGTCCAACTTCCTCCTCCTACCTGAGAAGCTGTCATTTTCCCTTTGATCCCCCAACTCATTAGTGGCAGAACCAGGACTGGAAGCCCAGTCTCCCTACTCACAGCCAGAATTACTTCAACAGAGAGGTTCTGCCATAAATATATGTCTCTACCCTGAACCAGCTCAATTACTGACCCTAGTGATTCCCTCTCTTTGGCCACAGGAGGAGGCAAAGCACCACGCCCAACTCTGGGCAGAGCAGTTGACACAAGGACATGTCGAAGCATCTTCTCACCAGCAATTTCATCACCACACAGACCTTCAGAATTTCCTCAATGGGGGAAGTGAATGCATGGGAGACAATGTGCTCCAACTACGAGCCTCCACTCCTCAGGCTTGGGCAGGGAGGCTCCTCTCTGGGAGTTTCTCCACTTTTTCCTGCTGTTACACTGACCTTTTACAGTCGCTGACACTTTCGGAATTTTACTTGGTTAGCTCCATCAATAGTAAACTGAAAATGACGTCGGATAGCCATGCGTGTCGAAGGAAAACGAGAAAGAGACCGTTCCCACACATTTTCCTAAGAGGAAACTGAGGCACAGAAAAATTAAGTGGCTTTGGCTACGTTAAAAAGAGAAGTAGGAATCTAGCCCCTGCCTGGTCCACTGTGCGGTCCACTGTCTCCATGACCAGGACGTTCTGAAGGGTTCCAAAGAGAGCTTCAGATAACTAGCTGGAGGGGTGGCCAGGACTAGGAGTGGAGGCCGGCTCAGTGAGGAAGCGGAAGGGGGGCGAGTGGCGTAGGGGAAGGGGGAGGTGAGGGGGCTCTCGGAGGTATGGTTAAAATAAAGAACCCCAGAAAGCGCAGCGGGAGAGGAAACGTAGCGAGCCACAGAGCAGGCGGCAAGCAAAGTTTGGGCCGCGCTAACCGGAGCGCGCCTCCTCGGGGGACTCACGGCCGACGGCACCCCGGGCACAAACCCCGAGCCCACGACCGGACCGCGCGTTTCTCTCGCTGGGGGCGGCTGCAAGCCTAGCGCGCGCGAGGTGCCCCGCGTCTCGGCCCGCACTTCCGCGGGGCAGGCGGGAGCCTCTCTCCCCGCAGTCCTCCGAGGGCAGCAGCGAGCAGCCCCGAGGATGCCCCGGCCCCACACGGCCCGGCGGGCAGGCCCGGTCTCGGAACTCAGCGACCGGCCCCCACGCCCCCCTTCTCTCCCCGAGTAGGCAGCGGGGCGGCGCCGGGCACCTGGAGACGAAAATGAGCTGGAAATCGGGTCTGAGGATGAGAGGCGGGTCTCCCCAACCCGGGAGCCACCGGCCCGGCCTCCTCCCACCTCCGCGCCCCCGTCCCCCCTCCCCCGTCCCCCGGCGCTACTTACTTCGGTTCAGAGGGTTCCCGCCGACCTGGGCCGACGCCACCAGTTCCAGATAAAGAGTCCAGAGCCCCACGAACACCAGGGCGAGCGCCAGCAGCAGCCGGAAGCGCCTCCGCAGCAGCTTGACCGGGCACAGGAGCAGCAGGAGCAGCGCGGCCCGAGGGCTCCCCATGGCGCGGCGCCCGGGCGGCCGCCGCCAGCGCGGGCCGCTCCGCACCCAGCCCCCGCCCCCCTGCCGGGCCCAGCGCCCTGGGCGCACGGTGGCCCAGCCCCAGCCCAGCGTCTCAGGACTGCGCCGAGGCCGTCTCCCCCGGCCGCTCTCCAGCCGGGCGCCGGCTCATGCTCCGCGCGCCAGCGGTCCCTCGGGCGCCTCGCGCCGCCTCTCAGGTCTCTCTCCGCGAGCACAGCCGGCGCCTCCTCCCCCGAATGTCCTCCGCGCCCGGCTCTCCTCTCCACGCCTCTCCTCGTCGCAGCCTCGCCGCCTCCTGCCCGCCTCCTCGCCCGCCTCCTCGCCCGCTCGCCCGCTCTCACTGCCCACAGGAAGGCTTCCCTAGGTGCGCGTCTGCCAGCCTTTCGCCGCCGCCTCCCGCTCCGGCTCTTCCTCCCAGCCCAGGGCGCGACCGCACACCCACCTGTCCCGCCCCCGCCCAGGCCCCGCCCCCGGGGCACAGGTGGGCTCCGCCCCTGAGGAGCCCCGCGGAGAGGGGAGAGCTCTCGTTGGCCTCCTTGGGGCAGCGAGAGAGGCGGCCAGAGATCGTCTGGCACCTCCCCGACTCGAGACCGTTGGGGTGTTGGAGGGGGCGAGTTCTGATCCGAAGTCTGTGTGACCGAGGGAAACTGAGGTACCGCCCAGGCACTTAGTGGTGTTGCGCCCCAAGCAGAAGTGAAGTAGAAGCCGGGTAGAAGGTGGGGCGCGGAGTGGGGGGGAGTGGGGGGAGCGGTCACTCTGGGGACGAGCTGGGGGGGGTGACGCCGAGGTTTGGCTTCAGGGCCTCTCGGGGCCAGTGACGACCCTACTTCCTACTTTAAGTAATAAGAGTAGACATGGTATTAGTTGGGAGGCAGTGGGCCACTTAAATCAGCCAGTTTCTTCGTCCGGGCTGGATTTGAAGACCCTTCCATCCCAGCCTCAACCACCTCAACAAGAAACTCTGGCGAAGTTACACGCACCCGGGACTGAATCCCAAGTGGTTTTTCCCAGACTGGGATGAAATAGCTACTGGGGGAGAGCAGATGTTGGAGAGTTCTGAAGAATTAAAAATCAAAAAGAGGGGGGCCTGGCTGGCTCAGTTGAAAGAGCAAGCTACTCTTGATCTCCCTGTCGTGAATTGGAGTCCCACGTTGGGTGCAGAGATCAAATAAGTAAATATCAAAAAAAAAAAAAAAGTAAACAAGAAAGGCACTCAAAGAGTTGAAAAGATCATCAAGATA
Organism: Mirounga angustirostris; assembly: GCF_029215605.1. Classification (NCBI taxonomy): domain Eukaryota; kingdom Metazoa; phylum Chordata; class Mammalia; order Carnivora; family Phocidae; genus Mirounga; species Mirounga angustirostris. The sequence goes on along the minus strand of NW_026991713.1, from coordinate 100,615,422 downwards.
TTCTGTATTCCAGTGCTCTGCCTTCCGGCAGGTAAAATTATTATCTGATTTAAATGAGATAATCAAGGTCCAGTGGAGCAGAGAGTTGCCTAAGGACAATCATAGTGCAGTTTTCTTTCCACTCTCCTGCGGAAAGTGGTCAGGAGACGACGAAGAAAGCAAGAATCAGAGAAGCATTCCTAGAGATTTTTAACTCAAACAACATGCAAGTAGTGTTCCAAGACAGACGTTCACAGAATTCAGTGCTGTGTTTCCCATTCTCTCCTACCACCTTAGTTGGATGCTCAATAGTCCAATAATCTCTAGGGACTGTTTAACTTTTCCCAACTAGCACCCCACCCCCACCATCCTCTCCTGTACCGCCAGAGAGTCTATACAATTCTTTGACACATTCATACACATGCTCAAAAACATTTAATGGCTTCCTAGTGCTTACTAATTAAAATGCAAACTGTAAATCTGGAATTCAAGGCTTTCCAAAATCTTTTCCAACTTTATGTGACCATATGAAATCTGCTTGAGTTAAAATGAAGTCACTTACTGCCCCCCTCCCCCCAATATATATATATTTTTTGGTCAGATTTGACCCTTGCTTCAAGGTCCATTTCAGGCTCTCTGAAGTTTTCTTGGACCAACCCAGTCTTGAGCAACCCTATCCTGCTTGGAATTTTAGTAGAACTGACAGCCTGCCCCACAGATATGTACAGACTCCCCAACCTCACTGCAAGGCTTCAAAAGTGGGAGCTTCTTTGCCTCCTCAATAGGTACACAATGTCCATTTTAGTAATGTTTGAGGATGAAGATAGCACTTGGAGCAAACATCCGCCGTGTAGTTCTTTAACAAAAGGTAGATCTAAGGAACAATCCTCTAATGGCCCCAAGGAAATGTCTCTGCAAAGTTCCAAACCAGAGACGTGTACACTTGCCATTTTCTTCTTTCTCTCCAAAAGGCTGAGAGGCAAGAACAGCCTGCATGGACAAGCTTGGCTGAGGCAGGTGCGAGGTGATCAGGGTCTCTAGAAATAGAGTCTCTCTCTCTCTCTCTCTCTCATTGGGAGCAACCAGACTGACTGGCTGTTAGGCTGAGTCACTTTCAGGTGCTTTGTCATGGAAACAGGTGGCAGCCCCTTCTATAATCCTCTCCTCAAGATGGTTCCTCCTGGGCGCCTGGGTGGCTCAGTTGGTTAAGCGACTGCCTTCGGCTCGGGTCATGGTCCCGGAGTCCGGGGATCGAGTCCCACATCGGGCTCCCGGCTCAGCGGGGAGCCTGCTTCTCCCTCTGACCCTCTCCCCTCTCATGCTGTTTCTCTCTCTCTCTCAAAGAAATAAATAAATAAAATCTTTAAAAAAAAAAAAAAAAAGATTGTTCCTCCTGAGAAAACACATGTAACCACTTCCATCAACCAAACCCTTGAAGTATCTGCTATGTGGTAACGGGGAGAAATAAAAAACAGAGAGCTTGCCATTTAATTGAGGAGAAAAGATATTCCACAGAAAAAGAGATCTGACAATATAAAGGCTAAGTTTCTGGTCCAAATAGTAAATTCCAAAGAAATTCAGAAGAGGAAAGAGATCACTCCATACATCTCATTTCTTTGCCTTCGTCTTCCCACTCTATGTTCTTATACCTTAAACAGCTCATTTCTGGGATGCCAGGCTGGCTCAGTTGGAAGAACATGTGACTCTTGATTTTGGGGCTGTGAGTTCAAGCCCCATGTTGGATGTAGAGATTACTTTAAAAAGTAAATATATAAAAAAAAATTTTTAAATCATTTTTTCTCTACTTATGGTGAGAGAGTGCAGGGGTGGGCAGGGAGAAGGAGGCCAGGAAACCCTTGTGGCTCTCCCTCTTCTGTCTCCTCAGCACTGAGATTTCCCTCACACCCAGACGCTGCTTTCAGACAACTTGCTCCAAATCCCCTGTTGACTCCTAATATCACAGCAAGGCAGCATCCAAACTTTGAGACCCAAATTCTTTTTTCAATCATTTGAGCTGGCTGTCATTCTCCCTCAGGTCCAGAGTTAAGTATATAGGTTGAGGTATAATTTTAGTGGCACAATATTGCCACCAATGTCTGTTCATTGTCATGTCAACTTATCTGGATCCTCACTGGTTCTTCTGATGACTTTCACTGTCCTTTCAGTCTCCCACTTCAGTGCTGGCCCCTGTCCAGAATGGCCCAGCGTCACATTGCACAAATCACACCTGAAAGGAAAGAGCATTTCCATCATGTAACCTGTAATATGGATGGGGTGGGTTCTGGTCTTTGGCTTGGCTAGGATGTCAGCATCAGGTCAAACCACAAAGTCTCTTCTCCCAAATTGCAGAGGCTTTGTGAGAGAGGTCAGTTGAAGCTTTCTAAAATGGGCCAAGGCTAGCACAGGGCCAGAAAATCCTGGTTTGTAGAGAATTCAAAAGGGAAACGTGTACAGTGACCAGTAGGTGTGGTAGCAGAACTCTTGTGTCCAGAGCACTTTATTCTAGTCATAGGGATGGCAGCTTATACTAAGTAACTCCCATGATCCCAGGGCCCCCTGCCCATTTCCTCAAACCTGACACCTATTTTATAATGTGGCACCTTGAGCTTACAGAGCATTTTTACATCTTTATCATATGTGTTTTCTTTCTCACAACCACATGAGAATAGTAGGAAAGGTATTCTCCTCTATTGACAGATGAACTGTGCAAACCTCAGTTTCTTCAAGGTGATCTGCACCAAGTTCACATGACCAGTGCAGTGGTGGAATCAGAACTAGAACCAGATCTTTAGCCTCTGGTTCTCTTTCCATTGGACCCAGAGAACTCCTTCTCTGAGCCGACATTCCATATTGCCTTCTGCCCATACAGACCCTCGCTCTTGTCTTTTACTTCAGGAGCTTCTCTGCTATTCAGAAGTATTTTATGGAGATATCTTAGTTAGCGGGAATTCTGATGATAATTCAGTGAGGGTTTCTGGGCCATTGCTAAGTCAATGTCTTAGACTGTGACAATGGGGAGAATTCCATTCTCATACTTTGAGAGAATTCCTAAGAGAGAAAAGGACAGTGCTGAAGCTATCTCTCAGTGCCATGCCCATCTTGGCAAGCATTTATTTATCTCTTTCAGCTCATGTAAGACATCATGCCTATAGATTTCACTAGTTCCATTTTACAGATAAGCGATGTTAAGTAACTGGTTCAAGGTGATGTAGGTGACTTGTATCTTAGATGGCGCTCAAACTCAGGCTTTCTAACTTCAGATCCAATGCCTTTTTTTTTTTTCCTTTGCACATATTTCCCTGGAAGTTTCCCTGGAGCAATATATTCACCCTGGAAACTCTGAGCTCACTCTCAGCACATCCATAACTCACCAAGCCACATGATAATTCTTCTCCTCCTCCTCCCCACCCTCTTCAGTGCTGCTTGCTCTGCTCTTTACAGAAGAGGTCCCCTTTTCCTCTCTCTTCCTTCCACAAGTCCATCTTCTACAGGTCTTTTTGCAGAGTTTGCTACTGCGAAGGCGAGTCCCAAGGTGGAAACGCTCACTGAAGGCTTCTTACTGGCTACTTCTCTTGATTGCCAGTGTAGTTGGGCCCTTCTCTCTGGATGGTGGAAAGAATTGTATGAACTCTGGCCAAGCCCCAAGCCTTAGTTTCCCTTCGTTTGTGGTCCTAAATAATTTTGCATACTGGATGGGGAAACAGATGAATATTTACCATCTTTATAGAAGAATGTGTACAAGATTGCATCATAGAGAGCCAAAGGAACCAGATGAAAAGAGTCAAAGGAAAGACAGAGGACAGAGATGTTTTGTGTCAGAACAAAGCTCTTTAGCTTTTAGGAAAGGATCCCAGGCAGTTCACATACTGAGAGCTTATGGTTTCCTCTCCCTCCCAAGCAAATGAGTTGTGGATTTGATCTTCAGTCTCAGCACATCCATAACAATGGATGCAAGGCATGATCCAGACTGGAACTATATGCTTCAAAGCTTAAATTTGGCATCTATTGCTAGGTCTTGCTTCTCTTTCCAGTCTGCAGTGTGAATGCCTCCAAATTACTACAACCTTTCTTCCTGCCTTCCTCCCCCAAGGAAAGGGATTCTCTAGCAAGTCAACAGACAATTATCTAAGTCAAAAAATTAACTTTGACTTGTTCGGGCTTTTCAACTGAGTAATAGCAATTATTCCCCTGCACTCAGATTTGCTTTGTTGCTGGGAAACCCACAAGAAGAAAGGGTGAACAGCACTCTGTTGCTCATTAGTTGGTGCTGAAACAGAGGCTAAATGAGCCTTCCCTGGAGCTCCACCTCCCGTCTCTCTGACCACTAAACCTCACTAGAAAGACATTCTCTCACCCTTCTGTGGAAAGACATTCTCTCCTGTCTGCAGTCTGCAGTCTGCTACTGCAGAAAATGGTGAGGGGCTTTGTAGCTGAAGCTAAAGCATAGCGACCCCCAGCTCTGAGTAGCTTCTTCCCCACTCCCACGTCCTGGTAATGTTTGATGTCTGAGAGCTATGTGGCTTGCCATGGCTTGAAACCTCTGACCCACATACCTCTGAGTGAACTCCTGGTGCTTTCTTCTCTTCTCCCGAGACACATCCCACAGGCTTGGTCCCCACGAGTACAAATACAGGTGTACACACGCTTCCCTTTATGGGGGCTGTACAGATGGTAGACTCGGAGGCAGCTTTCTTGCCTGACTTAGCTCTCTGGCACCACCTTCTGCAGCACTGAGGGTGTTCTCAGCATTTTCAGAATAAACTATGGGTCTCTAAGCCTCTGAGGGAAGCTGGATTTCCGACCCCTGTTCTTTCATCCTGAAGAAACTCTTCCATATATATCTACCACTCCAGACTTCACAGCTTCCCAAATCCCTAATGGGGCTTGTCAATGACCACAACCTGTACTCCTTCTATAGCATCCAGCCCAGAAGTCATTCTGTAAATACTCTGTAATAATGGAAAGTGTTCTTATTCTCCATCCTAGGAGGCTCTGCCTTCTCTTCAGCCCACTCATTTAAGGATGTCTTCCTCTATTAAAGCAAAAGTGGGGATATGGATGTTCCTTCTCTTGCTTCAAATACAGTCAAATCCACTCACCTGCTGGGAAAGCTGCAGGCAACCCAGGTAAGTGGACAGCAGGCTGGATTAACCTACCGTATGGCTTTGCTAGGGAAGAACAATGATCCTAATGGCCAGTACATGTGCAGAGTGCCACAAAACAGCTCCAGTGCTCAAGCCCCAGACAGACTTTCTGAAAACCTTCTTTGTCTAAGTTCATAGGTCCAGGCTATAAACTCTGGTGAGAGCCCCAGCCATGCCACTTAACACTCAATCACTGTGGCATCTCAGCAGCATGTCTCGGTTTCCAGACGGTGATGCTGGGCACTGATGAGAGTCAGAGCTGTTGGTTTCAGGTTTCTCAGCTGTGTTATCTAAGGACCGGCTGCTTGGGATTTGATCAGGGCTGGTTTGGGAGAGAGGCAGACGCCGTCTTTTCCCCAGAACAGACTACCCTTTGAGCTCTGCCGCCACCCGGACTGGGGATGGAAGAGAGAAAACAAAAATCCTCACTGTATGTGGTTCTCCGGAATTTAACTTGGCTCTGGAAAGGGGAAGTTGAAGAGCAACATTGCTCATCCACTCTCAACGCCCTCTGCAGGTGGCAAGCCCCGTGAACGCTGAGGCTTGTCAGGAGCGGGAAGGGGTTAGAGTGAGGACAAGGATTTCTGCCCCTCTTGGTGGTGGGGGAAGCTCCCACCTCCTTCTATGGTCAACACTAAGATGTTGAGGAGGGGAGTCTGATTTAAAGTCAGTTTACAAGAACCAGCCCCTTCACGAAGATGGCACCGAAGGCGAAGGAGGAAGCCCCTGCCCCTCCCAAAGCCAAAGCCAAAGCCAGGCCACGATAGGGGTGCCAAAAGGTGTCCATAGTCACAGAAAAAAGATCTGCACGTCACTTGCTTTTGATGGCCCAGGACACTGCGTCTCTGAATGCAGCCCAAATATCCAAATTGAAAGAGCACCCCCAGGAGAAGCGAGCTTGACCACTATGCCATCATCAAATTCTCCCTGACCCATCGACTGAGTCAGCCATGAAGAAAATAGAAGACAACAGCACATTTGTGTTCATTGCGGATGTCAAGGCCAACAAGCACCAGATCAAACAGGCTGGGAAGAAGCTCTATGACATTGTCATGGCCAAGGTCAACACCCTGATCAGGCCCAATAGAGAGAAGAAGGCGTATGTTCGATTTAACTGGCTCCTGACTATGATGCTTTGGATGTTGCCAACAAAACTGGGATCATCTAAACTGAGTCCAGCTGGCTAAATCTAAATATAAATTTTTCACCATAAAAAAATAATAAAGTCAGTTTCCAAGAACCAATTGAAACAGAACATTCTCATTGGGCTAAGCTATGAAGAGAAGAGATAAACGCAGTCTAGTGATTTGGGACAAGGACAGCGCAACTAGTCACGTGTTGAGGTTTTTTGTTTTGTTTTCCCGGCCCTTCATACATTCACCACATTCACACTGTGTGTGTATGGTGGTAGTGGAGGGTGGTCAGGGTGGGTGTTGGGTATAAGGAGGCACTTTTGGAAAATGTGAAGTGCTGAGTCTTCCTAAACTTTTATATTCCCTAGAGCTTCTAAAAAAATTCTTCTGCCTTGACAAAGATTCTGCTCTTCAACCTGACATCATCTTACCCTCAAAAGTGGGCCGTCAGTGCTGGTCAGCGAGAGATCTGCATAGAAAAACCTTGCATTCCATCATCCTAGATCTTTTTAGGGGACATTTCATGCTCTCAGTTTTCCTTCAGATTGTTAGAAAGTGAACTCGGGGACTTTAAATCAGTCTCTGATTTATTTTTCTCACCTGGGTTCAGTCACTCTTTGCTATACATTTTCCCAACCCAGTGCTACCTTGGCTTACTACGTGGAAAATTTTGCTTTCAGCTACGTTTTCCATACTGTTCTCGGGGTGCCTGGCTGGCTCAGTGGGTAGAGCATGCAACTCTTGATGTCGGGATTGTGAGTTCAAGCTCCATGTTGGGTGTAGAGATACTTTAAAAAATAAATAAATAAAATAAAAAGATAGTAAGTTTCTCAAAAAAAAAATTCCACACTGTTCTCAAGGAAGATTACTACTGCTTTTTGAGACCTCCAGGAAAGAAATCCCACAACATTCTCATCATTATTTGTTGGCATGATGGAAAAGCATGAGATCACCTAGGGAGGATCATGTGGGTGACAGAGTCCTGGGATAAGCAGAAGAGAGTCACACAAGGAGTGAGCAAACCCAGCAGACAGAGGAATCAGGACAGAGGTCTACAAAGCAGGGAGAACAGGTGAGGACAGGGTGGCACCCTGAGATGCCAGTGCTCAGGAGGTGAAGCTGGGAGGCCAGGTGTGACACACAAGGAGAGGGGGCAGGATGAATTCAAGAGGGTTATGGTCAGACTGAGTAGAGGCAAAATACAGAATCCCAAAGATGTTATAGAGGATTTGAGCAGAGAACATACAGAGAAAGAAGAGTTTTATAAGGTCGTTTTTTGGGGGAAGGAACTCATTGCTGACACAAAACAAGAAAGAGAACATAGCTTTTGGCACATAGAGAACATAACTATTTTCTGCAGAAGCTTATCAGGTGCTGGCCTGGTGTAGAGTGATACAAGAGCTGTAGGGCTGGAGTGGAGAATCACTCTAGTTTAAGTAAAAGAACTCCAGACAGACCAGTTTAATCTTATTAACCTGATTATGGAGCTTGGGGCCAAATGAAATCTTATAGAAATCTGCATGACAATACTATGGTACTACATTACTCAGATTTTAGATCCCTCTATTTAATGTTTCATTATCCCTTTCTAAACATCAAGGCAAAGAACAGTCAACAATAACAATATCAAGATTGTATGAATTTAAAATTAGCACTGATATGGTTAAATACTAAGATGCTTAGTGGGTAGGACAGTTGTAAGCCAAAAGGGGGGAAAAAGTCACAAAACCAACACAAGGCCCATCAGAAACACTGTGGTCCTGTTTGGAGTTTGTTGGGATGCAAAAACTGTAGACTAGCCATGTCAAAATGGAGTGCTGGGGGAAACTGGACAAAAAGGATCACTCTGTATGATTTCTTATAACCACATGTGAATCTGCAACTATCTAAGAAGATAGATTGACATAGGTATCAATAGATAGAGGTAAATGAGCTAACTTTTCAAGCATAGGATTTTATAATAAATATTTAACTAGAACAAATATCTATTTAGCACACCAACTTGACTCTATTATAATAACCTAAATTCCAATATTTAATTGGGCCTATTTCTCCACTTCATATTCTGTGCCATTGGTTGGTCTGTTCATGTGTCAATATAACACATTTAATTAAAAAAAAAAAAAAAAAGGCATGGCTGGCTCAGTTTTCAAAAAGAAGCCACGCAGTCCAAGAAGCAAAGAGGAAGAGATATCAAAAAGATCTGCAAACAAAAGCAGTAATCGCTGCCATTTGACGGGCAAACTCCCAGAAAGCTGCTATGGCAAAGGGCAGTGGGTTTCTTAGTAACAGCTTACTCCATACACTTATGTTCCACTTAAGATGTGAATATTATCATCTGGTAGTTCAGAAATAAATTACGTCATTTCCAAACTGAGAACTACCCCGTACAGGATAACATGGGTAGATTGTGATGCCACCTTAGACAACGAAGTAATCAAGAAAGTGCTCCAGAAGTCCAGGTTGTGTTCACACTTGCTTTTTGTAGGACTAACTAGAAACTAAGCTACCAGTCAGTCTAGGAGTGGACTACTTCACAGCTTAGAGCCATAAAGCAATGTAGAGGCTTAAACAAAACAAAACAAAACAAAACAAAACAAAAAACAAACCTTTTGGAGGCTGGTTCAGTTGGTAGAACATGTGACTTTTTTTTTTTTTTTTAAGATTTTATTGATTTATTTAAGAGAGAGAGAGAAAGCAAAAGCAGGAGGAGTGGCAGAGGGAGAAGCAGACACCCCGCTGAGCAGGGAGCCCAATGCGGGGCTCGATCCCAGGACCCTGGGATCATGACCTGAGCCAAAGGCAGACGCTTAACGACTGAGCCACCCAGGTGCCCCCCTCTATATCCTTTCTTAAGCAAATTGCTGTGCATCTGGGGCAAAATAATTGCATATGTCCCTGGACAGCCTCTGGAAAGTCAGGGGATCTTAGCTTAGTATATATAGCATCATTCTGATTCACCCAGGACAAAAGAAAGAACTCAGGTTTTCACATTTGTGTTAAAGGAAAATGGTGATTGAACTGCCAGTAGGAGATGCTTTTTTTTTTTTTTTAAGCCTATGATAACAGATCACGTTTTTTTTTTTCACTAATAAATCCAACCAAAAATTCCCAGAGGTATCAGTCTTGGGCTTCAGAGGGACAAATAAAATGGATGGTTCTTCCTTTTGTTCCAACACTTAAGGAATTGACGTTTTATTACAGTTGCTGTTTTGATGCTAGGCATCAAACAAAAAGGTTATTAAATCATAAAATTTCAGAGTAAAACTTTAATACTTGTACAAAACTGCACAGACCATGGAACAAGTAAGTCAACCAAGTCATTAACAAAGTTATAAATGTGGTTTTTAGCAAGAAATTACAGGAAACTAGAATCTTTTCCCAATTACATTTTTATTGAAAAATAGTTGATTTAAAATATATACATTGTTTTTTTAAAAGCATGTTATTGGTAAAATAATGATCTTTCATATGAGGATCACTGAAGTTTCACTCACTCTTACCAAAGTGGCACCTTTATTTTCCTAGATGAACATTTTGCTTAAAAATAGGGTCTCTTAAAAAAAAGAAATGAAAAAAGAAAGAAAAAAAAAAGACTAGGGTCTCTAGTGCCCTCTGGTGAAGCTTCCTGAGACTGGGTATCCAAAAAAGTAATTCAGCTCATGACGGAAGAAAGTTAAATAACAGAATTACTACCTGTTCACATGTGACAAATTGTGATTTGCTGCCTTGGGCAACCTCAGAGGATGTCCTGATCTCAGGCAGAGTTCAACTACTGACACTCAGTCAATATTTTCTTCCGGAATTTTCATCATCACTGCCTTCTTAAAAAAACAAAAACTGTCATTATATTATAAATGGGAGAAATAATGTGGGAAAGTCTCTAAGTAATTCAGGCTATAATCCAGACCAAAAACACAAAAAAGGTTAACAGGACAGCAAAAATGATAGCTAAAGCTTAGCATGCAAGAAGGGCTCTTTTAGTGGTCCCTAATTCTTAGCCCTGTCTTCTTAATAACAGATATCATGATTCTAGCCAACTCTGTGCATAGTTTCTGGGAGAAGAGGACCTTTTCCTCAGATTTCAGGAAGCAGACCTATTCCAGATGAGGGCCATGTCTAAACGTAAACATCAACAGAGTCTAAGTTCATTCTCCAGACCAAAGACTTTGGACTTAAGGTTCTTTAGTTCTCCTTGTAGCTTATGTGCCCGTCTATTGCTGTCACGCACCTCACACAGAATGGCAAGGTCCTGGTTTGCCCGGGCATTAAGTGTTGCCTAGAGATTTGGAAAAAAAAAAAAAAAAAAAAGAAGAAGAAATGATTATGGCACATGCCAGGGAAAAGAAATCATAAAGACTAGGCTATGCTGGCTCCTTTTGGGGAGACTTTTAGCACATAAGATAAATTCAATCCTTAGCTTGCTTAATGACTGACTAAAAGAAAGAAAATGTAGAGTAGAATTAAAGCAGAAAAGGCATGGGACTCTGCTCTCCTATACGATAGTAAAGAAGCCATAGGATAGAAATCAATAGACAACAATGAGTAAAAAAAAGAGATCTATATAAACATTACTGGTAGATTTACCAAAGAATGAAAAAAAAGCGTCTCTTCTATAACTAACCTTGTTGGGCACATAGCAATCATTTAGGATATGTGGATGACTGGTTAAATCTCTTTAAGAAGGATTCTGAGGCAACCTGAATTCTAAATAAAGCTGTGTTTGACAGGGAGAAATTACTTCATTACTTACTCACTCACTCTCCCCATTGGTAAAACAGACACAGTTCTTTTCATCTACTTCTTGATCTGGGAAGGATGAAGCTTTCTGATAAGTTTAACTCAGATCAAAGTACGATGGTGCAGGCTAGCAATGATTTCAGTCTACTGTGTCCTCCCTCTGGTGTGTACTTAAGCTAATTTTAATGAGACTTAAAGGATGGTGATCCGCTAGGGTCTACCATCAGGGAAACAGCCCATCTTTCTTCTGAGGAGCCCTCACGACCATGTTTCCTTACCTGCACCCCTTTTCCCCCCTCGGTAATTCAGAGTCAGCAATTACCTTATAGAGGATTTGCTCCAAGTCTTTCAGCTTCTGCCGGAGAATCTTAATATCCGTCTTAAAGCCTTCTACTTCCAAGATACGCCGATTCTCCAAGGCTTCATAGCGTCTTGTCATCACCTGTAAACGCTTCCCCATCTTGTTAGTACGATCCTAAATATAGGGACATGGCAAGGCATTTGTGAAGATGAGGGAAGCATTCCCGGAGCATCTGCGCTTCCCACTCAGTCAGAAGTGGAAGAGAATTTTGTACCTTGAAGATCTCTCTCCTCACTCCCTCTTCCTCACGAATTCGGGCAAGTTCCTCTTCTAGGGAAATGCACTGCTCTTGATACATGTTGGATAATTTTTTCTCTTGTATTAACTTATCCTTTAGGGACTGCAGGTCAGAAGGAAAATAAAATTACAATTTTGGTAATTCAAGTAGCACTTAGGCAACGAAAGAAAGGAAATAAATGATTTCCATTAAGTCTAAAACGAGTTAAGGAACAAGATGGCAAGGAACTTTGGAGAACATCTGAAAGCCTCCTATTTCTAGATGATTCTCTTAACCTTTTTCTAAAGTGTCCATACTAGAAATTCTTTAAAATAAAACAAATACTTTTGGCTCTGAGAAGGGTCAGATAATGGAGCTCAGAACTGTACCAAATAGGACATGACAATATATGTTTTGGGACACATTTCTGAAGCTCTTCTTTAAAATAGAAACAAGAGGGGCGCCTGAGTGGCTCAGTCGGTTAAGCGGCTGCCTTCAGCTTGGGTCATGATCCCAGGGTCCTGGGATCGAGCCCCACATCAGGCTCCCTGCTCGGTGGAGAGCCTGCTTCTCCTTCTCCCTCTGTCTGCCGCTCTGCCTACTTGTGCTCTCTCTCTATTTCTGTTAAATAAACAAATAAATAAAAATCTTTAAATAGAAACAAGAACATATAATACACATGTTCCATTGAGCAGCGGGAATGATCGGTAAAAACCTTAATCAGATCACGTTTCTTCCTTACACACAATCCTTCAAAGACATACAATGTTTAGAGCTAAATATTCTTACCAGGAAAGTAAAGGCCCTGTAAGGCCCTCCATGACTGGCTGCTGCCCACCCTCCAACCTCTTTGCTTACCACTTCCTTCTTGCTTATTCCTCTGTGACCACACTGATATTCCCTCTCTTCCCTGAACATTTTTTTTTAAAGATTTTATTTATTTATTTGAGAGAGAGAGAATGAGAGAGAGAGAGCATGAGGGGGGGAGGGTCAGAGGGAGAAGCAGACTCCCCGCCGAGCAGGGAGCCCGATGTGGGACTCGATCCCAGGACTCCAGGATCATGACCCAAGCCGAAGGCAGTCGCTTAACCAACTGGGCCACCCAGGCGCCCTCTTCCCTGAACATATTTTAGACTTGCTTTTCCCTCTGCCTGGAATGCTCTTCCCCTAGGTCTTTATGACAAGCTCAGTACCATTTTATAGGTCTCAGCAACAATATTAGACTTTACAGAGGGTCCCTGTGCTTCCCTACAAAAGCAGACTTTCAGCAACTATATATAATCTTCATGTAATCTTTTTAATTTCTTAATACCACTTTTTAATAAGCTATCATTTTCTGTTTTGTTTCTGTACCTTCTCACCCATTAAAGTTTCTATTTATGTATTTATTTATTTATTTAAATAATCTCTACACCCCATGTGGGGCTTGAACTCATGATACTGAGACAAAGAGGCGCATGCTCTCGCCACTGAGCCAGCGAGGTGTGCCCCCCCCATTTTCACCCATTAAAATGTAAATGCCATGAAGGCAGACCTGGTCTAATTTATCTACTGCTATAGCCCCGGAGCCTAGCCCATAGTAGGAGTGCAATAAGTATTTGCTGAAAGAATAAATGAATCAATCAATAGTTTACTTTTCTAAATCCCCAAACACTATAATGGTAAGCTACTCTTTGAAACCTATCTCTTGAGGGTGCTGCTACAACAGCTTCCTGGGCTGAATGGATCTTGTATGACAATTCTTAGGTTCTCTGGAATTCTCTGAGTTCTTTTTCAACTTTTCTAGAGAAATTAACAATTTCTGTAAGACATAAGAAAACTACCTTAATATATTGATTTTGGTTATGATGAGTCTCATGAATGACTGGCCAAACTTTTCCAATTTTATCTTCTTTCTTCTTACGCTGCATGCTGTATTGCTTAATCTTTGACATCAAATGATCCTTTTCAAGCATCCATGACTTCTCTTTATTTTGGTTTTCAAATCTGAGTTGCAAAAAGTCTTTCGTGCTCTCATAGAGAAGTTCTTGGGTATGATGGAGACTATGAAAGAAAGTACAAATGTGGACACCAAGATGCTTACTGGTACATATGATGCATAGTTACTCAAACAAAGGGAAGATACAGGTTCTTTAAAAATGGTGCAATATAGGGCGCCTGGGTGGCTCAGATGGTTAAGCGTCTGCCTTCGGCTCAGGTCATGATCCCAGGGTCCTGGGATCGAGTCCCGCATCGGGCTCCCTGCTCCACGGGAAGCCTGCTTCTCCCTCTGCCTCTCTCTCTCTCTCTCATGAATGAATAAATAAAATCTTAAAAAAAAAAAAAATGGTGCAATATATAAATTCTATAAAATATCATTAGCAGTATTTAAAACACAATCTGATCACTGGCAAACTTACATATTTTACTGGACAAAGTGTAATATACCTACCCATGTGCACTAGTTCACAGACTGGTCTTTTTATTTTTTTAAAAGATTTATTTATTGGGCACCTGGGGGGCTCAGTTGGTTAAGCCTCTGCCTTCAGCTCAGGTTATGATCCCAGGGTCCTGGGATCAAGTCCTGCATCGGGCTCCCTTGTCAGCGGAGAGTCTGCTTCTCCCTCTACTGCTACCCCCTACTCATGATCTCTCTCTCTCAAATAAAAAAATTAAATATTTTTTAAAAAGAGAGAGAACATGGGATGCCTGGGTGGCTCAGTTGGTTAAACATCTGCCTTCGGCTCGGGTCATGATCCCGGGGTCCTAGGACTGAGTCCCACATCTGGCTCCTTGCTCAGCAGGGCTCTCCCTCTGCCTGCTGCTTCCCCTGCTTGTGCTCTCTCTCTCTCTCTGTGACAAATAAATAAATAAAAATCTTAAAAAAAAAAAAAGAGAGAGAGAGAACATGCACGCATGCAATTGAGCATGAGGAGGGGCAGAGGGAGAGAAAGAATCTCCAGCAGACCCTCCACTGAGTGTGGAGAACAATGCAGGGCTTCATCTCACGACCCTGAGATCATGACCTGAGCTGAAATCAAGTTAACTTGCTTAACTGACAGTGCCACCCAGGTGCCCAAATAGACTGGTCTTTATAGATATTTTCCCAATGCTAATTCCAGGTTATATAATGAAAAGACATAGCCTGCATTAAGTATGGACTATTCCCTGACTGAGGGTGAACACAAGTTCTAAAATGTCAAAAATGGTTTTGATTTTCTTTATGCTGTGCTCCACATGTAAACTGCCTGATATCAAATCTTGTCCTTTTCTCAAGATCAGTTTCCTCCGTGGAGAGATCGTGACAACCTTAGCCCATTTCGTTTCTCCATTTTCTGAAATTCTTTATCAGTTTAAATCTCTACCCCTGTGTTATAATTTGACACTTGCTCATAAACTGTGTCATGTTTTATTTATTTATTTTTAAGATTTTATTTGAGAGAGTGAGCGAGAGAGAGAGAAAGCACAAGCAGGGGCAGGGAGAGGGAGAGGGAGAAGCAGACCTCCGACTGAGCAGGAAGCCTGACTCCGGGCCCGATCCTAGGACCCCAGGACCACAACCCAAGCCGAAGGCAGATGCCTAACCAACTGAGCCACCCAGGCGCCCCTGTCATGTTTTAACTGTCAAAGGCATAGTTTCCTTTTTTTTTTTTTTTTAAGATTTTATTTTTAAGTAATCTCTACCCCCTACGTGGGGCTCGAACTTACAACCCCAAGATCAAGAGTCACATGCCCTACTGATTGAGCCAACCAGGCACCCCAACATGCATATTTTTTAACCTGAGTGAAAGCATATCCCTTATTTATCGTTTACTTTTGCCCTGCTACCACCAGATTGTCAAGAACAGTTACCAACTACTAAACACACAGAGTACTGAACAGATTCCTGCTGACTACTGAGATTTAGGAATAGGCAAATGATGTTTCTATCTTCAAAAAAGGATATCCCTAGAAGTTAGCAACTCATCAGTTTAACATCAACACTTTCTAGAAAAATACTGTATCAAATGATCAAACTGCTTGCAAGGAATATTAAATACCATGAGGCAATCACTGTAATTTTCCACTGACTAAATAATGTCAGAAAAACTCAGTTCTTTCCATGAGTAACAGGATACATAGATAAGGGAAACATGATAGCATAATGCAGGCACAAAGCAGGGTAACTGTCACCGAACGAATGTATATACACTCAGGTATACATGTATGTGTATAAAGAGAGATTGATTCAGTTACCACAAGATCTCTCTTGCTTTCAGTGAGTTATTTTATTCTATTTTACATTATGTTCTCAATTACAAACTGGGCAAGTAATAGTCTTGTTAATGTATAAATGGTTTGAAAGTGAGACCCAAAGGACAGTCATTAAAGGCCTTGGATTTCATGCCATTCAATATCCTTAGGATGATCTATCTAATGTAAGGGACTGATTATATGCTCAGATGTACAGATAATACCACACCAGGATGGCTATTAATATTCTAGAAGACAAATACAAAATTACAAATTACTCTGACAATTTAAAAACACTGTTTCCTTAAAAACAATTAAAATCCAATGAAAAGTGAACATGCTATGTGTAAGCACAAAATATCAAAAATAAAAATAAAGATGGAGATGTGCTGGCCACATGCAAACATATTACACTGTGTTAAAAGAAACAGAGCCTGCAAGAGCCAGAAGGCATTTTCTATCCTGTATTGGTCAGAGATCTTAATTTAAGAATCACATCCAATTTTAATCATCACACTTTTTTTTTTTTTTTTAAGTAGACTCCACGCTGGGCCTGAAGCCCAACATGGGGCTTGAACTCATGACCTTGAGATCAAGACCTGAGCTGAGATCAAGAGTCGGATGCTTAACTGACTGAGCCAACCCAGGTGTTCCAATCACCGTACCGCTAAGTGGAGGAAGAGGCACTAGAGAAGTTTAAGATGACAGTAAAAGAAGATAAAAGGACGTTGGACGTTAAAAATGCAACATGAAAAAAAATTTTAAACATAGAATGTTTAATGCAAAAAGAAGTAAGATGGAACTTGATAAGGATCACCAAGTGTTGGACAAATGTTTATTGTGTGCCTGTTATGCATACAGGGCAGGGCAGAGGCCACAGCAAGCCCCTGGGGAACAGATGTGACTCTAATAGGTGGCTCTAAGTGCCACCGGGGGCAGGCGAGTCATCATAGAATGTGGAGGAAGAAAAACTGAATTCTGCCTGGGGAAGTGTTCAGAGAAGAGGTGAACATGCACAGCAAAGTGCCTGCCACACAGCAAGGATCCCACAAGCAACAGACATTAGTAGTCAGACTGAAGGACAGGGTAAAACACAGCAGTAGAGGAAGAGCTGAGACTGAAAAGGTTAATTTGGTGCGAGATGACGAAGATTCTAGTAATTCATGCTGAGGTAGCAGGACTTTATCATAAGTAAATGGGGAGCTATCGCATGTTTTTGAGCTGTTGGTAACTCCTAATGGAGGCGCCAACTCATAACAGTGAGGAAGACGGTAGAAGGCAGTGGGATCAGTGAGAGGAGGAACAGTTAGATTACTGCAGCAATGTAAACAAGAATAGAGCTGGGGGACGCCTGACTGGCTCAGGAGGGGGAGCACACGACTCTCTGATCTCAGGGTCACGAATTCGAGCCCCATGTTGGGGGTAGAGATAACTCAGAAAAATATAAATCTTAATAATAATAATAATAAAAGAATAGCTTGAACCAATGTGAGAAGAATGAGAGGGAGAGAACGGACTGGAGAGCCTTCCCAGGCTCATACTCAATAGGGCTTCAGATTCAGGAATAAGAGAGTGCGGAGTTGAAGATAACTCTAAGGCTGGGAAGCCTAGGAAACGGGATGGATACCATTAAACTAAATGGGAAAAAGAATGAAGTAGTAGGTTTGAGATGGGACAAGGGGGTGTTTCTTGGGAAAGAAAAACAGTCTGTTTCAGTCACAGTAAGTTGGAGGTGTTCGAACATATTCAACTGAAGAGATCTGTACAGCACAGTCTAGCCACTGGAACCAGACAAAAAGCTGAGGAGGGTCAGACAGGTAGAAGAATCAAGACAGGTGTTGCAGAAATCAAAGGGAACTAATTTCAAAGAAAGGGTGGTTAGAGGTACCAAATATGCAGAACGATACTAGTTACAATGAGGACTGGAAAGAGATAACTGGCCATGGGAATTGAGAAGTCAGTGATGACCTTAGAAAGGACATGCTTAGTAAAACGGTGCAGATGAAACCAGACTGCAGAAAGGTGAGGAAAGGCAGGCAGGTGAGGAAATAAAAGCAGTGAAGACAGAGAGTTTGTGGTTTTTGCACAGGTACGTAGTCATTTTTCCCACATTTGTGAAAGACCAAACAAAAGAAAAGGTCCCTACCATACTGGGCTGAGTTGGATAACCTGTCAATGGGTAAGAGAACATTTCTTAACCACTAAGATCAAGCTAAAACTCTAAAGTGGGTTAAATGGAGCATGTGGGATACTTGCCAACGCTTCAAGAAAAGAATCAACAGCACTCCTAGAGAAGCCTGGACACCCACCTACAGAGAGGCAGGGGTGTCTAACAAAGACAGATTTTTCAAGGTCTCTTTCAGTTCCACAGTCCTATGCTGCTAAAGGACAGGATTGTTTACTTTTACGCCACTCAGAAAAGTTTACAAATCTGTCAGGTACAGCTGTCTTGAACACTCACTTTTTGGTAAGCTCTTTGATTTTGTCCTGATTTCTCTGATGATGAACTTGTATTTCCTCAATGCGAATCCGTCTATCCTCCATGAGCCCTTCAACTTGCTCTCTAGAAAGCTTGGTCTGCTCTTCCAGCTGAGCCTGCAGTGATTCCACCTAGACAGGCCAAAAGGGGTGAGGTATCCACTCCTGTCTTGCTTCCACTTATTTCTTACCTCGAAAAGCGAGTCTTTCTCCAGAAAACTTTAAAAAACAAAACAAAAAATCCACAAACAAAAGCACAGCAACAAAACAAATAGAAGAAAAATCTTAAGTGTACTCCTTTTTATGTAATGTCTTATAAATGGGGTTAGGCTACACAAGAGCAAGCTCTGTCCACACTAAACAAAGCATCTGCATCACACACAAAAAGCTAGAAAATCCAGTTTCCTCTATACCCTAACAGTCTCAGCTTTTCACTATCTCCCCCTTGGGATTCTTAGGACTATCTCCCTTCTAAGACTCCCTGGTTGCATAGAAATAGAATGACTCTTTTCTTCATTTTTTAATTTAAAAAGTAGAGCAAAATCAGTATCATGTAATTTCCTTCTCTGGTTCTGGCTGTCACTCCAAGCAGAGATACTGGCCACAGGTAGAAACTATCATTTAAGGCAACAGACTCCTCTTGCACCCCTGTAAGGACAGGAACTTGAGTGCACCTAGAAAAAAAATCATGGTTGCAAAAAATACACAATTACTAGGTGGTAAAAGGATGATTGAGGACTTCGGAACACATGCACTAAATAAACGGATATACCCCTACAGGTTAATCTATCAGCAGAGACAATTTTAACTCTGCGTGTCTCCCCTAAGGCCAACCACAAAGGGAATTCTTACTGTATGACAGTTTTGTTGGGTAGGGCTAAGCATATAAGCTGAACGAACAGAAGGTTCAGAATAGCACTTCTAGAATGGCTGAACAAAGAATAATGGTTTTAAAACATAAAGTCTTAGAAATTAGGAACAACCTAAATTTTCTTAATCACTTGATGCCTAGATATAATATGTGTGCAAGGCCATCAAAAAAAATGAAATCTTGCCATTTGCAATGATGTGGATGGAACTAGAGGATATTATGCTAAGCAAAATAAGTCAATCAGAGAAAGACAATTATATGATCTCACTGATATGTGGAATTTAAGAAACAAGGCAGAGGATCATAGGGGAAGAGAGGAAAAAATGAAACAAGATGAAATCAGAGAGGGAGACAAAATAAGAGACTCTTAATCTTAGGAAACAAACTGATGGTTGCTGGAAGGGAGGGGGGTGGGGATGGGGTAACTGCGTGATGGACATTGGGGAGGGTGTGTGTTGTAATGAGCATTGGGTATTATATAAGACCGATGAATCACAGACCTGTACCCCTGAAACAAATAATATAGTATATGTTAATAAAAAAAAAGAAATGAAAACATGTCCACACACACACAAAAAAAAAAAAGAAAGAAAAAAATATGTGTGCAAGGAGATACTTCTATGATAACAAAGATATGTTACACAAAGCTAAACTTGTGGACAGAAACTGTCCTGGTCTGCTTTACCTGTAGGATAAGTGTTTGTATGTCTCTTTGGTATTGCTCAGAAGTTTCTTCCTTCTCTCTCATTGCTGGTTTTCTTTTGTTTACTTTAGAATCTAAGATAGAAAACAAAAATTAATCAAGACCTTTATTCAGTTTTTCTTTTGGCTATTTGAGCATCAGCAGACCTCTGCAGAAGAGGTTTCATTTACCTAGAAGAGAAGGAAAGGAAAAAAAAAGGAAAGCATACAATGACTATAGTAATACTTTTTCAAATGGGAATCTCTCTAAAGGAACTCTGCGAGGAGGTCTCCTGGATAATAATATTCATCTTTCTAAAGAATTTTCCTTTGGAGTTGTATCTTCATAATTTTTTATGAATTTTTTATGTATTTTTCTTCATAAAATCTTATTTAATCAGAAAAGGTAAGGAATAAGGAAAAGTAAGTCTAAACATTCGGTTATGATGGATCACCCAATTTTCAAAAAACAAGATTTTAAAAATAAGCAACACTAAAATTATACTGAACAAAATTCCTAGGATGATTCAAGAGGCTTATGCTAAGAGAATAGATCTTAAAAGTTCTCATCATAAGAAAAACAAATCTGTAACCATGTGTGGTGATGAATGTTATCTAGATTTATTGTGATGATCATTTCATAATATATACAATTATTGAATCCTTACATTGTATACTTAAATGTAATGTTATATGTCAATTGTATCTCAATTTTCTAAAAAAAGGCAAAGAAATAAAATTGGGATTTCCATTTAAAAAAGAGAGAGAGGAGACTGAGGCTTAAAAGCTAATTAACATTCTGTGATCCCAGAAGTTATCCAAATCTGTTTTATCATCTGTAAGCATGTTTATTATGTATTTTTTATTCTCCTTTATTAAAACATCATGGGAAGGTTAAAGGAACAAAAGCTCAGTGAGATCTTAAACCAGCAGAGACATCATTATGAAAATTTATTATTATTACATAGTGGAAACGAAATCTAATTATTTGCACCATGTTTTTGAATTCTGCCTCGAGAATTTATAATATGGCTGGTACCTGCTCTGAAAGCTGAGGAAGATTCATTCTGTTCACATATACCTACAGCCTGGATAGTCTTTGAGTGAATGCTGACCTGAAGAAGCAAAAAAACCAAAAAGTACAGAATTAGCTTTCCTATAAATGTCGTATTTCACTTTTTAGCTTTACTTCTGTAGATCAAAACACTATTCATAAATCCAATTGGTCAAAACTGCCATAATCATATAAGGATGTCATGCATGGGAGACACCAAAGTGGACAAAGTAACAAAGTGGATAAAACTCAATGCTAGTGATATAAACTAAAAAATTAAACTTCAGAGTTATTTCATAATATCTGCTAAAAGAAAGGGGCAGGGGATCTTTGGCAAGGGCCTTTAGGAAAATAATGGGAACACAAAAGCATGCATATGTAGATATGCATAAAGATGCTCACTGATCGCTTCTCGGCCTTTTGGCTAAGATCAAGTGAAGATGCTCACTGAGGCAGTTTATAGAAGAGTAAAAATGGAAAAACTATATATACACATAAATATTTCTATATGAATGGAAAAAGAGCTTTATCTCTGGGATAAAAGAGACTGCCACTTTTATATGACAGATTTCTGAAATCTGTCTGTTTTTAATAAAGACCATCATTACTTTTGTCATCAGCATAAACTAAGATTAAAAAAGAAACCTGAGTATTGCAAACTTGCTCCCATACTAAGTCAGCTCTTGCTTTCCTCTCTAATCTCACCCAAAACATCCACTCTTCTGTGCTTTAAGGTTTCCAAACAGTGAAATGGGGTAAATGATGGTTTTTTGGGGAAAAAAAGAGTAAGTAAAAGCACAAAGCTCTTTGTAATTACAGAAAATGCTTTGAAGACTTAGAGACTATGACAGCTAATTCTCTTCTATCTTCTTTAGCAAGTACCAAAATTGCTCTTATTTTGGACCCCAGCCTGCATTTTATAAAAAATCATGCTTACCATGCCATACCAAATATTACTTACTTTGTTTGGAGGCTCCTTATAAAAATAGGTCACTTCTCCAGTGTCTGTGCCCACAAGAGCCAAGAGATTCTGAATCTTTTTCTTGTCTTCTAGCTCCCTGCAATTCTCATAGAGAGTAAGCACACATTGTGTTCAGAGGAAGTAAAATTTTCTATTTAAAGGATCTCCTTTCTGATTTATTTTTAAGACAATGGCAACATCAAATTAAAATTGAATAAGATTTATTGAGACCTTAGCTCTAATTTTTAAAACATCAGATATTTATATTCAGGAATTCAGAGAGAAGGGACCAGAAAGTAATTTCTTAGTTGGTTCTAGAAGAGAATTATAGTGGATGCTGGGGTACACTGCTCAGATTCTCCTCTTTAGCACTGATGGGTTCATTCCTCCAACTGTCAGCAATGTTGCAAACTGTGGCTCACGGGTGAATCTCTCTCCAGAATTGTCCTCAGTTAAGAGGGACTTGCTTAACCAACTGTATATCCAATGGACAGACTACACCCAATGCCTGGCTAATGAGAGGGCAGAAAAGTCCAATCCCCTTGCCTTAATTCAGGATATCTCTGAAGGGCCATCCCAGCTTCAGTGCACCCTGTGGCATTGGCTGAGGTCTTTTGAAATTAATTAAATAGTTCAACTGCTGCCCAATCAGACTTTCCTTATTCCTTCATAGGTGGTTATTCCTGAGGGCACTCTCCAATAAATCTCCTGCAAGCAAATCTCCACTGCAGAGTCTGTTTTCTTGGGAACCCAACCTAAGACCATTGATATCAGAAATGGACCAAGGAAGCAAACTCTAAAACGAGATTTCAGAGCCTGTGATATGGAGATGGTTAATAGAACATAGTGTTCTTGGGGCGCCTGAGCGGCTCAACTGGTTGAGCATCTGACTCTTGATTTGGGCTCAGGTCGTGATTTCGGGGTCATGGGATCCAGCCCTGCATTGGGTTCTGTGCTCAGCAGAGAGTCTGCTGGAGATTCTCTCTCTCCCTCTATCCCACCCCCCACTTGTGCTCATTCTCTAAATAAATAAAATCTTAAAAAAAAACCAAACATAGTGTTCTTAGGAGCAAGACAGATGGGTGGTTAACAGGGTACAGCTTAAAAAATTAAAATAAATCAAAGATGGGCGCCTGGGTGGCTCAGTTGGTTAAGCATCCAACTTTTAACCTCAGCTCAGGTCTTAATATCAGGGTCATGAGTTCAAGCTTCACACTGGGCTTCATGCTTGATGTGGAGCTTAATTAAAATAAATAAATGAATAAATAAAATAAAATAAAATAAAATAAATCAAAGATGGAGGGAGGCTAAGGGCAGCACCCTATACAAAATCACAATCTCTGACCCATCTTCCACACCTCAGCCAGTTTTAAGACTATTACTTGACAAAGAAGCTGGGTCCCCAGGAGGTAAGACTTGGTAAGACAGCAAGTGTACATGATACTGAGTCCCCTAGTCTCCCCAAAAGACCCATGGCCATTTATTTAAGTAATTATACACTGGAGGAAAGGAATTACCCAGGTAATTCAAGGACTGATGGATCCAGGGTCTGAATTGACATTGATACCTGCATTATCATGGCACTGGAGTATATAGGAACCATGTAATCAACAGAATTTTGTTCCAGGTCCAGCTCACAGTGGATCCACTGGGTCCAGACCCAATCAACGGTCAGTTTCCCCATCTCCAAATGTATAACTGCAATGGACATATTTGGTAGTTGGCAAAACCTTCAACAAACTTCTTGGCTTTTGGGTTAAGGTAAGAGGAAGACTCTGAAACTGCCCCTCCCTACCCCTGCCAAGATGGTAAATAAAGACTTAAAGGATGTAGGGGTCAAGGTCACCATCAAATCCCCATTTAATTCACAGTATGACCTATGCAAAACCAGAAGGATAACAGTGGACTACTACCAAGTAGGTCCCAATTTTGGTCACTATGCTAGATGTAGTGTTTTTGCTAGAGCAGATTAACTTGGTTTTAGGTACATGGTATACGGATACTGATTAAGCAAATGTACTCCTTTCCATTCCTAACAGGACCGGAAATAGTTCCCATTTGTGTGGGGGGTGAACACAGTATACTTTTACAGTCTTTCCATAAAACCAGGTTAACTCTTCCGTGTGCTCTCAAGTAAGCCTAAAGAGACCTGGATCTGGCCATACCACAGATCTCATTAGTTCACTACTAATGATATCAGATTAAATTAGACTGTATAGGCAAAAAATGGCAGATGCGTTAGAACCCTTGGTAAGATACATGTGCTTCAGAGAGTTGGAGGTAAACCTTACAAAGCACATCAGTGAAGTTTTAGGGGTCTGATCTAGGCATGACAGGACATTCCCTTCAAAGTAAAGGACAAATTATTGTACCTTACTCTTACCAGGAAGAAAAAAAGACTCTTCAGGTCTCTCCAGAGAACAGAGTCCATACTCTGGAATACTGCTCTGACCCATATATCAAGTGACATGAAAGGTGAGCTTTCAGTGTGGCCCAGAGTTGAAAGGAAGTTCTGTATTAGGTCAAGGCTAAAATTATTAAGAAGATTGAGTTGGTAATCAAAAACCTCCTGACAAAGAAAAACTCTGGACCTGATGTCTTCACTCAAACCAAGTATTTAAAGGACAAACACCAATAATTCTCAAACTTTTTTTTTTTTTTAAAGATTTTATTTATTTATTTGAGAGAGAGAGAATGAAAGACAGAGAGCACGAGAGGGAGGAGGGTCAGAGGGAGAAGCAGACTCCCTGCCGAGCAGGGAGCCCGATGCGGGACTCGATCCGGGGACTCCAAGATCATGACCTGAGCCGAAGGCAGTGGCTTAACCAACTGAGCCACCCAGGCGCCCTTCTCAAACTTTTCTAAAAATTGAAGATGAGGGCGCCTGGGTGGCTCAGATGGTTAAGCGTCTGCCTTCGGCTCAGGTCATGATCCCAGGGTTCTGGGATCAAGTCCCACATGGGGCTCCCTGCTTAGCGGGAAGCCTGCTTCTCCCTCTGCTTCTCTCCCTCTCTCTCTGTGTCTCTCATGAATAAATAAATAAAATCTTTAAAAAAATAAAAAAAAATAAAAATTGAAGATGAGGCAACACTAACTCATTCTATGAGGCCAGCATTGCCCTGATACCAAAGCCAGACAGACATTACAAGGAAACTACTCTATACCAATATCCCTCATGAACACTGATGTAAAAATCCTCAACAAAATACAAGCAAACCAAATTCAGGAGCATATTAAAGAATTACACATCATGATTAAGTGGAATTTATTTCTGGACCAAGCATAGTTCAGCATATGAAAATTGATCAATGTAATACACCACATTAACAGAATAAAGGAAAAAAACCACAATCATCAATTGATAAAGAAATCTCATGTAACATTCAAAACCCTTTTATGATAAAAACACTCAACAAACGAGGTAAAGAAGAAAACAACCTCTACCTAATAAGAGCCATGTATGGAAAACGCATAGCTAACATCATACTTAATGGTGAAAGACCAAAAGTTTTCCTCTATGATCAAGAACAAGACAAGGATGCTCACTTTCACAACTTCCATTTAACACAGTACTGGAAATTCTAGCCAGGGGAAGTAGGCAAGAAAAAAGGAAAAGACATCCAAAGTGGAAAGAGAGAAGTAAAATTATCTTTGTTCAAAGATGACATGATCTTCTATGTAGAAAACCTAAGGGTTCCACAAAAACAACAAAACCAAACCAAACAAACCAAGGAAATCCTATTAGAACTGATACAAGAGAATTCAGCAAAGTAGCAAAATACAAATTCTTCATGCAAAAATCAGTTGCATTTCTATACACTAATGGTGAACAATCTGAAAAGGAAATTAAGATAATAATTTGCTTTATAACAACATCAAAAAGAATAAAATACTTAGGAATTAACCAAGGAAGTAAAAGACTTGTATACTAAAAACACTGCTGAAAGAAATTAAAGAACACATAAATAAATGGATTGGAAGACCTGATATTATGATGTCAATATTACCCAAAGCAATCTACAGATTCAGGGCAACTCCCATCAAATCTCGATGATATTTTTTGCAGAAATAGAAAAATCCATCCTAAAATTCATATGGAATCTCAGGGAACTCAAAATAGTTAAGACAATCTAGAAAAAGAACACAGTTGGAAGACCCACACGTCTTGATTTCAAAACTTACTACAAAGTTACAGTAATCAAAACAGTGTGGTACTGACAATAATGACAGACCTATAGACCAGCGGAATCAAATAGACAGCTCAGAAATAAGTCCCACATGTATGGTCAAATGATTTTCAACTTTCAATGGAGAAAAGACAGTCTTTTCAACAAATGGTACTGGGAAAACTGGATATCCAACACACAAAAGAATGAAGGTGGACCCTTACCTAACACAATATACAAAAATTACCTTAAAATGGATCAAAAACCTACCTGTAAGAGCTAAAACTATAAGACACACTGGGGGTGCCTGGGTGGCTCAGTCGGTTGAGCGTCCAACCCCTGATTTCGGCTCAGGTCATGATCTCAGGGTTGTGAGATGGAGCCCTGTGTTGGGCTCTGCACTTGGTGTGGAGCCTGCTTAAGATTCTCTCTCTCCCTCTCCCTCTGCCCCTTCCCCACGTCCACTCATGAGCGCTCTCTCTTAAAAACAAACAAAAAAAACAACTATAGTGATATTGGATTTGGCAATGATTTTTTGAATATGACACCAAAAGCAGATGCAACAAAGGGAAAAGTATACCAATTGGACCTTACGAAAATAAAAAGTTTTTTTGCATCAAAAGGATTATCAACAGAGTAAAATGGCAACACTCAGAATGGGAGAAAATATTTACAAATCACTTATCTATTGGATTAAAGTGGATTAAATCCAGAATATATAAAGAACTCTTAAAAACTAAACAACAGTAAAAATCAAAGAACCCAATTCAAAAATGGGCAAAGGGCTTGAACAGACGTTTCTCTAGAGAAGACACAAACTGGCCAAAAAGCATGTGAGAAAAGGCTCAATATCACTCATCGTTGGGGCAGTGCAAATCAAAACAATGAGATACTATTTTTACACCCATTACGATAGCTATTATTAAAAAAAAAACAGAAAACAAATGTTGGTATGAATAAGAAACTGAAACTCTTGTGTACTTCTGATGGGAATGTAAAATGGTGCAGTCACTATCAAAACCAGCATGGTAGTTCCTCAAAAATATAGAATTAGCATTTGATTCAGCATTCCACTTCTGGGTATATACACAAAAGAACTGAAAGCAGGGACTTGAATAGGTATTTGTACACCAATGTTCATAGCAGTATTATTCACAATAGCTAGAAGGTGGAAACAATTCAAATGTCCATCAGTGGATGAATGGATAAACAAAATGTGGTAAGTACATACAGTGGGATATTATTTGGCCTTAAAAAGGAATGAAATTTTGATACATGCTACAACATGGATGAACCTTGAAAACATTATGCTAAGTGAAATAAGCCAGACACAAAGGGACAAATACTGTATGATTCTACTTCTGTGAGGTCAAATACATATATGGAAAGTAGAACAGTGGTTACTAAGGGCTGGGGGGGGTGATGAGTTATTGTTTAATGGGTACAGAGTTTCTATAAGGGACAGTGGAAAAGTTCTAGAGCTGGATAGTGGTATGGCTGCATGATAACATAAATATACTTAATGCCACTGCACCATACACTTGAAAATGACTAAAATGGTAAATTTTATGTTAAGTATATTTTATCACAATTAAAAAAAATTTAGTAGTGGATGCTGTGGAACACTGCTCAGATGCCACCTTCAGGACCAAGACACCCATCACACAAGAGCTGAGTCCTTCTCCAGGAACTGCCCTAGGCTGAAGGAGGCTGCCTCTCTCAGGTTTACATCCCCTCCCTGGTGACAGCCGACATCCAATGAGTATAAAAGGTCAACTCGTTTGCCTCTGAATGGCTGTCCTGGCCTCAGAGCTCCCCTTGTGGTTGGCTGAAGCCTCTGCTACCACGGAATCACAGTTCAAATTCTCCCTCTGCCCAAATCTGCTCATAGATGTTATTCCTCAGAGTCCCCCCTACTAACCATCCTCACATCCCTCTCAGAATCTGCTTCCTGGGGAACACAACCTAAGAGGACCATAGAGAAATGTATCTTGTTTAGTGTAATTTATTTATTTATTTTCTAAGATTTTATTGATTTATTTTACAGAGAGAGACACAGCGAGAGAGGGAGCACAAGCAGGGGGAGTGGGAGAGGGAGAAGCAGGCTTCCAATGGGACTCGATCCCAGAACCCTGGGATCATGACCTGAGCCGAAGGCAGATGCTTAATGACTGAGCCACCCAGATGCCCCTCGTCTAGTGTAATTTAGAAATAGAACCCCAATATTTCCCTTCTCCCACTTGGTACCTGATTCTCAGTCGGTCGTTTTCTGAGTAGAGGCGTAAAACATGCTCCCGTTCCTGGAAGAGGCAGACCTGTATATCACTTAGAGCTTTCTGCAATTCAGCAATCTCTTCCTCCCTCTGCTGCAAATCCCCTTCTAGTTTATGCTGGGGGGAGGAAAAAAAGGTAGTTGAAAAGATATTGCACTTCACAGGAGTATCTCTGATTGGATATGGTGGATCAGTTCATGCAGAAATATTACAAAGTGAATGGTTTCACCAACACGGAATTCAAATGACAACAACAGGTTGTGTACAGACTTGAGTTTAAAAGCTGAAGGGTAGGGCGCCTGGGTGGCTCAGTTGGTTAAGCGACTGCCTTCGGCTCAGGTCATGATCCTGGAGTCCCTGGATCGAGTCCCGCATCGGGCTCCCTGCTCGGCAGGGAGCCTGCTTCTGCCTCTGACCCTCCCCCCTCTCATGTGCTCTCTCTCTCTCATTCTCTCTGTCTCAAATAAATAAATAAAATAAAATAAAATAAAAATCTTTAAAAGCTGAAGGGTAAAAAAAAAAAAAGCTACAGGGTGAGTGTGATGTTTGCCTATAACATCAAAGCTCTCCTATCTTTCTTTTACAGACTACAGAACCCTATAATGCCGTATGATTTACCTGTTCTAGTCACACTTTTTTTTTAATGCTTTCTATGTAATAAGAATTATATAATTTTGGAAAAACAAAGATAAAAAGGTATGATTCTTGCCTACAGAGTTGGAAGAATTTTGTGGGGGGAGAGATGTTTAATGTGTAAACATTAAAATGAAATAGTTATTTCATGAAAGAGTGTGCATCGTAAAATGGAATAAAACCTCTGCAGGTATTGAGAAGTCAGAGAACACAACCAAAGTTGGAACTTGAAAGATGAAAACTGCTAGAGACGAGCAGAGGGCGGGTACTCTTGGGGAAGAGCGAGAAAGAACCATCAGAGCCTTACGTGTCTGGGCAACCCCAAGTATTTCAGTGCTGCTGGAGTGGACAGTCAGAGGCAGAGTGGGAAAGTATGAGGCCACAGGCTGGATACTGGTAAGGAGGACACTGTAATAGTTTGGGGGAGACATAATGAAAGTTGGAACTAGTGTTGAGGAAACAGTGACTAAGTTGTTGGAATGGGTGAAGTGATATTTAGGAAGCAGAATGAAGAGGACTTACCAAGTGAGGGAAGTAGGGGCTGGGGAGAATTGCAGGCAACGATACCATTTACTGGACATGGAATTAAGAAAAAGTGAAGAGATAAGGAATGGAGGGAGGGGAAATGTTCGTGGTACAGATTATGTGTGGGTAGGTAGGAAAGAGGAGAGTAGTTCAGACATGGACAGGTTAATGTGGAACTCAGGAGAAAAGTGTGTTAGTTATTTGGTGTCATCATCTCATATATAGTAGTAGAACACATGAATACGACAAGACCATATATGGTGGAATCTAGAACTTTGATATTTAAGACTAAGGAAGGGGGGCTGTTGATGGAGACTGAGAAGAACTGGTCAGAGAGGTAAGACAGAAACTAGGAAAGGAAAATGACACGGAAATCAAGAAAGGACAAGTCTGCAGAAAGGAGAGATCAATAGTGACAAATACTGCAAAGGCCACAAAGAGATCATTTTGACTAGCAGGTTCCAGAGACCATAGGAGGTGCACCTTTAGTGGAGCAATGGGGACAGAGACCAAACTGCAGTCAAGAGGTCACTGAGTAGGTGACAAACTCAAACTATTCTACAGGTGTGGTTGAGAAAAGAGCCATCTACATATGAGAGTAGTTAGAGGGAAGCACAAGTACAGAAGAAAGACTTGAGTAGGTTTATATACTGAGGACAAAAAGCCAACGTCAGGCAAGAAGTTAAAAATAGAGATGATGAAGCAGGGTTTCTGAGGAGGAGAAAGGAATGGGGGCTAGGGGGACTGTTGGATCAGTGCAGCTTGAACAGGCAGAGATAGCTTGTCCCTGAAGCAGTAAAAAGAAGAGAGATGGATATAGACATAGATGACCTGTGTGGATGGGCAAGAAGAGAGCGCATGTGTGATAGCCAGTGTCTCCTCCGTGAACTAGGAAACAAGATGGCCTGAGAGAAGAGAGCTAAGAAGGGGTTGCAGGCTGGTGGAGGGTGAAGGTATGGCACAGATATGCACAGGCAAAAAAACTGCTGTATAGTGACTAAGGATACAGATGGACAAGTTTACCATGAATTTATTCTGTAATGATAGGTAACTGTTCTAGGACAATGGTTCTCAACTGGGGGCGATTTTTGCCTATGCCCCCAGGAGGAATTGGGCAACGTCCACAGGCATTTTTGATGGTCATGACTGGAGGTCGGGGGGATGGGGGAAGAGGTGTGCTACTGATATCTAGTGAGTGGAGGCCAAGGATGCTACTAAACATCCTGCAATGCACACAACAGTCTTCACGACAAACAAGTACCAAGCCCCAAATGTCAATAATGCTAAGGTTGAGAAATCCTGCTCCAAGAGAAGAGGTGGTGGAGAACTGGATGAAATTATACCTAGCGTTTGTGCTATGCAAGCAGGGCCAGAAGAATAAGCATGGGGTCCCATGCAGGCAGTACAGTTACTGAAGTGAAGCACAGTGGAATTTGGGTTAGGAAGGAAGGATGTGAGGTCAGAAGCTGGCAGGCAACACTGAGAAAATTGAACTATCAAGGAGTTACAGAGCTAACAATGAAGTTAAATGAAGTCAGGTGTAAGGGGGTGAAAGAACTAGAAGTATAAAAGAGACCTCTAAGGTTTTAGAGGTCTAGCAGTTGGCGGAGATTATAATCTAGTGAGGGACCCAAAGGGTGGATAGGTAGCTAGGCTGCGGTAGAAAGGAATAAAAAAAGAATTTTTAAAAGAAAATATCTGCTTATAATATGAGCTGGCACTTCTCTCAGGAATGAATAGACTCAACCGGAGTCCTAAAAGGGTATAACGCATCATCCCTTTCACCTGTGCATCACAAGCTGCTTTGTAGAGTTCCAGTTTCTTTAACAGGTCTTCATTTTCTTCCTCACACTCGGCCATCTTCTTTTGGTAATATTCCAGAAGCTCCTGAGAAGGGCAGAGGACAGCCAGACGATCTTCCGTGGAAAGCAAGGGAGTTGACTCCATCGAATCCAAGAAAGACATTCCCTTCCACTTGGTGGGACCACTGAAGTCACAGGGAACATCATGTTTGGAGACAGTTGTTGGCCTGTGAGAAATCAGAAAGGACATATTCATTAAACTATTTGAACACTTACAAGACATTATAATTTCTTTTTTTTTTTTTAAAGATTTTATTTATTTGACAGAGAGAGACACAGCAAGAGAGGGAACACAAGCAGGGGGAGTGGGAGAGGGAGAAGCAGGCTGCCCTCTGAGCAGGGAGCCTGATGCGGGGCTCGATCCCAGGACCCTGGGATCATGACCTGAGCCGAAGGTAGATGCTTAATGACTGAACCACCTAGGCGCCCCGAGACATCATAATTTCTTTTTTTTTTTTAAGATTTTATTTATTTATTCATGAGAGACAGAGAGAGAGAGGCAGAGGGAGAAGCAGGCTCCCAAGGAGCAGAGAGCCCGATGCGGGACTCGATCCCAGGACCCTGGGATCATGACCTGAGCCGTAGGCAGACGCTTAACCATCTGAGCCACCCAGGCGCCCGAGACATCATAATTTCTTAAATAAAAAAGGAGTTTATGTTCTTGAAGTGCTATAATTAAGGTGCTCACAAACCTTCAAAGTTTGATGTTCTGGGTTAGTGACTAATTTTATGAACTGGTTCCCAAGTATTAAAGACTTAAAGCTAGATTCAAAATATATGTTAAAAAAGTAAAAAGATCATTAAAAAAATGAAATATTACCCAAGTAAGACCAGGTAATAACAGAAAATTTAATACTATTAAGATACATAGCAAAAGAACACTATACACTTGACACTACAGAGAGTAATTTGGCAGAATCTAGTAAAACTGCTATTCCTCTTGTCCTAGAGAAATTCATGCATATGTGTACAAGGTGACACATATGAAAATGTTCATAGCAACATTATTGTAATAACAAAAATGGTAAACCTTCCAGACATCCACTCAGTAGGGTAATGGATAAATTGTGGTATATTTATATAAATGGAACATTACTCAAAGTCATTAGAAACTATGGATTAGAGATATCCAAATATGAATGAATCCTCCAAGCAACATTAAATGGGGAAATGTGCATAGATGCCTATGTAGAAGATATTACCATTTATTTAAGAATGGAACTTGCCAAATGAAACTGTTTTTAGGAACAGGTACATATAAGTGGCAAAATTATTAAGAAAGGGAATGATAAATATAAGATTCAGGATTAGAAAACATAGCCTTAGTTAGTAACCACATAATCACATCAGCATCAGAGACATTTGAATTACACAGACCAAGACTAGACAAGATCAAAGGTTAATGAAAGGCTGGGCAAGAAGTTCTCTTTGCTTTTAGCAAACAAGAGCGTTCGTCTAAAACAATGCAAGTCAGAAAACAAATGGTGTGGAAGTGGAGAAACCCCGTGAAAATTAATCCACTTTGGCTTACTCCCTGCAATTTACAACATAACAAAATAGACAGTGTGGAGAAACTTTATACTGGATGCCAGAGCTGTAGTTAACAAAGGAGATGGTCAGCACCTTTAATAAGTAGGCATGTATAGAAGAGATATTAAAATTTACTTTCAGCTAGCATGAAGGAAAAACCCCTAGCATTTTCTCAATCACTAAAAGCTCGTGACAGAAATGTTCTTTTACTTAATGTTTCATGTCTTCAAAGGGAGTTATAACTACTCTGGGAAAGAGATCAGTAGATGAACTAAGAGGTACTGCTGAGATTTTGCAGTTTAGAGTTGTGGCAATGAGGATGAGGATGTCTGTCATGTGGAAAGTTGATGGCATAATCAGAATTAAAAGTCCCCTGTTTGCATGCTGGTTGGTTGTTTCCTCTGTAATCCAGGATCCACGGGCACTATACCAGGCCCATTCAAACTGCCTGGATTCGGGTATTAACACTTAATATGTCCTAGTTTTAAATCCGAATTGCACATAATAAGAATAGAGAAATAAGGCCTAATATAGTTCAAATCCAGAGTTTGGAAACACTTCTAAAACCTTTCTAGTTCCTAAGCTAACTTGCACTTACGGCTACAGAAGGCTTGATTCTTTAACAACTTGAAAATAAGCAAATGTCTTACTTTCTGCAGATGGGGGTATGCACTGGGGTAAAGTTCATGTTGTCCTTTTCACACCTGTAAAATACATGAAAATTCAGAATGAAGGGTCAGGAACAGACCAAAAAAAAAAAAAAACAGTACAGGATACACAGACATGTTCCCTTTCCACCATCACCAGATGTACCTGCTGGCGAGAATGTGATGCTCTAAAATGTAGGATTCTTTATAGTAGTTCCAAATCCTGAAAATCTATGACTTTTGAATTTTCCTAAGGCATTCGTCATTACTATTTTTAAATAAAATCAGAATGGCATCTAATGTTTGGGTGGATAAGCACACACAAAAGAAAAGCCTCCTTAACAACAATGCAAAACGAATTTACAATCCTTTTGCTGAAATAGGAGGGAGATGCAGAAAAGTTTCTAACAAGTAAGGGACGGTAAATGGAAATTAAGGTAGAGGGCCAATTACACTAAATTTAAAATAAATACAAAGCCACTGACATCTGGTGAGCTTTACCTATTGTTTCATCTTAGAGAAAGAAAAAATTACAAGCTTTATAAGGTCCATTTACAATCTCCATTCCAATTACTAACATGTAGCTTGGGTTCCTCTATTTGAATAATCTTATCACAGAAATTTTTATGAAGATAACCTCACAAGCAGGGAGGGAACAGGAGAGAAGGGAAGAAGGGGGAGAGAAGAGGAGAAGAAAGGGAGAAGAGGGAAGAGCGGAGAAGGAGGGAAGGGCAGAGTTTATTTTATTAGCTTAGGGAAAGCTGGCTTATCAAGGATGCTTTTGTGCTCTCTGACAAATAAATAAATAAAATCTTAAAAAAAAAAAAAAAAAAAACACCAGGAGATACCAGTATACACTCTCTAGTGTAACTAATATTAAAAAGAGAGATAATATCAAGTGCCGACAAGGATGTAGAGCAACTAGAACACACACTGCTAGTGCAAGTGTAAAATGTTACACCTATTGTGATGGTTAATTAAAAACAAATAAAATGTAAGTCAAAACACAAAACTCCTCTGCTCAAAAGCCTCCTAAGACTTAGTTTTAGTCAGAGAGCCAAGGTCTTTAAAATGGCTTCCAAGGTCCTACATGATCCGCCTACCCTAGGACTTCTGTGACCCCTACAACTCTCCCCCTGCTCACTGCACCAACAATGGTCTCTGCTATTCTTCAAACACGCCAGACAAACTTTTACTTCAGACTTCAAACTTCTACTTCATTTATGATGTTCTTTTCCCATTTATCTATATATGGCTTGCTCCCTCTCCTTGAGGGTTCTAATGTCACCTTCTTGGTGAAGTCTTCCCTGATCATCTGGCATTCCCTTACCCACCTTCTCTGTTTTACTTTATCACTATCTGACATAGCTAGAAAAGCAGTTTCTGCTTCTCTCTTCCATTAGCTTTCTTCTGCCAAACAACCCTTCGAGTACAGCATCTTTTTCTCACTCTCTCCTTTAAACTCCTCCTTTAAACTCACCTCCTTCCACAAAACTTCTTCAAATTGGGTGAATTTGTCTCTTGTAAAAAACAACCTAGAAAATAAAAACGGTACCTGGGTTGGTATGGTAGGATTATGGGTGACATTTTTAGCAGCTTTATTGAGATATATAATTCACATTCCATACAACTCAAAGTGTACAATTCAATGATTTTAGTATATTCAGTATATGTGCAACCCTCACAATTACATAACATTTTTATCACTTCAAGAAATCCTATATCCTTGGGTGCCTGGGTGGCTCAGTTGGTTAAGTGACTGTCTTCGGCTCAGGTCACGATCCTGGGATCCCGGGATCAAGTCCCGCATTGGGCTCCCCGCTCAGCAGGGAGTCTGTTTCTCCCTCTGACCCTACCCCCTCTCATGCTCTCTCTCAAATAAATAAATAAAATCTTAAAAAAAAAAAAAAGAAATCCTATATCCTTTAGCCATCACCCCTGTGCTCCACCTCCCCCCCCAAGCCCTAAGCAACTACTAATCTACTTTCTATTTCTATAGATCTCACTACTTTGGACTCCCATATGAATGAGATCATATAGTATGTGGTCTTTTGTGATTGGCTATGATGGGTTTCTTCTCTCATGATGGGTATGTTCCTTGCAGAAAAGAAAATGGGCTTTACTCATTATTGTATCTCCCAAAAGAACAATGTCTTTGTTTATAGATAAGGGTTTCAGGTAGCTTCTATTCCTCTATCTCCTGTGGTATCTTCCTTTAGGGTTGTTGTTGTTTTTTAATATAGCTTTATCCCTCCTTACAATTAAATCTTTTTTTTTTTAAGATTTTATTTATTTATTTGACAGAAAGCACAAGCAGGGGGAGCAGCAGGCAGAGGGAAAGGGAGAAGCAGGCTCCCTGCAGAGCAGGGAGCACGATGAGGGGCTCAATCCCAGGACCCCAGGATCATGACCTGAGCCGAAGGCAGTCGCTTAACCAACTGAGCCACCCAGGCGCCCCACAATTAAATGTTGATTAGCATTTTGACATTTACTTTGATTACCCCCACAATAACTGTCAAGTATTTTTATTATTCCTTACTTCTACAAATGAGGAAATTTAGGGCTTAGACTATCTTGGGATGAGGGAATATTGGAACGCATTTCCAGGACCTCCAAAATTCTATACTCCTTTTTACATTTCATCCCGTTGTCGACTCCTTCATTGCTATGGCTCCCCAATCCTCCAACACCCCCGAAACCTTTCACTTTGCACGTTCTAACTTCCCTCTTCCGGTCCCCGCACTTACTTCTCCCTCACCAGGTTTTTTTAGCCCAAGGCCCCATTCCCTAATCCCAGCATCCTAAACCCAAACCTCTGTACTCACGCCAAACTAAGCCTCCGAGTCAGAGACCCCAACCGAAAAACAAAACTTAAATCCGGTAGCGTCGCGGCGCCAGTGAGCGTGCACGAATTCTTCCAATCGCCCACGAGTTTACACGGCCCTTTGGATTGAGCACCAATAGGAAGGCTATTCACATAGAGACACGCCCCCCCCTTTCCCCGCCCTTCCTCGCTACGCGTCTAACCGCGCAGAGATCGCCGGGAAGTGTAGTCTTACTTGTGTACATGGCTTCCCCGGGTGGAGCATGTAAACCAATTGCAACTCAGCCCATCCCAGTACTGGCTGTGTGATGTTTGGGGTCAGAACGCACTAGCTCTGGGTACACCCAGTTTAAGTTTGTTCAACTAGTTTGTTTTCACGAAAAATTACTCAGGAACGCGATGCATAATTATGGAATGGATCACAGGATTATTATGTGTTGCAATTTACAAGCTTATATCAAGGTGAAGATTCTAAGAAGATAGTTTCTCCTTCAATGACCTGGTGGCCTAGAGCCAAGATAGGACCTGTGGTTCAATTTCTACAGTCAGAGGATTATGTATATAAATGCTACTATTTTTTTTAAGATTTTTAAATTTTTATTTATTTGACAGAGACACGGCGAGAGAGGGAACACAAGCAGGGGGAGTGGGAGAGGGAGAAGCAGGCTTCCCGAGGAGCAGAGAGCCCGATGCGGGGCTCGA
This sequence comes from Mirounga angustirostris, assembly GCF_029215605.1. Lineage (NCBI taxonomy): Eukaryota > Metazoa > Chordata > Mammalia > Carnivora > Phocidae > Mirounga > Mirounga angustirostris. The sequence continues at coordinate 100,578,429 of NW_026991713.1, read as the reverse complement.
TCCCAAGACCCTGGGATCATGACCTGAGCCAAGGCAGACACTTAACTGACTGAGCCACCCAGGCGCCCTGCTACTATTTTTGTCAGATAGCAGACATTACTTCCTTTTCCTGAAATTTGTGAACGACTGACTTTAATCATATTAAGCTAGTTCAAAACTCAATTGTAGTCTCATCCGTCCAGAAGAGCAAGGTATAGGGGTAGCGGAAAGGCACTTCAGTCTCAGAGTTACAGCTACTGCTATGGAAAAGCTGGGACTTCTCGCCGGTGTCCCTTGACATCTCCTAAATTTACTTTTTTCTATCTTGTGATTTTTCTCTGTTAGTTACATCAAGATCTTCCCAGACATTAAAAAAAAAAAAAAAGATCTTCCCAGACATATGAACTCAGTATTTTTGTCTCTCTTTCTGTCCTTACATTTAAAAAACAAAAAAACAAAATCATGGTGATCTTATCTTCATACTGGCTCTCAAATATTATATCTTCTATAAGACATTCTTCCTATTTATTTCTACTCTCTGTCTCATTACCTTTCACTTGGGCTACTACAATAAGTTTCTAACTGATGTTTTTTTCCTTCTCCAATCCATTCTGTAAAAGGTGATTGTTTTTTTTAAAGCATATTTCTGGACATGTCACACTCTTGCTCATAAACTTTTGGTGACTCCTGAAGAGTAGAGGGTAAGTACAGATAGTAATATGGCATTCAAATACTGAAACAATCTGGCCCCTACTTATCCCTATTATATAATAATTAACTGGTTATTTTCTGACTGTAGCATGGACTTTCTAGCTTTGGCTCATACCCTTCCTTTTATCTTGATTGACCATTTCCATGAAACTTTACCCATAAAATCCCTACCAAGCCCAACACAAATGTCATCTCCTTTACTGGAAGTAATCCTTTCTGTTTTGATACTCAATTAGCAATTTGTCATTTTAATTTACAACATAGCTTCTGTTCAAATGTCATCAATCTTAAGCCCTTCTCTGACTACCCTATCCCCCCTTCCCACCCTTCCACTCGCTGCCTTCTCTACTTTTATGAGATCTTATGAGCACCTAAAATCATATTTATTGCCTTGTACTTATTATTTTGAATCCCCTCACCACTAGAAAGTAAGCTCTATGTCTTTTTGTTGTTGCTTACGTCATATATCCAGCATCTGGAAGAGTGCCTGGCACATAGCAGGTGTTCAAGAGTTGTCGCCAAATGAATAAATGCTTATGTAACATTCCTCCCTACACATGTATTGCCTCTCCTGTTAGATTGCTCTTCTTCCATTCTATGTCAAGGTTAAAATGGGTCATCATTCATTCAAATGCCAAAGGGTTATCTTCAACCCCTCCCTCTCTCACAACCACCTAACATCAGATTTATTTTTTTTTAAGATTTTTTTAAAGATTTTATTTATTTATTTGACAGAGAGATAGAGAGCACAATAGACAGAGTGGCAGGCAGAGGGAGAGGGAGAAGCAGGCTCCCGGCTGAGCAGGGAGCTGGACGCGGGGCTCAATCCCAGGACCCTGGGATCATGACCTGAGCCGAAGGCAGCCGCTTAACCATCTGAGCCACCCAGGCGCCCCTGATTTTTTTTTTTAAACACTCTGGTGGCAGAGGATCAATTAAGAACAACACTTGAAGGTTTGGGAGGCTGCAATGATAATTCATGTGAAGGAAAATGCCTAACTAAACAAAGGAGGCAATGATGGAAATATGAAGAAGAAAATGGGAGATGTTTAAAAGTTCCAATTGACTGGATCCAGGACAGGGAGACTAGCTGGAATAGCTGACATTAATCAGAATGGGAAATACAAGGAGCACCTGGCTAGCTTGGTCAGTGGAGTGTACAACTCTTGATCTCGGGGTTGTAAGTTTGCGCCCCACGTTGGGTGGAGGGATCACTTAGAAATAGAATCTAAAAAAAAAGAGAGAGAGAGAATGAGAAATACAAGAGGAAGAGCAGACTGGCAAACTCTTACTTGGTATATTCTCCTGCCCTGGGGCTTTACTTTCCTATTCAGCTTAGTTCTGTGGTGTGTAACATTGACTATTCTTTCCAGTAATCTCACCTTGGTTTTTTTTTTTTTTTTAATAAAGATTATTTATTTATTTATTTGACAGAGAGAGAGACAGAGCACAAGCAGGGGGAGCGGCACGCAGAGGGAGAGGGAGAAGCAGGCCTGCCACTGAGCAGGGAGCCCGATGCGGGGCTCGATCCCAGGACCCCAAAATCACGACCTGAGCCGAAGGCAGACGCTTAACGGCTGAGCCACCCAAGTGCCCCTTGTCTTTCTGTTCTAACAGTGCTGATAACCCCTACACTTCAGATTATTCTTACTTGCCTTCTATGTGTGCTGCTGGAGAACAGCACATTTACAGATGATATCATCATAAATTTATGGTCTCTAGGGGTGCCTGGATAGCGCAGTTGGTTAAGGGTCTGACTCTTGGTTTTGGCTCAGGTCATGATCTCAGGGTCATGAGATCAAGCCCTTATCAGGGTCTGCACTCAGTGGGAAGTCTGCTTGAGACTCTCCCTCCCTCTCCCTCTGCCCCTCCCCCTGAGCTCATGTGTATGCGCTTGAGCTCGCTCTCTCTCTCTCATAAAATAAATAAATCTTTTAAAATATTGTATGGTCTCTAACCTTAGTTAAGCCCTCAGAAGGGAAGAACAACACTTCTCAGGAAACATTTGCTCCTTCTCCTACTTCCCAAAGTAGCCATTTTGGGCATTCACAATTTGCTTTAAGCCCTTAAGGGAGCTCTCCTGGTACTTTCTCTTTGTTTCCCAAAGTCACCAACTGCCTTAACTTCTTGCCTTCTCATTCACTTAACGTCACTGTACTTGTACTTGCTTCCTTCCCCCCTGCTTTAGAGGAAGGGGTGTCTCTGTTCCCATAATGTGCTACTTTCTTTCATCTCTTCAGGGACTTTGATTTTTCTCTTACTATCTTCAACCTTCCGTTCTCCATTAGTTCTTCCTTCTCAGTACTGAGACCCACTCATCTGTACTAGTTTCTGAAGACTTTCTTTCGTTCTCCTTTAGTAACTTCCATCTTCATGTACCCAACCTTTCCTCCACAGCCAAGAACCTTGAGTCTATGCTTGGCTTCTTTTCTTCACCTCCCATTCGCTTCCCAACTTACTAGAAACTGCATTTTGACTCCGTAGTTTTGTTGAAATTGCTCTATGATCTACTAATTGTTAGACTGAATGATCATTTCTTAACTTGTCTTATCCCATTCTTTCTGTCATTTTATACTGTTGCCAATTTTCATCATTTCTCCAAGTTTCACTCACTTGACAACCATGAAAGCACTCTCGAATCACTCTCTGCATTCATTCTTAGCACCATGTGCTGGTTTTTCTTCTTAAGGTGAAAGAACTAGGGGTGCCTGTGTGGCTCAGTCGGTTAAGCATTTGCCTTCAGCTCAGGTCATGATCTCAGGGTCCTGGGATTGAGCCCCACATTGGGCTCCCTGCTCAGCAGGGAGTCTGCTTCTCCCTCAGCCTCTGCCTCTGCTCCTCTCCCACTTGTGTTCTCTCTCTCAAATAAATAAATAAATAAATAAATAAATAAATAAATAAACAAACAAACATGGGTACTAGCTATTTCTTTGTTCTCCTAGTGTAAGCTCCCTGGACAGGGACATACTTTTTTGAGTACTCATATTTCCTTTAATGTGCTTGTATGTACATTGTCTGTTTTTCTGTGATCTCTCAGAGGGCAAGAGCTATTATTGTTTTTAAGATTTATTTATTTATTTATTTGAGAGAGAGAGAGAGCTAGAGAGCGTGAGCACAAGTCGGGGAGTGGTAGGCAGAGGGAGAAGCAGGCTCCCCGCTGAGCAGGGAGCCCGATTCAGGACTCGATCCCAGGACCGATAAATCAATCAATCAATCAATCAATCAATCTTAAAATAAAAGGTGAAAGAACTATTACCTTCCTGGAAAAACTCACTTTTAATTAGCTCAACACAAATAACTCAAGAGTAAACTTCTGGTTTCTCTTACTTGTGCAGGAGGAACCATAGGCTTCTATCAAAGTAAGAATAAATATAACTGAAGAAATATGTATCTGGTATGCTTCCTATCCTCACTTAATGCTAAATTTAAGAAATAATAGCTCTTGGGGTGCCTGGGTGGTTCAGTCGGTTAAGCATATGCCTTCGGCTCAGGTCATGATCTCAGGGTCCTGGGATCGAGTCCTGAATCGGGCTCCCTGCTCAGCGGGGAGCCTGCTTCTCCCTCTGCCTACCACTCCCCGACTTGTGCTCACGCTCTCTAGCTCTCTCTCTCTCTCAAATAAATAAATAAATAAATAAATAAATAAATAAATAAATCTTAAAAACAATAATAGCTCTTGCCCTCTGAGAGATCACAGAAAAACAGACAATGTACATACAAGCACATTAAAGGAAATATGAGTACTCAAAAAAGTATGTCCCTGTCCAGGGAGCTTACACTAGGAGAACAAAGAAATAGCTAGTACCCATGTTTTATTTATTTTTATTTATTTATTTTTTATTTTTTTTAAAGATTTTGTTTATTTATTTGACAGAGAAAGACACAGCGAGAGAGGGAACACAAACGGGGAGTGGGAAAGGGAGAAGCAGACTCCCTGCCGAGCAGGGAGCCCGATGCAGGACTCGATCCCGGGATTCCAGGATCATGACCTGAGCCGAAGGCAGTCGCTTAACCAACTGAGCCACCCAGGCGCCCACCCATGCTTTATTTTTGAAAAATCACAGGACAGAGAGAACATAGAATACTGACATTTACCATTTCCTTTCCATTACTATCATTTGTATTCTTATTTTTTTAAAGATTTTATTTATTTATTTGACAGAGAGAGACACAGAGAGAGGGAACACAAGCAGGGGTAGTGGGAGAAGGAGAAGCAGGCTTCCTGCTGAGCAGGGAGCCCGATGCGGGGCTTGAACCCAGGACCCTGGGATCATGACCTGAGCCGAAGGCAGACACTTAATGACTGAGCCACCCAGGGGCCCCCATTTGTATTCTTACTGTCATGTGTAGGTTGGTACATATAGTGAATTAGGTCTGTGTTATCTGTTCTCTATGAAGGCATCTGTGATAAAGAAAATTACTGATAAAGTCTTTGAAATAAATTTGAGCTAATCCAAACCAAATGTGAGAGAATACTTCACCCAGGTTTGTTTTTTTGTTTTTTGTTTTTTGTTTTTTTATTCTTTTTCTTTTTTTTTTTAAGATTTTATTTATTTATTTGATAGAGTGAGAGAGCACAAGCAGGGGGAACAGTAGAGGGAGAAGGAGAAGCAGGCTCCCTGCCAAGCAGGGAGCCTGATGTGGAGCTTGATCCCAGGACCCTGGGATCATGATCTGAGCCGAAGGCAGGCGCTTAACCATCTGAGCCACCGAGGCACCCCATGTTTTTTGTTTTTTTAAATATGGCATTTGACTTTATTCTTGAATTCACCCAGTTTTTGAGGGTAGAAGCTCTTGGTACATTACTTCACAAATTATGCAACTATCTCGGTAAACACAGATTTAGAGATTCAAATGACATTTTTTTTTAAGATTTTATTTATTTGACAGAGAGAGCACAAGCAGAGGGAGAGGGAGAAGCAGGCTCCCCACTGAGCAGGGAGCCTGATGCGGGACTCGATCCCAGGACCCTGAGATTATGACCTGAGCCAAAGGCAGATGCTTAACTGACTGAGCCACCCAGGCATCCCTCAAATGACATGTTTTGCCTGGCTAAATTATTTTTTATTTATTTATTTTTTTAAAATTTTTTTAATTTATTTATTTGAGAGAGAGAATGAGAGACAGCATGAGAGGGGAGAGGGTCAGAGGGAGAAGCAGACCCCCCGCTGAGCAGGGAGCCCGATGTGGGACTCGATCCCAGGACTCCAGGATCATGACCTGAGCCGAAGGCAGTCGCTTAACCGACTGAGCCACCCAGGCGCCCTAAATTATTTTTTACAGTACATTTTGAAAGTTCCACTAATTATTCTAGGAAATAAATGTAATTTTTCACTTACTACCTTTTGGAAAAGAGGATATCAAATTAAATTCCAGAATTAAATCATAACCCAGGAAAGACAGCAAAGGACCTTATAAACTGAAAAATACATTATATTATTAAATTTTTTTTTAATATAACCTCTACCCCCAGTGTGGGGCCCAAACTCACAACCCCAAGATCAAGAGCTGCATGCTCTTCCAACTGAGCCAGCCAGGCACCCCACATTATATTATTTTAGAAGTGATTACAAGATGTTCTCAGAAAGATATTCATGGTTTTACTACTGAACAGAACAATTTACAATGCACCTAAATTTATTGATAATCTTGTGCCTTGCCTTACAACAATCCTTTATCTGCTAAGTACAAAAGAATAGATGATTAAGAATCCATTAAAGGTCATATGAGTATAAGTCATATTCAAATAAATAATAGAAATATCTTGGGCAAAACAAGCTGTGGGAACTTTGAGGGAATGTAGACATAGACTAAATAGGAGTGTTCAAATAATCTGATTGGAAAGTAGTTGTTGATACTTTAAATAAGGGAGGACAATAGAGAGTGATAATTTATAAGTAGTTTCTTCTTAAAGCAGGTCTCTTTCAGCTCTTCCATTGTTTATGTTAATTCAAATGATAGGATAAACCAGCAGTCCCCAAAGTGTGGTCAACAGATCTTGTTTGTCCCCAGGCCCATGTTGGTCCCTGAGATACTTTCTGAAGGTCTTGAAGTCAAATTATTTTCATATTAATACTAAGATGCTATTTGCTTTTTTTACCAGTGACATTGGCACTGACAGGGCAAAAGCAATGGTGGGTAAAACTACTGGTTCTTTAGTGACGCTAAACTGTACTTGCAACTATTGTCTTCATTACACACACTGATGGTTTAAAAAAAAAGCCAGTTTCATTCAAGAATGTCCATGATGAGGCAGTAAAAATGATTAGTTTTAATAAACTGTGACTCTTTTTTTTAAGATTTCATTTATTTATTTAACAGAGAGAGAGAGTGCACAAGCAAGGGGAGCAGCAGGTTCCCCGCTGAACAGGAGCTCCATCCCAGGACCCTGGGATCATGACCTGAGCCGAAGGCAGACCGTTAATCGTCTGAACCACCTAGGCATCCCAATAAACTGTGATTCTTGAACTTGTCTTTTTAATAGTCTGTGTGCTGAAATAGGAAGTACAAATAAAGCAGTTCTACTGCGTAGAGAAGCAGGAGGGTTTCCTCAGGGAGAAGGACTTACAAGCTAAACGAGCCACTTTTTTCATGGAATGCCAGAGGGTCTAACAGATAAACTACGGCTATTTCGATCTAGGTATTTGACAGACATTTTTTTGAAAATGAACAATGTGAGCCCATTTATTCAAGGGAAACAACTGATGGTATTTGTTGACAATGAAATTTTGAGCTTTAAGTGAAAATTATTTTTTGGAAAACTTGTTTCTGTTACTCTGAGTTTGACAGCCTCGCAATTTTCTGAGAACATCAATGGTGATATTGTTATGATTTTTAAATAGTATATAATTATGTGCATAAACATTGGAAATACCTGTATAACTCAGTTATAATATTGAACTAATATTTTCGAAATGATCAATGCATGTTGTCACTAAATCATGATTGAATAAAAAATCCATTCAAGGACAATGTTGATTGTCAATTTTAATGTAACAGAGTCAAAAAGTTCATTGATAAAGTTTTAGATTCCACATAGCTAGCTTTTCAGAAATTACAATTATCTGAAAAGGCTGAATATTGAAAAAATACTATTCCTTTTCCAATTACATATCTATGTGATGTTGCATTTTTTTGTATATGTCAACCCAAACAACGTATCACAGAAGATTGAATGCAGAAACAGATAAGAATTCAGCTTGATCCCACAAGCCAAACATTAAAAAGTTTTTCAAAAAATGTAAACCAAACCCACTGTCACTAAATTCCTTTTGGAAAATATTGTTATTATATATAAAATATATTTATATTAACATGTGTGATGGTTTTTGGATAAGATTAATGTTTAATCTGTGAACTTGGAGTAAAGCAGATTGCTCTTCATGATGTGAGTGGACCTCATCTAATCGGCTGAAGGCTTGAATAGAACAAAAATCCAGCCTCACCAAGCAAGACGGAATTCTCCTGCAGAGTGCCATCAGAATTCATCTTTACGATAATCAGCTTTCCTGGGACTCCACCCTGCCAGCCCACACTGCAGATTTTGGACTTGCTAGCCTCCATAACTGTGTGAGCTAATTCCTCATACTAAATTTCTCTCCATACATACACATCCTAATGGTCATGTTTCTCTGGAGAAAGCTGACCAATACAACATGTAATGAGTTTATTATTTTTATTTTTAAATGAGTAAATATTTTAAACATTTCTTAATTTTAATTTCTAATATAGTAAATATCCATATATAATCCATATAAATAAGAAGTTTTGGGGGTTCTCAATAATTCTTAATAAAAGTGGTCCTGAGACCAAAAGTTGGACCAAAAAGTTTGAGAACCACTGGTAAAAACTATATTTAAAACAAAATAGCTTTTCCTTAAAAATTCAGTAATTTTGACTGTTGGCTCTCTGACACCAGCCTTCCCTCAATTACTCTGAATTTATGAACTCTTGTTATGTTTTTAAAAAAAATTCGGAGATCACAGCCTAGCTAAATGATTATCAGAGTTGGGTATTCATTTTATCCTATTCTTACACTAAGAACAGCAAATTTTGGATAAAACCTAATACTTTAATATTATTTAATTTTTTTCTCAAAAGTTTTTAGGAACTGCTTAAATAATGCAAACAGCACTTTTAAACTCCAGCTAAACCTAACTGTTCTGTCCAGAGACCCAAATACTACTGATGGTCAATTTAACAGCCTGTTTGCAGAAAGCCCTCATAGGAGCTGATTAAACACAAGTTTTGGATCTTTACAATAGTGATGTTCAAAGGGATGGGCATGAAGGGTGAGAGTGGCTTCACCTATCCTTCCTGAGGGAGCATCAGAATCTCATGTGGGTGAAACTGGAGAACTTTTTTCCATCCCAGCGGAGATATTCACTGCCCTTCTCTTACAGACTCACTGCTTAAGTGACTGCTACAGATTTCTTGGGCATATCAAAGCAAAGACATGCTTGGGGATAATTACTCTGTGATTTTATATTCTAGGGAGACAGTTTAAAATAAAGTACTTGGTAAGTATAACTCGAAAGACTAAAAGGAAATAAACAGAAACACAGCTTTTAGGAATTTGTGCTTATTCTGAGGGTCAATCAGGGCTTTGCTGCTCTATTAATAATATGAAAGCAAAACCATTATACTTTAATTAATTACATATTTAATGATTATTTCAATGTTACTTGCTTTACTTAGAATTTCATTATCTCTCTTTTTTGTGAATAATATGGATTTTCAGATTTAAATAGTACAAAATCTCACTTTGTCGTGAATCATTATGATTGTATGTAATGAATTACACTTTTCTTTCTCTCTGCCCCTTTGCAATGTGATATTATTGTTCTTCCCTTCAAGATATGTAGTCTGTTTCACCACCCTTTTGAATCTGGGCTAGCCTTATGACTTGCTTTGACCAACAGAATGCGACAGAAGTGATCTTGTATATTTTGGAGCCTAGGCCTAAGTCCACTCTCATACTTAGAATGTTTCACCATCCTATGAAAAAGCACCGTCTATCCTACCAAGGATGAGAAGTCATGTGGAGAACTGAGGTTTCCCAGTCAACAGCCAGCACCAACTGCCAGACAGGTGATGAGGCCATATGGGATCCTCCAACTCCAGTTAAGCTGTCAGATGTCTGTAGCTGCATGAGTGATCCCAGGGGAAACCACGAGAACACCAGATTACCAACTCACAGAATTGCATTAATAGTTTTCATTTTTAGCCACTAAGCTTTTTTAGTCATTAAGTTTTGAAGTGGTTTGTTACGTGACAAAGACTAACTGAAACAAGTGTTTGTGTGAGGTGCCTGGGTGGCTCAGTCGGTTAAGTGTCTGCCTTCTGCTTGAGTCATGATCCCAGGATCCTGGGACCGAGCCCCACATCGGGCTCCCGGTTCAGTAGGGAGTCTGCTTCTCCCTCTCCCTCTGCCCCTCACCCCTGCTCATGCTCTCTCTCTCTCAAATAAATAAAATCTTAAAAAAAAAAAAAAAGGAGTAGGTCAGAAAGGGGATATATGAAACTCTGGGGTGGGATCAGGAGAGTAAAACATGTTCCAGACAGAGGAAACATTATCTGTGAAGCCTCAGAGACCAGAGAAAGTATGGTGCATCAAAGCCATCACAAAACTCTGGGTGTGGTATATACAGAAGCGTAACAGATGAAGCTTGGGAGTAAGATGGATTTTAGACAAAGCAATCTGACAACGGAGTAGAATGGGATTTGAGAGGGGGTAAGAACTGAGCTATCATAGTTCAGGTGGGAGAGAACTGAAATTAGGATAGTGATAATAAGAATGAAGAGGCATGGGTGAATTTAAAATTTTTAGGGGACACAATCTCTAGACTTGACATTTGATTATACATAGTAAGGGAGGAGGCCAAGGATTTCTGGTTCAGGCTGAGTAGGTGGATGAAGTCATTCGTGGAAACTGGAAACACTGAAAAAACAGAGGGTACTTGAATTAACCAAGTGGGAGATCTAGTAGGTAGCTAGATGTACTGGTAACTTGAAAGAAAAATCTTGGCTGGAAATGCAGTTTTTGGGAATCATCATCCATAGTTGGCCATTTAGGTCCTGGGGTAGCTGAGGTTGCACAGGGAGTCCTTGGAAAGGAAGTCTTCCTTCCAATAAATATTTAATACTGGAACTACATTTTCATGGTTTCTTCTTTAGTTCTTTCTACGTTATTTGCCACAATTTGGAGTAAGTGGAGATGTACACTGGCATAGAAATTTTTGACAAGCAGGATCAGAAGGTTGTAATAGCTTTTACAGCATACTGAGAAAGGTTTATGGAGCGTGTGGTAGCAGACTAAAGTGCTTGCTGTTGAGATGACTTGGGGTCAATTGCTGGAAAAGCAAGGTCAAGAGCGGTTGCTTCCATGTGCACGAAAAGCAATTCCTAGATGGTGGCTAAGGCCGGCTGGCAGGATTTGGGGGTTACATCGGACCCGAACCTGTCGTCATGGAGATGAGGCGGCTATAAAGTGGCCGAGTGAGAGTATTCAGAAGGGATACTAACGGTCAAAAGACTAAAGAAAAAGTCAGAGGCCGAAAAAGTTAGTTACGTGGAAAATGGCAAGTTAAAACAAGCGTACCCGCTAAGCGAGATAGTACCACCTCGGGCCGGCCGAGTTTGTTTTCGTGTCATTTATACACAAAGAGGTACAGAACCCTCCTCGCCGGAAGCAGAACCTCTGCCCTCTGGGGCATTACACATTCCTCCGCGCCGGAAGAGTGCGTTCCCCCTGAGTCCCGGCTGCTCTCCTCTCAGAGCTCTTTCCTAAAGGAGAGCTCGTGGGCCCTCCACGGTGTGCCGCTTGTAGTCTTCGGACAGCGCAGAACTTTCGCAGACAAGGAGACTAGGAAGCACACGCGGCTAAGGGCAAAGGGAGGAAGAAGGAAGGCCCTACGATGAGGCGTCGCGTTGCTGCGGAGGGATTCTGTTTCTGTGGTGGCGGAGGGATTTGACAGTACGTTAACTTCCGGAAAAGTCCTGACCCAGAGAGGAAAAACCCCGAAGGAAACAATAACAAACGAGAAGAGGAAGCGATTGTGGGGTTCCTGTGTTGAGCGGTTCTTGTCCGAGAAGATGAGTTTCGGCCCCTGTCAGGAGACGTGAGCGGGTTCGGTGGGCTTCAGCCAGCCTTTCTCCACCTGTTCCCTCCCCCTCCCCCTCCCCCGGGGGCCCCCCGGGTATTGCTATGGCAGGCGTGGGGCCGGGGGGCTACGCGGCGGAGTTCGTGCCACCTCCTGAGTGTCCAGTCTTTGAGCCCAGCTGGGAGGAGTTCACGGACCCTCTCAGCTTTATCGGCCGCATCCGGCCTCTCGCGGAGAAAACCGGCATCTGCAAAATCCGACCGCCCAAGGTACCGGAGTCCGAGGAGAGAGGGGAGAGTGCTTTAGCTTTACTTTTCCGGTCCTTCTGCCCTTTCATATTTACTCTCTCGCTTCTCAACAACTAGAAGCTAAGTTTCTGGATGTTCTTGCCTTGGTTTCTTTCGCAGCCTTATGCGGTAGGCACGTTTGAACGCGAGAGTGGTGTCCCAGGAGCCTTTCTGCCTAGAACTTGGGAGCTGGTACTTTTCTTCTCCTTTGATTGTAGGCAAGGGTAACAAAAGACCTAAGGCCTTTCGTTGGCCGAGAAGGTGTTTGAAGTGTTAGGACAGGACATATCTTATCTCATGTATGGTGCTCTCTCATTATGGTGCTATAGTAAAAACTGCCCTTGCATTGACTATTTTTTTTATCCAAGTTCTGTTAATGCTTAATTTATTAAATATTTGCGGGCCTCATCTCAAGGGTAAGGTTTCTTAAACGGTAGTCTGAGATCTAGTTGTCCCGTAGAATGTTATTACAAAATAACCCTAGACTTTGTTGCTGCAATGAAAAAGTCTTCCCAGGGGAAGAGAAGGAGCAGCATTTATTTTAGAATTTGGTGATTTAAGAGGAATTAGTCAACAATAGAGGTGGAAGAAAACGTTTACTCTTTTGACATAAGGAACCAGGGTTCAAAGATTTATGAATTGCAATTATTGCAAATAACTATTTGCCTGTAGGTTTTTTATAATCCTCAATCGTTAAGGCAAGGAAAGCAGAAACTACTCCTTTGGGGGAATTAGTGCCCCAAGAGGTTGAGTGATTTGCTCAAGGTCAAAAGGTTTTTTTTTCTTTACCCATAAGACCTACATTTCCAAATGCTGTTCTTTGTCCACTTGCATAAGGCTCAACCAGATGCTGGCTAAAATGCAGATCTCTAGGCCCCTTTTCAGACTAGGATAAATTTCTAGATGTGGAAGTTCTAGAATGTGCTTTGCTAGCACGTACTCTCAGATGAAGTTTAATGCACATTAACGTTTGTGAACTGTTGCCTTCAGTGCTTATTAAACGGACACCTTGCTTTGTGTTTTGTTTACTAGTTATAAGAATAAATGGTGAAGTACTGTTCTCCATACTGCATTTTAAAAAAGCGTCTGCTCTCACCACACTACCACAGTGGTGTGCACCATAGAGAATAAAAAGAGCTTAAGATAGGAGGGAGGAGGAGGAGCTAATTTAGCACCTACAGATTATTTCACTTAATATTCTTTGAAGCCCTAGTGGGTTAAATAACATCTCATTTTACAGATGAGACAAGTTTGAATAAGTTATATAACTTATCAAATGTATGATCTTGGGTGTGTGGCAAAGTGTATTTTGAACCTAGATCAATCTATTTGATTCTAAAACCCAGACATGCTGCTAAACCTGTTGGTGCTTAATGAATTTGATTAAGATTTATAAACTATTAATCACAGGCAAAAGATTAAAAGCTGATTGCTATGATGAGTGATGGTATATGCATTGCCATCCTCCTAAAGCTTCATTTAACTGTTTAGCCATCAAAATTACCTCTAATACTGGCAAAACTTTAAGCCCTGAAGTTTTTCTTAAACCATATATTCATCTACTCTGTTGTCTTTATGAAGTTAGAAATTGTATTCAGGTTTCCTTTAGGTAAAAAAAGTGTATATGTATGCCTTTTATTACTAAAAAAAGATAGAAATAATGTAGCTTCTCTTTGTATGTTATATTATTATTAAAAATAAATCTTGTTTATAAGCAGAATTTAATTTCAATATTGGTGAAGTTCTTTAGTTTCCAAGATAAAAAAAATTTTTTTGACTACTTTTCACATGTTTGAGTAGATTTACTGTTATTTAGGCCAAATCAAAATATGTTTTCTAGAACCCTGCTTGAATTGTGCTATCTCATTTCAGTTATACCACAACTCCAATCTGGAAATTGCCCTTGTTCTGTGGATTTGCTTACTTTTTTTTTTTTTTTTTTTTTTAATATTTGGGCGCTGAAATACCAGGCTTTGAACAAAACATTTATGTAACATGGACTGTAAAGTGCTGTGTCACATTAGACATGAATAAAAAAAGATATTAACCAATTATATAAGTACTTTAAAAAAATCACTTTTTAATCTTCAATTTTACCCTTTTTAGTTTTTTTCAAATTCTGTTTATAATTTGGTAAACTTAGGTGTTTATTAGACACTGTTTTATGATACATGAGTTCACTGCATTCCACTTGAGTAATTGGGGAAAGCATAATTGTGGCTTATAAATAATGGGACTGGTGAAGTTTGAGGAGGATTTATAGATAAAATAATTTTAATAATAGAATATGAGGAATGATTGGAGATAAGTAATATTAAAAATATCTCATCTAAAAATATTACTTTTTCTGTTTCTACAATGAAAAAGACTTAAAGTTGACTTGTTTTCATTATGATTTATGGCTGTTCATCCCTTAAATTAAGGGAATGAATAATGCATTCTTTGCTTATACATCAGTGTGTTTAAAGATATATATATATATATATTTCTATTTAGGATTGGCAACCTCCATTTGCATGTGAAGTAAAAAGTTTTCGTTTCACTCCCAGAGTCCAGCGCCTGAATGAACTTGAGGTGAGTGTTATATCAGGATTTCTGCCTCCTGATTCATTTTAATGTCAGGGTTCTAGTAGAGAACTTTGAGCAACTCATGTACCAGGGCTTAGAATTAACGTTAGTTGGGATTGAATGGAAGGAAGTTTTTTTTTCCTTTCTTTTCTTTTCTTTTTTCTTTTCCCTTTTGTTTCTTTTCTCTTTCTTTCTCTTTCTTTCTTTCTTTCTCTTTTTCTTTTTTATTAAGTAGGATCCACTTTGGGGGTGAACCCTACACAGGGCTTGAACCCACGACTTTGAGATCAAGACCTAGGCTGAGATCAAGAGTTGGCTGCTTAACTAAATGAGCCACCCTGGTGCGCCTGAATGGAAGTTTCTGATTAAAAAAAAAAAATTGTAAAAAGTAGTTGTTAACAGTTTTTCTGCTTAACTGGGACTATGGGAAACTATCTCTAGCTATGTTTTTCATAGTGGAAATATCCATTGCTTACCTGCAGAGACCTGAAATTCTTTTTTTTTTTTTCATTTTGAGACCTGAAATTCTAAGTTCTACTTCTTCAGCACTTACTATTCTACTAAAATTTTATGTTAATGTTGGGAGATTCTGTCTCTTGGGCGTCTTTGAAAAGTAGGCTTTAATATTTTATCAAAGCTTTTCAAAGGTTATTTTTAACTTTAACAGAACTTTCCCAGGACTGTTAATCTGATTTAGTAACTCTCTCTTTAAATATTACTAGTCTCTTAAATTTTCTAGATTGAAGTCTATTTAAATATTGCTGTTTTTCCTCTCTGCCGGGTTATCGGAAGATACTTCAGTGTGGTAGAAAAGTGTTTCAGAGCACAAAAGAGAAATCTTAGCTAGCTGAGGCTTAATATGTCATAGTGAAGTTTTTTTCCCCCCCTTGATGCTTCTGAAACATTTATTTTCTGAGATTTTATTTCTTCCCTTTAGTCTCTTGTAATTAGATACATGAAGGATCTTAGTATCAGTGGGGTGGAGAATTGGTGTACCTGAGGTAGGCATATTTTCTACGGATGAAATGATAGAATGCTTAGAAACAGAATAATCCAATTTACTAAATTTTCTGGTTAGCTTAAAGTTAAGCCAACTTTTACAAAAAAATTGCTTTGGTTGATTAAATATAAGAACATTTCTAATATATTAGGGAGTGACTTTTTTGCCTTAGTGAATAAAGTTTATTAGAAGTATTTTGTTTTTTATTGCCTTATTTTACAGGATTGGACTAAGCAGTAATGAAGTTTTTGGATTTCTTTAGAGAAATGAGTACCTTTGTTAAGTAAAACTCATTTATTTTCAATCATAACTTATTTCCTATTTCTGATTTCTGTTTTTTAATAATCTTAGGCAATGACCAGAGTGAGACTGGACTTCTTGGATCAATTAGCAAAATTTTGGGAACTCCAAGGATCTACTTTGAAGATTCCAGTGGTGGAGAGAAAAATCCTGGATCTGTATGCTTTGAGCAAGGTGAGGCTTGTACTTGGTTTAGAAATTGGAGCAGAGGCTAGTGAATCTATGAAATGAGGAATTTCCAATAAACTTGATGGAAAACATCGTTTCCTGTGCAGGATTTGTTTGACAATGAAATACAAGCATGAGTAAATGTAAATGACAGATTTTGAAGTTATCTTTAAAATTATTTTATATTATAAGACTTATTTAATGACAGATTAGTGGGCTCTATGATAAACAATATGCAAAAGAAATGACACCAATCTATTAATATTATCTTGGTGTTGAGTGTATAATGTTTTATGTTGACCTTGTCATCTTTTTTCTACTTCTTAATTGAAAACTTGTTATATTAAAAGAGATTCATGTTACTCACCATTCTCATGTGTGATATCTATCAATATCTGTAAGTAGTGCTAATGGTTAACTGAAGCCAGCATTATCCAGAATGAATAAGAGTTTGAAAACTTAAGGGTGAAGAGTTTAGACTAATTTTTGCCTAAACTTGTTAACTTTGTTCCTAATGTGAAAAGAACTAACTGACCTGCAGCAGCATTTAAATTACCTTCAAAACATGTTTTGTTAATACAATAATAAAAATTTATGTTCCTTCTGACTTGTGAGTGAAGATAGCTTGATTATCTGAGGAACTTTGCAAAGTATCTTTTTCTGTGTGGCCTTTGATATCCTCTGATTGATAAACTGTTTTGAAATAAAATGTTACTCAAATTATAGAGTTAATTTTGGAGATTTCACTTTCAAGAAAAAACAAGACAAACATATTTAAGTTATTTTTTGTAATACAATTTAAATTTAGTGTCAGGTCACAATGCTCTAAAAATTTTATATTAAATTTTATACTAAAACTAAAAAAAATATTATATTTGGCTGACAGCTGGTGAGCATCTCTGGAGTTTGTGTTATTGTAGACATGATTTTGAAACACTTTCCACTAGTTTATAATGGGAAGCGAATTTTCAGTTATCCGGTCTCAGTCATTAATTTCTCATTTTGATGGTTTCCTGTGTTGATTAAATTATCACTTTGTTTTATTATTTTTAATAATAAAAAGTGTTACTCAGAATGTCTATAATGGAGTTTTACATTAACAATTACTGTTTATAATCAGTGCAGCAAGGAACATTCATTCTAGCCCTTAAAAACTTTTTTTTTTGGTCAGTGTAATACTTTTTTTTTTTTTTTAAAGATTTTATTTATTTATTTGATGGAGAGACACAGCGAGAGAGGGAACACAAGCAAGGGGAGTGGGAGAGGGAGAAGCAGGCTCCCCGCAGAGCAGGGAGCCTGATGTGGGCCTCGATCCCAGGACCCTGGGATCATGACCTGAGCCAAAGGCAGTCGCTTAACCGACTGAGCCACCCAGGCGCCCAGTCAGTGTAATACTTTTTAAAATATAAAATGAAAAGCAGCATTCTTCCTCTCCACCTCTCCACTCCCATTCCCACTCCTCAGAACTAATTACTTTCAATTCTTTTAGCTGTTTCTGATTTAGATCTTTGTATTTCCAAATAATATGCTCATGCTAGTTCTTCACTTTTCAGTTTTAAATATTATACACTGATTTTCTACTATTAGAGATGGAGAGTGTAAATCCTTACATACTTCCCGTCTTCCATTCTAGTGTAGTTAGATCAAATTTTTTTTTTGAAGATTTTATTTTTAAGTAATCTCTACCCCCATCATGGGGCTCCAACTTACAACCCCCAAATCAAAAGTTGCATGCTCCATGAACTGAGCCAGCTGAGTGTCCTAGATCAATTTTTTATTAATCAGAAGTTATTACTGTGACTATAAATACAAATATTGTTTGTACCTGAGCCTTATAGTGTGCTATGATTGTTTTCCTTACAATTTTTATTTTCCTTGGAGTTAATAATCCCCCTCCCTGTTTTTATTTTTTAAGTTTTCTTTGTAACCATCAAAAATTTATTTTCAGATTTTCCAGCAGCAGTATAAATCTTTACCTGTCAGGTAATCTGTCAGTTCCATTTTTTCTTGGAGCCATTTCTCTGGAGTTCTTTTTTCTGCTCCAATCCAGATTCCTTGTTCTTTTAAGGTCAGCTGTCAGCTTGGAACCTCCTTTTGCTTTTATCATTCTGGGAATTCCCTTTGCCTTTCCCTTTATTTCAAGTCTTCATATTATTTGATTTCCTCCTATTTTGGTGAAGCATTTCTTCTGTTAGTTTCTTGAACAAGAAGATAAATGGAATGTAAATTTTTTGCTTATTTAAAAGTGTTCTACACTTTAGTGGTAGTTTGGTGAGGTTTAGAAGTCTAAGTTGTAAATTGTTTTCCTTTAGTATTTTGAAAGCCTTACTCCATAATCTTTTCAGCTTTCACTGTTACTGTTGAGAGACTGATGCTATATTAATTATTTTTCCTTCCTGTGTGGCTTTCTTTTTCTTGAAGATGTAGAATCTGATCTTTATTCCAAGTGCCTTGAGATTTCACAGTGGTAAATGCATTGGTATGTGTTTATTTTCATTGTATACATATATGTTTATTTACTTATTTATTGTTTTGCTTTTTATCACATTTTTAAACACTTAATAGATGGACATCTGTTCCTTGATGTTTCATCTTTGTTCATCTGTCATCCTTAAAATGAAAGTCTGGAATCTTCAGCACTAATTTTAAGTCCACCTGAACATTTAATAATAAACAAAGCTTTTAAATTTACCTTTTGTTTTTGTCTAAGTCTTCATGAAGTTTATTCTAAGTAGGGTCATCATAAGGGAATTTGTGAATCATTCCAGTCAATGATTCTAAGACTTTCATCTTTTTGCTGTCTTTCTCAGTGGCACAGCTATGCAGGAGACCTCTCCAAGCAAAAGCAAAATTTTAGTAGCCCTTGATCTCGGATCCAGTTTTAGCTCCATGTGATATGCCATATTGTCTTCCTCCATTTATACCCAAACTACTGCCTTCTTCATAGCCTTCCTGATACCATTCTCTGTGAAACCACTTCTGAGGAGAGAATTCCACTATCTCATTTAATACTTTTATTGCACTTGATAACTTTTTTTTTTTTTAAACTTGGGTATAGGCACTGGGGCATGTATGTTTAATTCTTTTTTTTTTTTTTTTTAAGTAACATATAATGTATTACCTGTTTCAGGGGTACAGGTCTGTGATTCATCACTCTTACACAACACCCAGCGCTCACCACAACACATACCCTCCACAGTGTCCATCACCCAGCCACCCCATCCTCCCACCCCCTCCCCACTTGATAACTTTTCTTATCTGAACTCATGTCTTTGAGGTCTTAAAACTTTTCTTGTATTTTTTGTAGTCTTTGATAATTTCTTCCGCTTATCTTTTCTCTCTTTCTGAACTTTTATTAGTTGGATGTTAGACTAATAACTTGATGTTAGACTATTAGAGTATTAGACTGATCCTATAGTTTGCTTACCTATTTCTCTTAGGTTCCTTCTTTTCAGACTCTCCTGAGAGTAAATCTCTAGTCTTGTCCTGGGATTGGAGAGCAGTAGTTGCCTGGCTGTGCTGACTGGAGGAGGTCTGATTGCTTTTATACAGGTTTTCAGCCAGTCCTGTTCTCTATTTATTGCCACCTCTGACTTTATTTTATTTTATTTTTTTAAGATTTTATTTATTTACTTGGCAGAGGGATAGCGAAAGTGAGAGCCCAAGCAAGGGGGAGTGGCAGGCAGAGGAAGAGGGAGAAACAGGATCCCCACTGAGCAAGGAGCCCAACTCTGGGCTCTATCCCAGGACCCTGGGATCATGACCTGAGCCGAAGGCAGATGCTTAACCCACTGAGCCACCCAGGTGCCCCGCCATCTCTAATTTTAAAGGGATTGTTGCTTCCATTTCTTAGGCCTTTCCAGGCTCTGTATTGGAAAAGCTTCTCCTTGGCTTTCTTCTGTTGAAGGTGCTTGGTGGGTTTTTGATATTGCCTGCTAGATTATCACTTGTGTATCTGCTTTCTCTTGGTTCTGTGCCTTTTTGTTCCTTTACTGTCTTTTCAGTGGAGGCTTGAGAGGGAACTTCTAAGTAGAAAACTATTGCTACTTTATGTCTGTTAAGATTGTCTTCTACTGGCCAGACTTAGTTTTTTTTACATTGGATGGAAATTTTGGCCTCAGTTGACATTATTCTTTGGTCAAGTATTGATTAAGGGCTTGTTTCCATTTTGTTCAGTTTATCTTTGCATGTCATGTACCTTTTTATAGGGTATGGCTTGTAAGTGATATTTTTCTAGTAATAATGGTGTGATACAGTTCATGACAAAATGGAGTAAATGGTTTTATATTTTGAAAAAAAAAAATTTTTTTTTTTTAAAGATTTTATTTATTTGCGAGAGAGAATGAGAGACAGAGAGCACGAGAGGGAGGAGGGTCAGAGGGAGAAGCAGACCCCCCGCTGAGCAGGGAGCCTGATGCGGGACTCGATCCCGGGACTCCAGGATCATGACCTGAGCCAAAGGCAGTCGCTTAACCAACTGAGCTACCCAGGAACCCGAAAAAAAATTTTTTTTTTAAAGATTTTATTTATTTATTTGACAGAGAGAGACACAGCGAGAGAGGGAACACAGCAGGGAGAGTAAGGAGGGGGAAGCAGGCTTCCCACTGAGCAGGAAGCCTGATGTGGGGCTCGATCCCAGGACCCTGAGCAGAAGGCAGACGCTTCACGACTGAGCCACCCAGGCGCCCCTATTTTGAAATTTTTTAAATTTATTTTTATTTTATTTTTTGTTATTTTTTATTGTTAACACATAATGTATTATTTGTTTCAGGGGTACAGTCTGTGATTCGTCAGTCTTAACACAATTCACAGCGCTCACCATAGCACATACCCTCCCCAGTGTCCATCACCAGCCACCCCATCCCTCCCACCCCACTCTACTCCAGCAACCTTCAGTTTGTTTCCTGAGATTAAGAGTCTCTTACGGTTTTTCTCCCTCTCAGGTTTTGTCTTGTTTCATTTTTTTCCTCTCTTCCCCTATGATCCTCTGCCTTGTTTCTCTAATTCCACCTATCAGTAAGATATGATAATTATCTTTCTCTGATTGACTTATTTTGCTTAGCATAATACCTTCTAGTTCCATCCCCGTCATTGCAAATGGCAAGATTTCATTTTTTTTTTTTTTTTAAAGATTTTATTTATTTATTTGACAGAGAGAGTTAGTGAGAGCAGGTACACAAGCAGGGGGAGTGGGAGAGGGAGAAGCAGGGGGAGTGGGAGAAGGAGAAGCAGGCTTCCCTCCAAGCAGGGAGCCCGATGTGGGGCTCGATCCCAGGACCCTGGGGTCATGACCTGAGCCGAAGGCAGATGCTTAACGGCTGAGCCACCCAGGCACCCTGATTTCATTTTTTTTTTTTTTTTTTGATGGCTGCATTATATTTTGAAATTATACATGATAATTCTTGACTCTGTCAGCTGAAGAAAAACGTGCTAAGTTTTGTGTGTTTTTATTGTATCAGGCCCTGTTAGATTGTTAGAGTGTTTGTGTGCACGAAGCCAAAGTCATAGTGTTGATTTCTTTGTGAGATAGTTTTATCTTATTTCTTAGCCATACTCTGTGCTGGCTGTCATTTTCACAACTGCATGCCAGTAAGCATCTTAACTGGATGGGACAGCCTGACTGGATCCGTGCAGATATATCATTACTAATGGAAATTTAACTTAAAGTGCTTTGCATATAAACTAGAGTAGTATGTAATGGTGATAAATGTATTGTATAATGAAGATTACTAAGAGAGTTTCTGTTTCCTTTCGAACTCCTCCCCACTTGCTTCAACCACATTGGCTTCCTTATTGTTCCTCAGACATTTGAGGTGTGCTTCTAACATGGGGCTCCTGCTCTGACTATTCCCTGTATGTCTGCTTGGGTAACTGTTTCACCTAGAAGGAGTCTTTGCTCAAATTTCACCTTTATAATGAAGTTTTTGGTGACTGTTTAATACTTTAGTTAAACCCTCACTTTGCTACTTCTGAGGTCTTTTAACTGCTTTTTAAAGTTTCTTCTATGGGATTTATCACTTTAAAATATACATACGGTGTTTATGGCCTGTTTTTCCTGCTAGAACGTGAGCACCATGAGGGCAAAGATCTTTGTTTTATTCACAGATGGATCTCAAGCACCCAGAACAGTACTTGACAGTACTTGACAGTACAGAAGCACTGGAAAGATGTGAATGAAAGGCATCCTGATTCATGCAGTTGCTTCCAGACAGCCTTCTAAAACGCCCTCATTGTGTTTTCCTCTACACTACAACATTGGAAAAATAAACTTTTTTCTCATTATAATTTTCCCCTGGCTAGCCTTTTTAAAGAGAGGTGGCTTTTCTGAGGATGTGCTAAAAGAAGCTAAAGAATTAGAGATGTGTTCAACTCTTGTGCACGTGAACTTATGTGTTGCCACCAAGCTTTCACATATTTCAGTAGAGGGAAATTTTGCTTTGGTATAGGTTCATCTTTGTCTATAAGAGCATTGTAGAGTCTAAGAGCTCAAAATGTTCATTTATTTATAGCATTCACACCCCCCACTTGCCCACACACACAGTCATTATAATACTGCTAACGTTGACACAGTGCTTATTTTGTCCTGGTGCTTTTCATGTTTTATTTCATTTGTCTTCACAACTGCCTCATAAAATAAAGTGTAAGTGCTGTTAAATTATTAATATTTTAATAATAGTGAGGACCCCGAAGTGCAAATTATGACATAACTAGCCCAAGGTCACGCAGTTACTAAGTAGTGGAGTTGAGATTTGAACTCTGGCAATCTGGCTCCACAGGCCATGTTCTTAACCCTTTTATACAAAATTGTGGTAAAATATGCATAGGATAACAGTTACCATTTTTTTAAGTGTATAATTTAATGGCATTAAGTACATTCAAAATGTTGTACAACCATCACTCCAAAACTTCCCCTCTCCCTTCGGGCCCCTGGTGTAAAACCTCTCTTCTACTTCCTTTCTATATAAACTTGTTTATTTCTAGGTATTTCATGTAAGTGGAATCATATAATATTCATCTTTTTGTATTTGAGCATAATGTTTTCAAGGATCCATGTTGTCACATGCATCAGTTTCATTCCTTTTTAAGGGTGAATAATATTCCATTATATGTATATATCAGATTTTGTTTATTCATTCATCTCTTGATGGACCTTTGGGTTGTTTCCACCATTTGACTCTTGTGAGTAATGCTGCCGTGAACATTGGTTTGCATTTGTTTAACCCTGTTTTCACTTTTTTTTGGGTGGAATTGTTGAATCATGTAATTCTATGTTTAATTTTTCTTTTAACTTTTTAAAAAAAATTTTAAAAGATTTTATTTGTCAGAGAGAGAGAGAGGGAGAGAGCACAAGCAATGGCAGGCAGAGAGAGAAGCAGGCTCCCCGCTGAGCAAGGAGCCTGATTTGGGACTCGATCCCAGGATTCTGGGATCATGACCTGAGCCAAAGGCAGACGCTTAACGGCTGAGCCGCCCACGCATCCCAACTTTTTTTTTTTTAAGTAAGCTTTATGCCCAGTGTGGGGCTTGAACTCACAACCCTGACATCAAGTTACATGTTCCACTGACTGAGCCAGCCAGGCACTCCTCTCTTAACTTTTTTTTTTTTTAAAGATTTTATTTATTTATTTGAGAGAGAGAGAGAGAGCACATGAGAGGGGGAGGGTCAGAGGGAGAAGCAGACTCCCTGCCGAGCAGGGAGCCCGATGCGGGACTCGATCCAGGGTTCCAGGATCATGACCTGAGCTGAAGGCAGTTGCTTAACCAACTCAGCCACCCAGGCGCCCTTAACTTTTTTTGATACAGAGAAATAACAGTAGTGTACACTCTAGGAAATTTTTTTGAGTTCAAATAACCATGTCATAGTCCTTTTTATTTTATCATCAGTCAACTGAAGACTGCCTATATTTTAGAGTGTGAGAGATGTAGAGTATCAATATAGTGCCTGGTTTGATGTGAGCATTCAGCCAAATTATCCAATTTATCTTAACTTTTCCTACATTAATACATCCTGTACTATATTTTCTAGTAAGTCTACCACTGTAATCTGATCTTTCCCCATCGTTCCTTCATAATCTTCCATGTAAAACTCCTTTTGAAAAATTACAGCCTTTTCTAAAATAGCCTTTGAATCCACTTTTTCCTTGACATTTTTGTTAAAATTCTGTAAGTTATTTGGTACATTTCCCAATTTCAGGATTTATGTTCATTTCATACTATATAACTTACATTTATGCTTATGTTTGTTTTTGTTTTAATTCTTATTTTATATTTTGAGTTTCTTGTGGATATCGAGTACATAAATCTGTTTAGTTTTCTCAAGGTGTATAACGTACAAAGTGTAAATTCATTAAATGTATTTGAATGCAAAAATGGGCACATTATCATTAAATAGTAGAGTTCAAACCTTCCGAAAATCATTCATTTCATACTTTAAATGTTGACAGGTTTCAATTTTGTCAGATATTTGTGGAAATTAGAAATCTAAGCTCAGAATAATTTTTCTATTTAGCAGGCAAGATACAGATTCAGAATACATGAATCTGCCTTCTTTCTCTAAATAGGTTTTACTTTCTTTTCAGATTGTTGCCAGCAAAGGAGGTTTTGAAATGGTCACAAAAGAGAAGAAATGGTCTAAAGTGGGTAGTCGCTTGGGATATCTGCCAGGAAAAGGAACTGGGTCTCTTTTGAAGTCACATTATGAAAGAATTCTCTACCCATATGAACTTTTCCAATCTGGTGTCAGCCTTATGGTGAGATGCATCATTTTTTTTTTTTTTTATAGGAGTAGATAAATCCAGTCTGCCAAATATGAATGTTAGACTGTGTTCACCGTAACAAGTTAGCAGTTCGCTAAGCATAGCAAGTTAAAAAGATTTCTCCAGGTACCAATATTTGGGGTAGCAAGGTGTGATTTACAAATTGCAGCTAGTTTTGGTGGTTTACAAGATGAAGGCCAATGGGAATGAAGGATGTTTTCTTATTTATTTAAAATAAATTCTTATTAAGCTTTTTGAAAAATTCCTCCTTTGGTTTCATGTATTTTTTTAACAGCTTTTTGAGGTTATAATTTGCATACTGTAGAATTCAGTCATTGTAGATACACAGTCAGTAAGCTTTAATAAATTACACATTTATGCAGTGATCACCTCAGCTCAGTTTTAGAATATTTCCATCAGCCTACAAAGTTCCTTTGTGTTTGGTTGTAGTTGGTTCCTGTTCGTACCCCCAAACCCAGATAAACACCTGATTTGCTTTCTGGCTCTGTAGTTTTTTGCCTTTGTAGAAATTTCACATAGATGGAATTATACAATATAATTTTGTGTCTGGCTTCTTTCACTTAGCCTAATGTTTTCAAGGTTCATCTGTGTTTTAGCCTGTATTAGTACTTCATTCCTTTTATGGCTGAATAATAGTCCATTGTATGGATATACCGTATTTGTTTATCCATTTACCAGTCGGTGGACAGTTGGATTGTTTCCAGTTTATGGCTATTATGAATAAATGCTATGAATATTCATGAATAAGTCTTTGTGTGGACATGTTTTCATTTCTCTTGGGTAGATACCTAGGAGTGGAATTGCTGGGTTATATGGTAAGTTTAACTTTTTAAGAAACTGCCAAACTGTTTTCCAAAGTGGGCTGAACCATTTTACATTCCCACCAGTAATGTAGAGGCTTCCAGTTTCTTCACGTCTTTGCCAACACTTGGTATTGTCAGTTTTTTTGCTTATAGCCATTCTAGTGGGTGTGTAGTGGTATCTCATTGTGGTTTTAATTTTCATTTCCCTAATGACCAATGGTGGTGTGCATCTTTTCATGTGCATATTAGCCATTTGTATATCTTCCTTGATGAAGTGTCTGTTCTGATCTTTTTTTTTATTGGATTGTTTGTCATCTTACACTTGTTTTAAGAGTTTGCTATATAATCTGGATACAAGTCTTTTATCAGGTATATGATTTTACAAATACTTTCTGCTAGTCTGTGGTTTATCTTTTCATTTTTATAATGGTGTCTGTTTGAAGAGTAGTTTATTAATTTCCTTCCCCCCCTTTTATGGATTGTGCTTCTGTTGTCATATCTAAGAAATCTTTTCCTAACCCAAGGCCCCAAAGATACTCTTTTTTGTTGTCATCTAGAAGTTTTATAGTTTTAGCTTTTATATTTAGGCCTGAGATCATTTTGAGGTTTTTTTTTTTTGTATGTGTATAGTAGGAGGTAGAAGTATTTCATTTTGGGGAAGGGAGGGGAAATGTATATGTATATGAATATTCAGTTGTACCAGTGTCATGTTTAAAAGACTACTACCCTTTTCCTGTTGATTTACCTGGGCACCTTTGTTGAAAATCAGTTGACTACAAATGTGGGTTTATTTCTGGTCTTTGTTTTGTTTTTTGGTCCGTATACTTACCCTAACACCAATACTATACTGGTCTCGAGTACTGTAGCCTTATAGTAAGTTTTGATATCCAATAGTGTTAGTCTTCCAACTTGGTTCTTCTTTTTTCAGAATATCCAAAGATTTTGCATTTCCACATAAATTTTAGAAATTTACTTCTCAATTTCTACAACAAAAGCCTGCTAGGATTTTGATAGGGATTGTCTTGAATCTATAGATCAATTTGGTGGGTAGAATTGTCATCTGGTTTCATGTAGTTTTGGGGATTTATTGGAAATTTAATACTTTTCCCCTGATTCTCCAGTCTGATTTCTTATCAGTGAACCTGTTCTCTTTCTGTGCTCTGATTCTTTAGGGTGTACAGATGCCTAATTTAGATCTTAAGGAAAAAGTAGAGCCTGAGGTTCTTGGCACTGATGTCCAAACTTCCCCAGAGCCAGGCACAAGAATGAACATTCTGCCGAAGAGAACAAGGCGTGTCAAGTCTCAGGTATCAACTTCCATGGATCATTTTTAACAGGAGTTTTAAGTGTATTGACTGCAGAACAATTTTGTGGTTATTGGAGTCATTCATGTACTATTTTTTAGAACGTGAAGAGACCTGTCTTTCATTTACCTTTAAGATGAACAGGAAGAAATTGTAAAATTCAGTCTGATTTAGAAAGTTTTTTGTTAAATTTGAACAGTTTTGACGAGGAGGACAAATCAGAGAGTGACTCTGGGTACTGTAGGGTCAGTGTTATAGACATGCTGATGAACTGTAGTATATTTTATTTTCGTGGTTAGCAAAAATGAGAGGAGTAGGAAAGGGTGGTTTTATTTTTCATTCATTCCTTTAAAAGCTAGGGTATAAGTTTTGGTGTTTGAACCATTCCAATGTTAACTTCTGTAGTGTTCTTGTAGCCTAAAATAATTTCATCAGAAGAAAAATGCCCTAATTTCTTCTTGTCTGCATCTGTCCTCCTTTCCCCATTCTCATTTGTGGTCCTCAGAGTGTGTTTTTGGTGTTTTTTTTTTTCAATATTTTATTTATTTATTTGAGAGCACAAGCAAGGGTGAGAGGGCAGAGGGAGATGGAGAAGCAGACTCCCCGCTGAGCAGGGAGCCTGATGTGGGGCTTGATCCCAGGACCCTGGGATCATGACCTGTGCCGAAGGCAGATGCTTAACCAACTGAGCCACCTAGGTGCCCCCTCAAAAGTGTGTTTTTAAAGTTGACAGGTCCATAGGTTGGGACAGTAAGATGCTGCTTTCCTTGCTCTGAATTTATGCTCCTTAAATAATCTCCTGAATAATAATTTAGCTTCTTAGGTACTTTGATAAGAGAAAGGTAGGTGTCTTGGATTGCGAATGTGAATTCAGTGGAAATTCACTGGAAAGTGAATTATAAATTTATGTTCATTTATTAGTAAATTACCAATATGTAATATAAATTGTTTAGTAATTCATAATTAAATAATTTTATTGCATTATAGTATAATTATAATTTATATTTAGCATAATGAGAATTCTTAGTTATAAACCATTACAAATTAGTAAACTCTGGTTTAGTCATTAAGTGATTTTTATTACTGTGGTTGATCTCAAAAGTTCTAATCATCTTTGGGTGTATAGTGATGATTCTATTTCAACACCTGAAACACTTGAAGACTAGTCTCTGACTTGGTGACTCAGTTTTGAAGAGTTGCCCCAGTTGGCCCTGCTCCTCTAATGAGTTGACAGCTTGTGATGAAATTTCTTTGAATGTTCCTTTTGAAACCATGAAAAAGCGCTGTTGCTCATTGCCTATATATATGAAAGGACTACATAGAATGTTTTTACTCATTGTAATAATTGTCATTGTGGTCAGATTGGTTGGTACCAGGTAGAAACTAGAACCATTGTCGGCTTTTCAATGAAGAATTTGTTCAACTCACAATTTGTCCTTAATTACTGTATTGCCTAGTCTGCCTCATTCTTAGTCTTCAATTTCAGAAAGAAGAGAAAGGCTTTCTGGTAGAATTCCTTCGACTTCTTGCCCCATACACAGAATTGTTGGTATTCATTCTTAATTTCTGCCAATCTCTGTGAGCAAAGGGTACCTTTGTCTCTAACGATAATCTTCCCACATCTGTCCTTTCTGGCTTCTTTAGGGATTTTAATAGATCACTTGTGAAATCTCTCTCTCTCTTACCTCTGTCTGCTGGATCTCCTCCTACCCCCAATGTAAATGTGTTTAAAGTCTCTGTCATCTTAAAAGAAAATCTCCCTAGGAAGGGAGATTTTGCCTCTTTTCATGAAGTTTCTTGAAAAACAGTTGATGTTGTCTCAGTTTCCTTAGTATCTGTTTAGCTTTTGTGCTATGTAATCTGACATTGAGCTAAATCATTTTATTGAAACTGCACCACCCCAGTTACCACCGAGTTAATAATTGTCAAAAGCTGAGGACCTTTTTTTATTTCTTCTTCATCTCTGGTCAAATATACATTTAATACAGTTGTTGACTCCTCTCCTTGAAATTCAGTTAACTTAATTTTTCTTTGGCTTCCGTGATGCCTCTCTCGGTTATCCTCTTCACTCTCTGACCTCTCCTCAGTCATCTTTGTTCTCTCTTACCATTGCCCTTTACGTGGTATTTTAAGTCTTTTCCTGTCTTTGTTCTCCCTAGCTATCTTACCTACCCTATGATTTCGATTACTACCTGTACACTCAGGACTCCTAAATATGTCTTGACACCCATGTTTCTTTTCTGTTTACCAGGGATGTGTGTGTGCATATGTTATATGTATATCCCTGAATGCATATTGGTGGCCACAACAGGTATGCTGAATTCAGCGTATCTCAAACATTATCACCTTCTCTAAATCTGTTTTTCCTTTGTTATTTTTTAGCTTAGTGTCCATGACAAGCACAGCCATCCAATAGTATCTTAAACAAGAAACAGAAGTTATGAAAGTTATCCTACTCCCCTTTCTTCTATCACATCACTTGCCTTACTCCTCTATGATTGTTTTTATTCTTTTTTTTTTTTTAAGAATAGATAAATAATATTTATTTTAGAGAAAGAGAGAGAGAATGAAAGCACATGCAAGTGGGGGAAGGGGCAGAGAGAGAGGAAATCTCAAGCAGACTCTCTGTTGAGCACAGAGCCTGATGCAGGTCTGTATCTCACAACCCTGAGATCATGACCTGAGCCAAGGTCAAGAGTCAGATACTTAACCGACTGATCCACCCAGGCACCCCTGTGATGATTGTTTTTTCATCCGTGACCTCACTTGTGAGCTTTTTGAAAGTTGGATTCATAGTTTGTCTGTATGAAGGGTTATTAGACCCTTAACACATTTATACATTAGAGTGAAGCCCATAATGCCAGTGTATCTCATTATTGGTGACACTAAGTTTGAGCCAGGTTTCTCCATTATACTTATTCTCTTGGTAATAAAAGTAATCAGGGTAAACTATAAGATAGGGTAAATAACCTGTCTTCCAGTTAAGTTTTACCCAGTAGTTTTCACATTCATTGATGATCTTACCTGAGTTAGTTGTTATGTTGGTGGTTGCAGGCTGGGTGATTTTCTAGCTCTGTCATTTTTTACATTTGTTAACATTTTTCTTTAAAGGAGAACTCTTCTCCCACACTTTCTTGAGGTATTTTTTTCATACAGTAAAATGTTTTATATCTTAAGTGTACAGTTTGGTGAATTTTGATGAATGTGTGTACCAGTGGGACCATGACTGATCCCTGCTCCTTTTTAGTATCACTATAGATCATGATTTTTTAAAAATACAATGTCTTGTAATTTATTACAATCTCTTACTCCTTTTTGATAATCCTGTTGTTCCAAATTTGGCTAATGGGAACCCCTTCAAGCTGGTTCATGATACTCTTTTGACATGTCTCCATCCTTTTTGAGCACTTATTTAGCACAAAAAGGCTCATTGTCTTCTTGCCTTGCTTTAGACCTGGAATCAGCCATTTCTCCACAGAATTCTGGTTCATTTTAGTGTGAAATGATATTTAGAAACTGAGATCTGAGCACAAGGTGTGCTTGTTCCTCCTGGGATGCCATTGCTTTTGGTAGGCCCTTTTAGTGGTTAGGGCTGGGAAATAAAATTTAAAACATTATGAGTTTATATTTTCAGAAATGGACTGATAATTCCAGTTCTAATCTAGCATTACAGAGTTCTTTTGGTTTATGTTGTAGCTCTTTTCCTAGCTTTTTGAGTTGGAAACTTAATTTATTTCCATTCTTCTGTTTTGACTGAGATGTTAAGACTATAAAACTTCCTGTGATCACTACTTTAATTTATTCTGAAGATTCTGATGTATAGTCTTTTTTTGTTATCATTTTTAATAGGAAGTTAAAGATTTCTAACAGGTCTTTTTATTTTTTATTTTGTTACTTCTAGTTTTTATTCTATTAAGATCAAATAATGTTTTATTATTTGTACTTTTTGGAACTTTGTCGTCTGTCTGAAACGGTTATTGTGAGGATTAATTGATTAAAATACTTCTATATGGTACATAGTATCTACTTAGTGTATGTTAGGTTTTCTTTTTTTTTTTTTAAGATTTATTTATTTGAGAGAGAGTACATGAGAGGGGGGAGGGTCAGAGGGAGAAGCAGGCTCTTCGCTGAGCAGGGAGCCTGATGCGGGACTCGATCCCGGGACTGCGGGATCATGACCTGAGCCGAAGGCAGTTGCTTAACCAACTGAGCCACCCAGGCGCCCCTATGTTAGGTTTTCTTATTATGTACTGTGCATTAATAGTGATGAAGAATGTATAGTGTCGTGTTTATCACTGGACTGACTGTAGAGGTTGATTAGTATAATTAAATCAATCTACTAAAGTTTAAATATATATATTAAAATGCCATTTTGGTTGGTTTGGTTCTTATATGATCATAGACTTATAAAGTCTGTATTTTATCCTGATTTATTTTTATTCTTATTGACTGTATTTTTAATAAGTTTTAGTTATTTACTTAGTGTACATTCAGTGTGTATGGTCCATCTGAATTCATGGTGTAACATTTGCATCTATCAGGATGCTCTCATCTTCAAGTACTTGAGTGCCAAATGACATCAGCTTAAACATTAACAACACAATTTTCACATAAGGACACAGTTTTCACATAAGATTTCCAGAAATAGGTAGTTCTAGGACTGATGCAGCAACTGCACATTGCCATGAAGGGCCAGGCTCTTTCCATCTTTCTACCTTGCTTTCTTCAGTGTGTGGGTAGTATATCTCTTCCTAATTACAATGTGGTTGTTAAGAGTCCAGCGCAATGCTTTCACCAGGCTGAATCTCCTAACAGTAGGGAAGGAAGTTGGGGTAAAAGGCTTATTACTCTTTATAAGAAGCTTTCTCTTTTATTAGAAGATGAAAATCTTTCCCGAGGCTTCTAGTAGATGTTCTCTATGTCTCGTTGGTCTAGACCAGGATAACATTTCCTCTCCTAGTTAGGTCATCACTAACAAAGGGAAATGGCATGGTTGGCTTAGGATAATCATTATTCATCTAATAGGATGGGCATATTGCCTTCTGATCAAAGATGGGTGTCCATTAGCAAAGTAGAAGTGAGGATTTCTATTATTACCAGTATTATACTGGTTATAACCAGTGGCATTTGTCTCTGGACAGAACCTAATTGACAGCTGTGGTTTTAATAAAGAGATTTTCTTTTGTGGAAAGGAAACTGGGTGTTGCATAGTGCTTGGATGACTATTCAGCTGTTGTAATGAGGCAGTGAGTGGATTTAGAGAGAAGAAATATATTTTTTTCTTCATATTGGAGAGGATCTTGAAACTTTCCTTGCGTAAGAAAATAAATGTATGAATCAGAATGATTAATGTGAGTTTTGTTTATTATTTTTTTAGTCAGAATCTGGAGAAGTGAACAGAAACACGGAACTGAAGAAACTTCGAATTTTTGGGGCTGGGCCTAAGGTCGTGGGCCTAGCAATGGGAGAAAAAGATAAAGAAGGTAAAATATCTTATTCGGTCATGAAAAGAAATAAGGTATAGCCATATGGTTCTAATAAGATTCAAATATTTGAATTGCATTTTGCCTTGGGATTTTCTTATGAGTGTAAACATTGGAACGTGGTTCCTAGACGGATCACCTTTTATGGCATATAATCTTAAATTTAAGACTTGAGGAACCGTATTTTATTGAATTTTTGTAATATTTGGAAGAGAGAAATTTTCCCTTTCCATGTCTAATATGTTACGCAGAAATTTATAGTTTCTAAAGGCTAGTTTAGGAGAGAATGGTGAAATGAATGGTTCTTACCTGGTGATCCATAGCTTATAACTTTTAAATTCAAAGACAGGATTCTCTGACCTTTAGTAACAAAATGTACTGTGGAGAGCTTATGACTAAAATTCTAATTCTGATTTTGTTATTTTTCCATAATTGCCTTGATATGACACTTCATTTAAATAAACTGTGTTTGAAGAAAGCCTTGTACTCTCAGCTTAGTAGGTTTGAAACTTTCTGAGTAAAATTGCTAATGCAAAGATCAAGTTTCACTATTCTCTCTATGTACATGTCAGTTTTAAAACTCTACAAAGATTGTGTTGGATTTGTTTTTAATGTATATGAATTTAATGCAATGCTGTAATCACAAGTCGTATTATTACCCTTTTCATGATATGAGAAATTAAGTCACAATTCAGATTGTGGACGAGAACTCTGGAGGGTCAGATGATATTGTCCCATCACTCTAAAAACATTCAGTGTGATAGGACCTACTAAATGCATCATGATGTTTATTATCACCCTTCTAAGAATTAAGCAGTTTATCTTTTTCATTCTTGTACTTACTGCATTGGCTGGCAGTGATCTTAAAACTCGTCTCAATTAGTCCCTGATAAGCACTACATACAGGCAGTATAGAATTAGTAGTTAAGCTCTCTGGAGCTTGATTGCCTGGATTAGATTTCCAAATCTGCCACTGACTGGCTGTGTGATTTTGGGCAAGTTATCTAACTTCTCTATACCTTAGATTCTTTATCTTCAATGGGGATAATAGCATATCTACCTCATAGTGTTTTGAGATTTAATTTAAATTATTTTAAATAGTGTCTGGTCCATAGTAAGCTCTCAACATTAGTTTTTACTATTATTATATAACTATTTTTATTTCAAGATGAGGTCTCCCGAAGACGAAAAGTTACCAACAGGTCAGACGCATTTAACATGCAAATGAGACAACGGAAAGGAACTCTCTCTGTTAACTTTGTAAGTGTTCTGAGATGTGTCAGGAGGGAAAGGATTTATTTTTAGTTTTGCACTTTTTATCTCGTTATATATTGGTATGCCGTTTAGTTAGTTCATTTGGTTAGAAGACTAGATGGTAAATCTAAAGTCCAGCTTTCATTTATGTAATGTGAACCTTGCTTTGTCTGTTTACATTGACTCTTTCCCTGAGTTATCCTCACATGTACCTTGTGAGTGAGAGAATGAATATGAATCTGTAAATTCTTGAGCTGTAATGTGGACAGTGCTCAGTATTCATTCTCTGTCAAAGAGTGTATGTAGGAAGGATGACATGGTGTATTTTATTTATATAATTGACTTTCAAGTAACCTGGATTTGTGGTCTTTCTTTATTCCGATAACTTGATATGCTTTTATTAACTTGCCTGTAGAAGCACTGAGGAAATTGAGGAAGTTTTATGAAAACTTGTCTAAATACAATCATTTAAAAAATATTCAGGATTTAAGTTATGTGTACTTTTAGTGTACATTATTTTGTTTCAATTAAGGAGTTCCTGGTAAAAATTTAATATTATTATTATAGAAAATAGACTTTTATTTTATCTTGTTTGTTCTCTAACAGGTTGATCTCTATGTTTGTATGTTTTGTGGTCGGGGAAATAATGAAGATAAGTTGCTTTTGTGTGATGGATGTGATGACAGCTATCATACATTCTGTTTAATTCCCCCACTACCTGATGTGCCCAAAGGAGACTGGAGGTGTCCTAAATGTGTTGCTGAGGTACAAGCCTGACCTTTACAGATCCTTTTTTAATAGCAGTGATGTTCACATACACACATACAGTAAACCCATTCTCAAAAGCTCTTGCTTTGTTCTTCAATGTTTAAAATCTCTGGGATTGGGGCACCTGGGTGGTTCAGCTGTTAAGCATCTGCCTTCAGCTCAGGTCATGATCCCAGTGTCCTGGAATCGAGCCCCGCATCGGGCTCCCTGCTTGGCGGGAAGCCTGCTTCTCCCTCTCCCACTCCCCCTGCTTGTGTTCCCTCTCTCGCTGTGTCTCTCTCCATCAAAAAATAAATAAAATCTTTAAAAAAAAAAATCTCTGGGATTTTCTTAAGAGCAATATTGAATGAAAATATAATAATTGTATTGCGGCAGCTTACCTTTCAAAAGTTCTTTTTTTGACTATTGGTTAGATAATTCTGTTTATTGCTGAAGATGAATGATACTTTTATTCAGAACGTTAGTATTCTTGGAAAATAATAAAAATGAAGGAAAACTGTGGGTTATTTGTCTTTTTAAAATTAAAAAAAAATGTAAAAGACGTGAAGCTCTAGAACTTGGGATTTATGCATCCAGTTTTCATGTTACCAGATAAACTGATGGTATCTATTAGCTTGTTTAATTTTTACTTGATTATACTGGATTATTCTTATTGAAAGATTACAAAGACATCCAGTTTTCATGTTACCAGATAAACTAATGGTATCTATTAGCTTGTTTAATTTTTACTTGATTATACTGGATTATTCTTATGGAAAGATTATAAAGACATTATTGTCCTGAAATACCTAATCTGTTTACTTTTTTATTTTTTTTAAATTTTCTTATTTTTTAAAGATTTTACTTATTTATTTGACAGAGACAGAGACAGTGAGAGCAGGAACACAAGCAGGGGGCATGGGCAAGGGAGAAGCAGGCTTCCCACTGAGCACGGAGCCCAGTGTGGGACTCGATCCCAGGACGCTGGGATCATGACCTGAGCCGAAGGCAGACGCTTAACGACTGAGCCACCCAGGCGCTCCTGTTTACTTATTTTAACAAAATATTGTGATAGGACATGGAAGGGAAGGACTTGGCTGGGCTGTATATAGGTGTATTCAGAGCTTTGAGTTATTCTCAAGGTGAGATGATTCAGAAGCAGTTCTGCTCTGAGAATTTGTGTTAAAATACTGGTCAGGATGATTGATGGTGTGAAACAACCATTCCTATAGCTAGATATTCTTGAAATCCAGTGGATATTCCTTTATCCATTATCTTTCCTTCATCCATGAACATTTATTTTCTCTGTAGCTAAATCCACTGAGAGAAACAGAATGATAGGCATCCCTAGGCTTGATTGCATGTCAGTAGTTCTCCTGGTGTTTGTCTTGGTGCCAGAGCTTAATGTCAACTCCAGAGTCTGAAGCTCTCTCATTACCACCTTCCTTACGGAAGGCTGTGAAAATGTAGTTGAGGTTCTAGAACATTATTTCCTGATTCTATATTGCAAGTAATTAATACTTGTTTTGCTGTCTAAGATTGATTGGATTTGCTTCACCTAGGGACATGATCAAAGAAGGTAATACCAAGAGCTTTAATATTTTGTTGGTACATTTTCAGTGAATTAATCTTGGGTATTTCTTCTTCTTAGGAATGTAATAAACCTCGAGAGGCCTTTGGATTTGAACAAGCTGTACGAGAGTATACACTTCAGAGCTTTGGAGAGATGGCA
Organism: Mirounga angustirostris; assembly: GCF_029215605.1. Taxonomy (NCBI): domain Eukaryota; kingdom Metazoa; phylum Chordata; class Mammalia; order Carnivora; family Phocidae; genus Mirounga; species Mirounga angustirostris. The sequence goes on along the minus strand of NW_026991713.1, from coordinate 100,542,214 downwards.
GATAATTTTAAGTCTGATTACTTCAATATGCCAGTTCATGTGAGTATCTGTCATTTAGGTCAGTTTGGGGAGGTATGAAGATTTATCTGAGTCTAAAGCTTTTGGTTTGCTTTCATCATTTTGTGGAAAACAGGGACACATGAAAAAGATGATAGAATATTAAAGATTGAGGGGCCTGGTATCTGTTTCTATATCTTTCACTCGCTAATGTGGCAGTCTGTACTCTTCTGTTGAGAAATCTGCTTTGATCTTTGAATTGTTTATTAGCCTTGCGCGAGTAATCTTTTATAGAAAAGCATGAAGTATGTGGCATTTGCTCTTTTTGTTTAGTTATTTGTAATATGAAGTTTGCTTCTTTTCCTAGGGGATCTTGGGCTTTTAAAGTCCCTATCCAAAAAATTTGCCAGACCTGTTAAAATGCAGCCTTGAATTTTTGCATTTCCTTTTTCCTCCTTGGTGTGCTTGCCAGGTCATCTATACATTTCTTAGCTGGGAAATAGCTTACACAAAAAGGCAGTGCAAGTTTATATTATGTTTTTCTAAACATCTAGTTTGTCTTTAGCTTTTCCCTAGCCTTAGTGGGAAAAGCTTAGTGGATCCTGGTCTTCTCAGCTCTGGAAATAAGATTTTTTCATTTTATCATGGGTTTGTGTTCACTTGATCTGCATATTATGTTTTAGAAGTTTATGGTTATAGTGAGTTAGTAATCTGTAATCTTTGTTTTCCCTGTATAGATGGTTCCTACAGAACTAGTAGAAAAGGAATTCTGGCGGCTGGTGAGCAGCATTGAAGAAGATGTTATTGTAGAGTATGGAGCTGATATCTCCTCAAAAGACTTTGGAAGTGGATTTCCTGTAAAGGATGGTCGGAGAAAGATGCTGCCAGAAGAAGAGGTGCAGAGCAGATAGTAGTACTTGAAACTTACTCCAAGTTGATTTAGCCTTTGCTTAGTAGAAAGCTACCTTTCTCTAATCTAATCTTAAGGGTTTACTTTCATTTAAAATATTAAATATATAGGATTTGTATGTTATAATTTTCAGTTTTAAAAACAATATATTCAAAGTATCTTTAAAAAATTTAACTTTAGGGGCGCCTGGGTGGCTCAGTCGTTAAGCGTCTGCCTTCGGCTCAGGTCATGATCCCAGGGTCCTGGGATCGAGTCCCACATCGGGCTCCCTGCTCGGCGGGAAGCCTGCTTCTCCCTCTCCCACTCCCCCCTGCTTGTGTTCCCTCTCTCGCTATCTCTCTCTCTGTCAAATAAATAAATAAAATCTTAAAAAAAAAAAAAAATTTAACTTTAGGACAACCCTTTTGGGTCACCTCCTTCTTTGGGAGCTTTGTACTATCACTCAAACTTTGCTTTTAAAAAAAATTTTAAAAAAATTTAACTTTGCATTTTAAAACCAATTTAATTAGTTTAAAACTATTATTCCAGTTAAAAGAATTTTGCCTAGCTCTTTCTGTTTGAGAATCTAGAAGGTGATTTATGAATTTTTTTAAAAAATTACATTTCGTTGATAGGTCCAAAATTAAGTTTCTTTCAGTAACTGAGCAGGTAGGTTTTCAAATATGTTTAAACTGTATACAATGAAGTCCTGTCACATTGGAGATGGCCTCTATTTACAAAGCTGAATTAAGATGATGATTCATTTTTCTCATTATTTTGGTCCTTTTTACTTTTTCTTTTCCTCTATAATTGGCAATGATTAAGGGTTTTATTTCCTATTAAAAGAGTTACACATGAGGGAGCCTGGGTGGCTCAGTTGGTTAAGCATCTGCCAGGGTCCTGGGATCAAGTCCTGCATCGGGCCTCTCTACCATGCTCGTGATCTCTCTCTCTTATGCTCTCTCTCACACTCTCTTTCTCTCAAATAAATAAATAAAATCTTAAAAAAAAAAAAAAAAAGTTACACATGGTTAAAAACAGAGAAAAGGGTTACATAGTGTGATAGGATATACAGTTAAAAGTATAGCCAGCCACTCCAGTTCTCTTAAGGTAACTGTAAGGTATATCTTTTTCCATTCTTTTAATGTGAAGTTGTTTATATCTTAGGATGTAAAGTATGTCTTTTGTAGGCAGCATATGATTGGATTTGCTTTTTTAAAATCTAGTCTGAGGGTTGCCTTTTGATTGGAGTTATTTAGTCCATTTACATTTAATATTATTGATATTGTTGATTTATGTCTGCCATTTTGTGATTTTGTATGTCTCGTATGTTTTGTTCCTCCAGCTCTCCTTTGTGGCCTTTTTTTGGTGTTAAACAGATATTTTTCGTAATACCATTTTAATTTTTCCAGATTTTTTTGTTTGGCTGTATACTTTTTAGTTACTTAGTGGTTCTAAGAATTATAATATGCATCTTTTTTTTAAATGGGTTTATTGACAGTGTACATCTCTGTGCAGCCTACTTCATGTTAATATTGACTTAATTCTGGGTGACTGTAACAACTTTGAAACAGTGTCTCTTTATTTCCTGCTGTCTTTTTTGTCTATTGTTATATATTGTATTTACATGTTGTATAATTACAACACAGCAATATAATTATTACTTTAAACCATTTTACTTTTAAAAAACATTAAAAGAAAAAATACACATATACCCTGTTACACATTTACTCACAAATTTATCATTTCTGATGCTCTTCATTTATTCCTGTGGAATCCGAGTTACCTTTTGGGTTCGTTTCTTTCACCCTGGAGGACTGCTTTTATCTGTAGTGTGGATCTCCTAAGCAATGAATTCTTTCAGTCTTTGATTATTTGGGAATGTTTTTTATTCAGCCTTCGTTTAGTCTTTCAACAGTAAATGCTGCTCAATTTTTTTTTTCCTTTTGTTGATTTCTAGTGCCTCGAAATGGTTGTTTTGGTAATTTTGTCCAGATTTATCTTTGTTTTCTATGGAGGAATTGCCCAACCTCTTCGTATTACCACTGCTGGAAATTCTTTACGACTAAAAGTCTCCCTTCTGGGGCATCTGGCATCTGGGTGGCTCATTCGGTAAAGTTAAGCGTCTGCCTTTGGTTCGGGTCATGATCTTGGGGTCCTGGGATTCAGCCTTGCGTCGGGCTCCGTGCTCAGCTCCCTCTCCCTCTGCCCTTCACCCACCCCACTGCTTGCACTCTCTCTCTCTCTCTCAAATAATTAATTAAAAAATCTTAAAAAAAAAAAAGTCTCCCTCCTACCCAAATCTCTAGTGTGACAGGGGAGGACCCTATTTTATTTTCTAGTGCATCCTTCCAGATACAGTATATCTATACAAACATTTATACATCACACATACAGAATTACATACTCTTTTTTATTTACTTGTTTTTTTTATTTTTTAAAGACTTACTTATTTAGAGAGCACACGGAGAGGGAAGGGACAGAGGGAGAGAATCTCAAGCAGACTGCCTGCTGTGCGTGGAGCCTGATGGGGGGGCTCCATCTCACAACTCTGAGATCATGACCTGAGCTGAAATCAAGAGTTGGACACTTAACTGTGGCACCCAGGTGTCCCTTACATATTCCTTTTAAACAGAAATGGAATATACTACTTACATGGTCTGTACCTGACTTACCTTTTTTGTTCTTTGTTTTTGAATCCCTTCAGGCCCTATCCAGTCCATCCTAATTCCTTATAGCATTACCTACCCAGTTTATTCACAGTACCATCTCACTGTGTATTATTCCAACCAATATCTGAGCACTTAATATGTGCGGAGTGAAATTTTGATTTTGTTTTGTTTTTATGATCAAAAGTTGTGAGTGTCTTTTGGGTTTTTTATTATTTTAGCCTTGTTAATTGACTTTTTTCTTTCTGTGAAGATGGAGTACAGGTTACGATAATCAGGTTAGGATAATATAGATTAGAGAATACGTATTGGGTTTTACTAAGGGAGAAAGAATGATTACAGTAGATGGTGAACATAAATTATATAGGGATGGTTTGTTCAGTATCACTAAATTAAATCTGGTTTGTATAAGTATAAAGAGATGCATCAATCTGAGTTTCTTTATACCCTTCCATTGCCAAATGGTAGGCAATTATTGAATTATTGGGAAGAGATTTCATTATATAGCTCTTGCCTTTTTCTGAATTTTATTTCTGTTTTGAATTTTTTTTTTTAAGATTTTATTTATTTGACAGAGAGAGACACAGTGAGAGAGGGAACACAAGCAGGGGGAGTGGCAGGGGGAAGCATGCCTCCTGCAGAGCAGGAAGCCGGACATGGGGCTTGATCCCAGGACCCTGGGATCATGACCTGAGCCGAAGGCAGATGCTTAACGACTGAGCCACCCAGGCGCCCCTCTGTTTTGAATTTTTAAGTTGTTCTTGAATGGGTATTTATATCTTCTAATCTTAGAGACAAGGTCATAGAGTTTTTAAAGATTATTTTCAGTGTCAAACCTAAGTGATTAATATTAATAATATAAATAATCCTCCATGTTTGAGTTTTGAATGAATATTCATTTACCTACTTCTGCTTTTGCTCAGTTCACGTTCTTGTAAGGATGTGGAGAAATGCTGGGTTGTAACAAACCATAGTATGCAGAGACAGGTGATACAGCCTTTTTTTCTAGACTGGGTCATGGACTTGTTCTTCATTTTCTAAGCAATAATGTTTTTCTCAGGATACTGTTTTTGTGTTGTAAGATGGAATGAGAGAATCTGTTTATTACAAAGGGATTTTAAGGACTAATTAGACAATGTGTATAAAACTTTCAGACTTTTTAGGGGTGCCTGGGTGACTCATTCAGTTGAGCAGCTAAATCTTGGTTTCAGCTTGGGTCATGATCTCTGGGTGGTGAGATCAAGTCGCGAGTTGGGCTCTGCGCCCAGTGGGGGATTCGGCTTCAGGATTCTCTCTCTTTCTGCCCCCCGCCACATACTCTCTTTCTCTCTCAAATAAATCTTTAAAAAAAAAAAAGCCTTCAGACTTTTTAATATATTTATATCAGTTCATTACTCCTCTCTGAAAGTTACTGTATTAGAATAGCAGATAACTGCTAGCTTTTCACCAGGAGTCATACATTTATGTTGAACTTCTGTATGGGTTAGCTCTTGATATCTGATAGCATATTTCTCTGGTATCGTAGTTAACTGGAAAAGTCCTTCCGAAGTTAATGTATTTGTCTTACGAATACAGTGTACTCTACCAACAGGGCTTCTGAGAAATAAAAAGAGGCATAGGACTTGAAACCTTGGGAACATTTTTTTTTCTTCTTGTCCTTTGCTCCATATTAAATCTTTGGCTAAATCCTGCTAATTCACTTTTCATTATTTTTCTATAGGATTGCCTTATTTTTCATACCCACTGCTACCATCCTTGTCTAGGTCCTATCACATCATGTTGGGATGCTTGCCATGCTCTTACATAATGACCACTTGTGGTGGGAGTCCCTAAGACCATCTCCAGGTTCAGTGATTTTTCTGGGAGGACTCATGGCTATGATTTATTATAGTGAAAGAATGCAAAGCAAAATCAGCAAAGGGAAAAGATCCATGGTCCAAGTCCAGAGAAAACCAAGTAGAAGCTTCCAAGAGTCCTCTCCCAGTGGAGGTACACAGGATGCATTAGTATCAAATGGACAATATGTACAAAGTATTGCCTACCAGGGAAGCTCATTAGAGACTTAGTGCTCAGGGTTTTTATTGGAGGCTGGTGACATAGGCATCCTCTACTTAACACATACTAAAATCCCAGACTCCCAGAAGGAAAGCAAGTGTATATAAATCACATTGTACATCCTAGGCATTGTGAATCACTCTGTATTAGTGTAGGGAACTGTTGATCATGTTAAGTTTGCATATACCAGCTGACAGAACTCTAAGCAGACTTTTTGCAATCCTAGGCCTGTTATGTTAACCATTTTCTTATTGCTTTTCTCTGTAGTCTTTTTTATATATTGCTTTATTTAAAACTTTAAGGTTGAAAGGTCTTTGGGGGTTCAGTATGCAATTCTGTATTTTTGTTTATGTTTGAAATTTTTCATAATCAAAAGTTTAAAAATACTTAAGATACTATGTTTATATTATTTCAATTTTCAAATTCTGTTTTATATTCCTTCTGAGTGTAGGATCAAATCCAAGCTTCTTAGTTTGAAATGTAAGATTAAAGGTACAAGATTCTTCTTTTCTAATCTTATTTCTTGTATTTCTGAGTGTGACTGTTCTACTCTTCACCTTCACCAGACAGAACAGTATATTTTTGGTTTCTCTGTTATTTACTGTCAAAGGTTCTCTCTTTTTTCCAAGCTGTACTGGGGTTCTTCCTTTTCTATGAAGTTTTGTTAATGATGCAAACCCATCCTGAAAAACTAAAGAAATTGCTCTTTTATCTGTATTTGGAGGTTAATATATACAGCTTTGTCTTTTTTTTTTTTTTTTAAAGATTTTATTTATTTATTTGACAGAGACAGCGAGAGAGGGAACCCAAGCAGGGGGAGTGGGAGAGGGAGAAGCAGACTCCCCGCTGAGCAGGGAGCCTGATGCGGGGCTCGATCCCAGGTCCCTGGGATCATGACCTGAGCCGCAGGCAGACGCTTAACGACTGAGCCACCCAGGCGCCCCCCGCCCTTTTTTTTTTTAAGATTTTATTTATTCATTTGAGAGAGAGAGAAAGCAGGAGACAGAGCACAGGCAGGGCAAGGGGCAGAGGGAGAGGAAGAAGTAGACCCCCAGCTGAGCAGGGGCCCAGGACCCTGAGATCATGACCTGAGCTGAAGGCAGACGCTTAACCAACTGAACCATTCAGGCCTTGTCTTGAAACTTTTTGTATGTAGGTCTTATCTCTTCAGCTGGTTCATTATGTTTTCAGACAACCAGCTGACCAACTAAAAAACATATTGAGTAGTAATTTTTGAAAGCCTTTTGGGGCACCTGGGCGGCTCAGTTGATTAAGTGTCTGACTTCGGATCAGGTCATGATCTCAGGGTCCTGGGATTGAGCCCTGAGTCAGGCTCTGTGTTCCGCTGGGAGTCTGCTTCTCCTTCTGCTCCTTCCCCTGCTCATGAGCACTCTCGCTCGCTTGCTTTCTCTCAAATAATAAAATCTTAAAATATAAAACAACTGAAAGTGTTTTTTATTTTTTATTTTTATTTTTTTTTTAAAGATTTTATGTATTTGAGAGAGAGAAAGTGAAAGAGCACAAGCCAGGGGGAGAGGCAGAGGGAGAAGGAGACACAGACTCCCCACTGAGCAGGGAGCCCGATGTGGGGCTCAGTCCCAGGACCCCAAGATCATGACCTAAGCTGAAGGCAGACGCTTAACTGACTGAGCCACCCAGGCACCCCTGAAAGCCTTATTTTTAAAAAGCCTATTGAGGGTATGAATCATACGTCTTTATTTCTTAATGGAATTCTTAACTTAAACCTGTGCTGGACTTTCCTATTCTATCCTCTGCGACTCTTAATCACACATAGAGTTTTCATTTTTTTGTGCTACATTATGGACGATACTTTCAAATCTGAGTTCTAGTTGACATATTCTCTCTTCAGCTTTGTCATTGGCTGTTAAACCCCTTACTTTGCAGGTTTTATTTTTTAAACTCTGTATTACAGAAAGTTTCAAATGTGTAAAAGTATACATAATAAGGAATTTCCCTCCTTCCCTCAGTACCTGGCATCCAGGTTCAGCAGTTACCAACCTCCTAATAGAAGGCAGTTGGATTCTTTTATCTGTTTCTGCATTCAGTCTGTTGTCAGTCTGTTGTGATGTCAAATATCCTGTATCCTCTGGAAAACTCACACTATGTTCCTGCAAGAACGAGAGTAAAAAAGGCAAATAACATCTTACAGTTATTATGAAAATAGTTTGACTTTGCAGATTCCCTGAAATAGTCTTAGGTTCCCTAGACCCCACTTTGAGAACTGCTCTTCAGAAGGATGATAAGCACTTTAAGGCTTTTCTTCATATGGCTTCAGGGGTAGGTTTTTGAAACTTGGTGTCTGGTCTTTATAACCAGTAAGAAACCTCACTGAAAACTCAGCAATAGCTTTCCTTTTTCATTCTGCCTTTCCTTCCTTTCTTTGTTTCTGGAAATTGGAAATTGTTTTTTCTTTTGAGTTCATCTATGAAACAGATGTTTTTATTATTATAATTTATCTAATATTTCTAGATGTGTTTGTAGTGAGGGTGGTAGTGGTGACTCTCTGCATCATCTTAGTCTTTGGTGTTGACATAAATGCAGGATTATGTGTCTTATTATTTTTTGTTATCATAGTATCTGACACCGTTCTATAAATACAGTGGTAAACATTTTGGGAAGTTACACTACTGAGGGTAAAATAGAAATATAATACTGACCTATTAAAATGAGTCTCACATTATTTTACTAGTAAGCTAGGGAGGGGTAGTGTAAAAATGCTTATATGCTTCAGAATAAACCAGAGGTATCTGAAATAATTAAAAGGGAAATCTGAATACCACTTAGACAGGAGATAAGATTAAATAGGTATATGAGTTATGTGTTGCAAAGAGCACAGATGGACTAGATTATTTTAAATATTATATACAATTTTTACTTGTTTTTTTAAGACTCCCTTGAAATTTCTATTGGGCACTTGTCATTTCTGATCTTGCATTTACATCTTTTTTTTTCTTGATAGGAATATGCGCTTTCTGGTTGGAATTTGAATAATATGCCTGTCCTAGAGCAGTCTGTTCTTGCACATATTAATGTAGACATCTCTGGTATGAAAGTGCCATGGCTCTATGTAGGAATGTGTTTCTCTTCTTTCTGCTGGCACATTGAAGATCACTGGAGTTATTCCATCAACTACTTACACTGGTATGTATGATCTTTGTTACGTGCTTAGGAACCTTTTAAAGGTATAATGATACTAGGTGATAAATTAGCAAGAACTGAATTTAAAAGTATTTCCTACCCAAAGTAGGATAATATATTGAGAAGTATAGAAGGTCCTAAGGGTATATACATCTCAGACATCTTCCCTTTTAAAGTATGTGCATGCAACATGCAGTGGAGCCTAGAGTTTTAGACCAAATGATACTTAATTTGGTATACATGAAAATTACTTTGATATATCTTTTGATATGCAAGGTATGATTTTAAAGGATGTATAATTTTAAAAAGTATATATAATTAAGATCTGACTAAACCTTTAGGATTGGAAATTATTAAATGATTTTTTTCTTTTTAATAACATTTTCCCTAAAAATGCCTGTTACATGCATATTCATTAAATTCTTTGGCTGAATTTTTTTATGTCTCCCCCACAGCTTTTATTTACTTGCCCAGTTCCTTGTCCATTATTATATCATCAATTAAATGATATTTTTCTCCATTTGGATGATACTACTCAAATCACACTATGTAGTACTGGAAAACTATAGTGATTTTATTTCTCTGCTTCATCACTGTGCTGTGTAATACTAGCTACATGTGGTTATTTAAATTAGTTAAGATTAAGTAAAATTAAAAATGTACTTCCCCAGTTACAGGAAACATTTCAAGTGCTTTATGGTCACTGGTGACTAGGGCCCTATGTCTTGGCCAGCACAGACATAGAACATTCTCATTGTTGCAGTAAGTTCTGTTGGAGATAGCAGTGGATTGTATTTGGATTAGGAAATTCAGCTATTTTATAAATAGCATGACTCACTAAATCCGTTTCCTAGGAGTACAACTTAGTATCATAAATGAACTCTAGTCCACTAAAGTCTAGTGCATTAATGATGCCAAGTTTTTGGTCCTTAAGATTTGTAGATAGAATTCTTCAAGGTTTCAACAATTTCTACCCTTGCCTTAGTTTTTTGGATAGTAAAATCCAACTTAATGAAGTTATGAAAAGGTATTCTACAGAGTGTTGACTTCAACTTTGAGGATTGTGGGGATAATTGGAATGTCCAGTAGACTTGGGAAACAAGGTAGTATGTCAGTATCCTTTGGAATGATGCTTATTTTTCATATAGTGTCTTTCCTTCTTGAAGAAACTATTTAGTTATCCACCTTAAAGAGTTCATGTGCTTTGAATTGCATTAATTGAATTAATTAAATTAATTGATTTAGAATTGAATTAATTCTAATAGTAGTGATAAGTATGTATTTACCTATTTATATCCTTTGCCTTACCTCCTATTATGAACAGATTTATGAGTTGGTTTGCCAAGATTCAGGGTATATAATCTGTGACCATGGAACAAGATAAAATTAATTATAGTTTAGAGGATTCGAATGAGAGACCCTGGCCTCATTGGTACCATGCTCACCTAGCTAAACAGTTACTTCTTTTTGCTAGGGGGGAGCCAAAGACATGGTATGGTGTGCCATCTCATGCTGCTGAACAACTGGAGGAGGTGATGAGGGAGCTGGCTCCTGAGTTATTTGAATCCCAGCCTGATCTCCTGCATCAGTTAGTCACCATCATGAACCCCAATGTACTGATGGAGCATGGTGTGCCTGTGAGTCTTATTGTGTCTCCTTTTAGTATTTTTATTTTAAGGTTATGTTAGCTTTTCATTAGAAACACAACATATCTTTTGTTTTATAACTGGAAGCAAAAGATTATTTCATCTTCTAGCCAAATTAGAATTTATATTCTGAAGGGAACAGCCATTTCTTTGGTAAGAAAGAGGTGTTTTAAAGTATTAATCATACTTTATGTATAGCTACCTATTAAAATAGCCTTCTGTTTTCAGTGAACCATTATATCCTGGTTTTTTTTTTTTTTTTAAAGATTTTATTTTATTTATTTGACAGAGAGAGACAGCTAGAGAGGGAACACAAGCAGGGGGAGTGGGAGAGGGAGAAGCAGGCTCCAGGCCGAGCAGAGAGCCTGATGCGGGGCTCGATCCCAGGACCCTGGGATCATGACCTGAGCCGAAGGCAGACGCTTAACGACTGAGCCACCCAGGTGCCCCATATCCTGGTTTTGACAAAAATCTTATATTCTTTATTATCTAGTGTATATAATAATACTCCGTATTATTTATTATCTGTATTATCTTTGTTTAACCAGAGTGTAAGTATTTTAAGTGATAGTTGTAGTAACTAATACTTATCCTTTGGAGATCATATTTCATTAAAGATTTCACAGCTTTCTTTTTATATGCGATAATGAAATACTATGAATACCTTTTTTACTTTTTTTTTAGAAGATTTTATTTATTTTAGAGAGAGTGAGAGCACACAAGCATGAACGGGGGGAGGGGCAGAGGTAGAGGGAGAGAGAGAATCTCAGGCAGACTCTGCGCTGAGCATGGAACCTGATGTGGGGCTGGATCTCACGATCCTGAGATCATGACCTCAGCCGAAATCAAGAGTCGGATGCTTAACTGACTGAGTCACCCAGGCACCCAGTGTTAGTTTGTCTTTAAAGATTTTATTTATTTATTTGGGAGAGAGAGAGCGTGCGTGCCCCAACGCACATGTCCACCGAGCCAGGCGGAGGGGCAGAGTGAGAAGCTGACTCCCCACTGAGCAGGGAGCCCAATGTAAGGCTCAGTCCCAGAACCCTGGGAACATGACCTGAGCTTAAAGCAGAGTGAATTCGTACTAGAATCTGGGATTTTTCTAAAGACACATAGTATTGGGGTGGCTGGGTGGCATGCACACACTCTATCTAAAATAAGTAAAGATGTAATATTATAAAAATAAGTGGGATCCAGGAAAACTGATTTTGGGGATATCTCCATATAACATATGATCTAATTAATTAATTTCCAAAAAATTATGTAAGAGTAGGAGGAAATTCCATTCTTTAATGTTACTGACAACAGGAGGATAAAAGGAATAAAAGAAAAAGTCTCTTAATTGTAAAAATTTTATCAAGTTTCAGAAACTAGTAGCCCGGTGAGAGTAACGTTTTCTCTTTGAGAATTTGTCTGCTACTTCTTGTTGTGAATTATTGTATTTTGTTATCATTGACTATTTTAAGAAGGAAAGAGTTCAGGCTGCTTCTTAAACCCTGATACTATTTTCTGGTATGTGTAGGTGAATGCTTTACTGTTTTTAATTTTAGAAAATGCTTCTGAAAGTGACTGATAAAATCTCTTCCTCTTTTTTGTTGTTTTTATTTTGTTTTGTTTTGTATCCCTGTTCCCACTTTGCATTTAGGTGTACAGGACCAATCAGTGTGCTGGCGAGTTTGTTGTGACATTTCCTCGTGCCTATCATTCTGGATTTAACCAGGGCTACAACTTTGCTGAAGCTGTGAACTTCTGTACTGCTGACTGGGTCTGTTCTATAGCAAGTGGCTGTTGTACGTCTACTAACACTCCTGGAAAATGCGTCTTAGTGGCCATATTTACTTAGCTGGCGGGGGGAGGATTCATGAATATTTCAGTAGAGACTGGAATGGCTATTGTAATTTAGAAAGTTCGGTTAGAGTTTCCATTACAGTTTTTATTTCTTTACTTCTCATCCATTCATTCTTTTCCTCATTCTGTTTGAATTTTAAATGAGCACTCGATAGTTTTTAAATCTTTCTTTTCTGAGAGACTGTCGTTCCTCTAGTCTTTGCTTTCTCTGAGCAACTTAAGGATTTTATAATGACAACTAGATCTTTTTTTTTTTTTTTTGACAACCAAATCTTTTTAAGAATTAATTTTACCCATATTTTCAAATATCTAGCTCAGATTTTTATTTTAAAATACCCCTTTATTACTTTCCTTCTTATAGACAGTTAGATGATTTTATTCTTCCTATCATTTTATGTTTTTTTGTATTTCTTTTAAGAAACTTATTTTAAAGAGTAACTATAGTATTGAGATCTCTATGGGATATACTTTTGTTTAAATGATAATGCCAGGGGTGCTTGGGTGGCTCAGTTGGTTAAGCATCTGACTCAGCTCAGGTCATGATCCCGGAGTCCTGGGATCAAGTCCTGCATTGGGCTCCCTGCTCAGCAGGGAGTCTGCTTCTCCCTCTCCCTTTACCCCTCCCCCCTGCTCACGCTCTCTCGCTTGCTCTCTCTCAAATAAATAAAATCTTTTAAAAAATAAAGTAAATGATAATGCCAGTGATTGCTATTTTGCTTTTTTGTATGAGGTAGATATCAAAAAGTAACTAGTTATGATTATGTCATGTTGGGAAAAGACTGCAAATTTATGATACATTCTTTGACTTTATTTTTCCTTTAGTGATGCTCTGTTTTTGGTCTCCTCTCAACATTTGGGGAGATATTTATTTATCTATCTATATATCTATTTATCGATTGATAGAGAGAGCACCCAGAGGGAGAGAGAATTTTATCAGGTTCCACGCTGAGCACAGAGCCTGACACGTGGCTTGATCTCATTGAAGACAGGACCCTGAGATCACAACCTGAGCAAAATCAAGAGATGCCAACCGACTGAGCCACCCAAACGCCCCAAGGGGGAGATATTTTTAGTAGTACTGGGTCTTACGTTTTCTGTAGGCACATTAATATATTAAATTTCATGATTCATGATTTCACGATTTTTGTTTCCTTGGTTAATATGAATGACATGATGAGTAACCTTATTTGATCTAGTAATTTAAAACATTATTAGGCTTAGGAAGCAGTATGAGCAAGACTGAGCTTAGGACTTTCCCTTGGGTTTGAGGTCTATTTTTTAAAATTCAACTAACATTTATTAGAATTTATGATTTACTTCCTGTCTAGATGTAGGGTAGGAAATAGAGATAATTCAGAAATGAATTAGAGATGGTTTCTGCCTATAATGTGTTCGTTATTATTGATATGTGGCCTTGGGCAGCTCTTTTAATTTCACTGAGCCTAAGTTTTTTACCTTGTATATGAAGATACTAAGATACGCTTAATAACCTCAGACAAGTGAGATGATATATGTAGAAGTCCTTGAAACTCTTTAGAAGAAGGGTGTGATAGAAATGAAGAGTTATAGCAACTTTAGATTTAGAATATAGTGATGGTACTAAGTTTTATAAGCCACAATGGATAATCAGTTCTATTTTATATGGCTTGTTTACAGATTGTAATAATTAAGATCTGCATATTTTCTTGCCATTGTTAATCTATATGAAAAATGTTTAACAAGTAAATATTTATGAATTAGGAAATGGAAGAGTATATTGTTAATAGACAAAATAATCCCTGATCATAAGTTCAGTATCATTATTTTCTTTGGAAAGATTGTTTCTTTAAAAGAGTATGTAGGGGCGCCTGGGTGGCTCAGTCAGTTAAGCATCCGACTCTTGATCTCGGCTCAGGTCATGATCCTCAGGGTCATGAGTTCAAGCTCCGCATTGGGTTCCACACTGGGCGTGGAGCCTACTTAAAAAAAAAAAAAATATGGGAATACTGCTTGATTTAGAGATAGTCTTATATTCTCAAAATGTGATTCCTGTGATTGTTTTCTGCCTTTCTCAAAATAGAGGTGAATTCTTAAAGGTTTTTAAAGGTCCATTTTCTTATTTTTTCTCTGTTATATCATAGTTTTCAAATATAAACTAAAACTCGCATTTAAATTACCCAAGTTTTTCCACTGGACAGGAGGATAGAAGTTGGGGAAAGAGAGAGAGAGAGGAGGGAGGAGGGATGGAAGAAGTGTGTGTGTATATATGTGTGTGTGTTTGTGTACAGGCAAAGTTTTATTGTACTTTGCTTTATTGTACTCCACACATACTGCATTTTTTACAGATTGAGGGCTTGTGGCCACCCTGTGTCAAGACAGCAAGTCTGTTGGCACCATTTTTCCAATAGCATTTATTCATTTCATGTCTCTGTGTCACATTTTGTGAATTCTGGCAATATTTCATATTTTTTCATTATTATTTGTTATGGTGATCTGTGATTAGTAATTATGACTTGTTGAAAGCTCTCGTGATGGTTAGCATTTTTTAGCAAGAAAGTATTTTTGAATTAAGTTGTGTACATTGTTTTTTTTAGGCATAATGCTATTGCACACTAAATAGACTAGTATAATGTAAATATAACTTTTATATGCACTGGAAAACCAAATCATTCATTTTCCTCACTTTATTGTGATACTTTATTTATGGTGGTCTGGAACTAAACCCATAGTATCTCTAAGGTATGCCTATATAGTATAACTAGTACTATAATTTGGCTTAAAGCTTGATGGGTAAAGAATTTTCAGAATTTATCTTAAAGGGTGTATCTGATTTATGAAAAGTGATCATCTAGTGACTTGTTTATTCACTTAGGGAGAATAAAGTAGTGATTTCACTTGGATTCTCTTTAGGCCAGACTGATGTTTTTAAAAGAATTTCTAGATGCTAAAATGTAAATCATCTTTTGCTTTGGTTCTTACAATAAAAGTCAGTTAATGTGAATTGCTGAAATAGTGCTTTTTTCCTCCTCTTTTCTTTTTCTTCTTTTTTTTTTTTTAACTTTTAATAACATCTCTGCTTTTTGGTCTGTGGAAACCTCCATGCTGAATATGTCCACTTAACCCTCTATTACCTAAATGTTTTTTCTTCTTTCTTTAAAGGCAGCTTATGTTAAAGTGGTCTAAAAGAGTTTGCTGCTTCATTTAAATATCAAGGAACTTGTACTTCTTGTTGTACATAATGAGTAGAAAATCAATAGCTTAGGCTAGAAGCTTAGCATCTCAAAATTATGGAAATTTTCTGTGGGAAGGCCTTTGAAATTCCTGCTGGGCCATAAAGATTTAATATTTACAGTTCCTCTTATGTTCAAATGGAGTTTGATATTCTGCCTTTTTTATAATAAAACAGGATCTGTAGGCTAAATAGTGGTTTTGTTCTGGAAGATGTTATAAGCAAGTAATTTAATTTGACAATCTTGTTTACAGTTGCCCATTGGACGTCAGTGTGTCAATCATTACCGACGGCTGAGGCGCCATTGTGTCTTTTCACATGAAGAACTCATTTTCAAGATGGCAGCAGATCCAGAATGCTTAGACGTGGGGCTGGCTGCCATGGTGTGCAAAGAATTGACTCTCATGACTGAAGAAGAGACAAGATTAAGGGAGTCTGTTGTACAAATGGTGAGTTTGTGGAGCACATTTTCTGTATTTGATACTGCTCATGGAATATACTAAAAATTGAACTTGTAGAAAGAATCCATTTTCATCTTTGATTCCTTTAGAAGTTGAATACAAAAATCAAAAAAGTTTGGAGGGGTGTGTGTGTGTGTGTTTAAAGATTTATTTATTTTAGAGAGAGAGAGTAAGTGCACAGTGGGGAGGGGCGGAGGGAGAGGGAGAGAGAATCTCAAGTACACTCTGCTGCTGAACCATGGGGCTTATCTCACAAGATCAAGTCCTGAGCCGAAATCAGGAGTTGGGCACTTAAGGAACTACGCCACCCAGGCACCCTGGAGAAGGTATATTTTCATACTTGCTATTTTGGGTTCTACAAATTGAAAAGTTTTAGGAATCTTTAGGTCACCTCTAGATTTTAAAAAATGGAATCCTGTCATGTAGAATTTCTTACATATATATTTTTTTAAGCCTTCTACATACAGTATTATTTCTTTAAATGAGAAAGTTCAGATCCTTTTCTCTGAGCTTTGAAATTGAAAAAAAGTTGTGTTTCTGTGATTCCAGCTGTCAGAGTGCATTGATCTGGTGGTTTGGTTTTATTTTTTTTCTCTTTCTAAGTAATTTAATGAGTAGGAAGTACTGAATAACCAAGTGTTGGGATTTTTTTTTTCTTTTTTTCCCCCCAGTTTGGAAGCCAGTTGGATTTCTGGTGGAGTTCTTGATAATGGTGGTGGTTGGGCAGTGGGGTGGCCATACCCTCCCCACAAGTGTTGGGATTTTGAATGCTTAGAATAAACTAAACCTTTGTCACAATCAAGATAATGAACATATCACCTTGAGATTTTTCTTATGCCCCTTTATGATCATTCCCTTTTGTCCCATTCCCCCTCTTCACTACTCCTACTCCACCCCCTTCGAGGAAAACACCAATCTGCTTTCTTTAGTGTGCCTTTTAAAAAAGTGTATTATTTAAATTGAGTCTTACAGTTTATAGTTTTTGTTTAGTTTCTTTCACTTAACATAATAGTGTTTGAGATTCATTTATGTTATTCCATGTGTTAATTGTTTATTCTTTTTATTTTTATTTTTATTTTTTAAAGATTTTATTTATTTATTTATTTTGAGAGAGAGAATGAGAGACAGAGAGCATGAGAGGGAGGAGGGTCAGAGGGAGAAGCAGACTCCCTGCTGAGCAGGGAGCCCAATGCGGGACTCGATCCCAGGACTCCAGGATCATGACCTGAGCCGAAGGCAGTCGCTTAACCAACTAAGCCACCCAGGCGCCCTGTTTATTCTTTTTAATTGCCAAGTATTATTTATTATATGGACCACAGTTTATCTCTTCATTTAAGAATGGACATACTAATTTTTTTTAACTTTTGCCTGTTACAAATTAAGCTGCTGTGAACATTTCTGAACAAATTTCTATGTTGACATATACTTTCATTTCTCTTGGATAAATACTAGGACTGGAATGGCTGGGTCATAGGACATGTGTGTGTTTAATTTCTTCTGAAAACTGCCAAACTGTATTCCAAAACAGTTTTTTTTTGTAAGATTTTATTTATTTATTTGAGAGAGAGCACATGAGAGGGGGGAGGGTCAGAGGGAGAAGCAGACTCCCTGCCGAGCAGGGAGCCCAATGCGGGACTCGATCCTGGGACTCCAGGATCATGACCTGAGCCGAAGGCAGTCGCTTAACCAACTGAGCCACCCAGGCGCCCTCCAAAACAGTTTTTTTTTTTTTTTAAAGATTTTATTTATTTATTTGAGAGAGAGAGAATGAGAGACAGAGAGCATGAGAAGGAGGAAGGTCAGAGGGAGAAGCAGGCTTCCCGCCGAGCAGGGAGCCCGATGCGGGACTCGATCCCGGGACTCCAGGATCATGACCTGAGCCAAAGGCAGTCGCTTAACCAACTGAGCCACCCAGGCGCCCCAAAACAGTTTTTATAGTTCTGTAAGGAATATGAGAGTTCCATTTGTCCTGCAATCTCACTGACATTTGGAATTTTAACTTTACTTTTTTTTTTCTTTTTAAAGATTTTATTCACTTATTGGACAGAGAGAGTGAGTGAGCAAGAGAGAGTGCACAAGCTGGGGGAGAGGCAGAGGGAAAGAAGCAGACTCCCTGCTGAGCAGGGAGCCCAGTGCAGGACTCGATCCCAGGACCCTGGGATCATGACCTGAGCCGAAGGCAGACATTTAACCAACTGAGCCACTCAGGCTTCCCCAACTTTAGATATTCTAATAGGTTTGTTGTAGTAGTTCATCATGGCTTTAATTTTAATGACTAATGATGTTGAGTACCTTCTAGGTGCTTATTTGCTGTCTATATCTTTGAGGGAAGATTCTGTTCAAATCATTTGCCCAACTTTTAAAACTTGGGTTGTTACTGAATTTTGAAAGTTCTATATATAGTCTAGATACAGATTCTTTACCAGATAGGTGATTTGGAAGTATTTTCTTCCAGTCTGTGGCTTGTCTTTTCCTTTTCTTAATAGTATTGTTTTGAAGAGCAGGAGTTTCTTTGGTTTATCAGTTTTTTCTTTTATGGATTTTATGGCTTTTGGCATAGCCAAAAGGCTATATCTAAGAAATCTTTGCTTAACTCAAGATCACAAAGATATTCTCCTATGTTTTCCAGAAATTTTTTAGTTTTAGCTCATACATTTATGCGTATGGTCTATTTCAAGTTAATTTTTGTATGTGGAATGAGTTATGGATCAAAGTTTATTTTCTTGCATATGTCACTTACGATTTCACGCCCACTTATGAGAATACTAATTTGAGATCTCCTGTTTTGGCTTAATAACCAAGTAACCAAGAATAACCAGAACAATTGGTAGGTTGAGAAGGCACTTTATTTTTTGACATATCCCAAGGTGGTAGAATGTAACAGAAGCCTTGTTTCCTCTCAATAAAATCAGAATTCTTGAAAACAGCATTTTCAGTTAGAAAAGTTTATATAATCACAAAATTAAGGCCTTTGTTTCTGTTTTGAAAGAATTTCAAATAATGGGCTCTCTCTATATATATTAAGTTAGATTTGAAGAGTTTTAAGAAAATGAATATAGGTTTAAGCTGAAGAAAACTATTGTAGTGGATAGCGATTTGGATCTGAAAAGTAAAAGAGAAATCGATTTCACCACTCTTTTTATGGGCATAAATGGGGAAAAAGATCTTTAAACAAAAACCATCTATAGATATATAAAGCTATATAAAGCTGTATAAAGCTATACATATTACAAATGATGTAAGTATTATTATAAGCTAATTATTTTTAAGAATTTATGTTAACTTGGAAATAAGAATTTTTACTAAATAGTCAGATTTCTTTTTCTAGTTTGAATTACCTGTGATAAGAAACAAGAAGGGCGCCTGGGTGGTTCTGTCAGTTAGGTGTCTGCCTTCAGTTCAGGTCATGATCTCAGGGTTCTGGGATTAAGCCCCGCGGCAGGCTCCCTGCTAAGTGGGGAGTCTGCTTCTCCCTCTCCCTCTGTCCCTCTGCCCCGCTCATGCTCTCTCTCTCTCAAATAAATAAATAAAATCTTAAAAAAAAAAAAAAGAACAAGATACAAGTGAATCTTATTTTCATTTTTAAAAAAAATTTTTTTGAGGTAAGTGTATGACTGATATAGTTAATATTCTCATGTTATACTTGTATTCTTGAAAGTTTTCTTGGTTGTTTGCTTATTTTTTATTAGCCTTTTGTATTTTATTTTATTATTTATTTATTTATTTTTTAAAGATTTTATTTTTTTGACAGAGAGAGACACAGCGAGAGCAGGAACACAAGCAGGGGGAGTGGGAGAGGGAGAAGCAGGCTTCCCGCTGAGCAGGAAGCCCGATGTGGGGCTCGATCCCAGGACCCTGGGATCATGACCTGAGCCGAAGGCAGACGCCCAACCACCCGAGCCACCCAGGCGCCTGTGTATTTTATTTTTATTTTTATTTACTTATTGTTATTTTTTTAAAGATTTTATTTATTTATTTATTTGACAGAGACACAGCGAGAGAGGGAACACAAGCAGAGGGAGTGGGAGAGGGAGAAGCAGGCTTCCCGCTGAGCAGGGAGCCCCATGTAGGGCTCGATCCCAGGACCTTGGGACCATGACCTGAGCCGAAGGCAGACGCTTAATGACTGAGCCACCCAGGCGCCCCTATTATTATTTATAAATATATTTTTTTATTTATTTGACAAAGAGAGAGACAGCAAGAGAGGGAACACAGGCAGGAGGAGTGGGAGAGGGAGAAGCAGGCTTCCCACTGAGCAGGGAGCCCGACTCGGGGCTTGATCCCAGGACACTGGGATCATGACTTGAGCCAACGAAGGCAGATGCTTAACAACTGAGCCACCCAGGTACCCCAATTATTATTTTTTAAATAAAACTGTCTTTTTAGGGGCGCCTGGGTGGCTCAGATGGTTAAGCGTCTGCCTTCGGCTCAGGTCATGATCCCAGGGTCCTGGAATCGAGCCCCACATCAGGCTCCCTGCTCAGTGGGAGCCTGCTTCTCCCTCTCCTTCTCCTGCTCCCCCTGCTTGTGCTCTCTTGTTCTCTTTGTCAAATAAAATCTTAAAAAAAAAAAAAAAGACTGTCTTTTTTGAGTAGTTGAAAGTTCACAGCAAAATGAGGGAAAGGGTAGGGTACAGAGATTTCCTATATATCTTACATCCCCACACATGCAATGCCTTCTACATTATCAACGTCTCCTACCAGAGTGGTACCTTTGTTAAAGTTGATAAACTGCATTGACACATCATAATCACCCAAAGTCCATAGTTTATATTATGGTTCACCCTTGGTGTATATTCTATGTGTTTGGATGAATATATAATGACATGTATCCATCATTATAGTATCATACAGAGTATTTTCACTTCACTAAAATTTCACTGTGTTTCACCTATTCATCTCTACCCCCCCTTCCACTGGCAAATACTGATCTTTTTACTATCTCTGTAGTTTTGCCTTTATGTCATATGGTTGAAATCATATAGTATGTAGTCTTTTCAGATTGCCTTTCATTTTTTCATGTGACTGTCCAGTTGTTCCAGCATGATTTATTGAAAAGACTATCTTTGCTCCATTGTGTTGCCTTCTTTGTGAAAGATCAGTTGACTGTATTTATGTGAGTCTGTTTCTACATTCTCTCTTGTGTCCCATTGATTGATTTGTCTATTCTTTTGTAATACCACATAGTCTTCATTACTACTATAGCTTTATAGTGTTTTAAAAATTTTATTTATTTTTTTATTTGATATAGTTGACACACAGTTTAGTTTCAGGTGTACAATTTATAGTAAGTCTTGAAGTCAGGTAGTGTTAGTCTTCTGACTTTGTTCTTCTGCAATATTGAGCTATTATGAGTCTTTTACCTTTCCATATAAACTTTAGAATACCTTGTCGATATCCATAAAATAACTTGCTGGGATTTTGATTTTGATTGTACTGGATTTATAGATTAAGTTGGGAAAAACTGACAACAACACTGAACATGGAACACCTCTGTCCATGAACATGGAACTCCTCTCCATTTATTTAGCTTTTCTTTGAATTTGTTCATAGGAGTTCTGTAGTTTTCTTTCTTATACGTGTTTTGTTAGAAACCTAAGTATTTCATTTTTGGAGGGTGCTAATATAAATAGTAATTTGTTTTTAATTTCAAAATCCACTTGTTTATTACTGGCATACAGAAAAGAAATTGAATTGTATACTAACCTTGTATCCTGTGCTGTTATTGCTTATTAGTTCCAGGAGTGTTTTTGTCAGTTCTTTCAGATTTTCTTCATGGATGATCTTATGATCCATGAACAAAGATGGTTTGGTTTCTTCCTTCCCAATCTGTATCCTTTTTATTTCCTGTTCTTGTCTTCTTGTATTAGCTAGGCCTTCCTGTTGAAAAGGAGTGGTGGCCGCAAATATTCTCGCTGTTCTGATTTTGTAATAATCAGGGCAGGCTAAACATTCGCTATATTAAGACCATGCATGTGTCCCCAGACCTAGTGCTTTCCCTAGGTCTGGTTTTATCAATGCTGGTGATAAACCAAGTCTGATTATATGATGTATCATATATGGGAAATGCCTGTGACTTGGTATCTGATTATCCTTGAGAAATGACAGCAAAGCTAGTGTCACAACTTTTGAAGATAGCCATTGCTAATTTGATGATTACCAGTTGCGATTAAATGAATTGTAAAACTAACAAAAGAAAAAAGAAAAGGAGTGGTGGGAGGGGACATTGTTGTCTTGTACCTACCTGATCGTAGTAGAAAAATTTGTCAGGAATGGGTGTCAAATACTTTTTCTGCATTTATTGATAGAATCATCTGGCAGGGTTTGAGAGGTTGACTCCAATTTTGAAAGAAGTTCTAATTGTTGCATACTTGGGATAAATTCCACTTGACTTTGTCATGTAATTCTTATTATATATTGTTGGATTCAACTTGCTAATTTTATTGAAGATTTTTGCACCTATGTTCATGAGAGATATTGGCCTGTAGTGGTTTTTGGTAGCAGGGTAATGTTGGCCTCATAGAATGAGTTAAGTGTTTCTTGTGCTTCTGTCCTCTGAAAGAGATTATAGAGAATTGGTATAATTTCTTCCATAAATGTTTGGTAGAATTCACCAATGAACCCATTTGGGTCTGGTGCTTTTTGTTTTGGAAGGTTCTTAATTATTGATTTGATTTCCTCAATAGAAGTATAGAGCTATTCAGATTGTGTGTGTGTGTGTGTGTGTGTGTGTGAATTTTGACAGGTTGTCTTTTCAGGAATTGGTCCATTTCACCTGGTCATGAAAGTTGTGGGCATAGAGTTGTTTATAGAGTTGTTTATAGTATTCTTGCATTATACTTTCAATATCCATGGGATCTTTAGTGATGTCTCCTTTTTCATTTCTTTTTTTTTTTTTTTAAAGATTTTATTTATTTATTTGAGAGAGAGAGCACGAAGTGGGGGAGGGTCAGAGGGAGAAGCAGACTCCCTGCTGAGCAGGGAGCCTGATGCGGGACTCAATCCTGGGACTCCAGGATCATGACCTGAGCCAAAGGCAGTTGCTTAAACAACTGAGCCACCCAGGCGCCCTCTTTTTTCATTTCTGATTTTAGTAATTTGTGTCTTTTTTTCTTTTTTTTTAGTTAGCTCAGCTAGGGGCTTATCAATATCATTGAACTTTTCTTAGGACCAGCTTTTGGTTTTATTGATTTTTCTCTATTGATTTCCTTTTTTTAATTTTACTGATTTCTGCTCTAATTCCTTTTTTTTTTAATTTTTTTTTTTAAGATTTATTTATTTGACAAGAGAGAGACACAGTGAGAGCAGGATCACAAGCAGGGGGAGAGGGAGAGGGAGAAACAGGCTTCCCGCGGAGCAGGGAGCCCGATGCGGGGCTCGATCCCAGGCCCCTGGGATCATGACCTGAGCCGAAGGCAGACGCTTAACAACTGAGCCACCCAGGCGCCCCTCTAATTCCTTTTTTTAAAAAAATTTTTATTTTTTAAAAGATTTTATTTTTTTATTTGACAGAGAGCAAGCACAAGCAAGGGGAGTGGGAGAGGGAAAAGCAGGCTTCCCACCCAGCAGAGAGCCCAATGGGGGGCTCGATCCCAGGACCCTGGGACCATGGCCCAAGCCAAAGGCAGACGCTTAACGACTGAGCCACCCAGGCGCCCCTCTCTTTTTTTAAAAAAGATTTTATGTATTTATTTCATTTATTTTTTTTAAGATTTTATTTATTTATTCATGAGAGACAGAGAGAGGCAGAGGCAGAGGGAGAAGCAGGTTTCCCGCTGAGCAGGGACCCCGATGTGGGACTTGATCCCAGGACCCCAGGATCATGACCTGAGCCAAAGGCAGACGCTTAACCGACTGAGCCACCCAGGTGCCCTATTTATTTATTTTAGAGAGAGCGAGTGAGCAAGTGGAGGGAGGGGCAGAGGGAGAGGGAGAGAGAGAATCTCAAGCAGACTATGCATTGAGCACAGAGCCCAATGCAGGGCTTGATCTCATGACCCTGAGATCATGACCTGAGCCAGTATCAGGAGTTGGATGCTTAACCAACTGAGCCACCAGGCACTGTGCCCCTCTTCTGCTTTCTTTGGATTTAATTTGGCCTTCTTTGTCTAGTTTCCTAAAGTGGAAACTTAGGTTATTCATTTTATATATGTTTATTTGAAATGGAATTCCTTAGTCAGTAGAATGTGACTCTTGATTTTGGGGTTGTGAATTCGAGCCCCATGTTGGGTGTAGAGATTATTTAAAAATAAAATAAAATAAAAAAAAGGAATTCCTTTCCCATTACTTGGTGTCTGTCTTTTGAAGCTTGTAATGTAAGCATAGGTACACTTCATTTTAATGTGCCTTTGCTTTATTGTGCTTCGTAAATATTGTGTTTTTTACAAATTGAAGGTTTGTGGCAACCTTGCATTGAGCAGGTTTATTAGCCCCATTTTTCCAACAGTATTTGCTCACTTTGTGTCTCTGTGTCACATTTGGTAATTCTCACAATATTTTAAACTTTTTATTTCATTTATTTATTTTGTTCATTTTTCATTGTCATATAATACACAGTGTTACAGGGATGCCTGGGTGGCTCAGTTGGTTAAGCGTCTGCCTTCTGCTCAGGTCATGATCCCAGGGTCCTGGGATCGAGTCCCGCATCGGGCTCCCTGCTCAGTGGGGAGTCTGCTTCTCCCTCTTCCTCTCCCCCTGCCTGTACTTGCTCTGTCTCTCTCTCTGACAAATAAATAAAATCTTTAAAAATTATATATATATATATATATACACACTGTTATATTAGTTTTAGGTGTACAATATAGTGATTCAGCAATTCTGTACATTACTCAGTGCTCATCACAATAAGTGTACTCTTAATCCCCTTCACCTGTTTCACCCATTCCCCCCCCCCCAACCTCCCTTCTGGTAACCACCAGTTTATTCTCTGTATTTAATAGAATCTGGGGCATCTGGCTGGCTCAGTCGGTGACGCTTCATCTCAGGGTCATGAGTTTGAGCCCCATGTTGGGTGTAAAGCTTACTTAGAAAAAGAAAGTGGAATACTCTAATAGAGTCTTGGGGGTTTTTTTGTTTGTTTGTTTTTTCTTTGTTTTGTTTCTTAAATTCCACATATGAGTGAAATCAGATGGTATTTGTCTTTCTCTGACTGATTTATATTACTTAGCATTCTATCTTCTAGGTCCATCCATATTGTTGCAGATGGCAAGTTTTCATTCTTTTTTATGGATGAGTAATATTCCACTGTATATATATCACATCTTTATCCATTCAACTTGAGTTGCTTCCATAACTTGGCTGTTGTAAATAATGCTGTAATAAACATAGGGGTGCGTATATCTTTTCAAATTAGTGTTTTCGTATTCTTTGGGTAAATACCCAGTAGTGCAATTAGTAGATCATGTGGTGATTCTATCTTTAATTTTTTGAGGAACCTCCATATGTTTTCCACAATGGCTGCACCAGTTTTCCTTCCCACTAACAGTGCATGAGGGTTCCTTTTTCTCCACATCCTTGTCAACGCTTGTTTCTTGCATTTGTTATTTTAATCATTCTGATAGGTGTAGGATGATGTCTCATTGTGGTTTTGATTTGCATTTCTCTGATGAATGATGTTGAGCATCTTTTCATGTGTCTCTTTGCCGTCTGTATGTCTTTGGAGAAATGTCTGTTTATGTCTTCTGCCCTTTGGTTTTTGTTTTGTTTTGTTTTAAATACACTTGAACTCACGACCCTGAGATCAAGACCTGAGCTGAGATCAAGAGTCAGATGCTTAACCGACTGAGCCACCCAGGCACCCCTGCCCAATTTTTAATGGATCAGACTTTTTCACTATTATATTTGTTATGATCATTTTGATGAGTGATCTTTGATGTTACCGTTATCATTTTTTTGGGTGCCACAACCTGTGCTTATGTAACAGTGAACTTAGTAGGTAAATGTTGTGTATATTCTGCCTGTTCTACCAACTGGCTGTTTCCTTGTATCTCTTTGTCTGATTGTCAGTCTTCTTTGTTCTTTGAGACACAACAATATTGAAATTAGGCCAATCAATAACCGTACAATGTCCTTTTAAGTTCAAGCAGAAGGAAGAGTCACATGTCTGTTACTTCAGATCAGAAACTAGAAATGATTAAGCTTAGTGAGGAAGGCATGTGGAAAGACTAGATGGG
Source organism: Mirounga angustirostris (assembly GCF_029215605.1). Taxonomy (NCBI): domain Eukaryota; kingdom Metazoa; phylum Chordata; class Mammalia; order Carnivora; family Phocidae; genus Mirounga; species Mirounga angustirostris. Next base: position 100,516,111 of record NW_026991713.1, on the reverse strand, counting down.
TCAAAAGCTAGGCTTCTTGTGCCAAAGAGTTAGCCAGGTTGCAAATGCAAAGGAAAAGTTCTTGAAGGAAATTAAAAATACTACTCTAGTGAACGCACGAACAATAAGAAACTAAAAGAGCCTTATTGCTGATATGGTGAAAGTTTTAGTGATATAAGATGGAACCAGCCACAACATTTTCTTATGCCAAGGCCTAATCCATAGCAAGGCCCTAACTCCTCAGTTTTATGTAGGCTGAGAGTGGTAAGGAAGCTGCAGAGAGAGGTTTGAAGCTAACAGATCTTGGTTCATGAGGTTTAAGGAAAGAAGTCATCTCCGTACTACAAAAATTCAAGGTGAAGCAGCAAGTGCTGATGTAGAAGCTGCAGCAGGTTATCCAGAAGATCTAGCTAAAATCATCAGTGAAGGTAGCTACACTAAGTACAGATTTTCATTGTAGACGAAACTGTCTTCTGTTGGAGGAAGATGCCATCTAGGACTTTTGTAGTTAGAGAGAAGTTAATGCCTTGCTTCAAAGTTTCAAAGGAGAGGCTGACTCTCTTGTTAGGGGCTAATACAGCTGATGACTTTAAGTTGAAGCCAATGCTCATTTACCATTCTGGAAATCAGGGTCCTTAAGAATTACGCTAAATCTACTCTATATTCTATAACTGGAACAACAAAGCCTGGCTGACAGCACATCTGTTTACAAATGGTTTGGACCTACTCTGCAGAGAAAAAGATCCTTTCAAAATATGACTGCTTGTTAGCAGTGCACCTGGTCACCTCAGAACTCTGATGGAGATGTCCAACAAAATGAATGTTGTTTTCATGCGGCAAACAACATCTATTCCACAGGGGCACCTGGGTGGTTCAGTCGTTAAGCGTCTGCTTTCGGCTCAGGTCATGATCCCAGGGTCCTGGGATCGACCCCCTGCATCGGGCTCTCTGCTCCGCGGGAAGCCTGCTTCTCTCCCACTCCCCCTGCTTGTGTTCCCTCTCTCGCTGTGTGTCTCTGTCAAGTAAATAAATAAAATCTTTAAAAAAAAAAAAACATTTGTTCCACAGCCCGCGGATCAAGGCGTCCTTTGACTTTCAAGTCTTACTAGTTAAGAACTATATTTTGTAAGGCTATAGCTGCCATGGATAGTGATTCTTCTGATGGGTCTAGGCAGAGTAAATTGAAAACTTTCCGGAAAAAAGGTTCACTATTCTAGATTCCATTAAGAACATCCGTGATAGGGGTGGGTGCTTGGGTGGCTCAGATGGTTAGGCGTCTGCCTTCGGCTCAAGTCGTGATCCCAGGGTCCTGGGATCGAGCCCCACATCGGGCTCCCAGCTCCGAGGGAGGCCTGCTTCTCCCTCTCCCACTCCCCCTGCTTGTGTTCCTGCTCTCGCTGTCTCTCTCTGTCAAATAAATAAAATCTTAAAAAAAAAAAATCCGTGATAGATGGAACAAGATCCAAATATCAACATGAACGGGAGTTTAGAAGAAGTTGATTGCAATCTTGGCATGGATGACTTTGAGGTGTTCAAGACTTGAGTGGAGGAAGTAACTGCAGATGGGGTGGAAATAGAACTAGAATTAGAAGTGGAGCCTGAAGATGGGACTGAATTGCTACAATCTCATGATAAAATTTGAGCAGATGAAAAGTTGCTTCTTATGGATAAGCAAAGAAAGTGGTTTCTTTTTTTTTTTAAGATTTTAAAATTTATTTGACAGAGATAGAGCAGGAACACAAGCAAGGGGGAGTGGGAGAGGGAGAAGCAGGCTTCCCGCCAAGCAGTGAGCCTGATGTGGGGCTAGATCCCAGGACCCTGGGATCATGACCTGAGCCGAAGGCAGATGCTTAACCAACTGAGCCACCCAGGTGCCCCAAGAAAGTGGTTTCTTGAGATGAAATCTGCTGGTGAAGATGCTGTGAAGATTATTTAAACGACGACAAAGAATTTAGAATATTACATAAACTTAGTGGCTAAAGCAGTGGCAGGGTTTGAGAGGATTGACTCCAGTTTTGAAAGAAGTTCTAATTGTGGGTAAAATGCTATCAAACGGCATTGCATGCTTGAGAAGTCACATGTGAGAGAAAGAGACAATTGATGTGGCAGACTCCGTTCTTATTGTTATTGTTGTTGTTGTTGTTTTAAGTAGGCTCCACACCCCCTGTGGAGCTTGAACTCATGACCTTGAGATCAAGAGTCGTGTGCTCTACCAACAGAGCCACCCAGGTGCCCCAGACTCCATTGTTTTATTGTAAGAAATTGCCACAGCCACCCCAGCCTTCAGCAACCTTCACCCTGATCAGTCAGCAGCATGATAAACATGGAGACAAGACCCTCCACCAGTGAAAATGTCAGATGATGTTGAGCATTTTTTAGCAATATTTTTTAATTAAGGTATATATATTGCTTTTTTAGACATAATACTATTGCACATTTAATAGGCTACAGTATAGGGTAAATAGAACTTTTTATTTATTTTATTTTTTTTAAAAGATTTTATTTATTTATTAGAGAGAGAGAGAGAAACAGCATGAGAGGGGATAGGGTCAGAGGGAGAAGCAGGCTCCCCGCCGAGCCGGGAGCCCGATGTGGGACTCGATCCCAGGACTCTGGGATCATGACCTGAGCCGAAGGCAGTCGCTTAACCAACTGAGCCACCCAGGCGCCCCTAAATAGAACTTTTATATGTGCTGAGAAACCAGAAAGTTCATTGGACTTGTTTTATTATGGTACTCGTTTTATTGTTGTGGTGTGGAACCAAACCTGCAATATCTCCAGGTCTGCTTGTACATTGGTAGAGACTCATGAAGTGAGTTTTTGTGGCATAGTCTCATTTCAGGTTTAACTTGTGTTATTAATGGAGCATTGTTTTTCCTTTTTGTACAATAATTTGAATATCACATCTCTTGATCATTTTATTTATCCTTTGATCACATTTCTCTAGGGACTCTTTTCCTATAAACTTATCTTCTTCTTGTGCCCTTGAGACACTAATCTCTACCCTTTCTTTGCATATTGTCTTTCCTATCTTGAAAAAGTTTTTATTTTTTCTTCCAAAAAACTTCTTGAGTGGTTTTTCTGTGGTCACTGCCCTTATTTCCTTTTTATCCCTTTATTGTCACTGTCATTCTGAAACTGAGAATTTGCTAGTGACTTTATTGCCAAGTCTCGTTGTTCTTTGTCTTTTATCCCCATGACCTCTTTGTTGCACTATATTTTGCTTCCTTGTTCCTTTTGCTAACACTTGCTCTGCTGTTTCTTTAGCATCTGATAATACTTGCCAGTCACTTTTTAATAAAATATTTATTTATTTATTTTAGAGAGAGAGAGAGAGAGAACGAATGAGCTGGGGGAGGGACAGGGAGAGGGAGAGAGGGAATCCACAAGTGGACTCCCTGCTGAGCGTGGAGCCTGACTTGGGGCTCCATCCCAGGATCCTGAGATCATGACCTGAGTTGAAACCAAGAGTTGGCCTCTCAACCAAGTGAGCCACCAAGGTGCCCCTTGCCAGTCACTTTTAATCATTTTCCTCATCTTCCTCAATTGCCAGTGTTTGCAGGGTGCAGCCTTTGACGTTTTATTGTTTTTCTTTTTTGCTACTTTTCAAGGAGTTCTTAGCCTTTCTTAGGATTTTACCTCTCTTTCAGCTATTACCTTGTGGTTTCATTTCTCAGGTCTTGATGTTTCCTCCTAGTTTGTGCAAACACAAATTATTGTCACTCTGAAAGACGTGTCATGTCCCGTCACCCATATGTAATCCGGGTCTCCTTGGGATTACTGTACATTTCTATTTAGCTTTTTATAATCTCACTTTCAGCATCTGAGATAGAATATCATCTCCTCTCCATCTTCCCTTTCACAAACCACTTTATTAATTGCTGGTAAGTATCAGGATCATTATTTAAAAACTTAATGTGATCCTTGACTCATCTGTCTCTTCGATAGTCATCTGCTATCTGGTTTGAAGTTTTATTTTGCAATGTCTCTCATCACTTCTACTCCTCCCCTTTTTTTTTCTTTACTGCTACCATTCGGTTCCATTCCTTAATTTTCTCACCTTGATTATTTCAAATAGCCTTTTAATTTGTATCTCTTTTTTCTTCTCTCCACTTTCTCCTAATAATTTATAATTTTCTGAGCTGTGTAATGTTAGAAAGCATTACAAGGAAAAATTGTTCTGTGATGGCAAAGCTTAGGAAATGGTAGATTAAGAAAAAATCAATTGGGGATAAAGAAATAATAAATGATTCTTTACTGTAAAACTGTGAAACTTTACTGTAATTCTTTACTGTAAAACTTCTATGATATGCTGGTGTTCATTGATAATCTCTTAAATTGGGAGGGATATAGTAATACATAGCATTTCCCCATAGACTAAGTTTTTTGCAGAGTATCTTCTAGGGCTAGGGGTTCCTGGAGCATACTTTAGGATTTGGTGTAAAATTTATTTGAGACCGAGAGAGAGAGAAAGAAAGAGAAAGCGAGTGTGGGGGGGGAGGGGCAGAGAGGGAGAATCCCATGCCGATTTAACCAGCTGAGCCATCCAGGTGCTCCACTTCTCTTGATGTATTAATGTCCTGTTTGCCAACTGTTGTGACGCTGTGTAAATTCTTGTAAGCTAAGAAATATCTGCAGTGCATTTTGGAACCATTTTTACATGAAATAATTTTTAAAGCTAATATTAAATGCTAATATGAGAAATGGGAAGATATGAGAGTAGTTAAGAGACATGTAGATTAAAACCAGTATCAAAAACAAAATCTGTGTTGCAAGAATTGAATTGTGTCTGCCAGTGAATAAATTATCGGGGTTTACCTTGGGTAAGTGTAAAGAGTTTGCTTTCTTGTGTATTAAATGGAAGTCTTTATAAAATGCACTCAAATGCTCTTACTAAGCTGGCAGATCGAATTTAATTAAGCTTCTTTTTGATGTCTTGCTGAAGTAGATTATATTTTGATTTGCATAGTTTGATTTTTACTACTTTATCTTTGCATCTGTATTTATTAGTGTTATTTTTGGATCATTGATAACTAATATATCTGTATTCAGGATTTAAGGATGTATTATCCCTGGGACAAAAAAAAATTCAATTTTTTTCTTATTTTAAGGAGAAGACAAAATATATAGCTTCATGAATTGTTATATAGTAACCTTTGTTGTCATCACAATTCTGGTCAAGAAATAGAACTTTGTTAGCCACCCCAAAAGTACCTCCCAATTACAATTTCCCTCCCCCCTCAAAAATGACTGCTTTGACATTTGTAGTAGTAAGTTCCTTACATTTATTTATTTATTTATTTATTTATTTATTTATTTATTTATTTTTAAATGTTTAAATCTTTTTTTTTTTTAAGATTTTTCTATTTATTTGACAGAGAGAGACACAGCGAGAGAGGGAACACAAGCAGGGGGAGCGGGAGAGGGAGAAGCAGGCTTCCCGCCAAGCAGGGAGCCCGATGCGGGGCTCGATCCCAGGACCCTGGGATCATGACCTGAGCCAAAGGCAGACGCTTAACGACTGAGCCACCCAGGCGCCCCAGTTCCTTACATTTAAAAAATAGTTGTATCAGTCAAATGTGTATTCTTCCACACCAAGGTTTAGTCTTTCCCACTTTAAAAAAATTAAGAATGATTAATTTTAGAAAATGTTTTGATGTGTTATTTTACCTCCCATGTATATATCTTAAGTCAGATTTACCTGTAGAAAAAAATTTAGTAACTTTAAGTTCTTTGATGCTTCAGAGCCTTGAAAGAGTTGATGTAGTGATGTGAATTGTATTTCAGGGTGTTCTAATGTCAGAAGAAGAAGTATTTGAACTTGTTCCTGATGATGAGCGACAGTGTTCAGCGTGCAGAACCACGTGTTTTCTCTCTGCTCTCACATGTTCCTGTAATCCTGAGCGCCTCGTGTGTCTCTACCATCCAACTGATCTGTGCCCCTGCCCCATGCAGAAGAAATGTCTTAGGTATCCTTACGTTTCTTGTAAACTTGTTACTTCTTTTAAAACCAAATGCACTGTTCTTTGTAATTCCTCTTCCCCATGTGTGCACTGGTAACTTTTCCTTGTCTCTCTGCCTCCCTGCTGAGGACCAGTCCTTTAAAGTTGGTCCTAAACTTGACAACTAATGTTAGTTTTTTTTTTTATCAATTGATTTCACATGTTCCCTGTCTCTCCCTGCATTAAAACTCTGTGGGTGGTTTGATTTAAGACACCCATTTTCTTGGTCATTGTATTAAGCTGATTGTACTTAAAATTTATTTTCAAGTTGGTTTTTTGCAAAGTTTTAAATTTCTGTGTTTTTTGTTTGTTTTTGTTTGTTTTTAGATACCGTTACCCGTTAGAGGACCTCCCTTCTCTGCTGTATGGTGTGAAGGTCAGGGCACAATCCTATGACACGTGGGTCAGCCGTGTTACAGAAGCATTATCTGCCAACTTCAACCACAAGAAAGGTTAAGTTTCCTCCTTTTGTATGCATACACTGAAATTATTGTTACATTGAAAGAGGCTTTGTTTTGTTTTATGTGCTTTTCCTCCATTAAGGAAAAATTATAGGCTTCATATGCGATTTGCGACTAATGGGTTGGTTGACTGACTATAGATTTAGTTTTCTATTTGAGAATTCTCTTTTACATAAAAAGTTAATATAAAATGGGACAGATAGCTAACTTGGCAGTAGATACGTATTTTGGGGAGTCATTATTACCAGTGGACTGCCACTAAAGGTTAATTAAGAAAGAGGAATTACCTTCCTGGAGAGAAATTGTCCATAAGGATTAGGAATGAGCACCTGCTCTTAAGCTTTTATTGCAGTGGTGAGATTTTTACAGCTGCAGTGTTTCCACTAATAGATTGATGACTAACTTGAGAGAGGTTGGTGAGTATTTTTAAATGACTTTGTATGTCTGTGGTCATAGTATATAGCTTTGTTTTTACAGATTTGATTGAATTACGAGTAATGCTGGAAGATGCTGAGGATAGGAAATACCCAGAGAATGATCTCTTTAGAAAACTCAGAGATGCTGTGAAAGAAGCTGAGACTTGCGCTTCTGTCGCTCAGCTGCTTCTGAGCAAAAAGCAGAAGCACAGGTAAGACTAAGAAGAGTTCTCCAGTGGTTTCCTGTGTTTTTTGGTTTTGTTTATTTGCTGGCCCCTCCCTATATTATCTTTGACCTCTTGTCTTGGCCATTTCCCTCCCACCCTCCCTCCAATCATGTCCCGATCTTCTCTCCTACTACTGTCCCTTCTTTCTTGCTCCACTCTGCAGTCCTCTTCCCCTTTGTGCTTTTTGTACACGGCAGGCACGGTTCTGCTTAGGGCCTTCTCACTTCTTCGCTCTTTGAGCGCTCTTCCCTGATATCCAGATGGCTTGTTCCCTCACTTCTTTCAGGTCTTTTCAGATAGCTGACACATTCTTGAAGAGGCCTTCTCTGACAACCCTTTATAAAATTGCAGCCTTTTTATTCTTCTTTCCTGCTTTGTTTTTCTCCTAGTCCTGTCACTTCCTGACATACTAATTTATTTATTATCTCCTCCTTTCTTTCCCAGTCCCACTAGACACCTGCTAGACTAGAATGTTGGAGATTTTTTATCCTTTTTTCGTTGCTCTATTTCTTGTAAATAAATAAATGATACTACACGCTGAAGGCAGGTGGCAGCAGAGAGTAATCTTGAGGGATGCTGGAGAGGCTGTGTTATTACGTGTAGAAGTATGTGCCCTTGATTTCATGGAATTCACATGTGTTAAATTTTCTGTGGTATTGTTTTGTATTCATGCCAACACTTTCCTGGTATCTGAACGGCTTTTGCTATGGCCCTTCACATTGGGTTTTAAATTACTTTGTGCGTTTTTTATTTGTACATTTGATTGGAGAACCTTTCTTTGAAGCATTGATCAGGGAATTTTCACCTGTCATTGGGTCACTAACCCCCTTGAAGAATCTGGCAAAAGCGTAGGGACACTTTTAGAAAAATGCACATACATATACAATTCTGAATCCGTTTCAGAGGGGTTTATTAGCCCCCAGCCAAGTTAAAGGCCCTTGTTCCACATTTTAAGCTTTTTGAGGTAGAAGATTTAGTTTTATTAACAACCATACTATTTTACTCTGAGGAATTTATTGACTGTTTAAAATGCTCAATACTTATAAGATTAGAGGAACTATAACTTGGAGAGTTGAATCTTTGAGTCATTAACTAATGAGGTAAAAACCTAATTTGAAAGTGATCACCATTACAGTGGAACCTCTCAAACACTCATATTCTGGGATTGCTTGGGTTAGAATTCTAGAGAGACTAGAAGCCCCTTTGATATCAGATGACTATGGATTTTTCTTACTTATATCTCAATATTATTTCACATCAGGCAGAGCCCAGATAGTGGGAGGACTCGGACCAAACTGACAGTGGAAGAATTGAAGGCCTTTGTCCAACAACTTTTTAGTCTTCCATGTGTCATCAGCCAAGCTCGACAAGTAAAGGTGGAGTATTACATTCTTTTCTTGGGTAATATCCTTTGTAGTATGGGTTTCTGTTTTGGGTAAACAGTGTGTCTAGACTAGCTTTTTGTTCTGTTTGTTTGTCACATAAGTGCTGCTGTTTGAAGTTTTTCAGTAAGCAGTAAGAATCCCCTGGTTTCATTCTTAGCCTTTAATTCTCCTTTTAAAATTCTGGAACCAAGAGTAGTTAGTTTAGAATTTTTTTCTGCATTGGGCGCCTGGGTGGCTCAGTTGGTTAAGCGACTGCCTTCGGCTCAGGTCATGATCCCGGAGTCCCTGGATCGAGTCCCGCATCGGGCTCCCTGCTCGGCGGGGAACCTGCTTCTCCCTCTGACCCTACCCCCTCTCATGTGCTCTCTCTCATTCTCTCTCTCTCAAATAAATAAATAAAATCTTAAAAAAAAAAAAAAAGAATTTTTTTCTGCATTAATCTTAGATCAGAATCCCCATTTAGCATAGATGTAATTGAAATGCAAGAAAATAGTTAAAAGAACCTGAATGTATCAGGAAGTTATTAGTTCATGAGCTTTTAAAAATGTGAGCTCTGAAATTACTAGATCCCTGATGGTTTCTTGAATTCATACACAGTCTCAAAAAGTGTCTATCAAATGTATTAATCAGCATAGTTCTAATCCTCTCATAGTTTGTGGTATGTTTTGTGATTTGGCCATGGGCAGGGTATCTAAAATGGTTTTTATCAAGGTTATCAGCTTGAGGTGGCTGGGTGGCTCAGTCGGTTAAGCATCTGCCTTTGGCACAGGTCATGATCCCAGGATCCTGGGATTGAGTCCCACATCACCCGGCCTCCCTACTCAGTGGGAAACCTGTTTCTCCCTTTCTTTCTGCCTGCCACTCCCCCTGCTTGTACGTTCACTCTCTCTGTCAAAAGAAATAAATCTTAAAGAAAAAAAAAAAAGGTTATCAGCTTGTGAAATCTAGTGTCGGTTGTGTTTCTGCTGTTACCCCATGTCGTAGAAGCATTTTGGTGGTTGACTGCTCTTTCTTCCTGAGAGACTTTATTCTCTGAACATCTGTGACATCACATGCTCTAGTTTTCTTCATTCATTCACAGTTCCTTTTCTTCGGTGTTCTTGGCTGTTTGTTTTCTCCTTGGCTTGACTTCTAAGTGTTGGAGTGTATTAAGAGTCTCAGCTCTTTCTTTAGGTCCTGACATCTTATTGGTTTAGTGACAGTAAGTATCACCTGTATCCTGTTGATCCCCAGATCATCAGCTCTCAATGCCTTTGCTCTCTCCTACAAGCTTCTACATCCATTGCATACTCTGTGTATCCCGTGGCAGACTAAAAGGCATCTTAAAAGCCTTTTAATGAATCAAAAATCCTTGATTCCTTTATTTCCCTTATACCCCATATCCAGTCTCTAAACAAGTGCTACCGTTATCTTCAGAATGTTTCCCAAAGTGAACCATTTGCCATCATCTGCATTGCTTACACTGGGCTCCGAGCCTCTAGATTCTGCCCCTGAGATCACTGTACTAGCCTCTTACCTCGTCTCCCTTCTTCTTCTCTTGTCCCTGACAGTTTATTTTTATTCGGTAGCCAGTGTGACCATGTAAATTATAAATCAAATTATATCACTTCTCTGTGGTTAAAACTCTCCAGTGCTTCCCCAAAGCCATTAGAATGAAATCTAAACTTCTAATCTGTGTGGCACTACGTAATCTGACCTCTGCTTATTTTTTAACTGCATTTCTCCACTTCGCTCCCCATCATCCACTTTAGAGCAAGACATTTCTCTGTAAAAGCTTTTGCAGTTATTATCCGCTCTGCCTGAACTGCTCTTCCTCCAGATCTTCATATAGTTCCCACCTCTAACTCCTCGTTTTAGTTTCAGTTCATCTGCTTTCTGTGACCACCATTGCAAAGTAATATGCCCACCCCCTCTGGTCATTCTCTATTGTGTTGCCCTGTTTTATTTTCACAGCACTTAAAACTAACTGGAACATTTTATTCATATATTCAGTGTCTATTTATATTAAAATACATTCCTTGGGCGCCTGGGTGGCTCAGTCATTAAGTGTCTGCCTTTGGCTCAGGTCATGATCTCAGGGTCCTGGGATCGAGTCTCACATCGAGCTCCCTGCTCGGCAGGAAGCCTACTTCGGCTGGAAGCCTGCTTCTCCCTCTCCCTCTCCCCCTGCTTGTGTTCCCTCTCTCGCTGTGTCTCTGTCAAAAAAACAAAACAAAAAACTTAAAAAAAATAAAATACGTTCCTTAAAGATAAGGACTTTGTATGTTTTAGTGCTTATAACAGTGGCTGCATCTAAGTCTGTAGTCATTAAATATTGTTTGAATGAATTAATCATGTTTTAAAAGTAAGTTTGTGTAAGTATTACAGAGAAGCATAATTATGTTCTTAACTATCATATCTGGTGCTATAATGGTGAGATGATTAGATAGTCTAGAATTTGATAGTTTTCCTGAACTGTGTCTATTCCAAACTCATTCTGTATCTTTTAAATTAGTTTTTTATTTTTATTCTTTTGACTTTTTCAGAATCTGCTGGATGATGTGGAAGAGTTTCATGAACGTGCTCAAGAGGCCATGATGGATGAAACCCCAGATTCTTCCAAACTCCAAATGTTGATAGACATGGGCTCTAGTCTCTATGTGGAGCTACCTGAACTGGCCCGACTAAAGCAAGAGCTACAGCAGGCTCGATGGTTGGATGAAGTAAGACTGACCCTGTCAGATCCACAACAGGTCACTTTGGATGTCATGAAGAAACTGATAGACTCTGGGGTGGGTTTGGCACCCCACCATGCTGTGGAGAAGGCAATGGCTGAACTACAGGAGCTCCTTACAGTCTCTGAGCGATGGGAAGAAAAGGCTAAGGTCTGCCTACAGGCAAGGTGAACACATACATTGGTGACTGTTGCCTCTTTTAATAACTAAGGGTAGAACCGAAGGAGGAACATAAGGCTCTGTTTCATTAAATATTTTTTTAAATTTTTTATTCTTATGTTAATCCCCATACATTACATCATTAGTTTTAGATGTAGTGTTCCATGATTCATTGTTTGTGCATAACACCCAGTGCTCCATGCAGAATGTGCCCTGCTCAATACCTACCATGTTTCATTAAATATTTAATTAGATGTTTTATGCCTTCCCTGACCAGCCACTAAATTATCAAATAGGTCTGCAAATAGTTTCAGATACTGTGTGCATGCTAGTGCAGAGTACTTTGCTAGGTACTTTAAGTGAAACAAAGTAGTATTTTGTTTAGAACCTTCCCATTACCAATCTTTAAAAAAAAAAGAAAGAAGGGGCGCCTGGGTGGCTCAGATGGTTAAGTGTCTGCCTTCAGCTTAGGTCATGATCCCAGCGTCCTGGGATCGAGTCCCGCATCGGGCTCCCTGCTCTGCGGGGAGCCTGCTTCTCCCTCTCCCTCTGCCTCTCTCCCTGCTCATGCTCTCTCTCTCTCTCTCTCTCTATCTCTGTGTCTCAAATGAATAAATAAAATCTTTAAAAAAATAAAAAAAAAAAGAACCTTCCCATTACCTATACTATAGTTCAGAGCTAAGAAATGTAAAGCTCACTGCAATATGTTATTATTAACTAATAGGTACAGAAAAATGCTATAGGAATTCAGAGGAGGGGAGGTCATTGTTACCTGTGGTGGTCAGAAGAGAAGCTTGAGAGAAAAGAACTTTAGGTAGAGCTTTGAAGCATGAGTGAAATTGAAGTGGAAGGGGCGTGAGAGAAAGATCAAGCTGAGTTTAAGGAATATATATATAGGGTTAGGTGACAAGTTAAATGGGCTTTCTTGGAGTGGAGGATTTATGTAGGAAAGTAGTGGGAAAGAAGCAAGAAAGGAGAACATTACGCAGTTGCATTAGCATTGGCACCCCCATTGGATTTTTGAGATTTCAGTAAAGCATTCACCATACTTGACTGTATATCAACTAATTAGACTGTAATGTTCTTTATGAAAGTATTTCTTTAGCTAAAATTAAGATCTATAATTTCTCTTGTGAGGATGAGGAACCTGGCATACTTAGAGTCCATAGTTATTAAATACACAGCTCAGATTGATCGATCAATTTATTTATTTATTTATAAGTGTCTCTGGATGTCTTACAACTAACTTTTTTTTAAGACTTTATTTATTTGACAGAGAGAGACACAGCGAGAGAGGGAACACAAGCAGGGGGAGTGGGAGAGGGAGAAGCTGGCTTCCCACTGAGCAGGGAGCCCGATGTGGGGCTCGATCCCAGAACCCTGGGATCATGACCTGAGCCGAAGGCAGATGCTTAACCAACTGAGCCACCCAGGTGCCCCAACACAGCTCAAATTTAAAGCCTTTACCACTTCATTCCAAAGTCTTCATGTACTTAATTGCCAGCCACTTATTTTGGTTGCAGTTGATAGGAGAAGCCTTAGATAATTCAGTGAACACAGTTCTGTTTAACCAAGAAAAGGCTGCATATATTTTTGCTGGATATTTTGCTCTCTAGTTATCATGGAGAATACGTACTAAAATGTATCCATAGCTTTTTGTTTGAAACCTTCAAATTACTCTGTGTCTTCAGATTCATGACAGTTCCAGGAGCATATTAAATGGGAAAGGATAAATAACTTTGGAATGCAAAACCATGATTTGATATACCTGATGCAACTTATTGTAGTCTACAGAATGAGATTTTGTTGGTAGTAATATTTGAAAACTCACTTTCTCTCATTTTTCCACATTTAATCAATCACTAAGTTTTAATGAGTTTGCCTCCAAAATGTCTTTCGTATCTGTCTTTTTCGATTTCATTGTCACTGACCTAGTTATGGTGCTCTTGTATTTTACTTAATCTTTGCAATTCAGTATTTATGGAGTACCTACTACATGCCAGGCACTATCTCTTTTTTTTTTTTTAAAGATTTTTTTTATTTATTTATTTGAGAGAGAGAGAATGAGAGAGAGAGCACATGAGAGGGGGAAGGGTCAGAGGGAGGAGCAGACTCCCTGCAGAGCAGGGAGCCCGATGCGGGACTCGATCCTGGGACTCCAGGATCATGACCTGAGCCAAAGGCAGTCGCTTAACCAACTGAGCCACCCAGGCGCCCGCCAGGCACTATTTCTAAGTGCAATAAAGATAGTAGGGGAAAAGACCCACAATGTTCCTGGTGTAAAATAGAGCCAACATTCTAGTGGGGAGAGACAGGTGAATAAGTGAGTGAACGAATGGATGAATGAATTTCAGATAATTGTCATGAAGAAAATATAATTAGTAAAGATATAGGGGGTGATAGGGTTTGGTGGGGATAGTGGAAAGTAGAACCTTTTGTTTTCTAACTTCTGTCAAAGTTAGCTTTCTGAAACACATCTACAATGTTCTTGGCCTCTTAGCATTGGTTAACACCTGACCACTATATTCTCAATATCCTCCTTCTTTGCTTTTGGCCTTCTCTCCCTGCCTCTCAAATAATGCCTTTCCTCAAGATTCTGGCCTAGACCACTTCTTTTTTCACTCTGTACATCTCCCTGGAAATTTCATCTAATACATTTTGTGGCTCCATTGGCCATCTTTATACTGATTAACTCCAAATTCTCATCTATAACATAGATATTTTTCATAGATACCATCTGCCTGTTAGGTAGTTCCATTGGATGTCCTGTTGGTACCTCAAATTCCCCATATCCAGAATTGGATTCATTAACTCTTTCCCATCATCTCTTCCTTTCCTCCTTTTTTCTTTGAATTACACCTTTTTTTTTTCCTCCTTTAAACAAGCTTTGGAAATTAACTTTGACTTTTCCTTTCCATTTACATACCTTCAACTTCAGTTAACTACCAGGTCATGTTGATTATATTTCCTCAATGTTTATCACTTTCATTCTTCTTTGGGGGTGCTGTCATAGTTGGCCTAAATCATAGGCTCTGTGACCTCACCCTGTTCTCACCCATTCTCTACACTGCAACTAGTATTTTCCTAAAATACAGGTGTGGCTTTTTCATTCCCTTGGTTAGAGCCCTTCACTGTTTCCCATTTCCCTGGGGATGACATTTAGAGTCCTTCATCTGATTCATAAGAGCATCTGTAATCTAGCCCCTTGCTTAAGGATCTAGCCTCATCCCTTGCCATTCTTCTTTGCATTATATGTTCCAAGCGTAGTGATCCCCCTGCTTTCCTCAGATATGCCGTGTTCTTTCTTGTCTCTGGACCTTCGCATGTGCTCATTTTATTCTCCTCTGGAACAGTCTTCCCTTCTGCCCATCCCCTGTGGTGTACCACTACCCGGCCTCTGGTCCCAGCTTTCCTGACTCACTCCTATTCAAAAAGGATAAGAAAGCTTAGAAGTCACTTCTGGGAATCCTTCCGTCACCTGCCGAGTTAGTTTATGGTCCTCCTGCTGTATATTTTGATAGCATCTTACGTGCTATGAATAATCCCCCTCTACTACCATAAGATTAAAACGTTTCATGAGGCAAGGTCTCTATCACTCCTGTGTGTTAATAATCTCCAGGACCTAGCACAATGCCTAGCACATAGTAGGATTCATGGATAATGAAACTGTTCTCACCCTTATTAGCTTCCTATTGCTTCCATGGCAAAATTCATGGCTCTTGAGCCCTCTTATATCTTTTTGCATCTTTCTTTCCTGTCAAATTCCCCTACTTCTTGCTCTTAACTCCTGCCTCACCCCCGTCCTCACACCAGCTCCCATCTTAAACTGGACTACTAACTTATTTTTTTTTAAGATTTTAGTTTTTAAATTAAAAGAATATATATAATCTCTACCCCCAAATGGGGCTCGAACTCTTGACCTTGAAATCAAGAGCTACATGCTCTACCCACTGAGCCAGCCGGGTACTCTGGGACCTCTAACTTATTTTTAAATGTTTCTTCATGTCTTTGTTCATTATATTCCTGGGTTTTTTTCCTTAACCTTTCACTTGAGAAAGTCACACTTCTTTAAGCCTCAGCTCAAAGCCCATCTCAGCTCCTCTAAGCAGAATTAATCACAACTTCCCATAGTGGTAAGCCTGTAGCGATTTGCTCTTCGTCCCCAGTACAAGTTTAATTCTTATCTTGTATTCTGATTTGTTGAGGATAGGTCTATTTTATTCATCTTTTAACTGGGTGGTATTGAATGTAGTTGAATTAAATGTACATGGTCAACATTACTGGACTTCTAGACTGTTGCTTTCCACACTGCTGATAAGCATCTCTGACAGTTTCAGATATTGTGGAGAACTAAAATAGATCCAGTTTAGTAGTGAAAAGAGCAAGGGATCTGAGACTCATTCTGAATCAGTATTTCAGCTGTGCCATTCACTGTATTAAATGACTTGGGGAAAATAATTGATTTTTAAGGTTTTCTTATTTGTATATTGGGAATAAAGGTAATAGCTGCTTTGCCTCCCTTATAGGATGTGGTAAGAACTAAATGAAATCATGTATATGAAATTTCTCTGCACATTCTAAAATGTTATTTAAATGTTGGTAGCAGTTCGACTTTTCCTCATGCATCTACCCTATCTTTGTGTTTTTTCTTTTTTTAAGACCACGGCACAGTGTGGCAAGTTTAGAAAGCATAGTGAATGAAGCCAAGAACATTCCAGCCTTTCTACCCAATGTGTTGTCCCTGAAAGAAGCGTTACAAAAGGCTCGAGAATGGACAGCTAAAGTGGAAGCTATTCAGGTAAGGAGCCTCTTGAATTATCCCACCATTTGGGTAATGTTGTCTTACAGATGAATCCTGTAAGCCTTTAATTTTTAGAATAGAAAAACCACAATAAAATAATAGTACTTAAAATTCAGTTGTTCTTCCATCTGATTTTGTCATTCAAAATAAATATTACCTATTTAAATGTTACTTGTTTCTGTTGACTCCCTGCTATGAAAGATGACAGAATTAGCTATTTATTTAACTCTTAGCAATAGGGAGTTTATTCCCTGCTGTATTCTTTGAATCTTTGCCATGTGTGCAAATAAATTTTAAAATAAGAGGCAGAAAAAAGAAAATGAAATTAATATTTACCGAACACCGTAACACTCATGGTAGGTATTATTCTAGTTATTTGGGAGTAGAAATGTGAGGGAAGGGTATAAAGACAGTACCTTGGCCCTCAGAAAGACATGTATTATATATTTTAATTTAAAACAATATATAATATTCCTCCTGAATTATAAAAACCTTGCAGCATTTTCAGTATTGAGGATGTACATACTCTTTATTGTAAACCTATATCCAAAGAAAATGAAACCAACTCTCTGCTGTCCCAAGAAAGAACATATTCTAGGTGTCAAGTTCTAATGACTTCTGTTTTAGTTTGTTTCCAGTTAACTTTTTCTGGGAGCTTCTTAGCTGCATTTTTCTGTGCTATTTTAAAAATTATCTCGGGCGCCTGGATGGCTCAGTTGGTTGAGCGACTGCCTTCGGCTCAGGTCATGATCCTGGAGTCCCGGGATCGAGTCCCACGTCGGGCTCCCTGCTCAGCAGGGAGTCTGCTTCTCTCTCTGACCCTCCCCCCTCTCATGCTCTCTATCTCATTCTCTCTCTCAAATAAATAAAATCTTTAAAAAAAAAATAAAAAAATAAAAAAATAAAAATTATCTCTATTTTCCAAACTGAGGATTGCTGGAGGGGGGGTGGGTGGGTGGGGGGATAGGCTAAATGGATGATGGGCATTAAGGAGGGCATGGGTTGTGATGAACACTGGGTGTTCTCTGTAAGTGATGAATCACTAAATTGTGTTCCTGAAACCAATACTACACTATATGTTAACTAACTTGAATTTAAATAAAATATTGGAAGAAAAAAATTAATCTCTGTTTTCATCAGGACAGCTCCTCTGTTTCATCTTTAACCTATTTCAGCAGGTTGGTTGTCCTCAAATGTTTGATAACCCTTGGTTGGCTGTTAATTTATGACCACAAGACCAAGTCTACAAGTAGAGATGGCTGTCTTGTGTTTCCTCTATAATTTTGAAGGACTTGCCCTCTGCCAGGCCCTTCCTTCAATGGGGAGACTGACTCGTAGTTCTAAGTAAGTGGACAACTTCTGTTGACAGGCAGACTCTTCTTTAAGATACAGCGCTTGGGAGCAGGCTAAGTCAAGTCTTAGCCAGGAGGTCTTTCCTAGTCAAACAGCTATAGTTGGGTACAAGGAGTAGCAGTAAACCTGGTATTTCTCAGCTGTATCTATTTGAGTTTTCTTTTCTCTTCCATTTCACTATTCTTTAATCCTAGTACCACAGTGATTTAATGATACCATTATAATATCTCTTAGGGCTAGAACCTTCCCATCATTATTATTATTATTATTATTATTATTATTAAAAATTCACTTAAGTTGGGGTGCCTGGTTGGTTCAGTTAGTGGAGTGTGTGACCCTTGATCTCGGGGTTGTGAGTTCAAGCCTCACATTGGGTGTGGAGCCTACTTTAAAAAAAAAATCACTTAAGTTTTTTGCCTTTATTTTTCCACATGTTTCAGTGTAACTTTCAAAATGAATTTATAGGCAAATGAGTCAGTTAACATAGGAAATAACCTTTTATTGGAATGTCTATGTATAGCATGTAACTATGCCTTTCCCTCATTCAGGGCTTCTGAGTAACAGTGAATGTTAAGGACATATATACAGTTTCTTACAGGAATGGTTATGTGTTCTGTCCGCCTGGAGATTCATCCAATCTAAGGTATCTGAATTACTGCCTGTTGGCTGTCAACCCACTTCGGGTGTTCTTGCCAAATCCCTGGAATGGATTACTTACTAACCCTCTCATCTCATATAATGATTTATTTAGTAAATTTACAGCAGTAATAGTTCTAAAGACTTCATTACATGGAAATACTGAACCATTGTGACTTAGGCAAATATCCGTTCTCATCTGTATTTATAAAGCATAAAATGGAGGTGGTTATCAGAAATAAAATACTGCTACAGATGAGAATGGATATTTGCCTAAGTCACAATGGTTCAGTATTGTTGTTGGAAGAGTTTGAAAGACTTTGAAATAGGCAAAAGAAATTACCGGATGTCCTTTTTGTGGAGTACTGGATATTGTCTAGTCAACTCTCCAGGATTATCTCATTCTAGGAGTGTGTGCTGTAGATTTTCTTTGACCAGGCTATTTTACAGCTCTGTCAATTATTAAAAAATGATAGTAATACAAATGAATTATGTCCATAGAAAATTAAATTTATCTATAACAGAACAATTTATTTCCCCATGGTAGAAAAGATGATTGAATTGTCCCATATGATATTAAATATCTGTTTCCATCTATTAGCAAATTTCTTGTCTCATTCCTGATTGTATTTATATATGTCTGTCCTTTTTTTTTTTTTTAAAGATTTATTTATTCATTTTAGAGAGAGTGTGTGTGTGAACAGGGGAGGGGCAGGGGAGAAGGAGAAGGGAAGCAGGCTCCCCGCTGAGCAGGGAGCTGGACGCTGGGCTTGATGTCCTAACCAGGAGATCATGACCTGAGCTGAAACCAAGAGTCGGATGCTCAACTGACCGAGCCAACCAGGTGCCCCTTATATGTCTGTTCTTTAGATTCTTTTGAACTGATTTTTACATCTTAACTGGTTCCCTCATTAATTAATAAAAATCTCTGACAGTATGAATTTACAGAATTTTTAAAAAGGACATTGGAAGCTCTAGGTTTAAAGAATAACATTTAATAAAAAACTTAACACTAAACTCTTTGTAAGATCTTCCGACCAGTATCACTAGATAGACTCCATAAGAAAGTGCAAGTTGTGTGAGAATGCACTTTCGTTTTTCAGAGTGGCAGCAACTATGCTTACTTGGAGCAGCTGGAGAGCTTATCTGCTAAAGGGCGACCTATCCCTGTGCGCCTGGATGCGTTGCCCCAGGTAGAATCACAAGTAGCAGCTGCACGGGCATGGAGAGAACGGACCGGGCGGACCTTTCTTAAGAAGAATTCTAGCCATACCTTGTTGCAGGTAAAGAACAGTTGGTAATTTAATACCTGTAGGTAGGGGTTTTATTGGTGAGGGTTTTCAGTTTATCTGGTCATGGTTATATAAGTGATTCCTATTAAGTGATATCAAATGTTGACTGGAAATCTGGATCCTTAGGCAGACTTATCTCCGGTTCATCTTGTACTGTGTCCAGATAAAGCAATCAGCCTGGATCTTATCTCTGTTACTAATGGATTCTGTCCTTGAAATATTTTATACTTGTTACCCTTTTCATCTTGAGCAGTTGAACATCCTAATAGTTAAAGGGCATAGGCTTTGGAGTAAGGTACTTTCATGTTGAGCACTGGCTCTCTAATTGCTAAGCCTGTGTGCTTGGGTAAGTTGTTTTCTTTCTGAGCCTTAGTTTCCCCGATTTGTGAAATACAGATGATACACCTACTATACAGAGGGTTGTTGTAAGGATTGAGTTAGGTGTGTTGTAGAAGGTACATAAGAAAGTGCCTAGGACAAGATGAGTGGTCAGTAAATGGTTCCTTTTTATTGTTTTCAGTTTTAAGATTTTTTTTTTTTAAACTAGAACTCAGTGTTTGGTTTTATTTTTGTAGGTGCTAAGTCCCCGGACTGACATTGGTATATACGGGAGTGGTAAGAACAGAAGGAAAAAAGTAAAAGAACTAATAGAAAAAGAAAAAGAAAAGGATCTGGACCTTGAGCCTCTGAGTGATCTGGAGGAAGGATTAGAGGAAACCAGAGATACAGCTATGGTGGTAAGAAATTATGTAATGCATTTTGAGTCTGCTTCATGAATATAAAATTCTATGAAGATATTAGCAGATTCATTGGTTTTATGTTCTTAACTATTTTTATTTGTGTATACTTTATCTTTGGCTTTATAGTAAAATATTTCATTTTTTTATATTTGTAATAGAAGTTTATTAGTCTGCTCTCTCCCTAAAATTGTCTTTTCCATATCTCTGTTCTTTATTATTGTTTTAATAGTTGTCTAATATTCCATCAAATTGTCCGTAGTTTTTGTTTTTTTTTTAAAGATTTTATTTATTTATTGGAGAGAGAGAGAGAGAGAGAACATGAGAGGGGAAAGGGTCAGAGGGAGAAGCAGACTCCCCACCGAGCAGGGAGCCCGACATGGGACTCGATCCTGGGACTTCAGGATCATGACCTGAGCCGAAGGCAGTCGCTTAACCATCTGAGCCACCCAGGCGCCCTTGTCCGTAGTTTAATACTTTTCTGATACATCAAATATTTGGATTATTACTAATGTTTGCTATTATGGATAATATAAAGTGAACTTCTTTATAAAGTCTTCCTTTTTTCAAATTATTTTCCTATACTTAGCTCTTAGGAATGTGATTACTGGGTTAGAATTTAATAGCATTTTGTGATATTTAATCCTGTGCTTTTAAAAGGAATTATATCTGTTTAATGATACCAGCTGCTATTTAAAATATCTCCTTTCTCTTAGTCTCATTCATAATATAGTGAGTGCCCAAGAAAATACTTGTAACTTATTAGAATGATGGGTATTTTTGGAGAGGAGGAGGAATGTGTGAAGATGACTAGGAGCCTGAGGATGTAAAGAGAAATAAAAAATGAGTTTAGGCTATATGTAACAGTAGTGAATTACATACATTAAGTCACTTGATAACAGATGTTTTTGCCTACAAATGATCCTGGGGTTTTTTGTTTTGTTTTGTTTTGTTTTAAGATGTATTTATTTGAGAGACAGCATGCGAATGCATGAGCAGGGCGGGGAGGGATAGAGGGAGAGAGTGGAGGGAAGCAGACTCCCTACATAGGGGGGAGCCTGATGCGGGGTTTGATCCCCTGACCCCAAGACCACAACCTTAGCTGAAGCCAAGAGCCAGATGCTAAACTGACTTAGCCACCCAGGCGCCCCCAAATGATCCTGTTTTGAGGCCAGTGGAAATGATTTATTAGCGAGCCAGCCTAACAAGTCAGTCTTGCCAGATGAATAGAACTGGAAATTATTTCAAAATTGTTTCAGAGTTACCACAGTTTGAAAAAGAAAATACACTGACAGTGTTCCTGATAATTAAATTGTTTACTTTTATTTTTTTTGAAATGAGTTACATAAAACCTTGTTATAATTGGCCATCAGACTTTGTTATTCTACTTCTACATGAGTTGGAGAGGCTGTTTAAAGAAATAAGAATTGATTTGTATAGAAGTCACCCCCAGGGAAGGAATTATAAGGGGATAGGGAAGTAATATTTATTGGGTGTTTACCTTGTGTGAGGCACCAAGTTAGGCACTTTCATGTGTTATCTTATTTAATCCTCAAAACAACAAAACGAGGTCGGTTGGTATCCTCATTTTTCAGAAAACAGATTCAGAAAACTTGTGCGCCAGATCAACCGTTTATAAGTACAAGTGCCAGGCTTTTTGCTCAGGTTGCTTGACTCCAAGGCATATTATCTTTCTACTGCTCCCTACAGAAGAGTTCAAAGTACCCTACTGATATAAATTGTCCAAATATGGTAGCACTTTGCGCATTTCACAGATGAGGAATGTTTGCACCCAAATTATAGGAAATGATTGATAAATGTTTGTTTTTAAGGAAATACTTTGTTACAATGAGGGCACAATGTGGAGATGATCCCTCAGCTCTGAGGATTTGGCATTTTGGAATATTTTGCAGTGACTCTTTTTAATTAAATGTTTGTTGTATACAGGTGGCGGTTTTCAAAGAACGGGAGCAAAAAGAGATTGAAGCCATGCATTCCCTCAGAGCAGCCAACCTAGCCAAGATGACAATGGTGGACCGCATAGAAGAAGTAAAATTTTGCATTTGCCGCAAGACAGCCAGTGGGTTTATGCTACAGTGTGAGCTCTGCAAAGACTGGTTCCATAACAGCTGTGTTCCCCTTCCTAAATCAGGTTCCCAAAAAAAAGGGTCTAGCTGGCAGGCTAAAGAAGTAAAATTCCTTTGCCCTCTTTGTATGCGGTCTCGAAGGCCAAGGTTAGAGACTATTCTCTCACTCCTGGTATCCCTTCAGAAGTTGCCTGTACGTTTGCCTGAAGGAGAGGCCCTGCAGTGTTTGACAGAACGAGCTATGAGTTGGCAAGATAGAGCACGGCAGGCCCTAGCCACAGATGAACTGTCCTCTGCCCTAGCCAAACTGTCTGTGTTGAGCCAGCGCATGGTGGAGCAGGCAGCTCGAGAAAAGACTGAGAAGATCATCAGTGCAGAACTCCAGAAAGCAGCTGCTAATCCAGACTTACAGGCAAGTTTAGGGTTTTCTTTTTTTATTTCATGGGATTATGTGTATAAATAGTAAATCAAATATATCTTACCAGGTGATTAGGAAAACAACAGCAAGTTGCCAGCAGCTATGTTATCCATAACATCTTTCTGGATACACCTATAGGATTTTTTTGGGTATATACCTAGGTCATTTTAGTGAACCATTACCTGGAAATATCATTGAGATGGACCTTGGCATCATAACCAAATAATTTGATCGGTACTAACTATTGAATTCTGTTGGCCACTTTGCAAGTTCATTACATTTAGGTGGTCTGAAGTGCACATTCATTACCCTTGTTTATTTAGTATGTCCCTCTGTTCATCTTGGAATTGTTTGTTGTTTAGGGACACTTACCTAGTTTCCAGCAATCTGCTTTTAACCGGGTGGTGAGCAGTGTATCTTCTTCCCCTCGACAAACGATGGACTATGATGATGAAGAAACAGATTCTGATGAGGATATCCGGGAGACATATGGCTATGACATGAAGGTAATTAATGGACAGGCATACCTGATCACTGGGCTTGTTAAAACTATTGAACACTGATGTTTGAAGCCTGAAAGTAGAAGAGAAAGCTAATCTATTTATCCTGGGTTTATGGTGATAACATTTTTTTCTAAGCCCCCCAAAATATAGATAAAACAATTTTTTTTAAAGGATGGAATTTTAAAAAAATCTGTGTTTATTTTCTTCACCTTGTAACTCCTTATGACCTAAAGGGACTGGAAAAATAAGGCATTTAGATTACTGAAAGCTTTCGTGGCTTATTTCAGTATTTTGTTTCCTTTGAGTTGTTAAAATCTGTATAGTTATGTTTTAAGAACCCATTCTAGCTGTGTTTCGATTCTTTTGCTCTGATCTCTCATCTGGATGGTGCTAGATAGAATGTCCTATTCAGAGATGAGTTATACTTGGGCCCATGGTTTGAATTTGCAGAGTTACAGCTGCAGCTAGAACAAATTACCCTCAATGTGATTTTTTTTTTTTTTTTAAGATTTTATTTATTTGACAGAGAGAGACACAGTAAGAGAGGGAACACCAGCAGGGGGAGTGGGAGAGGGAGAAGCAGGCCCCGATGTGGGGCTTGATCCCAGGACCCTGGGGTCATGACCTGAGCTGAGGGCAGACACTTAACGACTGAGCCACCCAGGCATGCCCCCCCCCCATGTGCTCTTTTGATAATGACACGGCACTGGTTTTGGCAAGTTTGTTTTGTGTTGGATCCTGTTGGCCTTTTATTATTTTGTGTCAGGCCCAAGCCCTTTGTCTTTTACCTAGTAATAACGTGATCTAGGCAGAAATTCTGCCAGGTTACAGTTATTCCATTGATCTGTTTTATATCAGTCTTTGTTGAACTGTTTAGAATTTGTGTCTGTAACCAGAGAGTTTATACTCTGATATGTGAAAAAGTGAGGGTGCATTTTTTCCCCCTACTCTTCAGCTACCTTTCCTTTGTCCTTTCAGTGTGCAAATCAGGTAGGTAAGCTCATTCTTAGAGCATGAATATCATCAGCATTAAAAAATGGTTAGGGGCACCTGGGTGGCTCAGTTGGTTAAGCATCTGCCTTCGGCTCAGGTCATGATCCCAGGGTCCTGGGATCGAGTCCCGCATCCGGCTCCCTGCTCCGCAGGGAAGCCCGTTTCTCCATCTCCCACTCCCCCTGCTTGTGTTCCTTCTCTCGCTGTGTCTCTGTCAAATAAGTAAATAAAATCTTGAAGAAAAAAAAAACTCAACAAATATAAAATTAAAACCATCCATCATAGATGCTTATAAATTATCTGCTGTAAAATATTTTTCTCAAGATAAAATTGATCTTGGGAATGTTTTAATGAGGGAATTTTTAGTTTTATGAATTAAAGACTTGAGCAAAGTTGAAACCAAGGTAAAGTTCTGAAGGAGCAGCTGAACGGGAATGCAGCCCATGCCACATATAAGTTAATTAGCTAATACTAGAATTGCTGGTTTACTATGTTTAGAGGCTTTTGATACCTGGGTTGCCTGGGTTGTTCTCTTTCTAGCACATTAAGTGTCAGCCAGTACTCTAGAATTGGTAAATGGGATGGACTTTGTTTGGAAGCATTTTGGAAACCTATGAAAACAAAATATCACAAGTATTACATGATTTTAGGGCTAGGGACCAAAGCTGGTTTGATATGGTTGTATAGAGTAGTCTTTTTTTAATAAAATTTATATAGCGGTGTTAGCTTATGGGCTTTCCTTTGGTAGGGGGGACTTTATAATATAAACTAGGAATTTATAGTGTTAGCAATATATTTGACAGCTTAGAAGAATAGGTGCAAGACTTAGGGTAATTCTTGACAAGTCAGGAAACAACAAATGTTGGTGAGGATGCGAAGAAAGGGGGACCCTCTTACACTGTTGGTGGGAATGCAAGCTAGTATAGCCACTCTGGAAAACTGTATGGACATTCCTCAAGAAGTTAAAAATAGAGCTACCCTACAACCCAGCAATTGCAATACTAGGTATTTACCCCAAAGATATAAGTGTAGTGACCCAAAGTGTTTTTTGTTTTTTTTTTAAATTTTATTTATTTATTTGAGAGAGAGAAAATGAGAGAGAGCACATGAGAGGGGGGAGGGTCAGAGGGAGAAGCAGACTCCCTGCCGAGCAGGGAGCCCGATGCAGGACTCGATCCGGGGAGTCCAGGATCATGACCTGAGCTGAAGGTAGTTGCTAAACCAACTGAGCCACCCAGGCGCCCCACCCAAAGTGTTTATAACAGCAATGTCCACAATAGCCAAACTGTGGAAAGAGCTGAGATGTCCATTGACAGATGAATGGATAAAGAAGATAAAGAAATGGATATATATATATATACACACACACAATGGAATATTACTCGGTCATCAGAAAGAATGAATACTAGCATTTACATCTGTGTGGATGGAACTGGAGGGTATTAAGCTGAGTGAAATAAGTCAGTCAGAGAAAGACAATTATCATATGGTTTCACTCATAAGTAGAATATAAGAAACAGCGCAGAGGATCATAGGGAAGGGAGAGAAAACTGAATGAGAAGTCATCAGAGAGGAAGAAAAACCATGAGAGACTCTTAACTATAGGAAACAAACTGAGGGTTGCTGGAGGGGAAGAGGGTGGGGAAATGGGGTAATTGAGTGGTGGGCTAAATTAAGGAGGGCCCATGATGTGATGAGCACTCGGTGTTATAGGCAGCTGATGAATTATTGAACTCTGCATCTGGAACTGATGATGTACTATATATTGGCTAATTGAATTTAAATTTTTTTAAAAAGGGTAATTCAAGGTCACATTTACCTTTGATGTAGGTTAAAAATATTTAAAAAAATTAATCGAGTATTTTCCCATAGAGCAAGCACTTAACTGCATAATTAAAATTTTATTTGTTGATTTAGTTATAGTTAGTTTGGTGATTTTTCCCTTTGTATGATGTTCCCTGATTGTGACCATGAATTCATCTTTAAAATAGTTTGAATTTAGTATCTTCGCTTGAGAGATAGCCCCTTACCGGTTTAGGAAGAAGAGTAGGTAATTACATAGAAAAATAAAATCAGTCATTTGATCTTAGTTATCATAGCATTTAATTTGTGCTGTGCATTGTTGGATTACTTCATTTGCATGTAATATCTTGTAATCAGCACTGAATCACTGAGCAGCAATTCAGGAAAATCATTACTTAATGAAGCAGAGTCTGTCATGGATCTTTTGCCTGTGTGCCTGGCATAACCTTTCATATACTCACATGATCATTTCCTTTTAAGGCATATTGTTTCCCTTTACTGAAACTGTCTATCCATATCACAGTTTGTATTTTGCAAATGCATGTATGTGCAGAATTGCACATCAGAAAGGAGGATATACAACAGTAGTAGCTGTTATCTTCCGGGAAGTTCTTTTTTGCAGCCCAGTAATTGCTTATTTTAAAAATGAGAAAGGCAAGTAAAACACTTAGATTCTTTTAGGTTTTCCTCTCCACCCTTTTTAATGCTTGGACGGCTTGAGCTTTGGTGGAAATTGAGTCAGTTTTGTCTGGGAGTTTAGTCCAGCATGATACCAGATAAGGTAGAGCGACAGATCTGTATATAAAACACATTTCTCACAGAGAGGACATTCTACCTTTCCTGTATATTTGCCATTAATGGGACTGAACTGTAATTTTCCTCCTTAGGGAGAGTAGTTTGTTTAAGCTTGTTGTCAATTCTTTTACTTTCAGCCTATCTATTTCTTTAAAATGTGTCTCTTGAGGATAGCATATATAGTAGGGTCCTTTCTGGACTGTAATTCTGCGTCTGTATGTATTTGTAAAATGCTGTTGAGTCTTTTGTTTTTTGTGTTTTATTTTTTAAGTAGTATTATGATCTCTGTCTTTCAATTGTGGGTGTTTAGTCCATTTTCATTTAATGTAGTTGTTGACATGGTTGTGTTTAAGTTGATCATCTTGCTATTAATTTTTTAATCTCTTGTGTTTCCTTTGTTGCTCTTTTCCTGCCTTCTTTGGGTTAATTGAAAAAAAATTTTAATGTTTGATTTTATTGCCTTTATTGACTTCTTACCTTATACCTCTTTTTGTTTGTTTATGTATTTTCAGTGATTGTTCCAGGATTAACAATGTGTCTTTAACTTACCAAAGTCAGTATTGTACATGTTCACTTTTCATGCTTCACCTTGGGGGAAGTAATTTTTTTTTTTTTTTTTTAACAAATCTCTTTTTAGCTATCATTATTTTCCGTCATTATTTTTTGATCACTGTCCTTTCTGTTTTGGAAGTTTAACAGAAAGTTCCCTGTGTGAGTAACAATGAAATGAGTAGAGTCAAAGTCAGAAAAGACAATTCTAGTCCATGAGAAAAAGCACATGGGAACGAAAGTAGGAGAGAACTAAAGTACTCTTCCATCTCCTGCTTTTTAGGACTTAAATTCTTGAATAGGGAAGAAGACTATGAACTGCTATTCCTAAATTCTCAGTGAGTGGCATTGTCTTCCAGAATCCTCTTAATAAAACCTTTTAAGTATCCTATTTAATTAAGGATTATCTCATGATAATAGTAGATCTTCTCGTGCACCCCACTGAGAGAATCAGGTGTCACATTAGTCATGAAGCTGTTGGCTCCTCTCCTAACTCACACTTCTGTACTCTGCTTTGTGATACTGGGACTGGGGCTCTACACCAGGGGCTGGTAAACTTTTTCTGTAAAGTAATGTATATATGTCAGAACACATTAATATGCAATAATATATATTAATAGGGTATACGTATGTGCATGTGTATTCACACACAGACACACACACACACACAATAAAGCTTAGTAAATATTTTAGGTTTTGTAAGCCACATATGGTCCCTAGTGCATATTCTTTTTTCCCCCACAACTCCTTAAAAACAGACTATTCTTACCTCATACTCCATACAAAAAACGAGCTGCCAACTGGGTCACAGTATGCCAACAAACTCCTGCTCTACACATTTGTTTCCCGCCTGCTGCCTTCCTTCTGCCAATAGAGGACATTAGGAAATATCAAAAGGCCTGAACAGTGAGAAGGGACATGATCTTTTCCTTGTTTTGTTTTCTGTGTGTATCATCTGAACTGCATGCTTTGTTTTTTTTTTTTTTTTCCTTTTGCTTTTTTTAACTCGGGCAGTGGGAACTGGGTCTAATTTGTAGCTGTTTTTTCACATTCCCGAAACCAACCACATCACGTTCCATTAGAGAGAGCAGAACTAACTGGCCAGCACTTCTTTCTCAGAGGTCTGGCTCCCACCTCTGCAGGGCCCCTTCCCTGAGCTTGTAGGTTCTAATAACCCCACTTCTTTCCTTTGTTACCTTAAACTCTAGGGTTGACAACTCTTTCTTGGTGTTAGCTCGGTGTTTCTGTTTTGTCTTTTCAAGCCTTTAATATACATCTAACCAGTTCACTTCATTAAATTATCCTTGTTGAAATGCCTGTGATTTCTGCCTTCCTGATTGCATTCTACCATTAAAGCTGTACATGTGAGCCTCTGGAAACTAGCTGCAGGGGAGAATCATCTTAGAACTAATTAGAGCTGTCAGAAGTATATAATTTGAATATTGTCAGGCTCTTCATTGTATTAAGTAAGAACAATCGGTAAGTAAGAGCAATTGATAAGCTTCTAGGTTTGAAAACCTTTAGAGAGGACTAAATGATTTGTGTCCTTTTGATGTCATATCTAAACCTTTCTTCCCTTCCTAAGTCCATTTTAAGTGTCAAGGTTCTCTAACTTGTTGGGTATAGGAGTTTTTATGAGCTGTAGACTGAAGAAGGTAGATTATTTAATAGTAATTTTCTTTTAGGTTTGTTATCTCTGTGGATTGTTTTTGAGATTTACTCTTTCCCTTTTGGCTTAAAACTGTAGTCATTCCTGTCCCCCCACCCCCCCCGCCCCCCACTGTGGGCATTTTCTGTCTTATTTAATACTGTGCATTTAATTTTAAGGTCATATTTTTATTTTTTAATTTTATTTTTTAATTTAAATTCAATTACTTAACATATAATATATTACTGGTTTCAGAGGTGGAGTTCAGTGATTCATCAGTCTTACATAATACCCAGTGCTCATTACATCACATGCCCTCAATGCCCATCACCCACATACCCCATCCCCCCACCCTCCTCTCCTCCAGCTACCCTGTTTGTTTCTTATAATAAGAGTCTCTTATGGTTTGTCTCCCTTTCTGATTTTGTCATGTTTTATTTTTTTCTTCTCTTCCCCTATGATCCTCTGTTTTGTTTCTTAAATTCCACATATGAGTGATATCATATGATAATTGCCTTTCTCTGATTGACTTATTTCGCTTAGCATAATACCCTCTGGTTCCATCCATGTGGTTGCAAATGGCAAAATTTCAGTTTTTTTTTTTAAGATTTTATTTATTTATTTGACAGAGAGATAGCACAAGTAGGCAGAGTGGCAGGCAGAGGGAGAGGGAGAAGCAGGCTTCCCGCCAAGCAGGGAGCCCGATGCGGGACTCGATCCCAGGACCCCAGGATCATGACCTGACCCGAAGGCAGCCGCTTAAACCGACTGAGCCACCCAGGCGCCCCCAAAATTTCAATTTTTTTGATGGCTGAATAGTATTCCATTAAGGTCATATTTTTAGTATATTGCAGGCTTTAACCTGAAAGCGTGCATTTAGATCCTTGTCATAGGGTAAATGAAGTGGTTCTAATTCTGAATACCCCTCTTGGTTTCTTCCTCAGGACACAGCCAGTGTGAAGTCCTCCAGTAGTTTGGAACCCAATCTTTTTTGTGACGAAGAAATTCCCATCAAGTCTGAAGAGGTGGTCACTCACATGTGGACAGCACCTTCATTCTGTGCAGAACATGCTTATTCTTCTGCTTCTAAGAGTTGTACTCAAGGTATTACCCTTTAAAACAGTGTGAAGAAGATATACCTGAAACCAGTGATGAAAAACATTGTATTAATCAAGGCTATGAATCCTTCTTTTTAAAATTTATTATTATTATTATTAAAGATTATTTATTTTAGAGAGAGAGACCGGGAGGGGCCAGAGGGAGAGGGAGAGAGAATCTCAAGCAGACCTCATGCCAAGGGCAGAGCCTGACACGGGGCTCGATCTCATGATCCTGAGATCATGACCAGAGCCAAAACCAAGAGTCGGATGCTTAACCAGCTGTGCCACCCAGGCGCCCCAGACTATGAATCCCTCTTTAAATGTACATCCTGGCCATGAAATAATAGTAAAACCTAAAAATGCAATTTTGATTAACAAAAGCTAAGTCTCTATATGCATTTTATGTTACTAGGTGGTAACCTAAAAAAAACTTACATGGAATTATTGAATCCTAGTAAGAACTTTAGAGGCCCTCTAGTCCCATCTCTCTTTATATAAAATCTGATAAGCCTCTGTTTGTTCATTACCAGTTGTCGAGGAACTTGCTGCTTTTTGAGAATATTCATTCTTGTTTTAGAAAGTTTTAAGTGTTAGAAGTTCTTCCCTTGGTAGATAATTGCCCTCATACGTCTACTTTGCTTTTCCCCAGTGAAAATACATCACACTGCGGTAGATCACACGTCTGGGAAGTAAGGCGTGTTTCTCTTTTCATAGTAAAATTCACGATCTTATGGACTAGCAAATTACTGTTGGTTTATTATGGGCAGCTCATGTGCTTAATCTTTTGGTCCCCTCTAAAATGGAGAGAGAATAGATTAAGAGATTCTTTCCCATTCTCCTTCCACTATTCAGTCACAGAATAAAGAATCAATAAGAAACCAGGTTTTTACTCTTAACCAATTTTTTAGAGTGGGCATTAGAATTCTAGATCTTTTTGTTCTGTATTTTTTGAAGATTTCCTTTTCACTTTCATATGGATATAGTGAATTCAGGTATCTAAAGTAGGTATTGGAGGAGGAGGGACCATTCCCTTAAATATTTACTTTGGAAACATTATGTTTTTTCCATAGTTTTCATTTTTTTGTTTTTGTCTTATATTTTATTGGAAAGGTTCTAGCACCCCAAGGAAACAACCTCGGAAGAGTCCTTTGGTGCCCCGAAGTTTGGAACCTCCAGTGTTAGAGTTGTCACCTGGAGCTAAAGCCCAGCTGGAAGAACTTATGATGGTTGGAGATCTCCTAGAAGTATCTCTGGATGAGACTCAACACATATGGCGGATTTTGCAGGCCACACATCTACCCTCTGAAGACAGATTTCTGCATATCATGGAGGCAAGATAAAAAGCTTACTTAAACAGTGGTTTTAACATTTTAGAATGCCTTGGTTCTTTGGAGGTGCCACAAATGCCAGGATGGGAATGGCTGAGTGGGTAGTACTGTGGCTGTCCTTCTTTTCCATTAAGCCAAATGTAGTTCTGCTTTATGGTCTTATTGCGATTTTTTTTTTTTTTTAAGATTTTTTATTTACTTATTTATTTGAGAGAGAGAGAGAGAGCACATGAGAGGGGTTAGGGTCAGAAGGAGAAGCAGACTCCCTGCTGAGCAGGGAGCCCAATAGCCCGATGCGGGACTCAATCCCAGGACTCCAAGATCATGACCTGAGCCGAAGGCAGTTGCTTAACCAACTGAGCCACCCAGGCGCCCTGGTCTTACTGCGATTTTATGTAATATTTTGGGGAAAAAAAACCAAACACCATTTCCACTAAAAAGAAAGGAGGGTACTGAAAACTCCCAGTTTTTCTCTTAAGGAAGGAACAGCTTCCTTAGCCCATATTCCCACCGTTGAAAGGCCCAAAAAAAGAAGGCACAAGAAAATACAGTGGTTAAAAAAAAAAGCCGTAAGGGAAGGGTTAAGTAGGGGAGGAGGGGGGCAACAAGAGGGAAGCGTTAAATAGAAAGCAGATTGGGGTGGGAGAGTCTACTATGTTCATATATTAATACTTAAATAGCAGTTTGCAGTTTATACAGTGTTTTTATATCTGTGATCTCATTCAATGCTCAGCATAAATAATCCTGGATGGGAGAGAGGAAAGGATAGACCTGTTTCTACATATGAAAAAATTAAGGGTCAGAGAGGTGGAAACTTCCCTAGGTCAGACATTTGGTAAAAACAGAGAGACCTGGATTCCAACTCTGGCTTTTGACTCCTAGTATTCTTTACATTATTCTTCTTTTTATTTATTTATTTATTTATTTGAGAGAGAGAGAGAGCATGAGAGGGGGGAGGGTCAGAGGGAGAAGCAGACTCCCCGCCGAGCAGGGAGCCCGATGCGGGGCTCGATCCCGGGACTCCAGGATCATGACCTGAGCCGAAGGCAGTCGCTTAACCAACTGAGCCACCCAGGCGCCCCTCTTTACATTATTCTTTTGCATTACTTATTTTCATGCAGTGGAATGATACAGTGTCACTGACAGTTGATACAGATACACTGGGCAGATGATAGTTAGCTTTTGGTTTGGAATTCAGATCAAAGGTAGCCTGATTTAGATGGTGTTTTCCAAAATACAAAGGGTTTTCTTCACATCCATTATCTCATCTGATCCTCTTTATTTTACACATAAGCAAACACAAACTATTGAGAAGGTAGATATATAGTTTGAGATATGATAGACTTAGGACATTTATAATGCAGTGTTCTGCTGCATTCTGCAGTTTCTTAGGTTCCTGTCAAAGATTTTTGAGTCTCAAATATGTCGCAAAATGAATTCTCAGGTGGTATTTCTTAAGTAATTATCAAGCTTATGTTTTTCAGTATTTCTTTTTCTACCTCCTTGTTCTTCCTGTTGCTAGACATACTTTCACTATTAAAAATTTTTAATGCTGGGGCACCTGGGTGTCTCAGTAGGTTAAGCATCCTGACTCTTATTTTCAGCTCAGGTTGTGATCTCAGGGTTGTGGGATCCAGCACTGCACTGGGCTCCGTGCTCAGCAGGGAGTCTGCTTGGGATTCTGTCTCTCTACCCCTCCCCCATTCGTATGTGCTCCCTCTGTCTCTCTCTCCCTCTCAAATAAATAAATAAAATCTTTCAAAAAATTAAATTTTTTTAATGTTTATTACATTGGCATATAGTAGAAATTGGAACAATATTAGAAAATTGAAAAATAAGGGTTTTTTTTTGCTTTGTCACATCAGCTATTCTCTAGCCCTTGCCAAAGTCACTACATGTCTTTTGTAATGAGATCATGGATACAATTTTTTTGTTTTACCAACAATTTTAATCACTTCTTAGCCATCGGGAATTTATTGTGAGTTAATAAAGAACTGTAGTCGTGGTAAATGAAGACCAAGAAAGTTATTACATAATTCAGTGTACGTTTAGTACTTTAGCTTTATATGTATGTTTTATCTCAATTAGATGTGCTACAGCACTATACTAATACAGGCTGACAATGATCTTTTTTCCCCGGTAAGCTCAAGTCAGATGTTTTCTACAGGCTTGCCATTATTTTCTGTTTTCATTGAATATTATATTTGCTTTCTTAAAATGTCTTTAAAATATCTTTAGAACATTTATTGTGGTATAATGTACCCAACATAAAATTTACCATCTTAATCCATTTTAAGTATACAGTTCACTTGTATTAATGGCATTTACAGTGTTACACAAGTATTGCCACTGTCCATTTCCAGAACTTTTCAATCATCCCAAACAGAACCTCTGTACTCATTAAACAGTAAGTCCCATTTTCGCCTTCCCTCAGCCCCCAGTAACCACTATTCTGCTTTCTGTCTCTATGAAGTTGTCTATTCAAGGTACCTCCTGCAAGAGAATAAAACTTTTTTTAAATGTCTGGCTTTAAAATTCTTTCTACTTTTATATTGTTGAAGGATGACAGCATGGAAGAGAAACCATTAAAAATAAAAGGAAAAGACTCTTCAGAGAAGAAACGGAAACGGAAGCTAGAAAAAGTAGAACAGCTTTTTGGAGAAGGAAAACAGAAGTCCAAGGAGTTAAAGAAAATGGATAAACCTAAAAAGAAGAAATTAAAACTAAGTGCAGAAAAATCAAAGGAGCTGAATAAACTGGCTAAGAAACTGGCAAAAGAAGAAGAGAGAAAGAAAAAGAAGGAGAAGGCTGCTGCAGCCAAAGCTGACCTTGTGAAAGAGACTACTGAGAAGAAGAGAGAGAAAAAGGTGCTGGACATCCCCTCAAAGTACGACTGGTCCGGAGCAGAGGAGTCCGATGACGAAAACGCTGTGTGCGCCGCACAGAACTGCCAGCGGCCCTGCAAGGACAAGGTGAGCTCTAACCGTGTACACCCCCGGGAGAGCGGCCAAGCAGCGGCGGGCGCGAGACAGAGGCCTGATGTCATGAGAATCTGGTTTTGATTCCAGGATTTGGGCTTCCAGCAGAATATGTTTTCTACAGTTTCTATAAACTGTTTTGAATTATGAGGCTCTTAGGTCAGTGTGCTTAATGGAAGAAATGTTGTGCTTTCAAAATCATGGACTTGGTGAACGTAACGAGACCAGAGCAGAGAGAAGCTGTGTGATAACCCTGGGTAGCAGTGCATTTCGTGTGTGGTTGGCCTAGCCGGGTGCAGTGTAGTCCTTTAGTCCTTTTGCCTTCCCTGTACGGTGACTCAGAGAACTAAATACCTTGTCAGTTAGTTAGTCACAGTGGCCTCAGAATGTTCTGAGCCAGTATTTTAAGAGCTGTGGCAAATTGCATTACAATTTTTGTTCTAAAGACCTAAAAAATCTTCCCTTTTGGTCTGTGCTGTACCCACACTCAGGCCTGTGTGCACTCTTCTAAATGGAGTAAGATTTTTTTCAAATACCTTGCAAAAAATAATTAGGACCTTTAAAGATATTATTTTAAAAGTTTCAGCCCTAAATTTTAAGTATAGTAATTATATAGTGGCCATTCTTTAGGTAGTATGAACTTCTGAGAAAGATGGAAAGACTTTATGAAAAATCCCAATTCATTCAGTGATTGGAGATGTCTGTTATGGTTCCCATCAAGATTATTAGTAAATTCATAGTTTTAATTTTATTATGCTCATTATACCACTTGATATTTAAAATTTTAATACCTCCTCAATTTGAATATATGAACAGAATAAATATACTGCATCATTATTCCCTTACTTCCTCCTTAGTCAGATACTTGTTAGAGCTTGAAGAGGTCACCTTGGCCAGGCTCTTCATTTTACAAATGATGAAACCAGGACTCAGTGAAGATAAATGATGTGACCAAAGTCACAGTGCTAAGTAGTGCAAAGCCAAAAGTAGAACCATGGTTTCCTGGCTCCCGGACCAGGTTTTCACCACTAATATCCCCACCCCACCTATAATTAAGATGTAAGTACAAAAACACATTCCAAAACTAAATGACACTTATATTTAAATTATACTTATTGAATGTTTTCCACTCATTTTTGGAAAATGAATATTTTTTGGTAAGACACATATCCCCATAGTCTAACCTTCCAAGGACAATACCTATACATATTTTAGTGTGTTTCCTTCTAGTCCTTTTTCCATATAATTTTATATCATGTCATACTATCTACTCACTTTTGTATCTTTACTGATTAAATATGTTTCTATTTTATAAACATTTTAAAGTATTTTAGTAGCTACCTTATAAATATGTGTATGTATTTTTTCATTTTGAATTTATTCTCATCTAAATTTGTTCATTAAAGAGGTTGATGAAAGGTTAACTGTTTCTCTTTGGGTACTGAAGTATTGGCAGCTTAGTGTTGGCAGAACCTTCTCCCTTTGTTTCTCTTTTAACTGATTTTATGGTAGTTTCAGAGTGGCAGCAAGAAGTAGTGGTTCTTTTTCAAGCTTTCCTATCATCCTTCCTCTACAGTGTTTATATCCATCATGAACCTTTTGCTTTCTCTTTTTTCACCTTTTCACTTAATAATCTTTCCCCTCTCCTCTGCTCAGCATTTTTAAATATCGCTCAGGTCATCTATTACCTTCCTGTAGCATATAAACACTATAGGCAGTTTTTTTTTCCCTCATCTGCTGTAAAATTGTTAAATTAACACATAACCCTGCATACTCTCGGGGTTATGAGAATAAGAGGAGATAATCTATATGAAAGCACTTGCTAATAACAAAATGCATTGTTAAAATGTGATGGTTATTTTTAAGTGAGCCCTAAGATTTGCTCCTAACATTAAAGGTATTTTTTTAAAACCTTCAAAATTGTCTTAATAGAACAAAGGGAGACTTAGCTGAACATTCAGAGAAAATGTCTGTTTCAAACTGTTAAAACATATACAAAAGTGAGGAAGGTATGCCTTAACCTGTCATCATCCTACATAAAAGAAACTTAGTAAATGTATTTCTATAATGTGTTTAATTTTAAACAAATTATTTCAGATTGTAAACATTTTGCCCATCGTTGCTGTTTTGCAATATTTATGGTTCTCCAAGTTTGTTCTCAGCACTAGTTTTACTAAATAAAAGGTATATTTCTTTAACTGCTTTGTAAAAGAATTTTACAACTTTCTCAATTTGAAGTATAGTGTTTCTCTAAGAAAACCAGTTGATGCATGACACACATCTTCAGAACAAAATAATGATAAGAAAAGCATGTTTTTAGAGAAGTCTATGTTCTTTAAATATCATGCAGCAAAAAATAACTTCTAGGGTTCATTCATATTTAGGTAAATGTACATTTACCATTTTTCTAACTTACTATTACTTTTCCCCCAAAACGTGCAGATTGAGAAAACTTTGAAGGGCTACCTAAACATACCTAGGCTCAATTTCAGGATGTTTTAGAAAGAGAAAAGAAAAATATTATCAGAATAATGTTGTAAGGGGCTTAAAAAAAAAAAACTGTCTCTTCCATCATTATCAAATTAACTTCAAGGTGAAATTAATTTAAAAAATAATGAAGAAAAGATAAAATATTAAGAACTGTTTTCAAAAAACTAGTTTTAAGGTTCAGAACCTTTTTCTCCCTGAGGTCTGTCCCTTTCATTCAATCATACTGTTACCAAGAGTAAAACAAGTTAACTTGAAGGAGCAAATTCTTTCAAGCTAACATTTAAGTAACATTTTCTTTCCCCTGTATTAGAATAAATAATCATCTTATTTAGGAAAATAGACTTTTTTTCCCCCTCTTCCTGTGGGCCTTTTCCTTATCCATTACTATTTCCATAAGAAGTTTGGGATGGTAGAGATTAAGTTTATAAACCTATGTCTCTCACATTTATTATTTGTTAGTTATTCTGATTTTAAAAGGTTGTCATGGTGATGTCTCAGCCATGTGGAGATAGGTTAACCAACTCTTCCAATTTGCCTGGACTTTCCTAATTTTAGCACTGAAATTCCTGTGTCTTGGGAAATACCGATCTTGGGCTGGCTAGGAAGGTTGGTCACTTAATGTTGAGAGCACCAAAAAATACACACAAGGATTCTGAACATTGTTAAATTGTACTTCATTGAGTAGATTGTTTTAATTTTTTATATCTGGTTTTTGCAAGGAAACTTGGTGCAGTAGAGGTTGAATGCCAAAATAACAAAAGCTCCGTGGGGGAACTAAGCTAAGAATATCACTAAATCTCCAGGCCTTCTTTTTCCCCCATTGCAGTAATACGC
This sequence comes from Mirounga angustirostris, assembly GCF_029215605.1. Classification (NCBI taxonomy): domain Eukaryota; kingdom Metazoa; phylum Chordata; class Mammalia; order Carnivora; family Phocidae; genus Mirounga; species Mirounga angustirostris. Next base: position 100,478,423 of record NW_026991713.1, on the reverse strand, counting down.
TCTGTGAAGTGAACAAGATGAAATATGCCAAATATTTTTAAGTGTAAATATGAAACCATATAGCAAAACATGAAATACCAAATTAATATTGTATTTAACATATTTCTCTTAAAATTTCCCCAAATCCAACTGGTAACCTATTTGTACTATACTTCTAAATCTCTTATCCATTAATATTTGAACAGCTCATAGCTGTGAAGTTTTTTAATAATTATTTTTGTGATTTGGTAAGTAGATCTCTCGAAGATAGTGAAAGGGGAAGTGACTATTAGAACTTAATATGCAGTTAACCACATTCTGTCTTCTTGAGTCTTCAGGCCACTACATAGTCTGTTGCCCTGTGTCAAAATCATCAGTGGATTGAGTTGACATTCCAAACGTTAGTTTGCTTTATGATCCGGTGGGCCTTTTCAAACAAAAGTAGCACTGGAGTTGGATTGTTAGTACGTGAATGTGATAAAAAGATAGTAGTAAGGGAAGGACTGTTTTTTTCCCTGCTAGATGATTGGGGTGAATTTTTTATAATCTGTAGGCTGGGATAGAATCTGTGTACTGATGAATATCTCAAGAAAAGTTTATACTTTTTTGGAATGGTGGGGGAGAGCTAGGCTTAGGAATGGACCTGTAGCCAAAATCACAGAAGAGAACATTTCTTCCTTACTTGAGAGAGACTGATAGATTTAATTTGAGGAAACCTGGAAGCCAGTGAGTATAGTGCAGAATTAGATTTTAAGAAACATGGAACCACTTTTCTTGGCAGCAAATACTGATAAATTAGGAACTTTTTATCCTGTGGATTAGCATGACTGAGGACTGGACTGGATTAAGAGGGTTGGAGGTAGGAGTAGAGTTGTCTCTTGGTTCAGGGTGGCATCATAAAGAGGGTAATATAATATCTCAGATTTGGGCAGCTCAAAGAAACAGATCATCTTCCCAATTCTCTTAACGAGCTCCAGATAGCCAAAGCACTTACCATCAGATTGGCACTTAGTAAATTTTCATAGCTGCGGTACCTATATTTTCAGTTTGTTGCCTAGAAGTCATTTATCTGCCCCTTTCTTTCATGTACTAGTTTGCTGCAGTAGGAACATTTTGATCAATTTTCTTCACTACACAGACTTCAGAAGCTAAATATTACATAAACAATTACAGAACAAAAACAGAATTTGTTTTAGGAATGAATTGTAAAATGGCTCTGAATTTACTAGCAAGCAGTATCACAGAGTGCCAGGGATGATCAAATTTAGAATATATAAGAATTACCTAGACTCTGACTGAAAATACAGGCTTCTGGTTTGTATCCCCAAGATATTCTGAGGCTGTAGGTCTGGGATGGGTCTCAGCTACATTTTTAACAAACACAATAGGTAATTCTATGTAAGTGGTCTACACATTTTGAGAAACAGTGCTGCAGCAGCTATTACAAGGTGCAAAATGATTTTCGTGTAAGATAGAATAATGAGTAGAGCCATGAATCTGTGATCTTAAAAAACACGTCTAGTATCCTAGGCAGTGAACTAACTGTTTTGCCATACATTATTTCATTTGTTCCTCTAAATAATCTGTAAACAAGATGTTATCTCCATTTTACAGATGAAGAAATTGAGCCTTAATGAGATTAAGTATTGGCCTCAAATTATATGTATCAGAACTCAGAACTTGTGACTGAATTCAGTAATCTTCATTTTGCACAGCACCATCTCTTAAGATCTAGAACTCTGGAATAGAAAGATGATTTTGACAAATGATTTTTCCCACACTGTATCACAACCATAAAACCACTAACATGAGTATCATCATTTTGATGATTCTTATAGTACTTGGAAACTGATTTTGGAAACTACTCCCTTTCTCTGAAACTCATTTGCCTAGCCAAAACCTCCTTCCTCTGTTCTTTCTCCTAAGCTGCACTGAGGTACCTGTTTGATCCTTTCATGCCTCTTGGCTCTGAAATCTGGCAGAGCTCAGTGTTATAAGTGGCTTTGTAAGTTGCCAGTGAGATGATCCAGATCCGCTTTGTGCTGGGGAGAGGAAGAGTAGCTCTTGTAATCTTAAAGGTTCTCATCTGCCGTAACGTCAGCTAATAAAAACTACAACAGTCACCCTCCAAATACAAAGCCCCAGATCACCTTATTGTTAACCCTAGGCCCAAGGCTTAAAGTCACCAAACTACAGTCGCTTTCTAGCCTCCTATAATCACAATATTCTCTGGAGGGTCAAAGTTTGCCTAGTATCTGCCACTGACCTATTTTACAAATGACTTTAATTTGAAACCCCAGGGTGATCTATTGACCTATGACTTTGACTGTTTTAATTGGTTAATTTGTAAGATTTGACCTCTGATATTTGCTAACTTTTTATAGGGAGTTGTATTTGTAACGGAAGAAGAGAAGAATAAAAAATATTAGTTTTAAAAGTGGCCTATGTGACTGCTTTTCTAAAAAGGTATTTAATGCTCTTAGTACTTTGGCTTATCTCTTTGAAATAAAGCTAATACACAGGATTGCCTTCACATTGTTGTACTCTTCCTTTCTTGATCTAAGATAATTGCATTGTCTTAGAGCCTAGAAATTGTTAATATTAGCTAAAACTACTTGGCTGCTCTATTAGACGTTCCTTTTTTGTCAAGTTTTTCTCAAACATGTTTCTGCCTCAAAAGGAGCCCCAGGTAATTATGAGGTAATGGAGTACCTAAGAGGCCCAATTTTGTGGACATATTATGGTAAAATAGAATTTGGGGGTATTAACTTCCCAATTTCTGTCTTTAAAAAGTAGCCCCATAAGAAGTCATTGTCTCTGGACATCCCAGTTATTGCTATCATTTAAGCCAAGAAAGCTCTTTGGTTTGTTTTTTTTGTTTTTTCTAGGCTTAATGTTTATGTAACCTAAACATTCCCCAATCTTGTCTCCTACAGGTAGACTGGGTACAATGTGATGGTGGCTGTGATGAGTGGTTTCATCAAGTTTGTGTGGGTGTATCTCCAGAAATGGCTGAAAATGAAGATTACATCTGTATAAACTGTGCAAAGAAGCAAGGGCCAGATAGCCCAGGTCAAGCACCACCTCCTTCCTTCATAATGAGCTACAAACTACCAATGGAGGATCTTAAGGAGACCAGTTAGCAGTTGCTGGGTTAGTTTGGGACATGGGGAGAAATGGACCACGTTGAGACCTTAGTCATCAAGTAGAGTGGTGTAGATCCACTCAGAATGTTGCTTCCAAAGACGAATGGCCTTCAGAGAAAGTCCTCTTAGCTGACTTCCTCTTTGCATGGACTGTGTGACCTACATTCTCTTCAACACATCTATGCAGAGGGTGTCTTTGGTACAGCAGCCAGTATTTCAATTTATGTCTCCTCTGAGTATGGTTTGTTACTTTACAGCCAGACATGTGATTGAGCTCTAGAATGCTGGTTGGCATTAATACATTGGTATGCTAGCAGGGCATATAGGCTGTGGCTTATGGCCAGTTGATATTAGTTAGTGGTGTACAGCCCAGGGGCAGCACCATCTTGAGGTGCTGATGACTTGGCACTCCTTAGGACAGTTGGAGAGGAGTGAGAGTACCACTCTCCTTCTGCTGTTACCTGGCATATAATGCCCTGCAGATAGAACTATGGGAGCAACAGGGCCAAAGTTACTCCTGTTAGTCATGGGATAGTAGCCAGAGTCTAGATCCCAGCTACTTGTGTGTGTTTGTACCAAGAAGAAAGCCCCAAGTGAGAGGCAGATCACCTTATCTTCCTAAGGAGAGGAGTATGTCCTCTAGTTCAGAAGTCTGACTAGATTGGATTCTGGGAAGAAGAGCTTTTCTTATTTCAAGTCAAGGAGCCTTTTTTTGGCTTTGAGAAGTCTTGCTGTCTTGGGTCTGCATTTTAGAGACAAGCAGGTACATGGATCCAGCCTCCTGCAAAAGAAGAGAAGACAAGTCAGAATGTTTTACTGAGACACAGTGATGCATGCTTTTCGGGGAAACCTTCATTCACAAGTATACCAGATACCACCAGGCTTCAGGCATGGCCATGAGCAAGACCAGCAAATAACAGCTTTTTGCCTTGCAGCCCTGACCCCAATGTCTGCTGTTTCCAACACTGGCAATTTCTGATTGTGGCCCACAGCAGATGCTGTTGAATAACACCATGGCTTCATCAGAGAATGTGGGGTTGTAGCACCTCTGGGTGATAAAGTTGTTTTAGTAAATCCATTTTTAAAAAAAGAAAAAAAGGACTTGTTTTTACTTTTTTCTAAATGTCTCTGACTACTGACTGTTCTATAAATAGATTATTTTTCCTTTTTTAATATACATATATGAATATATAAATATATATATTTACTGTTACCAGCAGCATATGACAGAGTTACAGCATCAAAAATCCATTTGGGGGCTTGCTTTCTTTTTTTTGCTTTTTAATCAACCCCATTCCTTCCTTGTAGTACAAGGAGTTAGCACTTCCTTCTCCGTCCTAGCCTGACCAGATTTTCCATGTTGTTTTTGTTCAAATAGATAATTACATTTCCTTTGTGTGTTGGAACTTGTCCCTGTCTGTTGGGAAACTTGGTCTTTCTATCTGTGGTGGCTGTTTTGTTTTTGTATGTGAATGTTTGAAACTGTGGTGCTGTGTCCTCTTTCCTCCTGTTGTGTTCTCTATTCTTGTTAAGGTGTTAGGTAAGCTATATGGAAACGTTTATTAGAAGGGGACTCTTTTTTTTTTTTTAAAGGACAAAAAAAAAAAAAACAACCAACCAACCAAAAAAACCTAAAAGTAGTGTTTGGTCTTCACTATCCTGTGTCCCTTTATTTTGGTTAAAAATCTGTGGTTTGACTTAATTCATCAGTTTTCTTTTTAAAAGGGAGGAGCAGGGTGGGCCTAGAGAACAGCTTTTCCCTTTTGGCCTCAATCTCTTTTAAAGAAATGTCTTCTAGTAACTAGAAGTGAAATGTACTGTCCAGTTACAGTTTGAGTGGGTATGAGATTTAACTCAAAAGGCATCTTACTCCAAAAAAGCAAAAGCTTTCCTGTAAAACCCAGTTTCTGTAAATGCATTCTCTGTGGTTCATACTACCTAATTTTTGGTCATTCTTCCCTTAATATATTATATAATATTTTTAGTGTTTTGACCTGTTAAGAGGTTCATAGGTGTCACTGTGCATGATCTTAAGTGTGTATATGATTTAAGATTTCAGTGGATATTGCAAGGTAACTATTAACCAATTTCATAAGTTTTCATTTTGCCAATCTATATAAAGATATTACTTAGTTAAAAAATTTCATCTGGTTGATGTTATAAAAGAAAGCACAATATTTTTTTGCCTTTTCATCTTCTCTGTAAAGATCTTCAAATACTTGTGAGTAAAAAATTGAATGCAGTTTTAAGTGATGGCTGCCTGGGTGGAATACATTTAAAAATATTTCATTTTTCTTCCTAGTCACCTATTAACCTTATTCAGCCATCAGTGGAGGGGCATGAAGATGCTGAGAAAGATGACTAAGGTGCTCTGCTTCCTGGAATATGGTGGATGGATATAGGTGGCTGTTTAGGGAATAATTTATGTCCTTAATATGGTATTTACCTGCTGGAGACATGAGAGAGAGATGCAAGGCAGTCTCCAACCATGAGTAGTTCTCTGTTTACCTTCTGGTATTTTGAAACTTAAATATATGATTTAGTTGATACTATGAGCTTTTCTGTATTTATTTGAAAGTCACAGAGGATTTGGTCTGACTCTTGAGTGTAGATTTAGACCAAGGCTGAGAAGAACAGATAAGAGAAATTAGTTTAAAAAAATTTAAAAAGGGGGGGGAGAAAAATGAACATATACAAGTCTGTAATTGTGGAAATAATGAACTAAGATCTATTTAAAGACATGCCTGTGTCCTAATATAATATAAAACATTGTTTTCCGTTAGAGGAAATTACTTACTTACAACTTATTCCGTTCTTCAACATTGTTACATTTCATATTACAACCTGATTTAAAATGTTCCTTTACACTTCTCTCCAAAGTTGCAAATTTTCACCATTGGTATTTTAATTTCTATGTGAATTCTATCAAAGGTATTTCTTACTACCTTCATTATAACTATGTTGGGGAAGGTTATAGAAAGAAAAATGAAAAAATGCTATGTAGGTCTTTAATATTCTCAAAGTGGGTAGGTCATTGGAACTATGCAAATCCCCAAGTTTACAACTATAGCACTAGTAGTTTGCTTTCTTGTTGGCAGAAGAGGGGACATTTTCTTCCCACAAATGTTTATTTTACGTACAGATAATTATTGCAACAAAGCCATGTTGAGATTTAGATGCTAAGACTCCCTTCCTGAGTTGCTGCAAACCACCTTTGCACTGCATGATTCAAATTTGTGCCTCAGTAAAATTACAAATTACTATATGTCATACTTTGAATAATTGAAAAGATAAGCATTAAATCTGTGATTGCCCACCATGTACTTACTTAATAATCAAAATCTTAGCAAAGGCTAGCAGACCTATAAGAGTAGAATAATTTTACCTGTGCTTCACTTCTGTTCTTCTCTGCTTTTGTCTTTGGTGTCCAAAAAATGTCAGTTTATTTGTTTTTCTTAATTTTAAGATTCTGGATGCAGTTCAGTGCACGAAAAAGAAACTCCCTGCTTGTCAATATTTTAATTCTGTAGTACATTTGTGTGAATATCAGCCAGTACTTAAAATAGGAGGATGAAAGGAGAAATTGAGAAACCTCTTCTTTCAAATGGTGGGACTATCTACTTTTTAAAGGAGAAAGTGACAATTTGGAGTGGGATTTAAGAATTGTAAATTGTGGAAGAATTTAAGCTGTTAAAGTCCCACATATAACCAGGTTCAATAAAGGTTTACATATGGAACTAGCTTCATATGTGTGTAGAAAGTTGCTTTTGCAGTAGGTCTGTTAAGTATAAATTTTAAAAAGCAGGCAACTGATTAGTCTTTTACCTTTTGAATCCCTCCCCTTTTAAAGTTAAAGCATATCATTACTTCTTTGGATATGGAGGTGCCAAGTGATATTCACAACATGAGAAGGAAAGAATGGAATGTGAATATATTTTGGAATTGCAGTCTTCTCTTGGCCTGGATCATATCCAGTCACCACTATGCAACGAATGATGTGCACTGGGAAAGGAGATGCCGGGTTCAGATGTAGCCTGCTTATTCTTATTTTTGCAATACTCCAAGATGTCTGAACAGGAATGTCTTTTGTAAACCTCAAGACCCTCTATTGATTATTCTCTTACATATTTATTTACCTGTTAGTGAGACACTTAAATATAATATGGACTCTAATTTACCAGGGTTTTTGTGGTGCCTTATGAAAAGTATAACTTGATTTCTTGGTTTTTTTTTTTTTGAGCATGTTTTTCATTTGTTTTCTGAAAGAATATTAGATATGGTTATTTGCATTACATCTGAAAAATAAAAGTTTTGTGTGTGTGCTCAGGTTCCCCCCTACTCTGTCATTACATTGGTGGCAACTCTAAATGGTAACCACGTAAAGGTCAATTTTGGTAATGAGTATTGATGATCCTGGGGAAAACTGGCAAGTGATATGAGAGCCACTTTTAACCTGTGCCAAAGCAGTTTCTAATATTGCAATTGCTCTCTATAAAATAAAATACTGGCCTCAAATAATTCTTTCAGTGGTGTGTTTAGCCTATTCCTGAGCATAGTGTTTTCAGAAAGTGTGACGTGGAAGAAGTGATTCCCGAAGATTTCACCTGTCCTCTATTTTCAGCAAGAATCCAGCAATGACCAGCAGACATTTCCCCACCTTTGATTCTTGAGCAATTTGTTCCTTGCAGCAAACCAGTAATAGCAGGGAAAACGAGAAAAAACTTTAATTTTGGCCTCCTAATGCTTAAATTAATTCAAACTGCAGCTTACTTCAAAGATAGCATTTTTTATTGCCAAAATTACCAGGTCTTGCAGTCATTTATGAAAATGTTAAGTTTCTGCTTTCAGTGAAATTGGCCTCAAATATGAAGTATGTGACTGCGTATATATGTGTGCTGGTGAGAAAAATTGGTGGGAAGAAGGAGGGAAAAAAAAATCTAGTTATTTCTTAAATTGGAAAATATTTTTCTTAGCAGCAAAAAAGGACCCCTGAAATTCCATACAGTGACAGATTTTGTTTAAAAATTACGTGAGATCCTCCCAGTTTAGCAAATATTTCATGGGGCCTTGCCATTGTGGTTGATATGAATAAACTGAAGATCCAGAATCTTGGCCATTAGCCATTAATTGGGAAGTCAACACGTGATACAAGTAGAGAAAACGAACACAAAAAAATACTATATTATATGAATAAACAGAATAATTTAGGAATTTCTTGATTCTTCTTATCTACTTGTTCTTTAAAGTATATTTCTACACTACTCTTAGTAGGAAGAAAGATTTACTTCACATTTCCGTCTAGTAAAGTTCCATGAAATTTCTTTACCAAAGATTTTCCCTAACCTTGTCTTTGGAGCTAGGTTGAGTATCTTATTAATGGGAAAGAAGGCGCCACACAGTCTAGTAAATGGCTTAATGGATCCAGCTGGTAAACCTTGTATTAAGGAACCCTGATGAGTTCCCCCGGAATATTGGGATGAAGTCAGAATTGTTTGTAGTTTACAAAAACGAACAAAAACTTCAAAAAGATGAGGACTTTAGGATTACATAAAGTAAAGAACATAGATTTAGGAATCAAATAATGGGTTTTAGCTCTGCATATAACCTTATATTAGTTTTGAGACCAAGTTCCTACCATGTGTGGGTTAGTTCAGGTGGATAGAAAGACATTAAGTCATAGCCCCTCCTCTTGAGAGAAGGTGAGACAGATGATGATTTTTAAGGATGTTTCCTACTAAAAGTTTTATAGAATTTCGAGAGGAAGATAGAGGGATTTTGGACAGGTAGTCCAAATCACTATTTAATGATCTATTCAGTACTTCTGATGAGGGAATATACAGACTATAGTGAATATTCTATTTTTAGAAAATTTAAATATTAATCACATATATTAGAGCTTACCCATAGTCTTCACTTGGGTCTGAATTTTGCAGAGTTCATCAAGCGCTTTTATGTATGCCCCAAGACTGACATCTCACCATTCTATCCAGTGCCCAACTCTGTGGAGGTAAGGTAGATAGTATCAGACACATTTTGATGGACCTAACTGTACCACTCCCTCCTCCTGAATTGGTATTTGGCCTTAGTAATATTTTCCCACCATTCAAAGCAAAGGCTCCTTCCCTCTCCACACTAGGCTGCACTGTGCTGAAACCAGTAGGTCACTCACTGATCTTTAGTCTTAGTAGGCTACTTTAGTCTTCTTTCTGGCCTAACCTTGCCATCCTCTCGAGCTGGGGGCTAAGCTTTGTTGAGACACAAAATGAATAATCACTAATACTCTTTGGAACCAGAACAACAGTTCAAGCACACCTAGTCTTGGTCAGTGCTCAGTGCTTCTATTTATTTTGTCATAGACACATTACTTCAGAGTTCCAGTTGGAACATTAAGGCCGGTTTAATACACTTGGCTTCCCATCCGGGTAATTCATTGCTGCCATCTAAAATAGATGTCCAGGGGGGTGCCTGGGTGGCTCAGTCGGTTAAGTGTCCGACTCTTGATCTCAGCTCAAGTATTGATCTCAGGGTTGTAAATTCAAGCCCCATGTTGGGTGTGGAGCCTACTTATAGTAAAGAAAAGAAAAAGCAAAGAAAGGAAGAAAGAAAATAAATGATAGCCCACCCAGTCATCCATCCTCTCTTCTTGTATTCCATTGCTGTTACCTACTATCCCCAATTCATGGTCTCATTGCTGCCCTTTCTTCCAATTTCTTGCATTATAGAGGGGCACCTGGCTGGCTCAGTTGGTAGAGTATGTGGTTCTCTTGGGGTTGTGAGTTCAAACCCCAGGATGGGTGGAAAGATTATTATCTAAATAAGTAAATATGCATTATAGAGACTCTGGCTTCCCTATTCCTTTGTGAACTTCCCTACTTTTTCATTTAAGTGGAACCTGGCTCTCAGCCACACTTACCTTAGGGCTATTTCAAGTTGAGGGTGCTCATTTTCTCACTACTACAGGTGTGAACCGATAGATTATAAGGGTGCTGTGCTTATGTTATTACTGGTTTCCACCACCACACATTGAGGCCTCTGATATTCAGCTGTACCACCATCTATCCTCATTACTGTCATCTCTAGTTATTCTTTTACATTCATTGAGGACTTTGATGGTTCAAGGGCATCTCTGCCTCCAGCCCTACCATTATTTGGGCAATATCATTGATCATGGATAACTTTACCGTTTCTGGACTTACACCTCCAATAATTATTTTCACTCCATTTAGCAAACCAGTTCCAAGGTCATAGCTTGGACTCTCAAAAACTTATTTTGGGGGGGTGCCTGGGTGGCTCAGTCAGTTAAGCATCTGACTCCGGATTTCCCTTCAGGTCATGATCTCAGGGTTGTGAGACTGAGCCCTACATTGGGCTCATGCTGGGTGTGGACCCTGCTTAAGATTCTCGTCTCCCTCTCCCCCTCCTTCCCCTCCACCCCCTTCCCTCTTTCTCTCTCCCCCTCTCTAAAAAAAAGAAAAAAAAAAACCAATAAAGAAACAAAAAAAACCTTATTTCTGAAATGTTAATGTCTAGAATCCTATTCATACTAGTCTGATTTTTAATATCTTGTCCTTTGATCTCGTCCTCTCGGTATGTTTACTCTGTGACCTTGAGAAACATCCAGTCGCTGTTTTCTTTCAACCTTCAGTTCACTCTGATGAGGGAATATAGACTACATTGAATATTCCACCCTCTTTCTTCTCCATTTAGCATAGACTGCATGGCCTATCACTCATGGTGTTTCCCCATCACTCTGGCCCTGCAGAACCGATTTCTGGGTTTTAGCCATCTGACTTGTTTGCTCTCATGGGCTGCTGAATACTACTGAGTACACATCCCTGATTGGTAGCACCACAAGTAGGTGGGCTCTCAAAGCCCCAGTGGTCCAGCAACCTCTTCCATTTGTAAAGCCTACTTCCAGCTTTCACTGTTGTCAAATCCCCACCTGCCACCTCTTCCCTCAGCAGAGGCCTACCCTCCTAACACCGACTTGAGCAAATTGAAGCCAACAGGAGAGCTCTGAGTTTCCCTAGTCAACTATACCATCAACATCTTAAAGTGGTTTCATCAGAGACTCTTCTTGATATACCCTCTTTGGATTCCCGAGTTCACTTCCAGTTACCACTTACCACTTTTATACAGATGTTTCGCAAATCAGTATGACCTGCCTGTGCTTGCTTTCTTTGCTCCTTAATCAACTGCCTGCTAAGTGTTTCTATTCACTCTAAACTATTTGTGTCAAAAACCGAACTTTTCTTCCCAACCCCAAACCAGTTCCTCTTTCTTTATTACCTCCAAAAGAATAGCTAGGTGCCCAAGCCAAAATTCTAGGAACCCTCCTATATTCTTTCTGACCCCTCCCTTCCTGTATGCAATTATATCCTCTGTTCCCATTGTGATGCATTAACTCACGCCCTCCTCAGTTTTCACCTGGATTTCTGCACTAGTCTTTAGTCCGGTCAAGCTAGTTTATCTTGCAAGTTACTACAATGAATTATCTGAAGAGCCAGTCTGTTCAACACATTATCCTATGAAAAAAAAAACAAAACCAAAAAAACAACCCACATTGGCCTAGGGAGTCTGCCCCATTTACCTTTCTAAGCTCCTATTTCCACACACACCCTCAGTCACTGCTTCAGACATGGATGATGGTTTCCTAGGCTTTTTCTGGAATGCTCTTCTAGCTCTCTCATTCTCAAAATGCCAGTTTAAATGCCAGCTCTTCAGAGTCCCCTTGTTCTCTCACAACAGCTTGTTCTACTCCCTTATGGGACTTGGCAACATGTGAGGTATTTGTTTATGAGTTCTATGAGGGCAGGAGCTTTGTTTCCTTCATCTCTTTATACCCAGCAACTAGAAGAATCCTCTGCAGGGGCACCTGGGTGGCTCAGTTGTTAAGCATCTGCCTTCGGCTCAGGTCATGATCCCAGAGTCCTGGGATCGAGCCCTGCATTGGACTCCCCGCTCCGCGGGAAGCCTGCTTCTCCCTCTCCCACTCCCCCTGCTTGTGTTCCCTCTCTCACTATATCTCGCTGTCAAATAAACAAAATCTTAAAAAAAAAAAAAAAAAAAAAAAGAATCCCCTGCATATGGTAAGCATTCAATAAATGATTTGAATGAATGTTGTTTCGTGCCTTTGTTCCTCCCTATATATTATCTCTCAGTTTATCGTACTCTATGTTTGGGCTGCCATGCCCTCATCCACATTGCCTCCTGTTAAAGAACAAAAATTTAACTGATTAAATTTGAAGATCTAATTGGCTTTATTAAATGATTCATGAGGACAGCATCCTATCTAGCAAGTTAAAGGGGAGCTCTGAGGACCTGTACAAAATGGAAAATTTTTATAGGAAGGAGGGTGGGGCAATGAAGTTATTAGCAAAAGAAAAGAAAGGATTGTTTCAAACTAAGTCACTTTCCCTTAGGGGGAAGATCTCAAGCTGACTACCATATCTTTTTTTGGGAGGGGGATAGATAGGGCCCAAGCAACAGATTACTTCATTGGTGCTCACCAGAAAATTCCCAACTGACTGATTATGACTACATTTCTGGGGGAGGCTGAAACTGCAATTAGGTTAGGTATTATGCCCCAGTTTGGTGATTTGGCCTGACATAAGTGACTCCATATTGGGCCTATGGTTGTCTTTTGAAAAGTCCTCATTCTTCGACATTCAGCTCATCCCCAAAACTTTTGAGAAGTCTTTCAGATTAATCCTTTCCTCCTAATCTGATTTAGATGTCCTTTCATGGAACTGATAGCATTTTAGATTATACAGTGGTTCACAAAGTGTAGTTTCTGGATCAGCAGTATCAGCAACACCTGGGAATGTGTTAGAAATGCAAATTCTTGGGCCTTACCCCAGACATCTTGAATCAGAAACTCTAGGGGTGGGACCCACAACCTGCATCTTAACAGGCCCTCCAGGTTGTTGTGATGCTTGCGGAAATGTGAGAACCACTAGATTGTATCATAGTCACTGCATTTATATCTCCAACTTCTAGCACAATGCCTAGAACAAGTTTATTGTAAAGATCTTCCTTACAAAGAACTAAAATCCATCTTCCTGTAGCTTCATACATCAATCCTGATTCTTTTGAGGATATGAAAACTAGTTAAACTGGCTCTGTTTGGCAGCCTTTCAGTATTTGACAATGACTGTTATTTCTACCTCCCGACCCCTTGTCAATCTTCTGGCTTAATATTAATTCTTTCTCATGTGCTATGACTTTGAGTCTCTTAAAACTCAAACTCAATGGATTTATCTGAACAAAGTCCAACTTCATATCCATCTTAAATACATATTCAGAGCATCCTTTCAGCTTTCAAGCTACGATTCCAAAGGTGGAACTATATGTATGGTGTCACCCCAACACAGTGAAGTTCGTGATGAATATGACTAACATTCCATTTGCACAGTTGGATATGTACACTGGAAACCAGAGGTGGTCCGAAGCTCTCTATATTCCCAATCTCAAAGAATCTGGCCTTGGTAACATGAGTGTAATTCTGTAAAGTGGTCTCCTATAACTGAATTGGTGGTTCTCAGTCCTGATAGCACATTGGAATCATCTGGAGAGCTTTAGAAAACCATCCCTGCCACTCCCACCCCAAACCAGTTGAGTCAGAGTATCTCGGAGTAGAGCCCAGGTGCCAGTATTTTTTTGAACAGCTTTTTTGAGATATAATACCATAAAATTCACTTGTTTTATGAGTCATAGCTCCTTAATAAATTTACAGAATTGTGCAACTATCACCACAGTCTAACTTTAGAATGTTTCCATCACCCCAAAAAGAGACTTCATGCCTCTTCAAAGTCATCCCATTTCCACTCCCAACTCCAGGCAGCCATGAGTCTACTTATGTCTCTATAGCTTTGCCTTTTCTAAACTCAAGCATTAGGATTAAAAAAAAAAAAAGTTTCCAGGTGATTTTAATAATGCAGCCAAAGGTTGAGAACCACAGTTCTAAATGCATTATAGGGAGTCTTAATGATTTTTTTAAAAGATTTTATTTATTTATTTGAGAGAGAGAGAGAGAATGAGATAGAGTAAGGGGGGGGGAGGGTCAGAGGGAGAAGCAGAGCCCCTGCTGAGCAGGGAGCCCGATGCGGGACTCGATCCCGGGACTCCAGGATCATGACCTGAGCCAAAGGCAGTCGCTTAACCGACTGAGCCACCCAGGCGCCCAGTCTTAATGATTTTATTTATTTATTTATTTATTTATTTATTTATTTATTTATTTATTTATTTATTTTTTAAAGATTTTATTTATTTATTCATGAGAGACAGAGAGAGAGAGAGAGGCAGAGGGAGAAGCAGGCTCCCAAGGAGCAGGGAGCCCGATGTGGGACTCGATCCCGGGACTCCAGGATCATGACCTGAGCCGAAGGCAGACGCTTAACCATCTGAGCCACCCAGGCGCCCCAGTCTTAATGATTTTTAAGAGCTGTGTATAATAAGTATTTTTACGTGTGTGCCTCCCACCTATGCCAGTGTATTCACCCATCACTAGTATGACGAGATCTTTAATTTGAATGGAACTTAATAGACCATTCTATTATTTTCCTTTTATACCTCTTAGAGTCATAATTAAAATTGCCGGGACTCCTGGGTAGCTCAGTTGGTTAAGTGTCTGCCTTCGGCTCAGGTCATGATCCCAGGGTCCTGGGATGGAGCCCCACACCGGGCTCCTTGCTCAGTGGGGAGCCTGCTTCTCCCTCTCCCTCTGCCTGCCCTTCCTCCTCCTGTGCATGCTCTCTCCCTCCCCTTTCTCTGGCAAATAAATAAATAAATAATCTTAAAAAAAAAATTGCCTCCCATGCTCTCCCCAAGCTATTTTAAAATATGTCTAGTCTGGGCGCCTGGGTGGCTCAGTTGGTTAAGCGACTGCCTTTGGCTCAGGTCGTGATCCTGGAGTCCTGGAATCGAGTCCCGCATCGGGCTCCCTGCTCGGCAGGGAGTCTGCTTCTCCCTCTGACCCTCCCCCCTCTCATGTGCTCTCTCTCTCCTCTCATCCTTTCTCTCAAATAAATAAAAAAAAAATCTTTAAAAAAAAAATATATGTCTAGTCTGCTTTTATCCCTTTTGCTTGTAAATCACCAGTGATAGAAGTGATCTCAGGCGTGTTCTCCCTGAGATAATGTAGTCTCCAGAAATGACTGCAACATACTGGTATTGATCCCATCCATGAAGTTGTTTTCCTTTCAGTATCTTTCACATTGGTATTTTTTCACTGAATGTTTTCTGTTTAACTTCTCTGCCAAATATAGATTTTTGCACTAATATTTCCAAAACATTTTGGGGAAAATATATTTCGCTTTTTTTTTGTTGTTTTTTTAATAGTACAGGGGCACCTGGATGGCTCAGTCTGTAAAGTGTCTGACTCTTGATTTCAGCTCAGGTCATGATCTCAGGGTTGTGAGATCGAGCCCTGCATCAGGCTCTGTGCTCAGCATGGAGTCTCCTTGTACCTTTCCCTTTGCTCCTCCCCCACTCCTCTCTCTCCAAAGATAGATAGATAGATAGATAGATAGATAGATAGATAGATAGATAGATAGATAGATAGACAGATAGATAGATAAAATGTTCACAAAAATTAAAAAAAATAAAAAATAGTACATGCACATTTGTTTAAGAAAAATACTAAGAATAAATGAAAAATGACCCTCCACCAAAAAATGACCACTGTTAAAATTTAACCAAATTTACTTTCTGACAGCTGTCATATTTATGTAGGCATGTATACAAATATGTACACCTTTACATAAATGAGGTCACACTCTGCTGCTTTGTAACTTGCTTCTTTTATTTAATAATAAGAGCATTTGTATAAGACAAAAGTACAGATTAGTATTCTTTTTAATGGCTGTATAGTTTTACATTAAATGGAATCTTAATGATTTTTAAGAGTTATGTATATTGAGGACATTATTTCTTTGTCTTTGGTTGCAAATTTTTGACCACTTTGTTATTAGTCTTTTACTCTATTTTTTACTTTATAAAAGTTATTATTTTATGATGTAAATGTCTTTAATTTTATAATTCCTGGTTTTCTTGACATGCTTAGAATGACTTCTACAAGATAATAAAAATACCTCTGTGATTTTGCTTACTACATTTCTAGTTGTATTCTCTATACTAAATTTTTGTTCCATCCTGAATTAATTGGTGTGAGGAATGACAAGTTTCTTTAGATTATCCCTCTGTTGACTACATTTCTTAAGTTTCTTATAGCATAACTCATTCACTCTTCAAAGTATTTGAGCCTTGCATTTCTATGCATATGGAAACACAGTCATTCCCAAACCTCTAATATGCAAACATAACTACGCATGTGGATACATCCCACATACTGGCTGCAATCATTATCCACTGCTGTGTATCGATAATACCCCAGATTTAGCAGTTTAGAACAACACACATTTACCACCTCACAATTCCTGTGCGTCAAGAGTCAGGGCACAATGTTGCTGTTCTTCTGCTTCCGGGTCTCACAAGGCTGTCATCAAGGGTGTTTGAGGTTGTGGTCTCATGTGAAGCTTGGCTGGGGAAGAATCCCTCCCAAGCTCATGTGGTTGTTGTGGCATTTAGTTCATGTGGGTTGTCAGACTAAAGGCCTCTGTTTTTATTGGCTGCTACCCAGAAGCCATCCTCAGTTCCTTGGTACATGAGTTTTTCCAGCCTGGCCACTTGTTTCCTTAAAGCCAGCAAGGGAGAGAGTTTACTAGCAAGACAGATGTTACAGTCTTTTTTAAGATTTTATTTATTTGTTTGTTTATCAGAGGAAGAGAGAGCACAAGCAAGGGAAGCGGCAGGCAGAGGGAGAAGCAGGCTCCCGCGGAGCAGGGAGCCTGATGCGGGGCTCGATCCCAGGACCCTGGGACCATGACCCGAGCTGAAGTCATTTAACTGACTGAGCCACCCAGGCGTCCCACAGATGTTACAGTCTTATATAATCATGTACACCTAATCACATATATCCTGTCACCTTTGCTGTATTCTGTTCTTAGAAGTAACAGGTCCTGCTCACGCTCAGGGGGAGAAGATCACCGAGGGATACCAAGGGGCAGTGATTGTCGGGGGGCCACCTTACGTCTGTCTGTCCCATACACACACAGTGAGTGTGAGTAATACGTTGCATCAGCTTAAGACTGAAGTGCCTGAGGAAAAAAGGTGACTTCCTTAGGCTTCGCAACATTGACAATTCCCATACTTTCCTATTCAAGTTAGATTGAAAAAGAAAAGTATAATGGCTTTGTTTTTCTAATGTTCATGAGAAAGAAAAGCAGTAACTTTTTTCACTTGGGCTAAACTTCTATCAGACTGCTGCAATTTGGAGTAATTATAATTGCCCTTTGGCCAATCCCCTCCTGCATTCAGCGGAACAAATCTTATCTGCTTTTTAGAGAAATAGAAATTTCCAGATCTCATTACGTCTATTCCTATGTGTTCTGAGTTCCTTGACCCTCCTGGTAGTTCCCTTCTGAACACATTCCAAATGGTTCCTATCCTTTTTAATGACTGCGCAAAGCATTCTTTTAATCTTTAAGCTATAATTCTGGAGGAAGGAATCAAATCTTCTTGGATTTCTTTTTTTTTTAAAGATTTTATTTATTTATTTGACAGAGAGAGAGACAGCGAGAGAGGGAACACAAGCAGGGGTAGTGGGAGAGGGAGAAGCAGGCTTCCTGCTGAGCAGGGAGCCCAATATGGGGCTCGATCCCAGGACCCTGGGATCATGACCTGAGCCGAAGGCAGACGCTTAACGCCTGAGCCACCCAGGCACCCCTTGGATTTCTTAATTCATAAGATTCACAGTATGCATAGCTAAGAGTCTTTGCAAATTTGCCTCCTCTCCATACATTTTCTTGTCTTCTGTAGCCTCATGCTTTTGGATGCTGTGAGCAAATATTGTTGTACTTTCCATTCCTAAGTTTCATTCACAAATATGGAAATGTGAGGATTCCCTCATCATTGAAATTACTCTTATCTTTCCTGTGTATCTTGAGAGTTTCTATTTTGTTCCTAGGGATGGTTTAGTTGGGAGTTTCGTAAGCTGATTTCTTGAAATGTGGTAATAAAAGATAGGAGACAAGGGACTAGATGAAGAATTCGGAGTTTTAAAGGTTCTCATCCCAAGTTTGTAAACTAATAGTAATTTCTTCTGAAGGTAGTAAGATGTCCATCTCTGCTACTGATGGGTGATTCCTATATATCTACTTGTCTACAGACCTTTTTATACCTCAGCAAGGGCATGAGTGAGTGCCGGCTTTGTGTCTTGTTTTGCAGGTCTTTTCTGGGATATATTTAATATTCTGCTTTAAGTTCTATGTATATATGCATATATATACATATGTCCTAAATCATGTCTTAGAATGACACAGCCCTAACATTTCCAGGCATCCAAATGTCAACTTTTTCATGCTTCTGCTGCCAGTACAATAGCATCTAACTCATTTCTAAAACATGGCTAATGCTTGCATGAAAAACATGTCTGGGAAATATTATGTATAAATAGCCTAGTTCCACCTTGTTTTTTCTAATATTACTAATTAAGCTACCATTGTACAATAATTATTTGTTTACCAAGCAAAGCTTTGTCTGGTTTGTGGGATGCGTGGAGGCTATGGGAGATGATGACTGGACAGGTGGAGGGAGAAGGAGATACTGTGCTGAGTTCACATGAAATTGCCAGGTTTGAAGGGGTTTCTCTGTTAAGCTGTGTTTTTCCAGAGTCATATCTGCACCCTCTCTGCTTTGCAGAGATCTTGGACTTCTGCCTTTCAGGTTACCCATTTTTCCCATCGCACTGAGATTTGCTCTTCCCTCATTCTGCATTTAAGCCCTTTCTTTTTGCCTCCTCTGTGCACCTGCCATTGGTCCCTGGTAGGATTTACCACCTGATTCCAACAGTCACTTCTTTAGGCTTCTGCTTCTTAGTTTGCTAGTGCCTAAGTGGAATTCCTTGATTGCTGGATTTCTTGATTGGTGGAAACCAAGAATTAAGTCAGCAGCGCAGAGCCACTGTTTCAGCAATCCAAACCAGTCAGTAGCAACAGGGCATGGGGGAGTCAGGGGGCAGTTTTGGGCACTCCAGCTCGACAGAGATATTAAGAGCCTGGAGAGCATCCAGAGGACAGCAATGAAAGCAGTGGGTGGGGTAAGGAAGGAGAACTCTTAGAAAAGATAAAAGGATCTGTGATTATTTATCTTGGAAAAGAAAAGGCTTTCAAAAAGAGTTTCACATATAAGGCCAGCTGTAGCACATCTTCCTTGAAGATGGAACGAGAAATAAGGTAACTGTAGCAGGAGGATTTTGGCTACAGAGGTTTTCAACTTGTGCTGCCCATTAGAATCATCCGGGGAGCTTTTTTAAAAAAGTCAATGACCCAGGGCCCCCTGGGTGGCTCAGTCGGTTAAGCTTCTGACTTTGGCTCAGGTCGTGATCTCGGGGTCCTGAGACTGAGCCCTGTGTTGGCCTTCCTGCTCAGCAGGGAATCTGCCTGCTTCTCCTTCTCCCTCTGTGCCCCCCCCCGCCCCGGCTTGTGTGCACTCGAGTTCTCCCTCTCTCTTTCAAATAAATAAAATCTAAAAAAAAAATAGTCAATGGCCAAGCTGCACTTCAGAACAATGAAATCAGAATCTTTAGGGTTGGAAGCCAAGCGTCAGTAATTTTTAAAATGTTTTCCAGGTGATTCCAATGGGCAAACAAGGTTAAGAGTGAAGATAAAAGCTCCTTACCTGCTAAGAGTGATGCGATTTGGGAGGGGACTCTGAATGGAGTGTGTCGTCTTCCTATTTGGAAATGGTTTAGACCCTTAGCTTCTTGGGGTGTAGATAGATAGGTATAGATAGATACGTCTATACAGGTATCTGTCTATATCTACATCTATCTGTTTATCTGTCTGTCTCTATATCCCTTAGAGATAAGTTTTGATGTGGTAGCCTTCTACAGTTGCAGGAGTTCTCAACCCTGGTTGTGCATCAAGTTTATCTTTGTTAGAATCAGGGTCAGTGTGCATCAGGATCACATTGTAGAGCTTTAAAAATAGAGAGCTATCTGGACCCCACCCCAGAAGACTGAATCAAAATCTCTTAGATGGGACCCAGACTATAAATTTATATATGTTATATATAATATGTATATATAGCTAGCTAGATTGATATCTATCTATCTATCTATGTAGTTAAATATAGCTATCTTAACATTTATATAGCTCTATGGGTGATTCTGATGTACAGTCAGTGTTGGGATTCACTTTCTAGGAAAGGATCACATACTCCTGATTTCCTAGTTTAGCAGCACCTCTCACTAACACCTGCTCTGGGAAAGATATTGCAGATTTTGACGGCATTAACTTTGCCTTGAAAAACACCCTGGGCTGTGTACCTGGGAAGAAATCTATGTTCACCGCCTCCTTTCCCAGTTTCCACAGATGCTTACCTGAAGTGGAAGCCTGGCAGCCATCAGTCAGCAGATATCATCGAGAACCTCCTGTGTGTCTAACACTATGTATTCTTTGAGAATAGAGAAAACTAAGTTTTTTCTTCCCTCTTAAGAAGTTCACAAACTCTTGCATTGAAACCGATTAGGAAACACACATGAGAGACTATTGAATTAAATAGTACAGACTGCTGGGGGTGCCTAGGCGGCGCAGTCGGTTAACTGCCTGACTCTTGGTTTCAGCTCAGGATCCTGAGATCGAGCCCCACATCAGGCTCTGTGCTCAGTGGGGAGTCTGCTTGAGATGCCCTCTCTCTCCCTCTGCCCCTCTCACTCGTGCTCTTTCTCGCTATTTCCCGCACTCCCTCGCTCTCAAATAAATAAATCTTTAAATGGTACAGACTGCGACAGAAGTCCAGTTCTGAAGAACACTTCATGAAAAGTGTGATATTTGAGCCGGTCTTGAAGAGCAGGTAGGATCTGGAAAGAGTGAATGAGGGAGAGTAGACCAGGCGAGATGGGCCTGAGTAGGACATCTTTGGGGACTTTGAGAAAAAGCATTTGACAGGAGGGGAGGACCACGTTTGAAAGGAGAGGGAAGGATGCCTGGGTGGCTCAGTCAGCTGGGCATCTGCCTTCGGCTCAGATCATGGTCCCAGGGTCCTGGAATCAAGCCTCGCATTGGGCTCCTTGCTCGGTGGGGTAGCCTGCTTCTCCCTCTGCCGGCTGCTCCCCCTGCTTGTGCTCTCTCTCTCTGACAAATAAATAAATAAAATCTTTAAAAAAAAAAAAAAAGGAGAGGGAAGCAAAGTTGGCATGAGTGCGTGGGCCAAATTGTCGTGTGCAAGGCCATCAGCCACAGTGGTAAACTTTCTAACAAAGCTGGCAACCTCCTGGAGCAGTTGAGTTCTTAATGTCAAAGAAGGGTTTGCAACCCCTTAGGGAGGTCATCCTCTCCTAATCCTTTCTTTCCTAGCTGACACAAAGCCCATGGAAGCAAGGTTTCCTCCAGACTCCCTGGTAATGCTTTGTGATTTCTGATTCAGAAGATTTTGCATATTAATCTTAGAAGAATCGAGAGGAAAATGGCCAAATGATGTTAGTCTACTCTAGAAAATCTTTTCCTTTTTTTTTTTTTTTTAAAGATTTTATTTATTTATTCATGAGAGACACAGAGAGAGAGGCAGAGGGAGAAGCAGGCTCCCAAGGAGCAGGGAGCCCGGTGCGGGACTCGATCCCAGGACCCTGGGATCATGACCTGAGCCGAAGGCAGACGCCCAACCATCTGAGCCACCCAGGCGCCCTCTTTTCTTTTTTCTTAGTGGAGCTCCCTGGAGTGAGATGTAACAAGAGTGAAGAAGGTCGGGGTAGGGCTTTGTTCAGAGGCTTGAGAACAGGGGAAAGGGCACGTGAGAAGCTGGGGCCAAGGCCTCTGAGAGCGAACCTTAGGTTTCCTCCTGTCTGCAGTCAGTTCCCCCCACTCAGTTCCATGAAAGCATGTGGCTATGATGGAGAAAAGAGGCCCATGGCAGCTAAAACTTGCAGCGGCACCTGCCAAAACCTTGCTGTTGCTGGACCTTGACAGTCACGGTTGGGCCCGGTGTTCTCCCGGGGAACATAAAGCTGCTCACACATCAGCATCAGACAAGTCCACGTTGTGATCATGACGGGTAAAGACAGAAATAAGACGGCTCTGTGATCACGTCCAACGAGAGACAAAGACATGAACAGCGTCCAGATCACAAGAAACGACCGAACATCTCCCTGTGCTGGCTGACACGGAGGACTGCTGCTTCCCCACTAGTCCCCACGGCTAGCTTCACTTCATTCATCCTGCTCTCCAGATAAAATTGATTAAGAGATCCGATCGTAAAATGATCTCTGCTTCCTAACAGCATCCAATCCGGAGCAAAGCGCTGCTTCCTGAACCCTCACAAAATCACCTAACACAAATTCATTTTATGACAAATCCTTCCTAACCCCCTCTTGCTGAGACGCCCCACACTTCCTGTGCTCTGCTTCTCCCTCGTTGCAGTGAGTAGTTAACCTATTTAACTCTGGGGGTGTCCCTGGGGCCTTTGGCAGGTGGACATTGACCCAACAGTGTGAGTGGGCCCTGTTCTTTTCTAGTTTGGCGGAACAGAGACAGAGGAGAGCTATATCGTCGTGCTCCCTTCTGGGTTCCCTCTCCTGCTCTGGATGAAGAAAAGAGTCATCAGCAGTGAGAGATGAGATTATGGGCATACCTCCAATTCCGTATCCATCAGCGAAGTGATAGTGCATGGATGTATGTTCTTGCCTATCACAAATAAACTCCTGCGGTGCTGTTTAAAAATGTTTAGCATAAAAGACTGTCCAAAGGTTGAAATTGTTCTTTTTACGCGTGGTCCCTCTGCCCTAACCTCTCACCGTGGCTCTGGGCTATGGTGTCCGGGTGTCAAAGCTATGTTGAGAATTTCTCCAGTCAGAGCTCCTTATCGCTAACTGTTAATCAGCCAAGAGTTTCCTGCTGAGACTAGTTACATCAATGTTGCAAACTCTCCTCTCTCTGTATTCTGAGGATCAGATGAGAAACCAGGGAAACAGGGATCAGAAGAAACTGGATACAATTGGAAAATAACAATTTTGTGGAGTTAAAGAGAAAAGTTATGATTTTTCCTGCCTTGCTCGGGAAGGCAGAGTAGGGGCGCGGATTGTACATACATCTGGATAGGAGAACGCCTCTAATTAGATTGTTAAAATATTCTTCAAGTCTGATGAAGTTTTCAGTGAAAGCAATATTTTTTTCCTTGTCATTTCATTACTGACCTCTTTCCTAAGAAAGCCCATGGGTCAGCAATAGCCCAAATAAAAACAGTGCCAGAGCTGTGCTCGGTAGCCCTTGTCTTTTTTTTCCTGCCAGAGTTAAAGTGTAGCCTGGTAGCTGTAAGTTAGTGGACTTTGAAATCTTACAAGCCTGAGTTCAAATTCTGCCTCTAACCATTTTCTAGTTACGTGACCTTAAGAAAGTCATTTACTTTCTGGGTTTTTATTTATTTTTATATTTTATTTATTTATTTATTTATTTACTGGTTTCTCTCTCTCTCTTTTTTAAAGATTTTATTTATTTATTTGACAGAGAGAGACACAGCGAGAGAGGGAACACAAGCAAGGGGGAGTGGGAGAGGGAGAAGCAGGCTTCCCGCGGAGCAGGGAGCCCAATGAGGGGCTCGATCCCAGGACCCTGGGATCATGACCTGAGCCGAAGGCAGACGCTTAACGACTGAGCCACCCAGGCGCTGGTGGTTTCTCTTTTTTAAGAGGTCATACTAGCAATCTCTCTTGTCTTTCCTGATCAGATGGGGGCCCCCAAATGTGGGGGGACCCACTTGGGTGGAAGCCAGAAGCGCAGGAGGTAAAAGCATTCACTGGAGGCAGAACAAAGGAGATGGAGGTTTACTGAAGACAGGGAAGGGTGCTGTGGGCAGGACTGCAAAGCAGAACCGCAGAGCAGAGTCTGTGGCACGAGGCAGTGGGTGAAGGCTGTACCAAGCAGAGAGGGTGAGGAGGTATGGGAACGTATGGGATTCTCCTTTTTTGGTACCCGCGTCCAGGTGTAAGTAACCTATCGGTCAGCTAGAGCTTATAGATACTTTGAGCTGGGTCGTCTGATGGGCCTGTCTGTATTCAGCCAGGGGGTTGGGGGCACCGTGGGCCCTTCTACCTCACTCAGGCTTCCATCGTTCAAGCCTCTTGCCCAAAAGCGACCTCTACATCTGTTTTATAGGCTTATTCTGAGGGTAAAATGAGATGGTGCGAGTCCAGCACTCAGCACAGTGCCTGATACATTGGAAGCACCCAATAAAAAGAGTAATGGTGATGACTGATATTAATATTCTTCGTCATAAGTTTTATTTCTTTGAGACCTTGGGCTTATAGAGTTTAGGCTATCCTACCTGGAATCAAACAGAGCACAAGAGAAGAGTCACCAGCGTTTTGGTACGCCTGCGGTCCCAGCGCTTTTCCCAACAGGGTCTAGTGCTTCGACAGCAATAGTCAGGGAGCAAACCAGGATCTTTGGAAAAAACCCTTTTTATTTTAAATTAATTTTAGACTTAAGGAAATGTTGTAAAAATAGTACAGTTTCCGTACACCCCGAAAGTTAACATCTTAGCCGACCGTAGCATGGTTGTTGGAACAGGAACATGACGTGTGCGGACCACCATCAACCTAAAGGCCTTCTTTGAATGGCACCAGTTTTGATACGAATGGCCCTTTTCTGTTCTAGCATCCTGTCTAGGACCCGAGGTAGTTATCCCAGGGGACATGTGAGTGTTACTTCCCCTCAGTCTCCTGCGGCCTAAGATAGTCCCTGTCTCCTTGTCTTTCATGACTGTGCCACTTCTAAAGAGCACTGGTCAGTTATTTTGTCCAGTGTCCCCCACTCTGGCTTTGTCTTATGTTTCCTCATGACTGAGCTGTGTTTTTGGCAGAGTGTGGTTGTGCTTGTCTTAGTACATCATCTCCTGCGGTTCGTGGTATGGATAGTGATATGTCTTTTTGCTGGAGATGTTGGCCTGGGCCACTTGATTCTGGTGGTTTCTGTCTGACGTCTCCGCCATGAAGTGACTCTCTCTTTGTAGTTAATAAACATCTTGGGGGAGATGCTTTGAGACTATGTAAACTTCTCACCCACTAATTTTAGCAGTCATCGGTGGATCTTGTCTCCAACAATTATTACAGAGGTGTTTGTCTAATGGTGAGTTTCTATTTCTTGCTTTCCTTCTACTTTTATTTTTTATTTAATTTAATTTATTTTTTTTTAAGATTTTATATTTTTATTTGTCAGAGAGAGAGAGAGGGAGAGAGCACAAGCAGGGGAAGCGGCAGGAAGAGGAAGAGGGAGAAGCAGGCTCCCCATTGAGCAGGGAGCCCAATGCGGGGCTCGATTCATGACCTGAGCCAAAGGCAGATGCTTAATCGACTGAGCCACGCAGGCGCCCCAATGCCTATTAATTTAAAGATATCCCACCACTTCCTTCACCAACCCATTCCAATGTTGAAACTGGTGTTGCTCAGAAATATTCTTTCCGAAATGAATCATGCTCCTTCGAAAATTTATTTGCCCTTGTGTCACTCCTAGCAGAGAGAAAAAATTGCGTGGGGGAGTATATCATGGCATATTGGCATTGAAATATGCCCAGGGTCTACAGGATAGAAGCCAAGACCTGCCAGGCCCACTTTCTCCATGGTTCACTTTATATCATACATCCTGTTTGGGAAGCACATCCTTCTGTTATCCTAACAGTCTCCAGTGAGGCTTAAAACGAATGCAGCCTTTTGAGTGAGAACTCTTGAAGACTGATTCTAGTGTTCCCTATTTCCAGGTTTCTTGACCCAAGAGGGCAAAGGATGATGGCGATGTGAAGTAGAAGCAAAGCTAGTCCTGCCTGATTTGTGCTAAACCCCAGACAGGGAGTTGTGAAGAACTGTCAGGAACACTCATTTACCAGTAGTTCTCAAATGTTTTAAAACTTTGGTCAACCTAAACAGGACAAAAGACTTATAGCATCAATTCCTACTTTATGGAGAAAAAGAAACTGGGGATAACAAAGATTTGGAGAGGAATTAAATAGCAATCATAGATAATATGTAAGGGGCACCAGGCTGGCTCAGTCAACGGAGTGTGGCTCTTGATCTCGGGGTTGTACGTTCGAGTCCCATGTTGGATGTACAGATTACTTAAAAATAAAATCTTTAAAAAAAGGTAATATGTAAGTGGTTATGTAAAAACAATAGGCTCAACAAGCAAAGCCAAACATTCCTTAGTACAAGACCAGCAACTCTAAACAACTCTAATACAAGTCTAAAGCAACTCAGCCTGATCCTGATGATGTCCTGGTCACCGAGAATCTTTCCTGGAAACAGGGAACCCCAATTTTTGCACATAGAGGACATAGGAGGGCTGTGCAACATTGCTAAAAGTTGTATGGTGTCCTAACTTAGAATACTATATATATATCCCCATCTGAGGCCTCAGTACACTCCAGTTACCTGGTCATTTTAGAGCACAAATACTAGGTTTCTAATGCTTAGCAGCTCATTTAATAGGTCATTAGTAAGTACCACTTGATGGTAAGTAAGAATAGAAGTTAATAGCATTGCCTTTGAAGATGGACTTTTTTGTATGAGTTTGCAACCTCTCTCGGAAAACACTTTTGGTCTCTTGTTTAACAGTTAAATAAGATGGAGGGATGGTTAGAAGGGGCAGCTGAAACACAGGAATAATAGTCTCTGCGAGGCTCCCTGTGCATTTTTTATTTTAAAGATTTATTTATTTGAGAGAGAGAGAGAGAGAGAGCTGAGCCGGCAGCCAGATGCGGGACTCTGAGATCTTGACCTGAGCTGAAAGAAATCCAGAGTCGGCTCCTTAACCAACTGAGCCACCCAGGCGCCCCTCCCTGCGTAATATCATGATGTGCTTCTCCTCTGTGTATGTTCAGGCATAGTTTTTTTCCTAAAGATTTTATTTATTTGAGAGAGAGAGACAGAGGGCAGGAGAAGGGAGGAGAGGGGGAAGCAGACTCCCCGCTGAGCAGAGACCCCCCCCCCCCCCCACACACACCTGATAGGGGACTCGATCCCAGGACCCTGGGATCATGACCTGAGCAGAAGGCAGACGCTTAACCGACTGAGCCACACAGGCGCCCCCAGGCACATTTGTTTTATCCTATTCCGTCATCCACCCCCACCCCTGCCCCCACCCCCTGACTGCTTCTTACTGTCTGGCCCGAGCCCATCTTTGCTCAGGGGTCTCCCGATCTCATCCCCTTCAGGAAATCTTCCCTGCTCACTGTGAATGATTTCCTAAGGACCAATACCAGCTACCATTCGAAGGCTTGCTAATTATCAAATGCTCATTATCTCCCGAAACCTCACTCAACCCTGCAAGGTAAGGAGTCGGCACCCCTTTTTATAGATTTCTCGAAAACAAGGTTTTGGAGCAACAAGGCCACAAAGGGGAAAGTGATGGAGGCGGGACTCCACCCTGGAGCATCTGGCCTGGGCGCCCAGGGCACGTCCGGGCCCAGCGTTTGCCCCAGCTCATGGCCTGGGGGCTCTGCCACCCCGCTCTGCTCTTGCCCCCACACGAAGTGCCCAATGTCCAGGACTGGCCGGCGGCCGCCTCCGCTTCCCACCCAGCTCTTCTGCTTAGGATGAGTTTAGGGCTTTGCTTTATTTTAAAGCTTGGCAATTTTTTCCCCTTATTGGTTTAAAAATTAAAAAAAAAAAAAATCAAACTAGCACATTGTTTAACAATCCAAAAAATCCTGAAGCTTCAAAAGCAGAAGTGAAAAATGTCCCTTACTTCATGTTTCATTTCCGGGCCCCAACCCTACCTTCCAGATAGGACTAGTATTAATTGTTTAGTGAATACGTTTTCAGACTTTTCTGTATGTATATATATATTCCGCCCCACCCCCGGCCCCCTTCTGTATGTATATAAATGTGTGTGTGTGCCAGGCGCCTGGGTGGCTCAGTCGGTTAAGGGTCTGCCTTGGACTCAGGTCATGATCCTGGGGTCCTGGGATGGAGCCCCATGTCAGGCTCCCTGCTCAGCGGGGCGTTCCACCCTCTGCTCCTCCCCCCGGGCTCATGCTCTCTCTCTCAAATAAATGAATAAAATCTTTTAAAAATGTGTGTGTGTGTGTTGAGGAAGTTTTTCTGACTTCTCAGATTTCTGTGATCTACGTATCTTTATTCTTTTTTTCTGGCAAGTTTTCTTTTATTGAATTTTATGCATATAATTTTGCCAGTAAAACAAAAAGTAAAAAATAAAAAATAGATAATATGGTACAACCTGCCAAAATAATGATTGATATTTTTTCATTCCATTAATGTATTTTTTTTTATTGAGGTATAGTTGATTATAGTTGATATGACATTAATTTCAGGTGCCCATATGTATCTTTATTCTTCATCGCGGTCCACAGCAAATCATAAACTGCAGAAGGATAAGAGAAAAGTACATTCAGTCTACGGGGCACCCAACCAAAGGAACACCTATTCCTGATGGGAGCATAGGAGCACTGGAGCTGCAGAAGGGGCGGAAGGCGGGATCCCTCCAGGGAGCCCCTGAGGTTGCCAGAAGGAAGAGCGGTGAGCTCTGGGGAAGACAGCCTGCTGCCTGGCCGGCCTCACAAGCAGCTGGCTTGACCTGCCGGGGTGTGCTCACACTCCCCGGGCTGTGAAATCACTCGCGTGTGAGTGGTCTGGTGCTCAGGGGAGGGAGGGGTGGGGAGGCAGGAGGCGGAATGTGGGCCGGGCCAAGTTTAGGATTACAAGTGCGGCTGGGGGTCAGAGCCACACTTTAAATAGCCAGCACCTTCCCCTTTCCCCTTAGATAATTCTTCTCCCCCGACTGGACCTCTGGCAGCAACTGCACTAAGGTTGGTGACATTTTCTCCTCTCTCGCTCTCTCTTTCTTCTGTTTCTGGGTCTCAGACTACAGGTTGGTAAGATCATAGGACTTACAACCAAAGGATTTTTCATCCTTCTCGAAAATATGTCCTGCCATTTATGTGTGCATGTGCAAAGACTAGATGCTATATTCTGGGCTTTCTGAAGCTCCAGTGGCCGTGGACTTGAGGAACCATGTGCTTCAGAGGACGAGAACCCTAGACTGAGAGGAAAGAAAGGCTTTCTTCTCTGTGAGATGAGACAATGAACAACTCTTTGGCAAGACTGAAAGAAAATAAAAATTTGAGCGCCTGTTATTCTACTAAGTGCTTTACTTTATATATATCGCTTCACTTAGTCCTTCTCACCTTCACAGAGGAGTGAACCGAGGCTCAGAGTAGTTAATTCACTTCCCCGGAGTCAGCGAGTGGTACAGCGCAGAGCTAAGATCTGTGCCCGGCTTGTCTGGTTGTACACCTTCTGATGGCACTGGGCCACCTCTGAGAAGCAGTACCCTAATGAGGCCAGGGACCCGGGAAGACTGCTGTTTCTTCTAGGGCCTGGGAGGATGAAAGAGTGGAGGGAGATGACGTTCCACCATAGGACAGCACCCATCGGTTGGTAAAGGGAGGCTCAGAACCAGCACAAGACGTTAGACAGTCTTCTCGAAAGGACTGAGGAACCTTCTTGGGACCAGCTGGTTGGGTTTCTCCTTCTTAGCTCACAATCTTTGGAGCTTATTCCCTAATTTATCAAATAAGCAAAGGTGCCTACTGTTCCTTGACTTTCTCCGTGACTTTTTGAATCCCTGTGGTAGCCACGCTGGGGAGGCGGAGTCAGAGGGGAGTCTGGGCAGATGAGGCTCCCACTGAGAAAGTGCTGTTAACGTGAATTTTTCTTGAGGCGTATGAAAAAGTCCATCTGCCTACTTCTCCAGAAAAAGGACCATTGTATAGAATCAGGAGGGAGTCATCAGAAGATGCTATTGAGACATGCTGGGAATGGAATGGAATGGAATGGAATGGAATGGAATGGAATGGAATGGAATGGAATGGAATGGAATGGAATGGAATGGAAAGAGCAGGGACAGAGTGGGTTCAAGTCCCACCTATGCCGTCGCCTGGCTGTAGGGTAGCAAACATGTTACTTTACCTCTCTGAGCTGCAGCTTCCTTATTTACAAAGCAGAGCTAACACTGCTTACATATCAGGGTGGTTGTGTGGTTTAAAGGAAACAAATACATGCAAAGAGCTTAGTAGTAGTTGCTCACTAAATGTGAGCCATATCCAATCTTATCTTCAATCCCAGTAAGAGTCTAGAAGAGGACAGTGAAGCATTTGGAACAGTGGTTCTTTATTTATACCATAACAGATTCCTATGTGTGTCATCACCAAAAAGGAAAAAAGAACCCATAGTTCATCTTTCTCTTATGTTGACTTTAGAGAGACATGGAAGATCAGCCCATCTTCATCAGAATTCCAGGGCCCACTCAGCCTCTCTCATCCTTTGGGAGGATTTTTAAATTTTATTTGTTTTTAAAATGATGTTGCCATTAAAAAAAAAAGTTTATTTATTTACTTGAGAGAGAGAGAGAAAGCACAAGACGAGGTAGGGTCAGAGGGAGAAGCAGACTCCCCACTGAGCAAGGAGCCCGATGTGGGACTCGATCCCGGGACTCTGGGATCATGACCTGAGCCGAAGGCAGTCGCTTAACCCACTGAGCCACCCAGGCGCCTGGGAGGATTTTTTTTAAAACTTGTTTTTATTTTAATATTATAAAATAAATCATGTTCTTTGATGAAAATGTAGAAAATAGAAATAAGGAAAACATTCCTATAATCCAACCACGGAGAGAGAACCATTTTGATAGCTATCCTAATCTTTTATTGTATACACTTTATAAAATATTTTCCACGCATAATCATATCATAAATGCTCTTTTATAACTTTTTGCTTCACATATTGTGAACACTTTCATTTCATTACATTTTCTTCTGCAACACAATTTTTGATGATTGTATAACAGTCCAGTGTATGTATGTGCCATAATTTATTAACCTATCTACCATTTTGGGACATTTATGTACTTTCTAATTTTTTGCTGTTGTAAACAATGGACATCTTCGATGCCAAATCCATAGCCACAGTCACAGCTATTTCGCTAGACTAAATTCCTGCGAGGGAAGTTGGTGGCCTTGAGGATCCTTTCAGCTGTCCCCAGCATGCAGAAATACAGACACTGAAGGGCATGCTAACACAGACGAAGTGAGTCGTAGGCTGGCAGGGAGAACTTAGACAACCCAGCGGCCATGTGAAGTCTTCCATATCCACAAGCCCCAACCCAAGAGGACCTGCCGAGTGGAAGCCATGCCTGTACCTCAGTATTCATGCTTTCTTCCTGAACAGGAAAGGAATATACATTCGCAGCAGCTGTTCCTCAGCCTTTACCAGTAAGAGCTGCTAAGGAGAACACGGGTCTTCAGGCAAGGGGATAGGGACCTACTTTTTCTTCTAGTGCACTCATTGCCCTGGGAATCTGCTGGTGAAGGAAGGGGAAGGCTTTCCTCCTAGGATTCCCAGCAGCAACAGAGCACTCTGCTTGTTTTCCAGGTGGGATGGATAGCAGGGTCTCGAGCACAACCAGTAATGGAGAGACAAAGCCAGCATATCCAGTCATGGAAAAGGCGAAGGAAGATGGCACCCTGGAACGGGGACACTGGAACAACAAGATGGAGTTTGTGCTGTCAGTGGCCGGGGAGATCATCGGCCTCGGCAACGTCTGGAGGTTTCCCTATCTCTGCTACAAAAATGGGGGAGGTGAGAGCCACTGCGCCACCCCACCCATCCCTGGAAGGAGGCTGTCTCCAACTCCCGCACTTACTGCCCCTCTGGGGAGTTCCATGGGTGCATAGAAATGCTGGAGTTGGAAAGACCCTTACAAGTCAGGAAGGACACTGCAGGAGACTGAGACCTAGAAAGTCACGTGACTTTCCCAGGGGGTTTTCTGTACTGGTATGGCATCCTAGGAATATGAACGTGGGTTTGGAACCAGATGGATCAGAGTTCGGACTCTGGCTCTGCTACTTAATCTCTGTGTAATCTTGAGCAAGTCATGTAAGCTGTCAGAGCCTCCGCTGCTCTTCCTGTAAATTAAGATAGTAGTACCTGCCTTTCAAGTTGTTGTAAGGATTAGAGGTAATGTGTGTCAAGTGCTTAATAAATGGCAGCTGCGGTGAAGACGATGTTGATACTGAGCTGTCCTGCAGTCATGAGACCCCTCAGTCTGTGTCTTCCCTATGCTGCTGACGTCACGACATTCCCCAAGGCAGTCATTACCCAACCCCTCCCCGTGTCATAACCTTTGGTACCAGTGGCTCGCCCTTAAAAATTCCCCACTGAAAGTCTGTGTGTAGGTGGTATTAACTCCAACTGTTTCCTCGGCCTTTTTTGGCTTCTCATTCCCCCCACCCCGTTGCAGCCCGCTGGGGTAGCTCTGCTCCCCGCCAGCAGTGGTGGTAATTTTCCGACCAGTAACTCACTCCCAGGGCATTCCAGACCTCTGTGGATTTCTCAGGTCCTGAAGCGTCCTGGGTGAGCCGTAGGTTAGGAAGATCGCCTTGTGGATGGGTAAAGCTTCCAGGTGTTGGGGATCCCCAGATCTGGTTTGGAAGTGAGACTGCAGTCTGGGCTGGGGGAAAGGGAAATGCCGAGGTAGGTCACGTGGGGAAATGCTGAGGGCAGTGGTTGTTTTGTGGGCCACAAGGATTGGACGGTACCCTCATGTAAACACTTAGCCTTTTCCAGGGAAGCAGGAGCCTCCAAATGCATGGAGCTCCGCCTCCCCATGGTTTTGGACAGTGGAAGTGGGAGGGCTGGGTTGGGGGGTACAGAGGCGCGCTGAACCCCTGGAGCCCTATTCTCAGGATTGTGGCAATTGGAGGACTGGTCTTGGAGTTGGAAGTTAACGTGTATGTTTCCAGAGGGGAGGGGATGGGCTGATATGTCCTTTCTTCCTGGGGATGTCTGGCCAGCAGCCTGAAATCACAGGCCTTTTCCATGTGCTCTGTGAGGGAAGGAAGGAGGTCATCCCACTTCGAACCTAGCCTTGGACACTCCACATGCTTGCCTTCAGTGAACTGGGTGGAGGGACGAGGCTGCTCCAGGGCAGAGGAGGAGTCTGGGGGCTAAGTGGGGCTTTGGGACTCTGTACCTGGAGCCTAGTAACCAGCTTAGCTCCTCACATGGCAGGAAGATTAGGAAGTGAGAAGCTTTCCCCAAGCCTCTCTGGAATTGGGTAAAGGTTGGCCTGGGAATTAGCAGGAGTGGCACGAAGAGGTGGGAGGGAGTGATTTCCAGTGATTTCTGGCACAAAACCACTGGGCTGAAGAAGGGGAAGCAAAGGGAGCTGTGCCCAGGAGCCATGGGGGGGTGTGGGCTCACTCCGTTGAGGGGAGCTTGTCTGGCAGTGTTTGGATCTGAGCTCTGCCCCAGGGTTCTGTGGTAAGTTTGTGCAGGCCCAGGAGTATGTGACACTGTCTCGGGTGGAAAGGCAGGCCCAGGAAGCATATCAGGGCCCCTTGGTTCTTGCCACGGGCCTGTGACGGAAGGGGGTGGGTGTGACTGACGGCTTGTGGCTGCTCCCTCCCTGGATAGAGCCGGCCTTCCTGCACGCTGATTCTGATCAAGAGTGGAGACATTTTCAGGGGTCCTGGATCCAGTCAAACTCTGTTTAATCCCTAACACTGCCACCCACAGTCTCTTCCCTTGATCAAGAGCAGGGCCTTAGGACTCCTCTTTTCCTTGATGGACGACAACAGCTGGAGGGAAGTGTTCTGAGGGGCTTTGGAGCTAGAGGCTGATGCCCAGGTTTGCTCTGAAGGGCAGGAGTCATCCAGGGCCACCGGGCGAATTAATGGAAAGCCTCCTTTGCCAAGGTAAGGGGAACTCACTGAGGGTATGTGCGGTCATTAGAGGGACTTAGACAGGCCTGGTTTTTGGTGTTCCCAGCAGTTTAACCTTTCTGTCATCACTCAACTCCCCTCGCCTTCCTGGGAAAGCAAGCTCCTACACAGAATGGGCCCCAGCACTTCCTCTTCTCACCTCCTTGTCTGGCAAGGAACAGACTGATGCCTCTTTCTGATGGGACCCTTTGTCACCTGTATGGGGCAGGAAGGTGAGGAGAATGGAGATCACTTACATTGATTTGACCCTTTTTCCTCCTGGTGTAGAGATTTTATTTAAACCCATGGTTCTCCAACTGGGATTTGGGGATGAGAAGAATGTTCTGAGCAAGTTCTGGAGAAAGATGCTGGGGTACTCTGGGGTGTACCATGTTCAAGTAATGGACCCTATCGGCCTGTTTCAGGGCCCTTTCTTCAACTTCCCAGCCTTGAACAGCCACTTTTATGCTTGGGGGAAGAGTGGGAGGATAAGCTAGGCACTTTATTATTATCCGTATTTGTTCAGTGGTGAGGTCACGGATGAAAAACTCCCCAAAACATAATTTTAGTTCCAAATGTAAATACAAATGATGTCTTCTTTGGTTCCTTCCAGCTTTAACATTTGGTAGATCCCAATTAGAAGTGAGTTCCCAAGCAGAGAAAGGGCTGAGACAAGAATATGATAGAAAAGCAGGTGAACAGTGAAACACTATAGTCGAAAACCAGAGAAGCTGAGAAAGTGATATAAAGAAGCCCATCTCAAATCAAAAGCAACCAGTAGGCTTTTCAGGGAGAGGGATGCGAGCGATGCCTGCCTCAATCATCTCCGCAGTGAGCACCCTCCCTGCTGTCCAAAACCTGTGGCCAGCCCACCCCCTAATGGCTTTCTGGAGTCTCCAATCTCAGCCAGTTGCCCCCACACACAGCCCACCAAGCCCCGACCCCGACCGTGTCATTCAACAGCAATTACCGGCTACATTCCATTTGCCCAGAATGCTTCCAAGTTGTTGGGATCCATGTACGAACAGAACAGAACAATTCCCTGTCCTTGTGGGGCTTACATTCTAGAGGAGGGAGACAGACAATACATAATAAACATACTAAATAGGAAAATTATATAGTATATCAGAAGTTAAGGAGTGCTATGGAAAAAGACCAAGGAGAGCTGGGTAAAGGGGATCAGGAGTGTATGTGTGCGGGGTGGGGACACTGAGAACATTTGAGCCAGGGTTTGCCAGGAGTGAGAGAGTTGGTTGTGTGGATATTGAGGGTAAAAGTGCTCCAAGATTTAAGAGTCATAAAGCAAGAGGCTGACTGGCTTGTTTGAGGAGTTGTGAGGAGGGGAGCAAATAGAAGCTGGGGTCAGAGAAGTAAATAGGACGGGGGTGGCAGATCATGGAGATCCTTGTCAGTTATTGTGAGACTTTGGCTCTGGCTCTGGTGACATGGGAGAAAGGGCGGGGTTTTGAGCAGGAGTGGCATGATCTTACATTCTACTTTTTTTTTTAAAAGATTTTATTTATTTATTTGAGAGAGAGAGAGCACCAGAGAGAGCAGAGAGCACAAGCAGGCTGTGGGGCGAGGAGAGGGGCAGAGGGAGTGGGAGAAGCAGGCTCCCCGCGGAGCAAGGAGCCCGATGTGGGACTCGATCCCAGGACCAGACGCTTAACCTGAGCCGCCCAGGCGCCCCTGTGCTCTTACATTTTAAAATAATCTCTTCAGCTGCTGTTGAGAACTGGGTGTACAGGAGTCAGGGCAGAAGCGGACCAGTTAGGAGGCTGAAAATATTAGAGTCATCCTCGGTTCCTCCCCCTCCGCCAAACTGTTGGATCTATCTAAATACCCAGGTTCTGGGGGCTTCCGAACACGAGCCTTCAGCTGGGCTCTCTGCACTCTGGCTGCCAACAGACTGAGCTCCTCAACACCCAGAACCGCCTGGGACTGGAGACCCCCCCATGATGTACGCAGAACCTGACACTTCTTGTCACCTCCATTGCTCCTGCCTGGTCTCAGTGGTCCAAGGGCTGCAGCCTGAGCCCCGTGGAGGAAGGACGTGCTCTCCGCTGTGTTGTGGAAAGCCCCGAGAGGAGCAGGTGTTAAGAAGAACATAAAGAGTTGCGTTGTGGGAGCGCGGACTTGAGATATCTCTGAGCTGTCCACTAGGCAGTACAACACAGGAGTCTGGAGTCTGGGAGAAAGATGCGGAGATATAAACCTGAGGGTGATTAGCACTTTCACGGTGAGAAGAGAGAACAAGGAGTGGGGGAAGAGGAAGGACCAGCAGGGGACAGAGAAGGAGAAACCAGTGCAGAAGGACAACAACCAGGACACTGAAGTGTTTTGGGAGGCAAGGAAAGCGATGAGGTCAGGGAGGCCGGAGGGACAATGGCATCAGACGCTGCAGGTAAGTTAAGAAAGTTACGGAGGAGAATGGAGTGTTGGCTTTGGTGGCATGGGGGCCGTTGGTGACCTTGTAGGAGCAGTCACAGCGGGAGGCCGGGGCAATGACTGCTTGAGGTGGGTTCGAGGTAATGGGGGCAGAGAGGAATTAGAAATAGGAAGTATGGGTTATTTGGGAAAAGCTTGGGAGTGGGCAGAGGGCACGTCCGCTGTGTGTTCTCCCTCCTGGCTTGGAAGAAGCCAATATGAGGGCTGCGTAGTCAGGACAGTGTCTCCTGTGTGTCCAGCGGTTGTG
The DNA here is from genome assembly GCF_029215605.1 of Mirounga angustirostris. Classification (NCBI taxonomy): domain Eukaryota; kingdom Metazoa; phylum Chordata; class Mammalia; order Carnivora; family Phocidae; genus Mirounga; species Mirounga angustirostris. Next base: position 100,441,784 of record NW_026991713.1, on the reverse strand, counting down.
GGGATAGGTCTCCTGCCTGGCCAAGTGGCCGAAGATGCTGCACATTTGTACTATTTCTCAAGCTCTCCACTCTCAGCTCCCTGGAGGGAAATGCAAACATGACCTTCCAGTGGGGCCTGTCCCCTAAAGCTCTAGCCATGGGGATGAGAAGTCTCTGGATAATCCAAAAGGCTTGATGTTGGGGGAAGGTGGTAGGAGAGGGTTTTAGTAATAGGATTCAATCTGCCAGGAGGGAATGTAAATTACTTGTCCACCAGTCTCAGCCCAGACAAAAACAGATCATCTGCCAACCATTTTATACTTAATTTCTTTTTTTAAAAAAAGATTTTATTGACTTATTACTTATTTTTTAAGATTTTATTTTTAAGTAGTCTCTGCACCCAATGTGGGGCTTGAACTCATGACCCCGAGATCAAGAGTCACACGCTCCTCTGACTGAGCCAGCCAGGTGCCCCTATACTTAATTTCTAAGTCCAGGTTGCTGAAAACCAGGGGCAGAAGTCACTTGTGCAAGGAATCGTTGGTTTTGCTAGTCATAGAACACCAGCTGGAAGTCACCTTGTGTGAGGACAGATGCTTCCTTTTTCCTTGTCCCTCCTTCCTACTGATCTTCAGTCTCCAGACACCCAGATCCTTCATGGGGCTTCAGCTGGGGTCTCTCCAGCTCCCTGGACCCTGGCTGCTGGCAGTCCAAGTTCCTCCACACCCGGAATGCCTGGAGACCCCATGTGAGGCGACAACAGAATGTCCCACAGCTGGATCTCTAGGAATACGGATCTTAGAGCAGCAGGCTTTGGGGGTAGGGCAGCCCTAGGCCACAGGGAGAGAGGCCACAGGGACACTAATGCAAAGAGGATTAAATAGTACCTGGCCTCCGGGAGACTGATCACCTTGATGCTGCTTGTTAGTATAAAGAACAAAGGGAAACGAGGAGCACTTTTTTCTCCATATAAGAATAATAATTGTGTGTAAGAATAAGTGATAGTTTGTTACCATTGTTAGTTAATGACTCAGCCCCCAGTAGTGGTCAGACTACTGTTGATTCTGGCACATAATGGCTCATGTATGCTCACCGCTGGGTTGCTCATGTGGAACCTCATCAGTTTAGGCTTTAAAATATTAGCTGGAACATTACAGAGGACACCACAGAATGGGTTCCTTTTGAGAAGGGTGGCCTGCAGAATTTCTAGGTTGGGCATGCGGACTCTCCCAGCTCATGGGGAAACATGCCAGGACATTTCAGAATTTGGGGAAGGAGACTAACCTGCTGGAATGGGAGAGCAGATAACTGACGTCCATCCTCCATCTCTAGGACTAGCTCCATCTTTTAATAGTGGTGACCTGGGCTTGAGTGGGGAAAGAGGCAGGGTGCCCCATGGGACCCCCACGTCTGCACCTGGGCCCCTCTGGAGCCCATCACTCCCCTGACCCTTTCCCCTTGTTGGGCCAGTGGCTCAGCTTATGGAGTGTGGACCTTGCCCCTGTGGCCAGCTGCCCACGTGCTCCAAGAGGCAGAGGACGAGGGGAGCAGAGCTGACCATGGAACCCACTGCAGTTAAACATTGGCTCGGTTTATTGGGAAAGAGCAGGTAGCATAAAGATGGGGGGGAGGGGCTCGAGCTGGGCTGAAAATTCTCTTTCTCTCCGTCTTTCTCTCTCTGTTCTCTTTCCTTTTCTGCCATGTTTTCAACTCTTAGCAGTAACTGTTCATATCAGCTACTGAGTTCTCTCTTCCTGAATTTTCCCTTCCTGCTCAGTAAGTCTTGGATTGATTTATGGACTTATTAGGCTGAGGTGTTTATGATCTTCTTTTTTTTTTTTTTTTTAAGATTGTATTTATTTATTTGACAGAGAGAGACACAGCGAGAGAGGGAACACAAGCAGGGGGAGTGGGAGAGGGAGAAGCAGGCTTCCTGCTGAGCAGGGAGCCCGATGCGGGGCTCGATCCCAGGACCCCGGGATCATGACCTGAGCCGAAGGCAGATGCTTAACGACTGAGCCACCCAGGCGCCCCTGATCTTTATTTCTTTGCCCTTGTGGTAATCAGGTGCTTTCCTCAGCGTGACTTATGGATGTGTAGACTACAAGCCAGAGATCTGGAAGGTGAAGAACTGCAGAATGTTATTCCCCATTAACTTCCATTTTAAACAGTTTTATTAAGATATAACTGATTTACGACAAAATGTACATATTTAAAGTGTACAGTTTGATAAGTTTTGACATGTGTACACTCATGAAACTGTTGCCACAATCAAGATAATGAACATATTCATGACTCCCCCAGGTTTCCTCCTGTCCCTTTCTCCACCTCTTACCTTTACTACCCTGTCCCAGTGCAGCCACAGACCTGTTTTTTTAATATGTCTTTCCAGTTTTATTGTGATATTATTGACATAACATATGCTAAGTTGTAGGCGTACAACATGAGGATTTGATACATGTGTCTGTTGTGAAATGATTACTACAATAAGGTTATTGGACGCTTCCATTCCCTCACATAATTAGCTTTTCTTGGCGATAACACTTAAGATCTATTCTCTTACCAACTTTCAAGTCTATAATACGGTATTGTTCACTATAGACACCATGCTGTGTACTTTCGATTGCCAGACCTTATTCAATTTATAGCTGCAAGGTTTTTTTTTTTTTTTTTTTTTTGAGAGAGAGAGAGAATGAGAGAGAGCACATGAGAGGGAGGAGGGTCAGAGGGAGAAGCAGAATCCCTGCCGAGCAGGGAGCCCGATGCGGGACTCGATCCCGGGACTCCAGGATCACGACCTGAGCCGAAGGCAGTCGCTTAACCAACTGAGCCACCCAGGCGCCCCTATAGCTGCAAGTTTATCTCCTCATTTCCCCCATCCCTGAGCCTCTGGCAATCACCACTGTACCCTTTAATTCCACAATTTTGGCTTTTTTTTTTTAATTTTTAAAAGTTTTTTTTGTTTGTTTGTTTGTTTTAGTAATCTCCTCACCCAACGTGGGGCTTGAACTCACAACTCCGAGATCATGAATCACATGCTCTTCCGACTGAGCCAGCCAGGCACCCCCAAATTTGGCTTTTTGAAGTCTGCATATAAGTGAGAACATACAGGATTTGCTGGGGTATTGAGCTCATGGTGGACGAGGCCTCTGGTGCTCTGGGCTATGGTTACTGGTCTGGGGCTGGAACATGAGCAAAGGGACCCTGGATGACAGCAAAGCTGGGTTGTCAGGTCCAGAAGGGACCTGACATCACTACTCTACTCCTCACTTTGCTAATGAGAAACATAAAGGAGAAAGGACACTTGCTTAGGGTCCCAGGAAGTTAGAGGCCAAAGCCAGAGGAGAACCAGGGTCTCCTGCCATCCAGGCCAGCAGGTGGGGAATGTTGCAGCCCTTGAACATACTATGTTTCTTATTCTCTCTCTGAAAATATAATGTCCTCAAGGTCTGTGCATGTTATCTCAAAAGGCAGGATTTCCTTCTTTTTTTTTTTTTTTTTAAGATTTTATTTATTTATTTGACAGAGAGAGACACAGCGAGAGAGGGAACACAAGCAGGGGGAGTGGGAGAGGGAGAAGCAGGCTTCCCGCGGAGCAGGGAGCCCGATGCGGGACTCGATCCCAGGACCCTGGGATCATGCCCTGAGCCAAAGGCAGACGCTTAACGACTGAGCCACCCAGGCGCCCCAGGATTTCCTTCTTTTCATGTCTTGATATTTAAAGTGCTTTTCTTTTAAGCAACATATCGCTGAGTCTTGCTAGTTTTTGTTTTGAAGCCACTCTGACAATCTCTGCCTTTTATGTGGGATGTTTAGACTATTTACATTTAAAGCAATCATCTAGTTAAGTTTAAATCTGTTCTCTTACTATTTGTTTTCTACTTGTCCTATCAGTTCTTTGTTCCCCTTTTCCTATCTTTCTGCTTTCTTTTGAATTAATTGGATATTTTTTAGTATTTCATTGTTGGCTTTCTTCCTTTGATGGCTTATTAGCCACAAGTCTTTGTTATATTAGTTGAATGATTGTTTTATTTTATTTTTTAAAAGAGACTTCACTTATTTATTTGTCAGAGAGAGAGGGAGCCGGCGCACGCGAGCGAGCTCAAAGAGGAGGGGGAGGGGCAGACGCAGAGGGAGAAGCAGGCTTCCCGCGGAGCAGGGAGCCCGATGCGGGACTCGATCCCAGGACCCTGGGATCATGCCCTGAGCCGAAGGCAGACGCTTAACGACTGAGCCACCCAGGCGCCCCCAGAATCTATGACTGTTTCATAAAGGAAGGCTTTTGAGCTTTTCCGAAATAGAGGCTGTATCACGCTTAGCTTTGACCCTCCTGTAGGCACACATTTAAATATGGAAGATGTTCAATAAATGATTAATGGATTTCACTGAAATAACTTTGTTTTTATTATGTTTTGTTCTCTAATTATTTTTTTAAGTTTTTATTTATTTGAGAGAGAGAGTGCATAAGCAAGGGAGGGGCAGAGGGAGAAGGACAAGCAGACCCCTCCACTGAGCAGGGAGCCCGATGTGGGACTCGATCCCAGGACCCTGGGATCATGCCCTGAGCCGAAGGCAGACGCTTAACCAACTGCCACCCACATGTCCCTGAATGATTGTTTTAGGTTTTGTAGCATGCATCTTTAATTCATCACAGTTCACCTTCACGTGATGTTATATCACTTTACATATAAAATAAATGTATTATTGTAAGGACAATAATACATTTCCATCTCTTTCCTCTTGACTTCTGTGCTCTTATTGTTACACATTTTACTTTTCATATGTTATAAACTCCACCTCATATTGTGTAACCACTCAGTTATCTTTCAAAGAGATATGGGTGATAAGAAAAAATTCTTAGATGTTTACCTATGTATGTGGTTACCATTTCTAACATTCTTTGTTCCTTTGTGTAGAATCATATTTCTCTCTGGCATCATCATTCCCCTCTGCCTGAAGGTCTTTCTTTAACCTTTATTATAGTGCAGATCTTCTAGTGATGGATTCTTTCAGGTTTTGCTTGTCTTAAGAAGCATTACTTCACTTTAATTTTTGAACAGTATTTTTATTGGAAGTCTAGCTAATAGTTTCTTTTTTCCTTCAGTGCTTTAACTAATGTGCTCTCTTACTGCTGTCTTCTCATTTGCATTGTTTCCAATGAGAAATTTGATGTCATCCTATCTTTGTTCCTCTGTACGTATGTGTCTTTGTTTCTCTGATGAATTTTATTTTCATTTTTTAAAAGATTTTATTTATTTATTTGTCAGAGAAAAAGAGCACAAGCAGGGGGAGTGGCAGGCAGAGGGAGAAGCACCCCCCACTGAGCAAGGTCCCTGGCATCATGACCTGAGCTGAAGGCAGATGCTTAACTGACTGAGCCACCCAGGTGTCCCTCTCTGGTGGCTTTTAAGATTTCCTCTTAAAAACTCTTAATCACTGATTTAAATAATTTATGATGTGCCTTGTTATAGTGTTTTTTATGTTTCTTATCTTGGGGCTCATAGAGCTTCTTGGATATGTGGATTTATAGTTTTCATCAAATTTGGAAAAATCTCACCCATTATTGTTTCAAATTTTTTTCTGCCCCCCCCCCCATCTTTTATCTCCTTCAGGGACTCCACTTGCTAGTATATTAGACTTTTTGAAATTGTCCCATAGCTCACTGACACCTTTTTTTTTAAACCTCTTTTCTCTGTTTTGGATAGTTTCTACTCTGTGGTTCAAGTTCACTAATCTTTTCTTCTCCTGTTAATCTGCCACTAATCCCATTCAATGTATTTTTCATCTCACACATTGTGGTTTTCAGCTCTAATTTTTTTTTAAAGATTTTATTTATTTATTTGACAGAGAAAGACACAGTGAGAGAGGGAACACAAGCAGGGGAAGTGGGTGAGGAAGAAGCAGGCCTCCCGTGGAGCAGGGAGTTGGATGCGATGCAGGGCTCGATCCCAGGACCTGGAATCTGAAGCAGACGCCCAACCACTGAGCCACCCAGGCACCCCTCTAATTTTTTTTTTTTTAAGTAGGCTCCATGCCCAACGTGGGGCTTCAGCTCACAACCCTGAGATTGAGAGTCGCATGCTCTACTGGCTGAGCCAGCCAGGTGCCCCTGTGGTTTTCATCTCTAGACATTTGACTTGGGTGTTTTCAGTATCTTTCACGTCTCTGTCTAACATTTTGAATATATAGAACACAATTATAATAATCACTTTAGTGTCCATATCTGCTTATTCTAACATTAGTGTAAGCTATGGGTTGGGTCCAATCAATTGATTTACTACTCATTATGAGTAATATTTTTCTGCTTCTTTGTTTTCCTGGTAATTTTTAATAAAGATTTTATTTATTTATGTGTTTATTTGAGAGAGTGAGAGAGAGCAAGTAGGGGGAGGAGGAGAGGGAGAGGGACAAGCAGACTCTGCGCTGAGTGTGGAGCCCAACATGAGGCTCAATCCCATGACCCTGAGATCATGACCTGAGCCAAAATCAGGACATGTTCAACTGACTAAGCCACCAGGTGCCCCTTTCCTGGTAATTTTGGATTGGACACCAGACCTGGTGATTTTTGCTTTATTGGTTGCTGAGTATTTTTATATTTCTATAAATATTCTTGAGCTTTGTTTGGAACCAGCGAAGTTATTTGATACTTTTGGGTTTTGCTTCTAAGATTTCTTAGAACCAGAGTTGTGCTGAATCTAGGGCTAATTATTCTTCATTTCTGAGGAAATGCCTTCTCTTTCCGATGCCCTGTGAATTCTGGGACTATCCAGTCTGACTGGTGGGAGCCAGCACTTTTCCCAACCCTGTGTGAACACCATTATTCTCCATCTCTTTGAACGGTTATTTCCCTTACCTTGGGTAGTTTCCTCATACATATGTGCTTATTTTTATTGGACCAGCACTCGGTTGAAAGCTAGAAGTGGACTCCCTGCAGGTATTTGTACCTCCCTCTGTGTGCTTCTTTTCTCTGGTACTCTGTGAACTCCTCTGTCTACCTTAGCAACAGATAGAGGGGTCCACCGTGAATAAAATACCAGCATTTCTAGCATCAGTACGCTTGTCTCAGCAGAAAGGATTGTGAAAACTGAAGCAGAAAGGATTACTAAAGGGAAATCTGATTTTAGTCTGCTGAAAGTCTCTATCTAGCATTAAAAACAGTCATTTCCTTGAAAAGAATTATAGTCTGTGGGCTATGTTAATGTTCCTGGATGTCCGTTATTCAATGAGTTCCTTGCTGTTGCCAAGTTATGTGTAATTGAGGTAATAATTGATGTTTGATGGGGAGCAAACCTTGGTAGGTATAGATTGAAACTTTCAGAGTGAAAGAAAGGGCTGGTTAGGTAACTTGGTGACTCTTGATCTCTGCTATGGCTCCAGACATCTGGAGAGAAGTCCCCCACAGTTTTGCATGACCCGCACCCCTGGGGATTCTGACTGGCAGGGTGGAGTGGTGATGGGAGGAGATGAATGTGGACCACGAGGAGGCTAGTGCCAGGTAACAGAAAGCCTGTTTCCCACCCACAGGAGCCTTTTTCATCCCCTACCTCATCTTCCTCTTTACCTGTGGCATTCCTGTCTTCCTCTTGGAGACAGCGCTGGGCCAGTACACCAGTCAGGGAGGCGTCACAGCCTGGAGGAAGATTTGCCCCATCTTTGAGGGTGAGTAGCCTTGTGCCTGCTTCCAGGATATCTGCATACATGTTAACCTTATTTGGGATGACTGGGTGGTTTAGTAGCAGTGCTGATTGACATAAGACTCTGTGTCTTCATGTTAAACCCTCCATTTGTGGGCCCAATGCTGCACTAATCACCCGATCTATCAGAGAATGGAGAAGATAGGGATGAGGATGGGAAAAAAGTCTTCAGATTAAATAAGTAGAGTGCAAAGCTATTTTAGCTATGTATTTTACGAATGTATAACAATGACTTTGTATTTTTCAAAACATTTAATTAATTGCAAGACATTTAAAAAGAATTTTTTTTTCAAGATTTTATTTATTTATTTGACAGAGAGAGAGAGACAGCGAGAGAGGGAACACAAGCAGGGGGAGTGGGAGAGGGAGAAGCAGGCTTCCCGCCGAGCAGGGAGCCCGATGTGGGGCTCAATCCCAGGACCCCGGGATCATGACCCGAGCCGAAGGCAGACGCTTAACGACTGAGCCACCCAGGCGCCCCAAAAAGAGAATTTTAAATGACAAGAAATATCAGTAATAATTCTACTGTCTTGACACAATAGCTATTTAAATTTTAGGGTGTTTTAATATTTCTTCAACATTTCTCTCTATATAGGATTTTCTTTGAGTTTCTATTTTAAAATAATTATATATTCTTAGAAAATTGCAAAACTAGTACAGAGAGGTCACATGTACACTTCACCCAGTTTTGCCCAATGGTAACATCTTACTTAACTATAAAAAAATCATAACCTGGAAATTGATATTGGTACTATCCACAGACCTCATTCAGATTTCTCCTGTTTTCCATGCACTTATTTGTGTGTGTGTGTGTGTGTGTATAATTCTGTTATTTTATCGTGTGAAGATTTATATAACCATCACCACAATCAACGTACAGACAGTCACATTATCACAAAGATCTCTGTCATGCTACTCTTTTACTCCTTTGTAGTCACACCTGCCCCTCCCTGCCCATCCCTAGCCCCTGGCAACCACTAATTTGTTCACTATCTCTATAATTCTGTCATTTTGAGAATGTTATATAAATGGAATTGTATGTAACCTTTCCAGTCTATAACTTTTCCAGATTAACTTTTTTAGTCAGCACAATGCCCTTGAGATCCATCCAGGTTCTTGTATAAAGAGTTCATTCTTCTTTATTGCTGAGTAGTATTCCATGGTAGGGACATCCCACAGTTCATTTAACCATCACCCGCTGAAAAACATTTGTGTTGTTTCCAGTTTTGGGGATTCGTTTCACTCATTTTTTGTTTTTCTCTGTATAGAGCTTACATATCTATTAATCTGGGATATACACAGTTTATGTCCCCACTTTCCAGTTAGTGTTATTTTCTTTCTTTCTTTCTTTCTTTCTTTCTTTCTTTCTTTCTTTCTTTCTTTCTTTCTTTCTTTCTTTCATTCTTTCTTTCTTTCTTTCTTTCTTTCTTCTCTTTCTTTCTTTCTTTCTTTTCTTTCTTTCTTTCTTTCTTTCTCTCTCTTTCTTCCATTCTTTCTTTTTTTTAGAGACAGAGGGTGGGGGAGGGGCAGAGGGAGAGGGGGAGAGAGAATCTTAAACCAGTGCAGAGCCTGACGACTCGGGGCTCCATCTCATGATCCTGAGATCATGACCTGAGCCAAAATCAAGAGTCGGACGCTTAACCGACTGAGCTACCCAGGCACCCTTATTTTCCATTTTCTACACAAGAATTTAACAATTGCATAAACTTCAATTGAATGGATATATCATAATTTACTTAACAGTTCTCTGTTTTGGGCTTTTTGCTTATTTTCAATTACTTATAAAATTGTTATATTCTGCTGTCATGTGTAATTGCTGAGATAGCTTTGCCCTTCTTTTTTGGGAATTATTTCTTTGGGATAAATTTCCAGGATTAGGATCGCTGGATCAAATGGACAATCAAGTTGATGTCTCTTGATCTGGCTTATTAAGTTGTCCTATGCAAGTGTTATATTGACTTGCTATGTCATTATATTTGAGTAAGCATCTTTCCCCCATATCTTTCACAACTCTGGGTATTTGGGGTTCCCAAACTTGTCTGCACATTGGAGTCACCTGGGGTCCTTCAAAATAACCCGAGGCTTGTGCCTAACCCCCAGAGATTGTGACTTAATTGGTCTCAGGTCTGGTTTGGGCTTTGAAATTTTAAAAATATTCCCAGGTAATTCTAATATGTGGACAAATTTAGAAACACTGAGTTACATCATTTGTAAAAAATTTCGCTATGGCTGTCTATGCAGAATGGTACTTCACCATTGTTTCCTTTTGCACACCTGCAATTATTAAGGAGGATCTAGTTGTATTTTCTCCTATGTGAATTGTCTATCCCTGCTCTTTTTTTTTTTTTTTTGTGCCAAGTAGGCTCTATGCCCAACGTGGGGTTCGAACTCACAACCCTGAGATCAAGAGTTGCATGCTCTATGGACTGAGCCAGCCAGGCGCCCCTGTTCCTGCCCTTAACATGTATTTTTATATTTCAAAAATACATCAGCATAATTCCAGAGAACATTAACTATTGGAATCTTCGAGTTAGTCTTATACATTTAAAAAATAACTTTAAATCAGTGAATTTTCAGAACTGATAAAGATGGAAGGACACAGGAAGCCAGGGTAGAGCACAATGGAAGGCAGGGAGAAAAGCCCCTCCTCACTTGCCAGGGAAGGAGACGAGAGAGCCAGGAACCTGGGCCCACCACTATCTTAGGGCTCTGATAGTGGAGTACAAGCCCCCTCCTAAACTGGGATGGGTGGCGTGTGAGAACTCTGTCCACTGTCCCGAGCCCAATTCTGCAGTTTTCCCTTGCAGGCATTGGCTATGCCTCCCAGATGATTGTCGTCCTCCTGAACATCTACTACATCATTGTCCTGGCCTGGGCCCTCTTCTACCTCTTTAGCAGCTTCACCGTCGACCTGCCCTGGGGAAGCTGCCACCATGAGTGGAATACAGGTAAGGTCATCCCTGGAGAGTCCATTTCCCCCTGCTGCTCTGCCACATTAACCAGGACTGGGATTAGCTGCATATCCCGGGCACCCATCCCCAACCTTAACTTGGGACATACTAGAAACCCACCAAGTACGTCACAGACAACTTGTATCAAAGATCAGCGTGAGAATTCACCAGCATCATGGGCGAGATGTCACAGACTTAAAAAAAAACTGTCAACTGTACTCAAAGTAAAAAAAATTAATGTATTCAGTTCGTAGATTGTAAATTCACATATTATGCAAACAGACTTGATTTCTTTTTATGTAGTTTAGCCATTTATTTATTTCAATCTGAAGTCTGATCACGTTGGTGTATGTATGTATTGTTTGTCCATGATCTTTGTTCCTCACGTCTTCTTTTTTTTTAAATAATTTTTTTTATTATGTTATGTTAATCACCACACATTACATCATTAGTTTTTGATGTAGTGTTCCATGATTCATTATTTGCGTATAACACCCAGTGCTCCATTCAGTACATGCCCTCTTTAATACCCATCACCAGGCTAACCCATCCTCCCACCCCCCTCCCCTCTAGAACCCTCAGTTTGTTTTTCAGAGTCCATCGTCTCTCATGGTTCGTCTCCCCCTCCGATTCCCCCCCTTCATTTTTCCCTTCCTGCTATCTTCTTCTTCTTTTTTTTTTTTTAACATATAATGTATTATTTGTTTCAGAGGTACAGATCTGTGATTCAACAGTCTTACACAATTCACAGCACTCACCATAGCACATACCCTCCCCAGTGTCTATCACCCAGCCACCCCATCCCTCCCACCCCCCACCACTCCAGCCACCCTCAGTTTGTTTCCTGAGATTAAGAATTCCTCCTATCAGTGAGGTCATATGATACATGTCTTTCTCTGATTGACTTATTTCGCTCAGCGTAACACCCTCCAGTTCCATCCACGTCGTTGCAAATGGCAAGATCTCATTCCTTTTGATGGCTGTGTAATATCCCATTGTATATATAGACCACATCTTCTTTATCCATTCATCTGTTGATGGACATCTTGACTCTTTCCACAGTTTGGCTATTGTGGACATTGCTGCTATAAACATCGGGGTGCACGTACCCCTTCAGATCCCTACATTTGTATCTTTGGGGTAAATACCCAGTAGTGCAATTGCTGAGTCGTAGGGTAGCTCTATTTTCAACTTTTCGAGGAACCTCCATGCTGTTTTCCAGAGTGGCTGCACCAGCTTGCATTCCCAACAGTGTAGGAGGGTTCCCCTTTCTCTGCATCCCCGCCAACATCTGTCATTTCCTGACTTGTTAATTTTAGCCATTCTGACTGGTGTGTTCCTCACGTCTTCTTTCTGATTCTGTCTTGGGTCTTTCTATCTCACAGTCCATCTCGATTTAACTGGGGAATAAGCTGTTTTGTGTGTCTTCATTATAATTTTTAAGAACACTTGATTTTTCCTGTGCTTATAAGACTGTGTGTGACTCTTTTAGAAGACGACAGGAGCCACCTGTGGCCATAGGACCACCCAGTCGATGTGGTTGAAAGTAACAAAAATTGAAAATCCCTAGGGTAGTGCCGTCCAAGAGAACTTTCTGCGATGAGGAAAACGTTCTCCGTACTCTCCAACTTGGTAGCTGCCAGTTACACGTGGCTGTGGAGTGCTTGAAATGTGCCCAGTGTGTGTGAAGACCTGAGTTTTAAAGTTTTTGTTTAGTTTTAAGTAGCTTAAATGTAAGTAGCCACGTGGGGCTGGAGGCTACTCCATGGACAACACAGGTGAGGAGCTGTCCAGTGTGGACCCTCTTGTGCTCACTGCCCAAATATCCCTCAGTGTCCATCAGTGAAGCCCGACCTGTGCCAGGACTCCTTTTGTTTTGTTTTGTTGTGTGTAGGTGAGGTAGTCAGTTCTGACCTGGAGTTTGAGTCCTTTGCTTGCCAAGGAGGCACATTTTGCAATGTTTAGCAAGGCCCCTCTGGCCCTCAGACCCTTGATCCCTTTCCAGGCATTCTGTTGCTGATCTCTGCCACCTTCATTCCACCAGTTTGCAAGTGAAGACTCCAATCTTGGAGGCTCCTCCCCCCACACCCCAAGAGTCCTTAGGTTCTTCTTCTTCTTCTTTTTTTTTTTTAAAGATTTTATTTATTTATTTGAGAGAGAGCACATGAGAGGGGGGAGGGTCAGAGGGAGAAGCAGACTCCCTGCCGAGCAGGGAGCCCGATGTGGGACTCGATCCAGGGACTCCAGGATCATGACCTGAGCCGAAGGCAGTTGCTTAACCAACTGAGCCACCCAGGCGCCCCCCCTTAGGTTCTTCTTAAATGTACCTGATGGTGCCTGCCCTGAGCCCTGACTCCCTGCGGCACTTACCTCACTTCCTGGCTATTGGTCAGCAAGATCTTGAGGACCGAAAGGCGTCTTTATCTGTGTCTCCTTTGTGCCCGACTACAGTGCTGCCTACACCATAAGCACTCAAAATAATATTCTGTTGGGTGAGTCCAGTCGTAAAAATCAGTTTTATTCCAGTATTTTCTTTATTATGTCTTCTTTTCTTTCTTTCTTTCTTTCTTTCTTCCCTCCTCCCTTCTTTCCTCCCTCCCTCCGTCCCTCATTAATTCTATCATTCTTTTTTTTTTTTAAAGATTTTATTTATTTATTTGACAGAGAGAGGCAGTGAGAGAGGGAACACAAGCAGGGGGAGTGGAGAGGGAGAAGCAGACTCTTCGCTGAGCAGGGAGCCCGATGCGGGGCTCGATCCCAGGACCCTGAGATCATGACCTGAGCCGAAGGCAGACGCTTAACGACTAAGCCACCCAGGCGCCCCTAATTCTATCATTCTATTTACACTGAAATCACCCTTGACAACCAGCTTGTCAGATGCTGACTTGATCCAGATCTCAGGGGAGTTCCTTTTGTAGAAATGTTGCAAATTTTTGGTGGCCTAGGGCTTTTGTTTCAGGGCATTGTTAGGCCTACAACCCTTGGGGTTGACTGGGGGGATCTCTGAGACAATCTTGAGGCAAATTCTATACCTGAGTCTTTTGCTTCTTGACATATTTGACATTTCTCCTAGTGAGTCTGGTTTTACTCAGAGCCTAGCATCTTTTGTAGTAGAGGACATCCCATCCTGTCAAGATGAAACAACACTTTTCTGGGTGAGCCGAAGCTTCAAGGAGAGAGAGAGGGTTTAGTGGAAAGAATGCTCGATGGGCATTCATTCAGCAGATGTTTGTTGAGCTCCTACCCTGTGCCAGACTCTGTTCTAAGCATTGGGGTTATGATAAGGCACACAAAGATCCCTGCCCTCATGTGGTTTTTGTTCTAGTGGCGAGACACACACCATAAACATAATAAATGTGTAATATGTATTACCTGAGAAGAAGTGCTAGGGAGAAACATAAAACAGGGAGGAGGGATTGGGAGTGTTAGGGGTGGGAGTTGTCGTTTTCAACGGAGTCATCCGGGAAGGACTTACTGAGATGACACAGGAGTCATGCTCTAAGGAGGGGGTGGGGAGTCAGCCGCTAGGGGCTAGGTAGGAGGATCACCAGTGCAAAGGCCGTGAGGGGGCCTTGTGCCTACAGCATCAGGGAACAGCCACCGTGTGACTGGAGCAGGTGAGTGGGGGAGCCCCGGGGGATGAGGTCAGAGGTGATGGTGGTAGATTGACGAGGGGGGGTGATTATAGGGGTTATGGCTTCTTTCTCTGCGTGGGGTGAGAAGCCCATTGGAGAGTTTTAAACTGAGACGTGACATAGAGTAACTTAAATTTTAACAAAATCATTCTGGCTGCTGTGTGGAGATTGCACGAGGGAGGCAGGAGTAGAAACTGGAGGCCAGTGAAGGAGCCACGAAATGGTGGGCACCTGCACCAGGGTGCTGGTAGTGGCCATAATGAGAAAGGTCCGATTGTAGATGTTTTGAAGGTAGGACATACAATTTGCTGAGCTGGATTCTAGCCCTCAGTTCGTCATTTATGAACTGTGACAGTCCATTTCTAAGATTCCCTTTCTTCATGTGTACAATGGGCAAAACACTATTTGGCTTAATATTTTCTAGGATTATTATACTAACACAACGTAAAAAAGAATGCGAGCCCCTGTTGTGAAACTCCAAAGTCATTTACAGATAATTAAGAGCCACTATTTACCGGGCACCTTATCCTCGGGTTTTCATTTAGTCCCCTGTCAATCTCACAACTGGATGTCACTATGTACATTCTAGAATCGAGGGAAGTGAAGTCAGAGAGCCACATGCAAATAACCAGAGGGTCAGGATTCGAACCAGAACTTTCTGACCTTGTGTCTGAGCTCTTGGCCACTCGGCTACGTGTCTTCCCTAGAAAGCATTTTTATTACCCCTCAGAGATTGTGCCTTCATACAAGGCAGTGACCTAGAAATATTTGCAAACTTTGAAGCAGACAGCATGCAGGGCATCCTTCCCGATGCCATCTGATCATGCTTTAGTAAGAGTATGTACCCAAACATTTAGAAGCCCACACGTAAAATCATGTGGGAGAAGGTGAGATAAGCTTGTTGAAGTTATTTTGCATTCGAGGATGTTTGTGTGGACAACTTCAGCCCAGTTCCTTCCAGATCCCTTACTTCCCATTGCCCTATAATTTCACACCCCTCTCTCTGGCCATGTCAAATAGTGAATGATCTTTCTCTTGCTTCCTTCCCTGGGACCCACGGGTAGAATACTGTGTGGAGTTCCAGAGGACCAATGGCTCCCTGAATGTGACCTCTGAGAATGCCACCTCTCCTGTCATCGAGTTCTGGGAGTAAGTGAGGCCCTCTCCCCATCCCAGTGTGGGCGGTGGGTTTGAAAGGAGGCCACAGGAATGGGCTTGTGTGGTGCTGACCCTCAGTGGACAGCAAGAGAAGAATTTCTGTTTTCTTCTTTGGTGGCCCTGTCACTTAAGTGGCTTTTTTTTTTTTTTTCTTGTTGGGCTTGTATCTGTGGTTAATGCAGAACTGGTTTCAAAGATGAGAATTTTGCAACTCTCCTCAGGCCGCACCTGCCTTCCCTCCCCCCCCCCACCCCCATGTTGGATGGCGCGAACACTTTTGTGTGGATACTCCTACCTCCCCTCCCCCCGCAGCTGCGTGTGCACTGCCTCCTAGCCCCCCTCCCTTGTAGCCCTGGGTTCACCTAGGCCATGATTCCTAATATCAACACATCCCGAAACCCTGGTTGAGAAGATAATGGGTTTGCACCTCCCTCTCTAGGTTAAATTGGTACTCAGCCTCCCAGAGCATACTTAGCCGGGAACAGTTTATATTTATCTCCCTTGCTATCTATCCCCATCTCTGGGCAAAGGAGAGCCTCATGGATCTGAGTGAAAAGAGCTGACGAGCCTTTGGACAAGAGCCTGGAGGCATGGCTCCACTGCCTGAGACATGTGGGCCACAAAACTGAGGCTGGGGGTGAAAGTGGAGCCCCGCTCAATCTTCTCTCCCCAGGAGGCGGGTCCTGAAGATCTCCGATGGCATCCATGACCTGGGGGCCCTGCGCTGGGAGCTGGCCTTGTGCCTCCTACTCGCCTGGGTCATCTGCTACTTCTGCATCTGGAAGGGGGTCAAGTCCACGGGCAAGGTCCGTGTTGGAGAGCTCCTGGCCCCTCTCGTCCCAGGACTCCCTGCCCTCCCTGGGGGCCTGGTCACCCAGGAGCGCCCTGAGCTGTAACCTGATCAGGGACGGGAGGGAATGAACCCGTCAAGATTGTATGTGGCTCCCTCCCTTGATTCTGTGCCTCTCCTTGCTTCGCTCCTGTGCACTCTGGTATGTGGGGAAATGGAATGGAAAGGAGGGAGAGAGAAAGGCAGGAAGGACACTTCCAAGGAATGTGATCTTGCAGTATACCGCACGTGGGGGCACATTGCAAATTTAACAGATGTCGTGGCTCCCTGATTTATTCAACGGTTCTTTGGAAAAAGAATCCCACTGAGACTATTTATCTCAAAATGATTCGCAACCACCCTGAGAACTTGGGGGGTACTCTGCCAGAGAGTGTATGAGGTGTTAGAGGGCATTCTGAGTCCTTCTGGACTCTTGCCCTGGAGGCCTCTGACAAGGCTTCCTTCCTAATCTGGCTGCCTGGCTGTGCTAAGCTTGTAAGCTCTGTGAGGACAGGGATCATGTGTTGGAGAGTTTCTCGTGCCTGACAGCCCTGTGCCATAATTCTAAGCACACTTGTTGGGAGCATGCCTGAGTTCATTAAGTCACTTAACAAATATTTACCGGGTATGTGTCGGGGGAGGGTGGGTGTGTTAAGCTGGAGGAAGAGAAGGGTAAGGGTGGTTGTGGCTTAAGGCAGAGGGCAGATGGAGCCTGAACAGCTGCAGGTGAGAGGGAGGGGGCAGAGAGAAACACTCTTGACCTCCTCTGTGTACGTGTGGAGGGGGGAGCTCCTGCTTCCTGCCTCTGCTGCCCGGGGTGCTCGGGGCCCCTCCTTCCAAACTCACAGGTTCCTTGTCTTTCATCTGCCCCCCGGCCAGGTGGTGTACTTCACAGCCACATTCCCCTACCTCATGCTGGTGGTCCTGTTAATTCGAGGGGTGACGCTGCCCGGGGCAGCCCAAGGAATTCAGTTTTACCTGTACCCCAACCTCACGCGTCTGTGGGATCCCCAGGTAAGAAGCCACAGACAGGGGCCATCCCGTGGCTCTGGAGGCTTTTTCCCTGCTCCTGGCCCAAGCCCTGCGGTGTCCATGGTGGCGTGGGGGGTCTCCAGCTCTGTGTCAGCAGCTGTCTGTGGTCCCCCGCTTGGTCGGCGGCTGCCAGGGAGCCCAGGCATGGTTCTCAGGGGCTGCGGATCCGTCACCCACAGGCTGCAGCCCGGTCCCCACCACCATCTTCCCCGTCCCCCTGTCCCATTTTTCCTCTGAGTGATCTCACCTCGATTTCTTACCCCTCCACCAGCCCTTCTGGTTCCGTCCCTCTGCCCACGTGGCCCATCCCGAGGCCCCGGTTCCCCAGCCCTCCCAGCGCCCGGCTGGGCTGGTGTCGAGTTCCCTGTTAGTTGTCCAGAGGTCCCAGCCTCCTGGCCTCCTCCCTCCCCTCTGGCCCTTCCTTCACGTCCACTCGTCCACTCGGTCTGCTTCGGCCAGCTTCCTCGTGGCCTGGCACGGGGAGGGAGTGCTGCTTGCTCACTGGAGGGGTTTGGAGAGCAGGGCCTGAAATAAGAAGCCACCGCGGCTGACGGGTTTCTTATCTTCTCCTGTTTGGCAGCCGTTTTGAAAGCTGGCAAAGCCAGGAGGTGTCGAGGGCCGGAGGGGAGCGTGGGTAAGCTCCACCCCAGAGCCCCTAAAATGCGTTGCCCAGCTACGTGCCCCGCCTCTGCCTCCCTGGCACAGAGGTCGCCCTCCCTTTGGGGGCTGGAGGAGCTCTCTGTGTCTGCAAGGGGGCCCTGAGGAGACAGAGGGCGGGAGGCTCCCGGTGCAGAAGAGACGAGAACAGCCGGATGGCTTTGCAGACATTGCAAATGCTGAGTTCCCTGTTGGGCAGAATTTGGGGGGGGGGGGGATCCAGCAGCTGCATTTTTCTCATGGCTCCCAGCCACCCTGGCAAAGTTAAGTCCTGCCATCCCGAGTTCTGCCGGCAACCGGCAGTCGCCAGAGCACTCGTCTTCCAGAAGCTCCCCACGGGGTCCAGCAGCCTTTTGCGCTAGGTCCTGCTCAATGATCCGGTGGGCTACAGGCTTATCCTTCCCTCCCCCGTTTCTTAGACATAGTAGAGGTGCGGATTGCCGCTGCCTCATCTCCACGTGAGGCCCACGGGCTGTAGTCAGGCTTGGGAGCAAACGGTGGAACTGTAGTCGTTGAAGCTAAAAGGCCCCCAGAGATCAACCAGTGCAAACTCCTCACTGAACAGATGAGCAAACAAGGCCCAAGGTCACACAGCAAGTAAGTGGCTGGCCAAACAAAGTGTACTTTTATCTTGTGAATCATAAGCCCTTTGACTTCTCTGGAACCCAAGTGTTGTGGTGGAGAGTCCATAGCAAGCAGGAGCTCGTGGGGGCCAGCTTTGAAGGCCAGGGGTGGAGGGTGGCTTGGATCTCCTGTGCGGGAGGGCTCCACTGTTGTTCTGGAACCGCAGACATGTGAACCAGTGGCTAAGCAGCCGTCCGCCTTCGCTTGGGGGTCAGGCTGGGAAGGAGGAGCCGTGTTCAGTCAGGGAGACGGGCAGGTAGGCTGAAAGAGAAATAGGAGGGAGGGGTCTGGTATTTCTGGAATGGATTTTCGGCTTCTGCGACCAATGCCTCGTTTGTCCTGATCAGCTATTTATAGTCAACAACGATCGAGCACTAACCATGTCCCTGTCATTGTTACGTGCAGTATTACAGCTAATCCTCGTGGCAGACCAGTGAGGTGTCCCCATTTTACAGGAAAGGGAGGCCTAGGGAGCTTAACGCATTTCCCATCCTCACATTTGCAACTGGAACCTGGGTCTGAATGATGACAAATCCATATGCTTTACGATCTCTTGAATTGAAGGCAAAGTCCCCATCTGCTCATCTTTGTTTTTCTCAAAGCTCATTCATTCAGCAAAAAATTTACAGAACATCTATTATGCGACAGGTCTGTTCTAGGTGTCATCGTTGTTAGATAGTAGCTGGCAGCAAACGTGAAGAAGGTGGACCAGACAGCCTTAAACTCTGAGTGTTAACAAGGCCATGATTCCGTGTCTGGGTTACTGCGGGGAATAAAACCTCTTTTCGTCTGCCGTCCAGGGTACCACCCTTCCAACCCCGGCCAGCTGTGGGCTGTGCAGGGAGCATGTTTCTTCCAAATCCTCTGAAGCTGTGAGGAGGGAGATGTTTCCAGGGCCGGGTTTGGTCTGGGCTACCCCGCCGCCTTCTTGGCCGCTGGGTCCCGGTCTCTGGCTGCAGTAGGCCTCTGTTGTCAGAGAGAGTAACAGCCTTCTGGGGTGATGCCCCTGCCGGAGCCCTAACTGAATGTAGCTGGCACTCCCCAGGAAGTGTGAGAGTTCCAAGTGGCATTTGCCTGGCACTTGAGAAAGGTGTAAGATTCCTGCTAGCCAGCACAAAGACCCCAGACATCTCTGTCTGCCAGGCACTCCGTCTGGGAGGGGGAGGCAGGCAGAGACAATGCTGGCTTTATCTGGCTCCCTCCTCTCTTGCTGCCAGGCTTGCTGGGTGTCAGGCAGCTCAATGCCTCTCCCGGTGTTTCCTGGGGCTCAGCCCTTTCACACGCGGGAGGGGCTTCTGGAGACTCCAGACTCTCCCGGGCTGCCTTTCTTTCCCTTGCCTGGCCCTTTGTTCTGCTGCCTTTGTTCGGTAGATGGATAGGGAGTAGGGTGTCCAAAGAGCCCTTGTGGAACCTTTGAAAGCTCCATGTGAAGCTCTTCTAATGAAGGGTTTGTTTAGGGAGGCGGTTGGAACATTGATTAGAATGGGTCTTCTTATTTTGACATCTATGGGACCTCATCATCACTGAAAGGTGAGTTGCCTTTTTGAAGTAACCACAGCAACAACAAACACACTTATTATGTGCTCGCTATTTGCCAGATGCTTTACTGAGGGCATGATGCCGGGGAGACCCCACACAGCCCCATGAGTCCCTGTTAGCTTCATCTTGTAGATGAAGAAACTCAAGCGTAGAAAACTTAAGAAATTTGCTCCAAATCCACAAAACTAGCATGTGGGGGAGCTTGGGTTTTATGCCAAGTAGTCTTCAGGAGTCTGCTGTCTTGATGACCATGATACACATTTTCCAAAGAGTATGAATGTGAAAGTTTTCAGGGCTGCTTTTTATTATTCCAGAAAGACAGGGAACTCATACTTAACTTATGTGCTAAGGATTTCACATATAATATTTTATTTGTTATTATACCCATTTCCCTGATGAGGAAAGTGAGGTTCAGAGAGGTTAAGTGACTTGCCCAAATCACGCAGCTAGTAATAAATAGAGTTAAGAGTTGAACCCAGTTCAATGTGACTCCAAAGCCCAGGCTTTTTTCATTACCCACTATTGCCTTCCTACAAATAGTAAATATAATCCTCGTTGGGATTGAGCTCAAAGTTGAAAACATCCTTCCTGGGTCTTCTAGAGGTCCCTGTCTTCCTCTGCTCCCCCGAAGACCTCTCTCTTTTGCCCACACTCCACCAGGTGTGTCTCACACTTGTTTTATTCTTGGTCAGTCTCCTGTCACAGCCAAAGACGCATCGGGGCTTTGTTTTAGAAACCAGGGCTGCTGGCGTGGTTAGGGAGCAGGCCGCCTGTGGTGGGGAACAGAACAGCTTGCTCTGCTGTTCCTGTGGCCCTTTCTCTGACCCCACTCCTCTCCCCATCCCAGCAGGCCTGTCAGGCTGCAGCTGGGCCAAGAGCGGGGGGTGGGGGGGCTTGCCAAGCTTCCCGGGGAGCGGGCTTTAGTCAGAGGCTCCGGATCTGACCCTCGTCCTCAGAACTCTCAGCCCTCCTGCTGCATTTTCCTCTGTTCTCATTAACTTCTGCCCCCAACCCAATCGTAGTCTGTCCCCCTCAGGGCAGGGTGAACTGCCAAGTCACAGTTTTTCTTATGTTTTTTTCCCAAGCCCAAGTTCTCGAAACTTCAGCACCCTGGGATTTGCGGCCCCTGCCTGTGTGTGGGCAGCTGCAGAGCAGCTCTGAGGGCAGCGGAGCGTTTCCCTGTTAACTCGTGGGTCAGTCTGCAGCCTGGGCACTGCCAGGCCCGGGGAGCAAACTTCCAAGACCCGAGGCTCCTGGGCCATCTCCTGGAGGGCCTGTTGGGGAGAGATCACCTGGGCTGGTGGCTGTGGGCCCCCAGGTAGATAGGGGTGTCTCCCAGCCCTCCCTCTCTGGGCCTGGGTCAGGGAATGGGGTTCACAGTGAGCAGAAGGGACAGGAGGCTAGAGATGTTCTCCTCTTTTCTTCACCGTCTTTCTGGCTCTTCCCCGCTTCCCGCAGAAATGGAATATAACAGAAGGAGAGGGTGCCCTGGGCAGATCCCGGGCGCCAGTTCTCAGGGCCTGTAGGGCAGCGACTCCCACATCTGGCTGACATTAGGATCATTCAGGAGGCTCTGAAAATAATGCAGATTTCTGCATTTTCCTGAAGTCCTAGAGATCCAGTATCTCAACGGGGGCTTGTCGATGTGTCCCCGAGACCCACCACAACGCTGGGGAAATGGGCACTTTGGTAGGGGCGCGTGTGACAAGACAGCGAAGGAGGTTGGGGGCGGTCACAATGGTCAGGGAAGCAGTGAGAGGAGCCAGGGACACGGCAGCTGAGGCATTGGTGGATGTGAGCTTTGGGAGCTTGACGTGAGTGGAAGGAACCAGGGGCCTTTTGGGGGCTGCTAGAGCAGGACAAGGCACAGACAAGAAATGGGGAGCCCAGAGAGGTTGGGCTGCCTGCCTGGTGGTTTCTGCACCCGTAGCTTAGTGCTCCCTTGTGGCGCTCACATCTTCTGAAGATAGGAGGCGCCTGGGGAGGGTCTGTGGCCCTGGGACCCCACCTCCCGTGGATCGTCAGGGTTGCCCAGTCCTGTTCGCCTTGATGTGCTTTCTCTTTGGGATGTTATTGTAGCTGTTAAATCTAAATCATAACATGCCCGGGCCGGCCAGGCCAGCTGAGATAATACCGGTCCTAGCCGGGCCCCGGATTTAGCCACAGAGCTCTTCCCCCCAAGGAGTACAAAGTACATGCATTCCTGTCCAGCCTCTGGACTTTTTTGAGCTGAGGATGACTCTTCCTGCTTTCCAGACAGCAGATTTGGAGGTGCGAGGGGCAAAGCTGTATTCTTGCCATGGCACTGATATGAAGGACCCCCTAGCTCCAGAGATCCTGTCCCCGAATTCCTTGCAAACCGGTCATACTGCAAGGAGGGCCCGGGAAGGGAGAAAGTGGAGGCAGAATCAGGGCCTTATTTCTGTTGCAGAAAGTTGGTGCCAGACCTGGCTTAGTCCTAGAGCTCCCTCTCAGGCTCCGCCACCCCGGGTCCTTCAGGCTTCGCCCAATGCCTGCTGCCCGCGCTGTCCTGGTAGCGCCCGAGAAACGCTGTCGGGGTGCCCACTGGGAGAGCCGGGTCGCAAGCTGAGAGCAGCGTTGGCCACCGGCCTGCATGCTCCCATGGAGCCCGGACGGCCTGGGTTTCCTGGGGTGCAACGTTCTTGCCTTTTCCCTGTGTAGGTGTGGATGGACGCGGGCACCCAGATCTTCTTCTCCTTCGCCATCTGTCTAGGGTGCCTGACCGCCCTGGGCAGCTACAACAAGTACCACAACAACTGCTACAGGTGATTGGAAGGGTGGGGCCTGGGCCGCCGACCCGCCTCTCCCTTGCCCCTCCAGCGTGCTAGGTCAGGGCTGCTTTGGATGGTGCAACAGCTCATGGATTTGCCTGCCCCCACCCATCTTCACCCCACTTTCCCATGCCCCAGGGCCCCCAGTTGCTGAAAGGGAGCCAAGTGTGGCATGGGCATAGGGATTGCCTCCAAAGGCTGGGATGGTTGGGATTGGCTGGGAAGCCACAGTGGGGGCCCAGCCCGCTGGCTAATGGAGAGGTTAGTGGGCTCGAGCCTGAGAAGTCATTCATCATGCCATGTAGGGGAGCCTCATTTGCCCCAGCCAACGCTGAACCCTTACCTATTTTTACCTCACCGCTCCCCATCTCATGTCCCCCTCCCCAGGGTTCCCTCCAGCCGACTGGGTTCATATCAGACCATCTCAGCCAAGTTCAAGCTAAAAAAAAAAAAATCACATCATACATTTCAAAATCAAATTTGGGGGATGAGGATTATGTGTGGTTTGGGATTGTCCGTGTCTATACATACCCTCCACATTAGCGTGCCAAACTGAATTGTGTCTGAGTGGTAGCGTCCCAAGAGGTGTGGTGGCAATATGGCGGGAGGGGAGGCTGTGCGGCAGTTCGTAATTTTTAGATGAATATTTTACTTCCTTAGAACTTTATTCTTTAGTGACTACTGTGACTGACTCCAAGTCTCAGCTAATGGGTGGGTGGGGGGCAGGCAGAACCCACCCCTTGAATGTTCATCTGGATCCTGCAGGCAGCCCCCCTCTGGCCTGCATGAAGGGCTGGGGTGAGTGTCTGCCCACCTGAGGGGCTTCCTGTTAGCATCCTCTTGCTGACCCGGCCTGTCTCTGCCCCCCTGCCTGCCCGACAGGGACTGCATCGCCCTCTGCTTCCTCAACAGCGGCACCAGCTTCGTGGCCGGGTTTGCCATCTTCTCTGTCCTGGGCTTCATGTCTCAGGAGCAGGGGGTCCCCATCTCTGAGGTGGCCGAGTCCGGTGAGTGTTGGAGGGCTGGGTGCCAGGGTGGGTTCTGTGAGCTTTGTTTGAACCTTTGCCAACTGGGATCTGGACGCCTTTCTATTGTCACATACACTGGGGGTGACCCACGGTCACCCTTCAGTGTATGCATCCCTGGGAAGACCTGGGGGAGCACATCCACACTCACCCCAGCTTCAAAGGGTGGAGGGGTATACAGGGAGTGTTTCCCACACCTGGCCTCCACTTCCTTACCCTGGAGGCAACAGTGTGACCAGGCTTGTGTTTCTCCTTCCAGAAACAATTTAGGCATCTGTGAGAAGAAAAGTGCACGCACACATACACACATACATGAACGTTCATACATACTTAACACGTATCACTATTTCTATTTCTTACCCCCTCTTCTAGAAAACCAACTGATAATATACTATAGACACTGTTCTGCGCTTTGCCTTGTTTTGCTCACTTTAAAATGTATCTGAAAGATAAGTTTATGTTGGCACAAAGTTTCCTCTTTTTCACCATGCAGTGTTTTTGCTTTTATATTTTTTATTTTTTTTTAAAGATTATTTATTTATTTTAGAGAGATAGAGTGTGAGCTAGGGGAGGGACAGAGGGCAGAGGGAGAGGGAGGGAGAATCTCAAGTAGACTCTCGGCTGAGCGCAGAGCTGGATGCAGGGCTCGATCCCAGGACCCTGAGATCATGACCTGAGCTGAAATCAAGAGGTAGTCGCTTAACTAACTGAGCCATTCAGGTGCCCCTGTTGTTGCTTTTATTTTATTTTTTAAAGATTTATTTATTTGAGGGTGCCTGGCGGGCTCAGTTGGTTAAGCGTCTGCCTTTGGCTCAGGTCATGATCCCAGGGTCCTGGGATCGAGCCCCTCACTGGGCTCCCTGCTGAGCAGGGAGTCTGCTTCTCTCTCTCCCTCTGCTACTCCACCTGCTTGTGCTCCCTCTCTCTCTGTCAAATAAATAAAATCTTAAAAACAGATAAGATTCATTTATTTGAGAGAGAGATAGAGAATGAGAGAGCACGTGAGTACTCAACACACAAGTAGAGGGAGGGGCAGAGGGAAAGACTCTCAAGCAGGCTCCCCACTGAGTGCGGAGCCCCAGAGGGTGGGGGTGGTGCTCAATCTCGGGACCCTGAGATCAGGACCTGAGCCGACACCGAGTCAGAGGCTCAGCCCACTGAGCCACCCAGGCGCCCCCTGTTGTTGCTTTTAAATAAAATCAAGAATCAGTCCCCTACCTGGGTAAGCTGTAAGTGTCCCTTGCCCTTCCCCTACTCTTGAGGACCACCCTCTGGCCCTCTGCAGCCAGACAGTGGTTCATCATCGCCTTCCCAAGCACGCCCTGTTACGCAGAGTGACAAGCACTGGGAACTGACATCGCTGACTCTTATTAAAAATGATGCTGTTTCACTTTTATTAAACATTTGCTCTACGCCGGGCACTGCAGGAAGCAGTTTGCTTGCACCAGGCAATGGAAAGCTTTGAGGCAGGACTGGTATTATCCCCATCCCACCAGTGTGGCAGGTGGGGATCGAAGAGGTAAATGACCATGCAAGGTCACAGTCATACTGTTTCTCAGAGGAAGCTTCTGTTGGATGAACCCGGGCGCGGGCATGTGTATCTGCTCCTGTCATCTGAGCCAGCTGAGAGGAACATTAATTTGTTTGAGAGGCCGTACGTCAATGGTACTCTGAAATTGATGCCTGTTCACTCATTGTAGGGTGACAGGAAAGGCTCTGGGTGCAGACGTGGCACACTGGTGGCCCCAGGTTCAATCTAGTCTTAGAGGTATTTTCTTTGGGAGCATATTCTTTGTAGAAAGAACACAGCGATTGCCTTGGTGGGGTCATGATGACGGTGGGTCTCATTGAGCTCCGCCTGTGCTCATTTGAGCCTGGGTCAGCTGCACAAATATACGTGGCCTGCCCGGCTCTGAGCTCTTTTTAAGTTTGAAACCTCTGGTTTGGGGCAATAGGTCCTGAGAGTGAGCCCTGAGGATCTGGGGTAGAGCTTGCAGAAATGCAGGTGATCTGCCCCCTTTCCGTCTCCCAAAGTCCTTACACCCACAGCTTCTAGGTTCTGTTCCTTCCAAGGAGAACACAGTGGATGGTGCCTTGGAGATCTGGGGAGCAGGTGGAGGTTCGGGTGGCTTCTCCCAGGGGAGGCTGGGGGTGATGACTGTAACTGTGGGGCGAGGTTTCCTCCAGCTCCCGTGATTCCATGACCCACGCCGGGCAGCCTTGGGATCACACGTGGCCTGGAGGCAGCCCAGAAACTGGGCTGTGTTCTTCTGCTCCTTGTTGTAGGCCCCGGCCTGGCTTTCATTGCCTACCCCCGGGCCGTGGTGATGCTGCCCTTCTCTCCTCTCTGGGCCTGCTGCTTCTTCTTCATGGTCGTCCTCCTGGGACTGGACAGTCAGGTATCACGAGGTGGTCACGCGGAGCCTGAGAGAGAAGTGCGTGTGTGCGGGCTGGAGGAAGGGGAGCCGTGGACAGGAGGCTGAGCCCCATGTCCTGAGGGACCTTAAGACAGTTGGGGACTGGGCGAATGTCACAGGTGGAGGCCCTTCGAGGGACCAAGAGGGGCTCTGCAGGGTAGGTCCAGACCTAAGCATGCCAGGACAGCCCTGGGGACTTGAGACAGGGACAGGGCAGGGCTGAGCCTGGGACCAAGAAGCCAGAGCTGGCTGATGCAGTGGCGTATTTTGGGAGCTCTCTTTCCCTCCAATTCTTTTGCCCTCTCATCCAGTTTGTGTGCGTAGAAAGCCTGGTGACGGCGCTGGTGGACATGTACCCCCGAGTATTCCGCAAGAAGAACCGGAGGGAGCTCCTCATCCTGGGCGTGTCTGTCACCTCCTTCTTCATCGGGCTGGTCATGCTCACAGAGGTGAGGGTCTGGGAGGTGCGAAGGTGGGGACCGGGTGAGGAGGAGAAGCCAAGCTGGACAGGCCTCCCGGGCTTCAGGGCTCTGGGACTCCCTCTTTTTCCAGCCACAGGGAGCTCCAAGTAGGTGAGGCCTTCCTCTGGCCTTGGAACATTAGCCCCCTACCTCCGAGGGGTGATTTGGCTTAGTGGAAAGCTAAGAGGTATGAGAAAGATGGTCAGGAAGTTCTGGGTTAGGGAAAAACTGCCTCTCCAGCAAGCTCCCATAACTTCCAGCCAGCTGAACCACGTTCCCGGGACAGACTTCAAAGGGAGGAAGGGAGCCCTGGGGATGGGTACTATTCTGTGTTTCGTCTCAAGGGAGAAGGAAGGAGATGGAGCTTGTCAGCTTCATAGTACTGACGACGGCCTCTGTCCTGATCGTCTGCCAGAAAGTACACACTTCGTCTCCGACTTCTGGGTCAATCCCTAAATGTTCTCAGGGATGAGCTAACAATAGCTGTCTGTTTTATCCACCTTCTCTCCGAAAATAATAACAAAAAAATTATTGTCTCATATCTGCCTAGTGCCTCACAGCTCCCAAACTATATTCTGTTTTAATATCTGTCCCCTGTGATCCTCACCAGGTCTGCTCTGTGTCCGTGGGTGTGAGGCTGGAGGCCAGGGGGTAAATCTGTCTGTTTCCTCTGGATACAGTTCTGGTTTTTTTTCTCTTTCCCCTGTAGGGCGGAATGTACGTATTTCAGCTCTTTGACTACTATGCAGCCAGCGGCATGTGCCTCCTGTTTGTGGCCATCTTTGAGTCCCTCTGTGTGGCTTGGGTCTATGGTGAGTGACTCTTCCCCCAGGTCCTAACCCCAGGGCTCATCACCACCTCGGGGCCCTTGGACAAAAGAGTCATCTACTGCTCTCACCCACCTTTTCCTGGGACTCCTCCCCTGCTCGACCTCAAAAATCTCAAGAATCCTAAATCGCTACCATTGGAAGGGCCCTCCAGAGGTTGCTTTGGCACCCTCCTGGTTATGGCCGCACCCAGACTGCCCCGAGTGGGCCCATATCCTGTCCTAGCCAAACCTCGTCAGCCCTTCACAACCCTGATGTTCAGAAAGTCATTATCTTTGCCTATGCCAAGTTTTGCCCCCTGCTGCGTATGCCTATGAATCCCTGGGAAGAGATTCTCCCAGCAGTGATTTGGAAAGACAGCCATGGTATCTTCTATTTCTTGGTCCTTGCCCATCCAGCCCATGCCTCGGATGCTGAAGAATGTCCTTTCTCCCCCTTCCTTCCTTCTCTTCTTCCTGGTAGGAGCCAGGCGCTTCTATGACAACATTGAAGATATGATTGGATACAGGCCGTGGCCTCTTATCAAATATTGCTGGCTCTTCCTCACCCCAGCTGTATGCACAGTAAGAGAACCTTCAGGGGGAAAGCGACGTGAAGGCAAAGAGAGATGGTGGTGGTAGGAGGATAGATCGGCTGTTAGCTCTAGAAGGGACTTCTCCACGAGAACTGAAAATCATTTTAGATTTTCACTCATCTTCCTGTTGGATTCTAGAAAATGATTAGCAAGATAGATTCTTCCTTTCCAATTCACAGAAGGTTAAACTGAGGTCCAGAGCTGCCAGGTGGTTTGACCAACACCACAATGTGAGTCAAATGTCACAGGCAGGACGGCAACCCAAGTGCATTGGGCTGCTTGTAGTGATACTAATAACCACAGCAATAATAACAACACCATTACAGAGTGCGCACCTTGTGCCAGGCGTAAGGTGCTTTGCACGTTTTAACCCACTTGATCTGCACAAGAACCCCATGAAGAATTACTATTATACTCATTTTATGGATGAAGCTGAAGCCAAAGAGGGTAAGCAATTCACCCTAGTGAGAAAATGGCAGTGAGCTAGGATCAAGCCCAGCAGCTTGGCTCCAGAGT
Organism: Mirounga angustirostris; assembly: GCF_029215605.1. Classification (NCBI taxonomy): domain Eukaryota; kingdom Metazoa; phylum Chordata; class Mammalia; order Carnivora; family Phocidae; genus Mirounga; species Mirounga angustirostris. The sequence goes on along the minus strand of NW_026991713.1, from coordinate 100,413,073 downwards.
CTAGGCCGTAAGCCACTAGGTGCTGCCTCCTGGGGCTTTATCTTGTGTGTTAGCTGCTCCTCCAAGCGCCCACTATATGCAGGGTATAAATGTGGCCCAGGGGGCAGGAGGCATGACCCCCTGCCCTTGAGGCCCTCGCAGCCCCAACTGATGGTGCTGGAGCTTTAAACACTCAAAAACACTAGCAGCCATGTAACCATGTCCTAACTGAGGGACAGCCCTGTGTAGAGGTGCCTGGGGGCACGGGGCCCTGAAGGGACAGGGGAAGCACCCTGGAAATTCTACTGGGGGGTGTGGATTTTGAGTAGAATGTGGATGGGGGAGTGCCTGGATGGCTCAGTCGGTTAAGCGACTGCCTTTGGCTCAGGTCACGATCCTGGAGTCCCAGGATCGAGTCCCACGTTGGGCTCCCTGCTCAGCAGGGAGTCTGCTTCTCCCTCTGACCCTCCCCCCTCTCATGCTCTCTCTCTCTCTCATTCTCTCTCTCAAATAAATAAATAAAATCTTAAAAAAAAAAGAAGAAGAATGTGGATGGGGATTGGGGGTTGATTGACCCAGACGAGCCTGGAGGCCAGTCCAAGCTTGCAGTGTGACTGATGTCTGAGAGCTCTTCCAGGGGTCATGGAGGGTGCAAGGCCCCTGCTCTCCCAGCCCCTTTCTCTTCTACTCTCCTCCTCAGGCCACCTTCCTCTTCTCCCTGATCAAGTACACCCCGCTGACCTACAACAAAAAGTACACATACCCGTGGTGGGGCGATGCTCTGGGCTGGTTCCTGGCTCTGTCCTCCATGGTCTGCATTCCTGCCTGGAGCTTCTATAAACTCGGCACCCTCAAGGGCTCCTTCAGAGAGGTAGGGGGTTCATGGGGAAGGGCAGGAACCCAAGACAATGACGTAGGGCCCCATGAGGATAGACAGATGTCCACCAGCATAGGAGCTGGTACACAGGAGCGCCACCGAGCCTGGTGAGGCTGCTGGGGAGGGACAGAGCGAGTGCTTACAAGTCTCAGAAAGAGATTGATGCCTCCAAGCCACAGGCTGGGATGAAAGGCCTGGCAGCTGGAGGGTACGTGTGTGGGGGGGTGGCAGGCAGACCCCGGTGAGCCAATCGGGGAAGCGGGCAGCCTGATGCCAGCTCATGATAACCACCTCCACTTCCCTTGCAGAGAATTCGCCAGCTCATGTGCCCAGCTGAGGACCTGCCTGGATGGAAGCGAGCAGAACCCTCGGCCCCTGCCACACCCAAGACATCGCTTCTCATACTCACAGAACTAGAGTCTCACTGCTAGGGCCGCCGGGCCCGGGATCGTGCCCATGGGCCTGGCTGTGGGGACGGCTGCCGAAGTGGCTCCACGGTGCGTCTCTGTCTCCACCTGCGGTAGATGAGACGCAAGGGCATAGTTTGGAATCCACCTGGGGCTGGGCGCCTCCCACCAGAACGTCACTGCTCCAGGGGTGGCCGAACAGATGTGAGAAGCTGGTATCAAGAGCACCCCCTTTGAGACAGGCCTGGGGAGGCCGGGTGAGGGCTGGTGGGTAGAGCGAGAGCCCAGTCCCTCTTACCCTTCATTCCATTAAATCCATGTTCTTCCCACCGATGGCCAGCTCTTCCGCCTGGTTCCTGCCCCTCTGCCTTGGCTGCCTTGAGCACCTCCTCGCTTTCAAGTTGTGGCTTAGCGCCCCCTGCCTCCTCTCTGGCTCCCCTTTCCTCACTGAGTTCCTGTGGCCCATGAGCAGAGGGGACGGTGGTGCCGGGGAGGACGGCGGGGCCCAGCTGAGAGCCTCCATCTTCAGACACTCACACCAGAGGGGTCTGTCACACTCTGTCCATGCTCCCCCCAGAGCCCTTTCCCTCCTCCTTCGCTCAGCGGAATAAGCAGGGCAACGGAGGTGGGCACGAGGGGGACCTGAGCCCTAGCTGGAGGAAGGAAGAGGAAAGTGTGGTCGGGCTTCTTTCCGCCCACATTCCCCTTCCGCCCCCCTCCCTGACCCCGCCTGCCAAAACGGTGTGTGCGCACCTGCCCAGGGCCTGCGCCAGGGGCACGCGGGGGACAGCAGTGACTGCTGACCTGAGGCGGCAGGTGCGACAAGCCCTGGCAGAACGGGCACTACCCCAGCTCAGCCAGCAGAGGGATCCCACTTCCTCGGGACCACCTCGCTCTTCTGCTCAGGACAGGTGCCGGATGCGGTGCTGCTAGACGTGGCCACAAGGGGGCGGCACTGCCATGACCCCGGCTCAAGGTCAGGTCCTGAGCTGCACAGAGGAGCTCTTGCGGTCAGGCTGCAGAGAGGATCCAGGTGGAAGGCAAAGCCTGTCCTACCTCGGGGCCAGTGGGCGTGGCCTGGGATCCCCAGAGGATCCCACAGGTGTGTCTGCAGCCTCTGTGTGTGGAGCTGGGGCACACTTACCTCTTGGTGTGTGTGTGTGTGTGTGTGTGTGTGTAAGTGCCCGAAGGCACACAGCTGCGTTTCTCCCTGAGCGTGTGGAGGCTTCCGTATCTGCCTGTGTCCCCCCTTCTGTTCGGATGGTCCTTCTTCTGCTGGTGTCTGGGGGAGCATTGGCGATGCTTAGAGCTGCAGACCAAGGGCTCCCAGCATTCCCTGGGTGATTTCCCTGGTTTGTTTTACAAGTCAGTTAGTGGGAAAGGGCACTGAAATCGTTGCCAGTCCTCAGGTTTTGATTTTCTGGTTGCTGTTTGGAGAACTTATCAAAGTTAGTGGTCGCAGCCCTCCTGTTTGCTGGCGTTGGCTGCTCCCTCCTGGACAAGCGCCTGGTTGGGCATCCCCCAAGCGTGCCAGGCTCAGTCACAGCCGTAGGTGGGAGAAGTAAATCTGCGAGAGAAACCTGGCATCTCCATCCATCTGATGATATTTCCAGAACACCTATTATGTGGCGCTGTGTTATGGGGTACAAAAATAGAATTTCTGCAACAACAAAATTGTGGCCGATGCTATGGAGGGAAAGCAAAGTACTACGAGGAGGGACTGGGGTCTGGGAAGGAGGCTGCTGGTTTAGGTGGGGTGGGCTGGGAAGGCGGTTCTGAGGGTGCGCTGGCTGTATCTCCAGCCATGTGGCCACAGTTGTGAGCAGCTGTTAGGCCGGGGAGGGGATGCCTGCGGGCAGTTCCGTAATGGCCATTGGAATCCTAGTTAGGAGATTCATTAATATAGGGTGAAAAGAATCCATTGGCCTGAGGCTCAGGAGATGCAGGGCCCAGCCCTGACCTGCTCCTGACTTGTTTTTGTGGAAGTCACACACAATTGAGGTCTTCACGTGTTTCCGATGGAGGGAATACCATGCCCCTCCTGCACACAGCGTTGTTGTAGGGCTCAAATGAGGTCATGGGTGTGAGATCGCTTTCAGTCACTCAGTGCCAAGCGGTGTGAGGTCATTAAGCCAGTTTCGGGGGATGGATGAGGGTGATCTGCTCTAATAACCCAGGGGGGTGACAGGCAAAGCTGCGAGAGAAAAGCCACTTGTCAGTGTTGGGGTCGGGGAACGGGAGCAGGAATACCTGGACTCCGCTTTAGCGGAGGTGGGGGAGGGGGAGGTGGGGGAGGGGCTATTTGTCCCATTTGCTTTCTCTGCCTGGAAGGGCAGATACTGGATCCTGCAGTTCTTCGAGGAAGAAGACACAAAAGGAAGGGGACCCCTCTTGTCTAGCAGCCCCACCTGTTAGAGAAGAAAGGCAGGCACAGGGGCGCCTGGGTGGCTTGGTCGGTTAAGCATCCCACTCTTGGTTTCGGCTCAGGTCCTGATCTTGGGATAGTGGGATCAAGCCCTGCATCATCGTCTCGGGCTTAGCACTCAGCATGGAGTTTGCTTGAGGCTTTCTCTCCCTCTGCCTCTACCCCACCCCTCGCGCGTGCTCTCTCTCTCTCTGAAATAAATAAATAAATCTTAAAAAAACAAAAAACAAATAACAAAAGGCAGGCACAGGGGCACTGGGCAAGTGATGGCTGAACGGAGAGAAGTGACACAGCTCACCGGAGCTGCAAGCAGAGGCCTTGCAGACAGGGAAGAACTGACGAGGCGCCGAGCCCACCAGGCTGCCTTGGAGCCTTGGGTCACATACTTCAGACCTTGCACATGCCTCACATCTATCCGTGTGCACACAGACACACAGTCCTTCCTTCCTTATCCTCAGATAAATGTGCACCAACTCAAACACACCACAGTCAGCCCAGTGCACTCCTTTATAGAGGCTTGCGGTCTTGGCTTGGGTCTGAGCCCTCTGAGCTATGGGACCTGGGGCCAGTTCACCTTTCTGAACTCTCATTTTCTCCTCTATAAAATGGAAATAATAAGGCCTAGATCAGTGTGTTGTTGGAATCCAGTGGAGGGTGTAGGGAGAGCTGCCACGGGGACACATTTGAGCAAATCCAGCTTCTTTCCCAAGGCTCCAGCCCCACAACATTGGGCCATCAATGAAACACAAAAGCCCAGGAAGAGTTCAGAGGCATCTTTGCAGTCTGCTGGCCTCCCCAGCCCCTCGCATCAAGTGGCATTGGGCCCAGAAAAAAGGCTACCCGTTTCCTGAGCTAGGCATTTCTGGGGGTGGGGGGCAAGGGAGAGGTAGCCCCAGAATAACTCTGCATCCTGTTGTCCCAGGGTCCTGCCCAGCATCAGCAGTATTGTCCAAGAAAAGCAGGAGCTGAGTCCACCAAGCCCTAATCTATCCCCTGATTCTGGGAGAGCAGGGCCTTTCCAGAAAATGGAAAAATGGGATCAATTTTTTCCCTCAAGTTGCATCCATCCATCCATCCATCCATCCATCCATCCATCCATCCATCCAATAAACATCAAGTGCCTACTGAGCCAGCACTGTATTAAATGTTGAAGGCAGAAACAAAGAATTAGGAAATATGTCCCCTACCTTTTAGATATTTCTGGTCTAGGAAACAATTATGCTGCAGTAGAACAAGAGTTAGATGCTCAGGAAGCAGGTTCCATGCCAGGCTCTCTAAAGGCATGCATGGGCTTAGATGAAGGTGGTGAGGAGACCATTTTATGGGGTTCACGGTTCTCACCGCAGCAAGATAACTGAGTCATTTAACCGTATTCCATCTTGTCTCTGGGCCCTTCCCAGTTTGGAAACCGTCTTAGGTAGGCTTTCCAGGTAATTTAGGGATTCCTACCTTTTGCAAAGACAGGCGTCTCCGGCCTCCAGGAGTTTACTAATTGGTTTGAATACCCACTAGGGGTTGGAAGTTGCAGGGGTGAGGGGAGACTTGACGAAGGTGGGGCTCAAAGTTAAAAGGAGTCCAGGACCAACAAGGCAGCTATTCTCCTACAAGGTGAAGGAGAGGAGGCAGGACTGTTTGTCCATGTGTAACCCCAGGTCTTTGTGGAAAGCCCGACACACTGTAGGCATGAAATATAATTTTTGAATGAATGAATGAGCCGGGAAATTTCCCCTCTGCCTAGTCTGATTCTCTTTCTTCTCACTCCCCTTCATGGGGAGGTTGGGTGTTTTGTTCCAGAAAGGCTGCCGCTGCTGTTCTGTATCTTGTGGACTTTGGTGTCCCCGCTGCACTAAGCTCTATGGCTGACCCGTGGTGGACCCAACTTGCAGGGACAGATGCAGCAATGCAGGTCACATCATCCCAGCTGCGGGCAGGGGTAACTGCAGCGTGAATTCTGGTTGGGGCCATGCACGGCTCTGCCAGGGCTGACCCTCCGTCTGCCTTCTGGTTTCACAGAGGCAAGGAGTCTGAGAACTGAGACTCACTCGGGCTTTCTCACGCTGGGGAACCCCATAGGAGATGCTGTGAGGGGCCTGCGAGCCACCCAGTGGGGCTGCTTGATGGAAAACTACAGACTGAGATTCTAACTTCACACCCCAGCCCTACTGGGAAGTTCTAAAATACGAAGGGGAAGCTCATGCAAAGGGAAATTTCCTTTTCTCCCCACAACTTCCCCCTCCCTCCACACCACCTGGGGCTGAGAAATTACCTTCATTGTCTTGAAAGAGGCACTGGCTGTTCTGAATGAAGGACCTCGGGACAGTCCTGCACCCAGCACCATGAGGGCGTGTGCAGGACTAGTGAGGGGCACCCCACTCTGCATAAGCTCACTGGGCACATAGCAGAGGGCCACACACGTTCATTCAACAAATACCAGTTCACCACTGATGGCGGCCAGGCAATCAGACAAGTCCCAGTTACGTGCTTTAGTGCTGAGAGGGCACCAGAGCATTATTATTGCTGCCTGGGACCGGACGCCACACCATCCCTGCCCCCACTTCCAGAGGACACACAGCAAACACCACTGACCCCCCCACCCCCCCGCTGAAGCATCTACAATCTCCTAAGCAATTTACCATATTGTCTCTAACTATAAAAAGTAGGTAGGTCTTGTTTTGTACCTTTTACAGATTGGAAAACTGAGGCTCAGATCCTTGCCTAGCTGACCTGACCAGTAGAACAGAGGAGGGGTTCAAACTCAGGTCTTGTCTGATTATAAACCTGTGTCCTTTCTAGATTAGGCTTCTTGAGGTATGCTCTGGGCACTTTCTCTAGGAAAATCCCAAGGCAAAGGGTAGTGGTTGTGAAGGTCCAGAGCCTTGCCTTGGAACCACAGAGGGCAGGTACTTGGTGGAAAACTCCAGCGCGTGATTCACCCTCCTCCCGAGCCCTCGTCAGTGAGGCCAACTCCCCTCCTGAGGTTCTCAGTTTCCAGCCCCAGGGGGTGGTGGCTCCTGTCCTACTGCTCTGGTAAGAAAAGGCTGCACCCTGCCTTGTACATCCTCGTCTCTTCCCTCGGAAGGAGCAGGTACTGGAGTGGCACGGTGAGGAGGGGGAAGGCGCGAGGGGCAAAAGGAGGGAGACGTGATCAGATGGAAGTCTGAGCTGGACTGGAGGGACAGAGCTCAGTGGGAGGGCTTGGGGGGGGGCTCCCACAGTGGGAGGGAGCTGGGGGTGGTGGACTGGGAACAGAGGACTTGGCTTCCTGAGGTTGGATGTTGTAATCCTGGTGCACAAACTTTTGGCTTCAGTCCCTCCTGTTGCTGTGGTATTTCTCTGTCCCTTCACTTCCCAATACACTGGTGTGCGTGAGCGCGCGCACACACACACACACACACAGAGCTGCTTTCTGTCTGGGAGTCCTGGGACAACTCGGATGGGATTCTGAGCTGGGAGGAACAGGAGAAGGAGCAAAGGTGGAGGCTGGTTCCCCTCTCAGGTCCCGGCTGTGTGGGCTTCCCCGCCACTGTCCCGGGGACCGGAGGCATGGAGCTGAGCTGACCACGGGAGCCGAGCTCGGGACTGAGGTGAGCAGGAAGCAGAGGACGGGCTGTGTCTTTGCAGTCCCTTAGAGGGTGCCTCAGAGGGGCTGGAGGGGTGAGTCCTGGGAGGCAAGGTTTTGTAGGATTGTGTGTGTCTGTGGTACAAAAGACTGGGGCTGAAGGTAAGTCTGATGTTGGGGCATCTTAGGACCAGGGGCATCACCCCGGCTCCCCCAAGCCACCCACAGCTTCTAAGTTGCTCAGGGACGAGCCTGGGAAAGACCCTAGGTGGGGGGCTGGCTCTAGGGAGTAGGTGAAGGAGGGGTGATCACCTGGATGAGGGAACGAGGGGAAGAAGCAGACAGTACCCAGGGAGATGGGAAGGAAGAGCAGACGGGACAAATCTTGGGCATCCCTCAAGACCCATGACCTGCAATTAGCCATGCAGATGAGGGGTTCCTGCCCTCCCCCATGGGTCAAGCAGCGCAAGCAGGGAGCCAAGCGTCTCCCAGAAGGAGGAAGCTGCCCCAGCTCAGGCTTTGGGGAGGCGTGAGCATGCTTGTGCCAGAGAAGGGCAACAAGGGAGTGGTGGGGAGGTGCAGGCGGCCAGCAGCCTAACCCGGCAGCCCCCAGGCTGTGAGGGACTAGCCGGAGTCAGGTTTTGGTGCCATGCACACAGGTATGTGTGTGCAAAGGGACGTGACAGGAATGGCACCAGTGTGTGTACAGAAAGGGGAACTGGTATGTGGGTGTGGGCTGCAGCAGGGCCTGGGGCATCCCGTGCCCCGCCGCGCCCCCCGCACCCCCCCCCCCGGGTCCGGGGCTGGGCCATTCCTGTGCTGGACTGGGAGGGTGATGGGGCCGAGCTGGGATCCCAGCAGCATGGCGGGAGCGGCATTTCGCCACCTGTCTGCTCCTCTGCTAGACCCTGACCAGACCTCCTCCTCCTAGCCCCATGCCCAGCTCCTGAAAACGGTTAATTTTGGACTTGCTAGCCTCTTGAAGATTTTCTTGGTGGGCTGCACTGAGCCCAGTGTGGATGTAGGTGTCTTGGCTTCTGGAGGGCACTGACGTGTGGTGAGCTCCAATGCATGACCCCGTATCCTGCTCCAGCTTAGCAGAGGTGGGAAGGGGGCGTTAGGGGCTGGAGAGGTGGCAGAGCTGAGACGGGGTTGATCTCGGGAAGGGGGAGATCTCTGGAAGTCATCTTGACTGTGGATAACACTGTTTATTCCTTGCAAGTGGGCTAGGGGTGGAAGGGCACAGTGGGGACGGGGTAAGGAGGGTAGGGGGGCATGCCGTCCTTTTGGCTTTGAAAAGGAGCTCCCACAGCAGAGCTCTGTACAGCCTGTGTTTATGCCTGACCTCCACCTCAACATTTCTTCCCTGAGTCTAACTTGAATACCACTTGCTGCACTGAAGGCCTGTTTCTTCTTGATTTACCATGGCTCGGGGCCAGCTTTCGTTTCCACATGCTCTTGCTTTCATTCTGCCATTCCGTTTTTTCACTCTAACCCATAAATTATGATCTTTCCAGTAACCCTTAAAAAAAATATGTTGTTGGGCGCCTGGGTGGCTCAGTTGGTTAAGTGACTGCCTTCGGCTCAGGTCATGATCCTGGAGTCCCGGGATCGAGTCCCGCTTCGGGCTCCCCGCTCGGCAGGGAGTCTGCTTCTCCCTCTGACCCTCCCCCCTCTCATGTGCTCTCTCTCATTCTCTCTCAAATAAATAAATAAAATCTTAAAAAAAAAATATGTTGCATCAGTATCAGCTCATCAGTGTGTGTTCTCTTCTTGTCTTCCCCATCCCGATACAAGCCAAACCCTGCACCCAAACTGGGCTCTGAGATTTGCTTCGCAGTCCTGCACTCTCCTCTGGTCTTCCCTTCGCTTATTCCTTGGCCCCACCAGGTCTCTCTTCCTTCCACTGTTGAGGACAGCTTGGCCCTGTCATAGCTGCTTCTGGTCTGAGAACAGGAAGGCTTGTCTCCTGTCCACCCCCTTGGAAACCTTTGTGCTTGGGCTCACCCTGAGCTGAGCTACACTATGGCTTGGCAAGCAAAGGCAAAAAATCTCTCCTTGTCTTTTATGGATCTTATTTTTATCCCCCACCCTCCCAGCACCCCTGTTGAATGGCTCATTCTCTCTTCCAGGGAGACTTAAAGCCCAGAGAGGAAGTGTGAGTTGCCTAAGTTCATACAGCAAGTTAGAGACTCCGCTCCATTGCTTATTGTATTGGTGAGTTCATTCAAATCATTTAAAAATAGTTTTACTGAATACTTGCAAGGTGTCAAGTCCTGTTCCTTCATCTCTCTGAGCTTCATTTCCTCATTGATAAAATGGACTTAATAGTAATACCTACTTTAAAGATTTTAATGAGGATGAAATTTAATAACGCATATGAAGAAGTGTAGGTTTTTGGCACAACAATTAGTCAAATGTTAACTTTTATTAATATTATTATTGGTTAGGTCTGGACTAGACCTTAGGTTTCCTGCCTGGTGTTTTTTCCGTTAATGTTTTTGAATTCATTCATTCATCCACTCATTTGTCTGATAACGATTCCGGGGCCACTCCTCAGGGTGCCCAAACCCCAATTCTGTAGCAACATCTACAGTTGGTTCAGGTAGCACCAACTCTTTCCCCCAGGGCCAAACTGCCCTGTTCTTCCAACCTGACACTCTGGTTCTCAAAGCCTCCCCCACTCCTAGGGTCTGATGGTCTCCTCTGAACCTGGAAGCCTTCTTCTCTCCCTTCCTTCCCTCCTCCTCCCTTACATCAGGGGCTGAAGACCTCTGATTTCCATTAGGCGCTTCTCTCTTCATCTTTCTTCCTGAGGTGAGCTTGCAGTGGAAACCTCTGAGTAGGTCCCAATACCAGAATCTAACCCCGACAGGCTTTCCCATTCCTGGGATAACCTGTCCTCCAAGTCACCTTCAAAAATTTCCATAACCTCAAATGGCTCCTGCCACACCTTTTTAACCGACTTGGGCTTGGGCTGTTGCCTGGGTTAAAAGGACCAACAAATAAACACAGACACTTAGTAAAAAGAATCCCTTGTGTTTCTTTAGAGCCTTGGAGGGGCATGGAGCACTTGGTAGCTTAGGGTCACTTTGATTTCCCCAGCGCCCCCCGGAGGTGAGGGGTGCTGGGTGGGTGCTTCCCTCTGGGGCCAGATCACCTCCTCCTGGCAGCTCCTCGGGAGCCAAGGTGGAGGTGGCCTCAGGGTGGCTGTGTGGGGGGAGGGGGGGAAGGCAAACAAGGACTCCAGGTACAACACCACAGTGCCGCAGTTTATCTCCTGGAGGTTGAAAATGGACAGCGATAGGGACAGAGTAGACCAAGAGAGACCACGTCATTTTTCTGGCAGTCCAGTGAGCTTTGGGCTCTTTAGGAGAACAGGAAGTCAGGAAGGGCAGTGACCTGCTGTCACGCTCAGCCACGTCTGGGTCTCCCTTGAGGAGACCACCACCCCAGTGAGAATCGCTCTGGGATCGACCGCCAGGACCCCTCCTTGCTTGTTCTCAGGGCAGAGGTACAACGGAGAAGGAAGAAGAACCAGGTTTCCCTCGAAGGCCTATACTTGGTCCTGGCACCAATCCCGGGTCTCATCTGGCCTTGTTCAGAGGCCCCACCTTCTCCTTCCCTTCCAATCAGACGCCCAGAGCTAGCTGGCTCCCATGTTTACCCTGAGTTGATCGATTGCCTGGCATAGGAATGAGCACACAACCAGCTAGCAGAAGACCATGCAGTCACCTGGGCCACACCTGCCCTTTGACCTCCTGTCACCCCTGGCAGGCTTTGATCCCTTCTGGCTTGGAGGCTGGAGGCTGGGCGGGTGCCACTCACCCGACACTGTGGAGCTGGGCAGACGGGCGAGCGGGGACGGTGGCTGGCTGTAAATATCAGAAGGGACTCGGAGGATGCCTGGGTGGCTCAATCGTTAGGCGTCTGCCTTCGGCTAAGGTCATGATCTCAGGGTCCTGGGATCGAGCCCCGCATCGGGCTCCCTGCTCAGCGGGGAGTCTGCTTTTCCCTCTCCCCCTGCCCCTCTACCCTGACTTGTGCTCTTTCTCTCTCTGTCTCTCAAATAAATAAATAAAATCTTAAAAAAAATAAAAAAATAAAAAAAGAAGGGACTCGGAATGAAAGACCCCCAAGCCTTTTCCTCCCAGTCTACTCCTATATGGTCGTAAGCAAGCCACTTCACCGGTCAAGGCCTGGATGTCCCCCTCTGCAAAATGGGCAAACGAAGATTGGCTCCCTATTTGTTCTCCAAGTCATGAGAGCAAAGTGTAACTTTCGGTGTAAAAGTCATGGAGAGTTTGGGAAGAAAATCAGCAGCCCAAGATATTAAACCATATTCCAACAATGGGAAATGTTACCGCAATATTCCAACAATAATCAAAGCCAAGAGGAAGAAAACAGGGGTGGAAGGCATGCTTCGGGGTGGTACGGCTCACCCCTTCTTGTCACACCAGGCTCACCATCCTGCCCTCTCCCAGCTCCGCGGCCTCCCGGTCCATCACGTCGCCATGGACAGAAAAGTGGCAGTCCCCGAGGACGGGCCTCCCGTGGTCTCCTGGCTCCCTGAGGAGGGAGAGAAGTTGGAACAGGAAGGCGAGGACCAGGTGAAGGATCGGGGCCAATGGACCAACAAGATGGAGTTTGTGCTGTCAGTGGCCGGGGAGATCATTGGGCTGGGGAATGTCTGGAGGTTTCCCTATCTCTGCTACAAAAATGGAGGTGGTGAGTTCATTTTGAGGTAGGCGTGGTGGGGAGAGCTGTGCCTTGACCGCAGGCAGGGCTTACCTGGGCGCCTCCTGCCTGGCGATGTGGTAAAATGGAAGGAGGCTGGCATGGAGCTGGAGGGCCCGGGGGTTCTCAGGGTCCTCCTCTGTGAAATAGGGATGATGCCTCCCAGGGCCATGGTGAAGGGTAATGGAGGCAATGGGTAGGACCAAGGAATCTGAGTGTGTAACAAGATAGGATATACTAGTCTTTCATGATTCTGTATAATGCTGGTTGCTGATAGGAGTCATTCATTCAGCTAGTATTTTACTGTGGGCCTCTCCTGGGCTAGGCATTGTTCTAGATACAGCACAGAACACATTCTGTGTGTTATATGTATTCTAGCGCAGGGTGGCAGATTACAGACAAAGAAGTAAGATGCATGGGATGTTGATGGTGAGGAGTGGAATGGTGAGAAGCCAAGCAGGGATGAGGGGTAGGGAATGCTGGGTCGTTGGAGATGTAGGGGAGGGGGGAAGGGTTGAAAAGGTGAAGTAAGGTGCCCAGGAAAGCTTGTGCTGAGGAGGTGACATTTGCACCAAGACTTGAAGGAGGTAAAGGAGTGAGTCTTACAGATGGAGATCAGGTGAAGACCATTCCAAACGGAGGGGAAAGCAAGTGCAAAGTCCTGGGGTGAAAGTGCACCTGGCCTGTTTGAAGAACAGTGGGGCAGTGACAGATGTGGAGAAGAGTAGAAGAGATCAGAGAGGTCACAGGGCTCACATCTAATAGGCTCTGCTCTGAGATGGGAACGGTTGAAGAATTTGAGCAGAGAAATATGATCTTGTCTCTGATTTTTTTTTTAAAAGATTTTATTTATTTATTTGAGAGAGAGAGAATGAGAGAGAGAACACATGAGAGGGGATAGGGTCAGAGGATGAAGCAGACCCCCCGCCGAGCAGGGAGCCCGATGCGGGACTCGATCCCGGGACTCCAGGATCATGACCTGAGCCGAAGGCAGTCGCTCAACCGACTGAGCCACTCAGGCGCCCGTCTCTGATTTTTTTTTTAATTAAAGCAACATAATTTTATTATTTTTCAGCACTGGTAGTAAAAATGAGCAGGGGTATGGTGGGAAGGGGCCAGATTAATCTTTTTATGTGTACAATTAGAGGCTTTTAGTATATTCATAGAATTGTGCAACCATCGCCACAACCGATTTTAGAACATTTTCATCATTCCAGAAGGAAGGCCTGAAGCCATTAGCAGTCACTCCCTATTCCCTCTTGCTGCCAGCCCTTGGCAACCACTAATCTACTTTCTGTGGCTATGGGTTTACCTATTTGGAATTTTCATACAAATGGAAGTATTCATTTATATGAATTTATTTGTGACTGGACAGATTCATCTTTGCCTTTTGAAAATACCTTTATTCTTCTTGTGGAAATTGTACACATTTATTGTGAAATCTGAAACATTCCAGAAAGGTAAAAAGAAGAAACATTCCTATTTAAAGATAATTATTGTTTAGAAAACCCTTATAGGGACGCCTGGATGGCTCAGTCGGTTAAGCGTCTGCCTTCGGCTCAGGTCATGATCCCAGGGTCCTGGGATCGAGCCCCACGTCGGGCTCCCTGCTCAGGGGGGAGCCTGCTTCTCCCTCTGCCTGCCGCTGCCCCTGCTTGTGCTTTCTCTCTTTCCCTCCCTCCCTCTCTCTGTCTCTTTCTCTAATAAATAAAATCTTTAAAAAAAATAGAAAACCCTTATAACACTATTCATATTTAATTTTTAAAAAAGATTTATTTATTTATTTTGGAGATGGGGGGGAGCAGCCAAGGGGGAGGAGAATCTCAAGCAGACTCCCCGCTGAGCATAGAGCCTGACATGGGGCTCAGATCCCATGACCAGGGGATCATGACCTGAGCCAAAATCAAGAGTCAGATGCTTAATCGACTGAGCCCCCCAGGCACCCCCATTATTTACTTTGGCAGGTGTTTACTGAGCATCTACCCGGTATCTTGTTTTGTGTTTCCAACCTTATAGTATTATTACCAACTACTTGAACTAATGGTTCCAAGAAATAGAAATGGGGTTTCCTGGCAGGTGAGGGCTATGGAGCGAGGCTGGGGAGTGGGGGGTGAATGCTGGCCAGAGATTAGGGAAGGCGGGGAGAAGTGGTAGGGGCGGCGACTTGTTTCTTTGCCCCAGGCCAGTTTCACGGACACACAGGGCGTTCGTGCTCCAGCTGAAGATGATCCAGGCTGAGCACTCATTTCATAGAGCGCCCAGAGGTTCCTAGGGATGTTTAGCGACTTGCCCAAGATCATAGAAGTGGTTGGGAGCTGCGGGCCTGGGCACCTGGTTCACTGGCTTGCACATCACTTGCCCTGCCATCTGAAAAGGAGGGAGAAGGAGGGTCCAGGGGACAGGTTTTCTGGTTTGGGTGCCCACACCTCCTTGTCCTGCCTGGTGGCTGCACTGTGGCCGTGGCCTCAGTCCTGGCTGTGGGGCAGCATGGGGACACAAGCGCCTAGGACAGTGTGCAGGGACACCGCGCTGAGCCTGGGTCGTCTGTGAAGAGGCAGTGCTGGATCGCAGTTATTGGGCAGAGTCTGTGTTCTCGCATTAGCTCTGTCCCAACCTAAGTACCCGGGGAGGACACCCACCCTGCCACCCCTCTATCCTATGTCCCTCATCCTCCCCTACATGAGGGGTGGAGCAAGGTCAGGGGTCCCAATCTCAGGTCACTGGTCTTTGGGGGTCCAGGAAAGTAGGAATGTAGGTTTCCTTGTTTCAGAAACTTAATAATGGATCTACGTGGGAACATGACTTCACCGACTAACTCAAATGTCACCTTTTTGCTTTAGGCTAGAATTGTACTAACTCACTATGATGATAGGGTTTATCTTGAGCTGACCATAACTCTTTAGTTAGCAGTTAGGATGTGAGGGCGATCTGGCTGCGACATCTGGCACCCCGTTGATTGCCAGGGTTGATGCGGTTGAGGTGGTTCTGTGATCTGGCTGGCTAGGCAGGTGTCCCCTTCTTCCCACACCGCTCCACGGGCGCCCTGCCCGAAGCTGCGCGCTTGGTCCAAGAGGACGACCTTCCCTGATAGGGGAGGACTGTTCTTCCATCAAGGGTATACGAGTAGCCGCACTCCCCTGCTAGGACCCCCAAACAAGCTCTCCAGGTCCATTTGTAGGAGAACGTAGGGTAATCAAGCTTCTGAGACTCCAGACACGTCCAAATGAGGCACTGCAGGTGGCAGTCTGCCTTGCTTTAAAAAAAATAAATAAATAAGAAAAAAAGCAGTTAAATATAGTGTTTACTGATATATTAATCAATTCATAATGAATTAATAATTAGTTAACCAACGGTTCCGTAGAGAAAAATCTTTCAAGAGGGATGAAAAAATAGTGTTATTGGTGTAATAATATCTTTGGTTACAAAAAAAAAACCCAGGGAGTTGCTAAACTAGATCATCCTCAAAAAATGGCTCACCCCAAAAGAGAATTTTATGAATTCTGAGTTTCCAGATTGCTAGTGGTTCCGGAGTAAGTGCTTGGCAGAGCTAATAAGGCATACCTTAGAGCAAAGGGAGAGAGACTATAAATGCGTCCCAAGTCACCCTGTCCTCACAGATCCCTGGGGGGCCTCATCCGGCTGCTCGTGCCCAGAGCATGGGCAGATGCTAAGGGAACTGTGGGCCAGGTCCATCTCCCCGAGTGAGGATTCTCACTCCGAGGGGAGGATGTTTGCAGTGATAGTATGTTGAAAACCCAGGGAGAAAGCCAAGAACTGATGCCTGTAGGCGCTCCAGGACCAACCTCCTCCCACTGCCTGCTGTGGCCGGGGCCTAGCATTGACCCTCCAGGCCCGACTCAGCCTGAGGGTGGCCCAGCTCCAGGCCTCCTGAGCTCTCCCCGGTTTCTGTGGGGCAGAAGTCTATGTGCCAAGGGTAGGGCTGAGGCCGTCCCCTTCAGGAGAGGGAAGGGCTTCCGCGCACAGCCAGCAGGAAGGGGCCCATGGGTCACATGCCACCACAGACTTCCTGTAAAGCGCCCTCTGGGAGAGCCCCTCAGCCTCACCCCTGTAACCACCTAAGCCGCGTGAACCGGCGTCAGTGGTGTTACTCAGGATGTGCGGGCAAAGCTAGAGTTAAAAAGGACTTCAGGACTTGGAGAATTACCAGTTGCTGTGGCTCCGGAGGGCCCAGAAGACTCACAGATCCTTCTCCTTCACTCTCACATATTGCTACTGGCGGTGCAGATGGGTAGAAGAGGCTGGGAGGGCGATTCAGAAATGCATGTCAAAGTCCTTAAAAAACTGTTCAAGCTCCAAGGGTGGAAGCAACCCAAATGTCCATCAATGGACAAATGCATAAACAAAATGTGATATATACACATGAGGGAATACTATTCAGCCTGAAAACAGCATGGATAAACCTTGAGGACATGAAGCTAGGTGAAATAAGCCAGACACCAAAAACATAAGTACTGCATGATTCCTCTTATATAGGGTGTCTAGAAAAACAATTCATAGACAAAAAGTAGAATGGTGGTTACCAGGGGCCAGGGAGAGGCAGGGAATAGGGAGTTAGTGTTTAATGGCTACAGAGTTTCAGATTCGGATGGCTGAGAAGGTTCTGGAAATCGATGGTGGTGATGGTTGGATAACAGAGTGAAAGTACTTAATGCCACTGAACCTTACACTTAAAAATGGTTAAAAAGTAAAATTTATGTTATATATATTTTATTGCAAAAAAAAAGTACATACACTCTGACCTACCAATTTGTCCACTGGAAATTTATACTGAGGAGACAGTTAGCTAAGTGCACAAGGATGTGGACAATGGATCGCAGTGGGGTGTCTAATGAAACAACCAAAGATACCTGGCCAGTGGAGGTATCGATGAAATGAACTAAGATACATGCTTACGGTGGAATATGATACGGGCATTAAAATGATGCCTTCTATATTTATTGATATAATAGGTTCATGATAGGTTTTTAAATGGTAGTCAAGGAATATATAGTAGGTTCTCATTTTTTGCCAAATATATATGTATATATGTGCGCGTGTGTGTGTGTTTATAAGAAAATTGGAAGGCTATACAATATTTTTTTTCCTTTTTCCTCCTTTGTACTTTCTATTTTTCCTGCAAAGTAATGTGGATTACTTGGGTAAGAGCACAGACTCAGGTTCGGACCACTTGGCGTGATGCCTCAGTCTCTTCATCTGTAAAATGGGGACAACAGTGGTACCTGCCCCATGGGAGGTGGTTCTGTGAGGATTCTGATGTTGGTGGAGCATTTAGAAGAATGCCTTACACACAGTAAGCACAACATAAGTGCTAAGTGTTATTTTGATGCAGTAAACAATAATCTGCTCACCCATCTGTTTTTTTTTTTTTTCCATCCTCAGGTATATGTCTCAGTGACTGAAGTGGGCACCAGCGGCTTAGCATTATCTTTAAGTTCCCCACTTTGCTGGATGCTTTTTTGGCCTGGCCTCCTGTGGGGGCTGTAGGTCAGCACCTAATCACATAACTGCTGAAACCCCAGTGCCCGAGAATCTGCCTGAGCAGAGAAACGGCCTTCTCTGCTGGGACCCCAGTTTGGATCAGAGCCTGGTGGAGGGAAAAAAACATCTGAAAATTATTAGAGGAAAAGCAATTTTTCCGAGGTGTTTTTGTTTGGTTTTCTCTAAAATGTAACACACTTGATAATTTAATAAGCATATCAAATTATACAGAACACATGTTTTGGTTCCAAAAATAATAAATGGACTAAGTTTGTGAAGCACACTGGGAAAATAAATAGTGCATCTATTAGGATTTCCACCTAAATGTGCACTCCCTTTTCTTCAAAGGTCTTTCCTATCCTGAATGGGGTTCAGACTGGAAAATTTCTGCCTGCCCTGTTCGCAGACAGGAGGAAGCCGACGTGGGCCCCTGGGAGGGTGGGGAGGGAGATCAAGGATGCCAAGCAGTGGGACGCTGGTCTCCCAGATGGGTCGAGGACTCAGCCCCTGCCCCCTCTTGTTCCACAGGAGCCTTCTTCATCCCCTACTTCATCTTCTTCTTCACCTGCGGCATCCCAGTGTTCTTCCTGGAGGTGGCGCTGGGCCAGTACACCAGCCAAGGCAGCGTGACAGCCTGGAGGAAGATCTGTCCCCTTCTCCAGGGTGAGTGTTCCCCTTTGTCCTCCTACCAGGGCCACCAAGCGCCTCCATCCCTCCATCGCTCCTCCCCTTTCCTTCCCTGCCACCACCTTCTTCTTCATTACTCTCATCCTGTGCGAAGTGCTGTGGGGGACACAGGAAGAGTTATCAGACTTTGGGGGGCCCAAAGCTTATAGATCCTGGGGAGGAAGTCACGTCTCAAGAAAGACAATACAAAATCACCAGTGCAAAATCAGATGCAGAGCTTGGAAGGAGTTTTTGCAAGTGAGGAATCCTGGAGCTTCCTCTTCATCAGCTTCCTGGAATGCTGTTCTGGTGTACATGGCGCGGCCCCAGACGTGCCGCCGAGGTACATAACCATCGCGATGATGACGATGGCTAACGTCCCCTGAGCCCGGCTATGTGTTAGGGCTCCGGCAAGCACTTGACATGCATTTCCTCATTGGATCCTCCACATGAGAAAATGAGATCATTTACTGAGGATTTGAACCCAGGTCTCCCTGAGCTGAAAATTCATGCTTTTTCCCATGTTAGGAATTAGGTTAGGGATTAGGTTAGGGACAGCTCCTGTTCTCTCTATGGACTTGCTAGTATTAATGTGAGCAGCTTGGGGTGTCCTTCCCCACCCCATCTTTAGCTGATTGGGCCAGTCCCCTTGGGGGGACTCCCCAGCCCTTGTCTCTGAGAGGTTCCTTGCCTATGGGAAATGAGGAGAGGACTCTTTCCCTCACGTCAGTCTGGAGGCAGCCCCAGGGACTAGGCTATCTGGGGTTACAGCCTACTCAGCTGGGCTGTAGCCACCATGCTCAGGTGGGCATGGGGGGAAAACCTGGCTCCTGAGCAGGCTGGGAACCCGACCACCAATTGGGGGTTTGGTTGCGGGGACCAGGCTCATCTGGTACTCATTCCTCTTGGGGCACCCATGGGACCCCTGGAGAGCAGCAGTGAGGGGCTGGGGAGGGGCGAAGCTTGGCCCACATACGTTTCTACTTAGGAGTGCTGGGTCCTGCTGGGCGACTGTGGCCTCAGCCAGAGCAGTGTCTCCGTGTTCTGCTCTGGAGCCCAGCAGTCGCCTAATGTCCCACCCAGTTGCGTGCTATCCCTAGGACCAAGCGAGCTCCTGGGTGGCAAAAGGCGGGGCTGGCCTCTCTGGCAGGTATCTACTAACTCTCCAAGGCAGTCACCACAGATCGGGTGAGCAAACCAAGCATTGGATGGGGGTTGGGGGGAGGGATTACTGCTCCTTCCCTCTTGGCCAAGTTGAAGAGACAGAGACTCCAAGGCCTGGAGTCTCAGGGTGTGTGCCCCGATGTTGGTGGGAGGGTCCAGGCTGCCTGCTACCTGCCCTCCACCGGCCTGATGGCACCCACCCCGCAGTTCACCCTCCCAGCACACGGAGGCCACACCCTGTGCTCACCCACCCTCCCTCCCTCCTCAGTTTACACACAGGCACAAGCTTCCTCCCCTGAGATCATCCCTACCCTCAGAGATGGGGCACCCCCTCCTCCCAGCCTGGCTCCCCGCCTCCTCCCGGGTCCGGTCGGGTGTTTACAGGCGGTGGGAGCACAGCGCGTTCCGGCGGCGAGTGGCCGCACAGTGGCCGCTTGTTTGGGTGTGTGGGTGTCTGTGTGCGCGCTCCGAACAGCCCGGCCGCCCGGCTCCCCGGGGACCCTCCGCGCCATCAGCAGCCCTGGCCGCCGCTCCTCCCGAGGCCCCAGCCCACGGTCGCTTTAGGGCGCCCCTGCCCCCCACGCCTGCATGATTTGCGGAGACCCAAACGCAGGAAAACACGGGGGCGGGGGGCGGGGGGTGCTCCGGTCGAGTTGGCCAGGCCCGCTGGAACAGACAATCAGGGTGGGCTCCCCGGCCAAGGGCTGGTTTTGTGGACAGTCGGCATTGATTTTCCGACCTGCCTCGGGGCTGTGCTTCCTTAAGTCATCCTGGAGCCCCGGCTTCCCGGGCCGCGGGCACCTCCCCAGGACGCGGAGCGACTGGGACCTGGGACAGGGCGCGGCGCCCACTCCTCCGCCTGCTTTCACACCTCGGGACTAACGGCCGCCCTGGCAACGTGCTACTTTTAAAATGACTGTGGAAAAGATCCCACGTTTGCAGGAGCAGGCGGGCCGGGGAGGGGGGAGGCGAGGGGAGGGGGGACTGCGCCTGCCCTTGCTCCCTCCCAGCCCCACGGCCAGCCTCCAGACTGCTCCCCTGCGTCCGACCTGGGCGCACAGGTCCCGCCTCGGCTGACACTCTTGCCCCTCACTGGGCGGTGAGCTGGCATTTTGAGACCCACTCAGGCTCCAGGGTTCTCGACAACCAGCGACCTCTTCTTTTTTTTTCTTTGCTGGTTTCTTTTGGTTTTTGCTCTTATCCTGAGACTGATTCTTACCAAGACTTCCCTACTTACTCCTTTGTTCTTCTTGCCCTTTTTCATTTTACAAGTAATGTGTGATTGTCGTAGAAAAACTGGAGAATGCAGATGGACAAAAGGGAAAAAAAAACCTTTAAAAAGTGAACCGAAATCCTATCACCTAGAGAACCACAGGTAGCTTTTGGATGACAATCCTTCCAGAGTTTATCTCCTTCAAAAAAAAAAAAAAGATATGTCAAGTAAATTATGCATAATGAGAAAAAAATAAAAAAATAAAAAAAAGAAGATATACATTCAAATATATATATTGCAAAACTGGAAGAATGCAAACTGTGGTGATCTGTAACCTGTGTTTCTTAGAAAAATGTGCTGTCTGTGGCTTCTCGGGCCAATAAAGAAATCCTGGTGGTTGTCTTCGGGTGGCACCCAATCCCCTTCTAGCCGCGGCGGGAGGCTTCCGTGTGGCTCTGCTGGGCTAACTTGATCTCTTGGGTTCTCCTTGTTGCTCCCGCATGCCTCCCCTCTTCCCGTAGGCATTGGTCTGGCTTCTGTGGTTATCGAGTCCTATCTGAACATCTACTACATCATCATCCTGGCCTGGGCCCTCTTCTACCTGTTCAGCTCCTTCACCTCTGAGCTGCCCTGGACGACCTGTAGCAATAGCTGGAACACAGGTATCCATGGTTTCAACCCCTGGGCTGGGGCCTCTCCCTGGGGGAAACCCTTGCCTCAGAGCCGGGCTGTGCGGGCCCTGGTGCCGTCCTGCTGGCTGACCCTTCTGTGGGAATCTGGACTAGCCACCAGGAGAACCGAAAACCCCACCCGACTGTGAATGTTTTGTGCCACTGCGAGGGGTTATCATCACTCACTCCGTGCCGGGTGCCAGACATAGACGGCTGAGCACAAGCCCCGTGGCCCAGCGCTCTGTGAGCGTGCGGTCTACTGGTAGAAAGGGACAAATTAATCAAATAATTACAAATTGCTATGGGTGAACAAAACTGCCGAAACGGTACCACAGTGGGAAGAAAATCGCTGGCTGAGGGCTGAAGATTGAGGAGGAACCCACCATGTGAACAGCAGGCCATCGAGGGGGAAGAGCAGGCACGAGGACGCAGTCCATTTGTGTGTTGAGTGGAGAGAGTGGGCCGGTTCCAGGGGCGGAGGGATCTGAGCTCTGTGTCAGAGGTTGGTGGCGGGGTGGCCAGAGAAACTGCCAGATTCACTGAAACAAGAGCAGTAGGAGGAACATAGGGAGGGGGGCTGGTCCCATGAACCACCTGGCTGGTCAACTCCTGGAAAATGGGGGCTCCACAGGAAGTTCTTGGGACTGGGAATGATGGGGACTGCCAGGCTGTAAGGTCAGAGGGTCAGGGGGACTAGGGTGAAAGGGCATCTCTCCCCATCTGGTCCCTAGCTGATGCCCAGCCCCCCTTGTCCTCAACAGAGCATTGCATGGACTTTCTGAACCGCTCGGGAGCCCGCACAGCAACCCCCTCTGAGAACTTCACCTCACCTGTCATGGAATTCTGGGAGTAGGTGCTGGGCTTGGATGCCACGTGCCAGGGGCCCCAAGCAGGAAATTTGGATGTCTGAGGCCTGGGACTTGGAGTGCGAGTTTAAGCCTTTCTGTGCACGCTCTCCAGTGCTTACCCACCTCCCCCCACCTGGCACATCACTGGGACCTGGGGGAACACTCACAACTACCCATACTTGTCCACTGACACACTCCCAATGACCCCGAGTCCACCTGTGTCCAGCCAGACTCACACATTTTCCCATGTCGACTTGCGTCCTTGCACCCATCCGCACCCCCAGGCACCCACCTACATACACCTTCACACCTACCGACACGTGTGCCGTGTTCGCTGGTGCATGGCACATGGGCAAATGGTCCGCCCCAGCTCAGCAGAACAGATGGTGCACATCACCCCCAGCTCCGTGTTCAGTGATGTTATGTTAGTAGCTTGAAATTGGCCAAAGTGAGCATATTGGTACTGCAGAAATTGGCAAACCCTGTATTCACACCTCTGCCCTTCCACATGACTACGCCTTACATCTGCCCGTGTCCACACGTGTCCACCTTCGTTCTTACAAAGGTCTGCCTGTACCCTCATGCTTACCCAAAACCCACACGTATTTACCAGCACCCACATGTGTCTACCCTACACCCTCATACGTGTATGCCCTCATGTCACCCCAAACCCACACATCCACCAACACTTATGCATACACATTTCCACCACTCCCTGCATTCTTTAGATACTAAAACATATTCAGCCCCCCTGTTTGATACCCATGTACTTGTGCATCAACCTGCCTATGTAAGTATCTACTCTCCATCTGCTCATCCATACATTACTTACCACCCTCACTCTCTCTTTCTCTATCTCTCTCTGCACAACAGAGAAAGCTGGATGGTTAGAAAGACAAAGATACCTATGGGATTACGTGATTTGGTCTTCTAACAGCAGGGGCATACAGACCACAGGTGGGAACATGGCGTGGCCATGGGGGGCTGCAGTGGGATGGGGAGGGGAAGCCTGGAACATGAGATCTGTGGGGTCAGCTCTAAGAATCAAGAGACTTGAAGACAAACGTCAAGTTGTCCCCTTTCGCCATTCACCTGTTTTGTTTTGTTTTTTTTCCATCCTCAGGAGACGTGTTTTGGGCATCACCTCAGGCATCCATGAGCTAGGAGCCCTGCGCTGGGAGCTGGCCCTGTGCCTCCTGCTGGCATGGGTCATCTGCTACTTCTGCATCTGGAAGGGGGTCAAGACCACAGGCAAGGTGAGGTGTTCTGGCTCCTGGTAAGCTCTCTGTGGCCCCCAGAAGCCATGGGGACGCTCACAGTGTAAGAAGGAGGTAGTGTAAGGGAGAGGCAAGGTGAGAACAGGGGAAACAGTAGGAAGAGTTTAGCTCAGTACAAGGAAAGACTTTCTCTTTCAATATGACTGTAAAAAACCTGTTTACATAAGTAACATACAGATCAAAATAAGAAACACGGAAGTCCCCCTAATCACTGTACCAGCCAGCATGGTAGATTTGGATCTACTAATCCCCATTAATGTCTTGATATTGCTTTCTAGTTTCCTTTATAGGTGTGTTTGCGTGTATCTGTATCTATCATGTCTGTACATGACACAATTAGGATCATACACTTTTACAGCTCGCTTTTTGTAGTATGGTATGAACCAGCAAACAGAACTGTCTTTGAAGTGGTGAGTTTCCAATAATCAAAAGGGTTCAGGCCAAGAATGGACAACAGTGGCTTATTGTACATGTAGAGAGTTCAGATTTGAGCCATTATTTCCAACCCAGGGAATCTGAGGTTGATGATTCATGCTTTTTAAAGCCAGGAATAGACAGGATACTTACCGTTCTGATTAGCCTGTTCTGGGGGCAGCCTCCCCCTTCCCAGGATTGTTGTAATAATAATAAAACTAGTAACAGTGATAATAACACAGATATTGCTGTCACCTCCGGTAAGGAGCTAAGCTTGCTCAGGGAGCAGAGTGGACCCCTCAGAGTGTCTCCATATCCCAGAGGTCAGGCCACAGCTGCCCCTCCAGACTTAAGCCTGGAAAAGTAGTTTAAGTTTTGCCACAGGTCACTCTGCAGATCTGCTCCGCCTCTGTCACCAGGACCCACCCTCGCCAGGGGGCAAAGGGAGAACAGCCAGGATGAGGGATTCCAGGAGACCAGATTCTGGATTTTAAAATAGTCTTTGAACTATTATGGCTGGAAGCTCGTGCCCCTCCCCGTCCTTCCTCCCTCCTTGCCCTGCTGATGTGTATCTCATACTCTACCTGCCTCGAAGCCCGAGACCCGCTAAAATGTGTAAAGGAAGGTGTGGAGAGTTGCAGGTGCTCAGCCCCTCTCGGCGTCTCTAAGGAGGTGTCTGACGCTGAGCTGGGTGTCACTCTTGCTGCCTGAGGAGGGCTGACAGGAGGACGGCCATAGGCTCCCTGGCACCTCCTGGCGGCTGTGTCCCCAGCAGGGGTGACCTGAGCCTGTTTCCCTCCAGGTTGTTTATTTCACAGCCACGTTTCCCTACCTGATGCTGATCATCCTCTTGATCCGAGGCATCACCCTTCCTGGAGCCTATGAGGGCATCATCTATTACCTGAAGCCAGATTTGCTTCGCCTCAAGGACCCCCAGGTAGGAGCTGTGCTGGGGACCAGTTCCCCGCTGTCTCCCACCCAAAACCACAGCTGTACTTTTGAAAATCTCTGGTTGCTTTTCTCTTGGTATAAAGGCAATATATCTGGCGCCTGGGTGGCTCAGTCGTTAAGCGTCTGCCTTTGGCTCAGGTCACGATCCCAGGATCCTGGGATTGAGTCCTTCATTGGGCTCCCTGCTCTGTAGGGAGCCTGCTTCTCCCTCTTCCTCGGCTGCTCCCCCTGTTTGTGCTCTCTCTCTGTCAAATAAATAAAATCTTTAAAAAAAGAATAAAGGCAATGTATCCCCACTAGAAAACAATTAAAGATCTCTTGTAATCAGCTATATCTCTATGAGCATTTTAGTAGATTTCCTTCCAACTCTTTTTTTCTAGTTGGTGTGTGTGTGTGTCTGTGTTTTAACATAGTTGAGATAATTATATAGATATGTATCTTTTTTCATTTAAATTATATTGTAAGCATTTTCCATGTTATTAAATTCATTTGTAAATGTCATTTTAAACACTTGCATATAATATCCATTCAGTCACTCATTCACCCAAAATGTACTGAGGACCAGTTAAGGGCCAGGTAGTGCTCTAAGGACAGAGTGGGCAGTGCGCACGATAGACCAGGCTCCGTGTCCTCTGAGCACTCACACGCGGGGCAGGTGTCATCAATCTGCTCTTATTCTTGGACATTCAGGTCAGGCACTTTTTTTTTATGATCATATATATAGCTGCAATCGACACCTTGTGTTTAAATCTTGGACCACATCTCTGATTATTTTCTGACAATAGTCAGACTTGGAATCACTAAGTCCAAGAATATGTGCGTTTAAGTGTCTTGAAATGTCCTGGCTTCAGAGAAATATAGATTTTTCTCCACCAGTATTGGAACGTACCCTTTTTTTCTCCGGGGCCCATGAGAGATTCCATAATAATTCATTTTAACCTTTGATCTACAATAATTTGAGAGATCAAAATAGTATCATTTTATTGTTTTAATTAATTTATTTTTTACTACTGCGAGGTGGGACATTTCCACACAGATTTACTTTGCATTTTTATTTCCTCCTCTAGGACTTGTCTGAGCACATTCTTTGCCCCACCCCCCCTTCCCCAAGGAGTCTTAGGTTTTTTTCTTTATATTCTAATGAAGTGGCTCTTGGACCCAGTCTTGGCTGCCTGAGGCCCTCAGTGCTTTGGAGTGAGCCTGGAGCTCTCAGTTCTGCCCTGCCTTATCTGGGCACTGCCCCTCCACCCAAGAAATCCAAGTATGTGGGGTCTCCTGAGTGCCCCCAGAGCCACATTTAAATGGGCCTGCCTGTGAAGTGACATGTGAGTGGAGGGTGGCGAGTGAGTGACTCCTGAGGGCACACCCAGGGGCCAGCAGGGTCTGAGGGGCCACGGCCAGCTGCCCCACCCCCACCCCCTGCCACTTTCTTGGGGTCTCATGTAGGTGTGGATGGACGCGGGCACCCAGATCTTCTTCTCCTTCGCCATCTGCCAGGGGTGCCTGACCGCCCTGGGCAGCTACAACAAGTACCACAACAACTGCTACAGGTGATCGGCGGAATGGGGTGCCGGGGACCCTGGGGTGGCGGGGCTGGTCTTCCTGGAGTGTCGCCAGGGAATCGAAGCTTCAGTTCCCAGACTGAATTTCTTTCTTCCCTCTTTTTCTCCCTCCCCACCTTCCAATGATCCTCGATCTTGCTCCCTCCCCCATTCTCTCTTCCATCCCTCTCCTCCCGAATCTTTCTTTCGCTTCCCTTTTCCCTCCCCGCTCCCCAATGACTGACTTTGGATCTCTCCTCCCCTGAGGGATTTCTTCCTCTCTTTTCCCTTGGCTCCTCCGCCTCCCCGCCCCCACAGGGACTGCATCGCCCTCTGCTTCCTCAACAGTGCCACCAGCTTCGCAGCCGGGTTCGTGGTCTTCTCCATCCTGGGCTTCATGGCCCAGGAGCAGGGGTTGCCCATCTCCGAAGTGGCCGAGTCCGGTAGGTACCACTTTGCTGTCTGGGCCCTGATGGGAGAACACAGATCCCTCCACCAGGGTCCCAGGAAGGAGTCCCAGGAGCTGGCTGATGGGAAACTTTTTAGCCTCTGTGGGCCCTGCTTGGCACAGAGGAGGGCCTCCTGAACCATGGGTGGTGGGGAGGGAGCGGGGACTGAGGGTAGGTGGGCAGACCCACAGCTGCAAGCACGAATGGATGCACAAACCAGCTCCCCAGAACCAGAAGAGCCAAGTGATGGATGAAACTACCCTCCCTTCTTGCACCACTCCTCCACACACACACTCACACTCTCTCTCACACACACACTCATGCACACTCACACAGTGCCTTGGGAGAAGGCTCTTTCCTGAGGGCAGTGAGAGCAGGAGGGAACTCTCCTGACAGTGCCTTGTGCCTGGCAGGTCCTGGTCTGGCCTTCATCGCCTTCCCCAAGGCTGTGACAATGATGCCCTTATCGCAGCTGTGGTCCTGTCTTTTCTTCATCATGCTCATCTTCCTAGGGCTGGACAGCCAGGTTTGTCACCCGCCCACCCCACTGCACCCCTCCCTGCCCTGGCGACCCTCTTGCCAGCTTCTGCGTTTCTGGCCATTACCTTCCCTCCATCTCCTTTCCCACTGACCATACATTCCAGATCCCCCTCCGCTTTCGGGGCTTGTCCTTGCAGTTGATTGGGTGACCCCTCGTCTCAAGACCAACCTATTCTGTGAGGGGGCCACCTGCCTTTTCCCCCCAGGCCTGACCCTTCCCCATACAGGGACACCCCCCTCCCAGATGGCCCTCCAGCCTCCTTCCAGCATTCAGCTCAAGCTGCTCAGCCCTGCCCCCCAGCCTTGGGGACAGAACATGTCTCCCCCTCCAGCCCCCATGCTGGAACCCTCTGTTGTAGAGATGCGGCCAGGGCAGGGCTGGCCACCCCACGTCTGCCCTTGACCCCTGTGCTCCTGTGCGTCAGCATGGGTGAGTGGGGTGAGAGGCTGCCAGGGCAAAGGGCAAGCTGCACCTCTCACCCCAGCTCCCCTCCTGCCCGCAGTTTGTCTGTGTGGAGTGCCTGGTGACAGCCTCCGTGGACATGTTCCCCAGTCAGCTCCGGAAGAGTGGGCGGCGAGAGCTCCTCATCCTGGCCATTGCAGTCGTGTGCTATCTGATCGGGCTCTTCCTGGTTACGGAGGTGAGCAGAGGTGTGTGCCCCCACCCAGGTGAGGGAGCCAGGGGGCACACCTTCCTCATCGGCTCCTTGGTGGTGTTGACACAGGCTCTGCCCTCATCACAGCGAGGTTGTAGGGACCACACAGTAGAACCTTACCTGTGTTCAGTTAGCTCTTTTGGTGTCAGGTGACAGAAACCAAGTGCTAGCCAGCTTGAGTGGAAAAGGGAGTTTTTTGGGGCTAGGAAACTGAAAAGTCTAGAGATAATTGGTTTCAGGTATGGTTGGATCCAGCTGCTCTCCTGACATGGTCAGGAATGCCATTCTCAGCTAGATTGCCCTCCTGATAGTAAAGAACGCTGGTACAGCTTCAGGCTGACCTGCCGCCACCCCTCCAACCCCCAAGGAAAGAGAGGGACTGTCTCCCAAGAACACGGTGAGTGTCCAGCGCTGGCTCTGCTTCCAGCCTGGAGCAGGGAGAGGAGAACACTCAGAGTGAGGTGGTGCCAGGTTCTACGTTACGAGATAGGATGCTGGGCAGAAGAAACAGTGTATGTCCCACGGTTGCCAAGGTCTTTGAAGCTGTCGGAAGTTGTTGTCCTGAGGTCAGATGAAGGGCCTGGGGGCAGGGGTAGGCAAGGCCAACTCCCTTTAGTTGCAAGGAGTGACTTCCCACGGGCTGGGCAGGATGGGGGCCCAGCTGGGTGTTTGCACTCTCGCTGCGGAGCGTGTCCCCTGCGCACCCTGGCCAAGGCCCTGCCTAGCTCCACTGACTTCTCCGCAGGGCGGGATGTATATCTTCCAGCTGTTTGATTATTACGCTTCCAGTGGCATATGCCTGCTCTTCCTGGCCATGTTTGAAGTGCTCTGCATCAGCTGGGTGTACGGTAAGTGGAGGGAGGAGAGGGAGGAGGAGCCTCTGCCCCGCCCTCCCCAGAAGGCCGTGATCTGCCCAGGAGGAGAGATGGGCTGTGCCGGCCCTCTGGTTTCTATAGGTCTTTGTATTGCTGCCCTGGGACGTTCATCATCCATCGCTGAGAACCCGGGCATTTCTCATTATCGCAGATAGAGCTGGGTTAAGGTAGTTTCTACAAAACTGATTTCCCGCAATAGTGAGAGGAATTAGAAACAACAGGGAACGGTTTTCTTGATACAGAAGCTGCCGGAAGCCCTTTGCCAGTGGGAATCCTAGCCAGGGCCACTTTGTCTGAGCATCCCCACATCCCCACATTCCCTTTCTAGGTTATCACCCAGACTTTGCTTGAATACTTCCCTGAACAGGAAACTCATTCCCCTGTTTTTGAGGTAGTTTTTCTTGTGGCTGTTATGCATTCCTTTCTTCTGCGGAAGTGAATTCTGCCTTCCTTTGACTTCCACCACCAGCCCCCCTCAGTGCTGGGGTGACTAGCCAGTCCTGATGACAGTAGGGGGGGATCCTTTATGCATTGAGTCAATGCACTGCTGAATGCCAAGCAACCTGCTGACTGTGGCATACATAATCTCGCAGCTCACACAGCAGCCCTTTGCAGGGGGAGGCGAGGCTCAGAGAGGTAGGTCTCTTGCCTGAGCTCACACAGCTAGTACGTGGAGGAAGCATCGTCATACCCAGGACCCTCGGGCTCCACCGCACCAAGTTGGGGGAACGCATTGTCAATGTAACAAGGCTCGGGGCAGAGAGGATGGGGGTGCCATTGTAGTGTGCATGAGTAGGAAAGCCGCGAGTAGGAAGGTTTTTATTTTGCTACCCTAAGCCTTCCTGTCTGGTGTCCTCCCTCTCCCTGGACATGTCTCCTCTCTTCTCACCTCAAGCATCTGATGTCTTTCTGATTTTCCTCTGCTGCTTCTCAGAACTTGCTCCCAAAGAGGATCTGATAAACTCCATCACAGTGAGTTCTAAAGAGCTGAGGAACTGTAATAGTTTACACCCTCCCAGCAGTATCTGGTTGTTAGCTGGGGGAGAAATTTGCAAGTCAAAGGAATGACTCCCTAATGGGGGCATTTCCTGCACACTGGTGATCAGTGGGAAGTTATTTCTTTGCTGAGGAAGGGCCAGAGAGGCCCTCCAAGGGTCTTTCCCGATCGGTAGCTCTCTCCTCCTTAGAGGACTGGGTGGGCCTGGATCTGGAGCAAACAAGGACAGTAAACAAAACCAGTCAGTGTTTCTACAAACACAGATCAAGCCTCTTGCCGTGCTTTCCTGACAATGCAGAGTGGTTCCTCCAGAGTCTAGACTGTTGTTCCCTTCCCAGTGGCTTTCTGGCCCTATGTGAGTTTAGCGTTTTAAGCTAGCACAGTGGGACCCTTGCTGTTTTGCTGTTTTGACTTGAGACCGAATTCATCTCTGCGGCATAGATAAATGAGCATTTGCTAGCCATTGTGCCATTTTAGGCCCACACCCTCCTCTGTGGTTAGGATTTAGGGTCTTCATCCCTAGACAAGGGGACGAAGGATTGCACCGAGAAGTTGGGTGACTCTCTCCAGGGCTCCCAGCTTTTTGGTGGCAGTCCCTTCTCCCTCCTCGCTCCCTGCCTTGTGGCTGGGGTGCCAGGGACCCATCTCATTCACGTGCCTTGATCCAGTTTCCCCTCACAGGGTGGGGGGAAGAGGGCAAAGCCAGGTGAGTCCTCCCCAAATACCCACAAGCTCTCTCCTTCCTCCTGTTCTCGCATTTTTCTCCCACCGCACCTGGGCAGGGGCAGATCGTTTCTATGACAACGTTGAGGACATGATTGGCTACAGGCCATGGCCCTTGGTGAAGATCTCCTGGCTCTTTCTGACCCCTGGACTTTGCCTGGTATGTGCCCACCCAGCTACCCTCCTGCCTCCAGAAGACTCGGGGACGGGGAACAGGATGCCCGAGTTCTGGGGCTGCTCCCTGCCTATCCAGTTACCTGGGGAGGCTGGTCCATTTCCCTTTCTAGGTTGGTTCTCCTGCCCTTCCTTTCGGGGGCTGTCTCCTTCCGCTGCCTCATTCCAGTTCCTGCTCCATTCCTTTCTTTCAGCACCTCCATCTGCTGCCCGACTTCCCAGTTAGTGGTCTCTTTCTGTCTGCCTGCTGAGGGCTCCTCCACCTTCCCTCCTTTCTTCAGAGCTCCTCCTGTCTCAGTCCTTGGGGGGGGGGGGGGGCATGCGTTGGCCCAGGGTTTGTAATGGCTTTTACTAGTCTACCTCAGTGATGCACCACAGTGCATTAACTTGTCCTCTGTCCCTGGATATTGAAGCAGGTGAAGAGAAGATTTCAAGGGCTCTCTGTCTCATCTGCATCCACCTCTCCCTCCTTCCAGGCCACCTTCCTCTTCTCCTTGAGCAAGTACACACCTCTCAAATACAACAACATCTACGTGTACCCTCCCTGGGGCTACTCCATCGGCTGGTTCTTGGCTCTCTCTTCCATGGTCTGCGTCCCACTCTTTATCATCATCACCCTTCTGAAGACCCAGGGTTCCTTCAAGAAGGTAGGGGCCAGAGCAAGTGATGCATGAAAGGGGGTTGCTGAGAGAGGTTGTAGGCAGGACACCATGGGTGGAGCCCAGCTCTGAGCGTGGGGCAACCCTTCGGTCTCATGGAATCTTTGAAGACTGGTCCAATGGTTTCATTTTCAGAAATCTTAAAAAGTCCTGGAGTCCTAGACCTTCAGAATCGGACTTCCAGCAGATCATGTGGGCAGGTTGACCAAGGGTAAACTGTCAGAGACTTAAGGAGGAAACTGAGTCACAACAAGAACTTAAAGGCACCCAAACACAGAGATTTAGAGAGCACAAATTCCTTGCTCCCAGGAAACTAATAACCAGCTATCATGGTTCATTTCATACACAAGCTCCTGGCTTCTTATCTTAATTCTGGGGAGCCACATGCAGAGGCTCCCTGTTTAGAATTTAAGACACGCCTTCCTGGAAGGGGATAGAACATGTCCTACGAAGACATTACACTTGTAAAAATCTAACAGGCCTATAAGTTACAGAAAAACCCAACCTGCAATAAGCAAATAGGCTTATTTTCTTTTTACATCGAGAAGGACCAGAGATGGATGCTGTTGGCATTTGGTTCAGCTGCTTAAAGAGGTCACTAGGGACCAAACTCTTCCTATATTTCTGCACCTCTGTCTGAGCATGTCTTCATCATCATGCTCACCACCTCATGGTCACAAGAAGGTTGTTGTGATTCCAGTCATCACATCTGCATTCAAGGCAAGAAGCAGGGGGAGGAGATGGTACCAATACCAGTAATAATAGTAGTACTACTACTCATATAATATAATAGGGACTTATTGATCACATTATAATAGTAATAGTAGGAAGAACCAAAATAAGCACTTATTGATCAACTTACCTTTGCCAGGCACTGTTCTCTGAGCTGTGTACTATTATTATCTTCGTTGTACAGATAGGGCACAGAGGGGTTAAATGGGTTGCCTACAATTGCACAGGTAGTTAGTAAGAGAGCAAGGACGGGAACCTGGCCAGTTCCTGGTCCTAGTCACCATAGTATTGTCTCTTCTCTCTTCTCAAAATATTTATTCCCGTATTCACTCAGATTCTACCGACCACCCCCATGTGCCTGGCCCTGACCTGGGCCCTGGGGTTACAAACAGGATGGAACATCTGTGCCTTTCTCACCAGTGGCACCCATTTGTTCCCTCTTGTCTCCACAGCGCCTGCGACAGCTCACCACCCCTGACCCCAGCCTGCCACAGCCCAAGAAACACCTGGATGGTGGTACCAGCCAGGATGGCGGGCCTTCTCCAGCAAGGGAGGGGCTAATAGTTGGGGAGAAGGAGACCCACTTGTAGGATGTGGGCAGCAGCCGGGTGGCTATGGGGCCAGGAACCTCTGTCAGGGCCACCACAGTGGACAGCCTTCGCCTCTGTCCCTCACCGCTGTCTGGCTGGGAACCTCTGTGATGTCCGTGGGCGCCCCCAGCCAGAGGCCAGGCCGCTCTCTCTCCTCAGCTGGGGCAGCTCCTTCTGGAGGGCGAGAGGCGGTCCCGCTGCAACACGCCATCCTGTTGGAACATACCTTCTTATTTATAAAGGAGGGTGGTCTTTTTTGAGTCCACCATCTGATTCTAACACATTACGCTGTGTGGGAGCTCCCACTGTAGGGGTGTTCCAGCTTCCTGTATTTGCGCGTTGGGAGGGTAGCGCTGACGGGAATACGTATCACACTTTGACTTGGAGAGCCTGATGGAACGCAACGTGTTGGAAGTGACAACTGAACACGCCACATTGGATTCTGGCATTCCATTAGAGGGGGTCCTTCCCTAGGCTTGGTGTTCTGGAGTCCATGGGGAAGGAATTAGAGAAACAAAAAGCCTTCACAAGCCATCATGGTCTTGAGTTTTCCTGGAGGCCTCTCAAGGTGTCCCTGGTTCCACACTCCTCCTGCAATATGTGTCCTCAACTCACAGAGCATTGGAATGGAAGGAACTTAGAGATGATCCCTAGACTGTTCTGTGCTTTCCTGTGCCTGAGGCAGACATTGCTAATTGATTACGGAGTCTTTCCCACCTCACAGTCCTTCCAAATACAGTGCTCCAGGAAGCTCCATTTGCCACCCTGCTTTTGTCCAGCCTCCTGACTTCATGGGTGAGGAAACTGAGGACCAAAGAGAAAGTGACTTTCTCACGTTCACATAGCTATGCCTAAAACCTGGTTTCCTTTTTTCAGGCCAGGGTTCTTCCCATGAAACCCTCCTGCCTTAGTTAACAAGCATGTATGGATCGCCTGCTACCCTGTGCTAGTCTTCTCTGCCTCGCCCTGTTCCTGTTTAGTCTGCTGTCTTGGGGTGGGAGGGAGAGGGTCTCCTCTGTAGAGTGCTGAGCAGCTTTCCCCACTTTGGCATCCCTACCTTGGCATTTCCTCTGCCAGCCCATACTCCTCTGACCAGATTTCCTTCTGGACCCTTTCGTTCTTGCCATTTTCCATCTCCTCTGCCTCCGGAGATTCCTCGGAGTGTGTGAAAGCCCGCTGGTCTCCCGCAGAGAGGGGGGCATTGCGTGTGGGATGCTCTCCTCTCCCCAGGTCGCCATAAAATGATGCCAGGTCCTCCCAAAGGCAAAAGAGGAGAAGGAGTAGGGGTGGGGGAGGGCCACTTCGGGACGGTGGCCTGGGGCAGGACGTGGGAGCTGGAAGAAGGGAAGCTGCCCGTATACACCTGTATATCTATAGATAGCCATCTGCAGTGATGCATGGATAGATGTCACCCAGAGTCACTGCCCAGTAGCCAGAGTAAAAATCTATGGTCCAGCCAGGGTGAGTTCCACCCTCAGAGCACCCAGCATCCTTCCCCGTGATCTGTCAGGGCTTCTCTGCTGGGCACAACCAGACATCCAGACCCCTGGGTTCTGCCTCCCTCAGACTGCTCTGCACATCTGTGCTCGCTTTGGTAGGACTAGCTAGTGGGTGGAAAAGGAGGTCCAGGAGAAAGGGATAGAGAAACTGCTTCCGCCAGGTTGACCCTGGGGGACCTGTGGCGCAGGTGTGCTGCTTTCTGCTGCCGCCTGGTGGCAGATGGGAGCAGAGCCGCCTTCCCCGGCCCGGCCTCAGCCTCTGGGGCTCTCACCCCTGCCCTCGCTGACTGGCTGGCTGAGCATTTCTTTCCTGTGCAAGCTCACGCCCTCTGGAAACGAAATACTTCCTATATCCACCCGTGGCCTCAGCAGGGCTCCCCAGTACGGTTGGCTTGTTTTGGGGGAGCCCAGCTGCAAGGGCATGGGGACTAAGGTCAGCCAGGCTCCTCAGCTCCCTGCCTCCTCCCCAGAGCGTGCTGTGCTTTTGAGCCTGGGCCCTTTCAGCCTGGACTGTGACGTTGTCTGTTGTAGGCGGTTGCCCTGTTCTGCACACTGAGGGGACACCAGCTCTCCCCAGCTCACTGGGCCCTGAGCCTCAGTCTTGATCTCTGAAGTTGCAGACACCATTGCCCTCCCCACATAAACTCACCAGGACTCTCAGCTGCTCCAGATCCCTTGGCTTTATGCTCACAGCCTGTCCAGCGGTGGGGAGGTGGGGCAGGGGGGGCTAAGGGGGCGGGTAGGGGCTGGGGGGCCTCTTCTGGAGGCAGTGTGTCTACAACCCTTCCTCTCTGACTGCCTTTTCCATCCTGGCACCCAGTATAGAGCCTCTGTGGTCCATGAGGGGACCAGAGAGGGAGCTGGGTGGGGCGGGTTGGGGCCGGAGGGAACATCGAGTTCCCTGAAAGGGACTTCAGGGAAACCACTCATTGGGCCCACATAATGGGCAATGAGCAACAATTTGACTCTTTAAAGGCCCAGAGCACTACTTCAGGTGTGTGTGTGTGTGTGTGTGTGCACGCGCACATGCATGCACATGTATGCGTAAAGAGCATAGCTATGTCTATATGGGTTATAGGGTTATAACTTGGGGTCTGTTTTCATCTCATCGAAGCTGTTTAAGTTTTAAACTGGTGGCCTGATCTGGCAACCACGATTCATTTGGCCACTATGATATTTAAAGAACAACTTTTTTCAAGGTGGATGCCTCCAGTCACTCTCCAGTTTGCCGCAGACCCCCTCCCCCGGTCCCTATTACACAGACCTGACCTTTTCACACATTCATGCCTGAATGCATTTGCTTCATAACTGGTGCCCAAGCGGAAGAACGGAGAACTCTGTCCAAGGGAGGGCACCGGAACCCTTGCTGGAGCAGGACGGGGACCCAAACGCAAATGGTCTCAGGAGTCCCGGCGCCTCGGTGGTTCCTGGCTTGTTCATGAACTTCCCACTCTGTAGACCCTCTGAGGCAATTTGTTAATCCTGGGTCAGCTCCCCCTCCCACGGGCTCTTCCTTTGCCCAAAGAAGGGTGGTGGCTAAGTTTAATTGCGAAGCTAGATGTAAAGTGTCAGAGCGCAGCAACCCCCATGGCGGAGTGGACTCCAAAGCCAGAAAGAACGTGGCTCCGTTTTCTGAAGTTTGGGATCTCTTCTGCCTCCCAACCCCGCCAGTGCATCCAGATGTGTTTAGAAATCATCCTCCCCCTTCCTTTATCTAAGGCAAAAGCATTTTTATCTGACTGGCACTCCTCCACATTGTAAGGCTAAGACTGCTCTTGCTTTTCCCTCCCCACTCTCAGGCTGGGCTTCTGGGGAGCCCACCCTCCAAAGCTGGGGTTTGCTGTCCCCAGCTGTTCACTTTAGCTTCCCTGTATGTCCCCCTTGCTTGGCTGGGCCTTGGTGCCAGCCTGGGCTTGGCCTCTCCCCCTTCCCATCTTCCCTGAGAGTCCAGGATGCTGCCCTGTGCAAGAGCCGAGGAGTGGGCTCAGGCATGCTCAGCCCCCTCCACCCCATCCTCCTGAGCTGGGAGAGCTCTGGGAGCTGAGGAGGGCCTCGAACTCTGCTGACACTGGAGCCTCTGACTTCCAGTCTGCAGGCTGTGGTCGTGTGTGTTAGGCCAGAAGGTGTCTGACCAGGGGAAACTGCTCCCCTATCTAGCCTGGCTTCCGCCTTTTACAGCTTCTCCACCCGACTCCATGCAGAGCCCCAGTAGAAGGTAGCTGGCTCTGGTTTGCGGCCTCCAGGAATTGTCTGGGCTCTACATCCAGCTCGCCTCCCAGACCCACCCTTCAGGTGCAGGCCACCAGTTGGGTCTCTTGTCTTTGCTGTCACTGTTGACAGGAAGCAGAGCTGTACCCTTCTGTTCCATCCCGGTGCTGCCCAGGGCCTTAGCTCAGAACTCCCCTCCCTCAACTCAGTCAGAGAGAGAGAGAAAGAATGTAAGCTCCCTAGCCTATCGGCCTTGTGAGCTTTTAGCTGTGGAGGGGAGGGGACAGGGTTATGGGAATAGGGTTTGAGTCAGGAAAAGGAAGCAGAATCAGATGGTGGGATTGGGCGGGGGGATGGAAGGGGGAAGAGGGGGTGGGGGGCAGAGGAACATAAACTACAAGCCCTGGAGGAGAGCTGTGTGAGGTTTTGGAGGAAGGAGCCAAGACTGGGGTTTGTGGGGAGATATAATCACAAGGTAAAAAAAAAATAATAATCACAAGGCTTGAGCTCAGCTCACTGGGAAAGCCAGCACCTTGTCTTAAAATAGCCAAGGGCACAGAAGAGCTCTCTGGATAAACTTTTCAGTCCACCTCTGATCTCCTTCTCCCCTAAGGGCCCTGGTAGCCAGCATCCAAAATGGCCGTCAGTGATCCCCACCTCCTGACACCCACGTCCTTGATCCACAGTGTATGTGATGGAATGGCGGCAAGTGACTTCTGCCTTGACCTCTTGGATCATTCACTCTGGGGGAAGCCAGTCGCCATGCCATGTGGACACTCCAGCACCCCAGTAGAGAGGCCCATGTGGACAGAGCTAAGGCCTCCAGCCGAGGGCCCTCGCTGACATGTCAGCCACGTGAATGAGCCACCGTGGAAGTGGATCCTTCAGATGACCGCAGGCCTGACTGACATTGACTGTAACCTCATGAGGGCCCTGAGCCAGGAAGGTCCAGCCAGGGGGGGCCTGAATTTGGAGTAGTTTGTTACACACCAGCAGGTAACCAATATGGGCCTTTGGCTTCCCAGATACCAGAATTCCCCTTTGAGGGTCAGGTGTGGCCCCTCATCAGAGGCGACCCTCAGCACTCAGCGGAAGAGGAGGCCTCGCTGGTATTCCTCCTGTCTGAGCCTTTTGCCTTTCTCCCACATCCTCACGACCTCTGGCCCTCCAAAGCCCTCCCGGGACCCTGGGCCTGCCTGCCACCCTGGTCCTCATGTGCCCGCTTCCCGTTGGCTCACTGCACGTGGCTTCCCTTCAGGTTTAGTTGCTCAGGAAAGTGACATGGGCTGATCGGGTCCAACAGGGAGGAAAAGCTTGTTAACCACCTGTCGGTACAGAGAGGCCAGGAGGACAGCAGAGGGCTGCCGAGGGCCAGGCCCTGTGGTCACTTGGGGCTGAGATGGGTTGGGGCCCTCGGCCCTGGCGTCCTGCATTCCAGCGCTCTCCGTTTCTAGTGTGACCACCAGCCTGGGCAGGTTGCTTGCTCATGTGGTCTGAGGAGGTGAGCGCAGGTGGTGCCACAGACAGTGAGGAGAGCTCTCTCTCTGCCAAGGCCAAGGCTGAGCCCTCCACGGCCTGGTCGCTCTGCAGGGTGAGCGCCCGACCCCACTGACGGAACAAGAATCCAGCCCAAACTCCTGACGCGATCACGTTCTGAGGCTCTCTTGGCCACACGGCCTCACTGACCTGCTGAGAGCAACTACAGTGGAGGCCAAGGGTCTGGCCCTGACACCAGGACTCCCACGGTCCACATCAGCGGTGTGGCTAGGGCCAGTGGCAAACCTCCCCAGCAAGACTCAGTGCCCTCAGCCCCACTCCGCTCCCATGGGGGTACATGAAGGTAGCCTGCACCCACCCAGCCCGTCCTCAGTAAGCGCAGTTGGAATGGGGTCTGGTGATGAATGCGCGGTCCCCCTGAGAGGGGCTATAAGGCTATGACTTTCCATCTGTTCCAAGGTTGCTGGTTTTTTTTAAATCAAGACTTCCAACTTGGTGGTAGGACCTTTGTTTTCTATAGGAGTGATTGAAGCATGACTTTTTGTGCAAATTAGAATGCTAAATTATTTCTTCAGAGCAAGAAAGTCTACCTTTCTTTCCACGATGCACAATTATATAGCCTTTATAGTTTTCAAGGAATAAAAAAAAAGTGTTGAATTCCATCGATTGCTTTTCTTTTTTCTTTTTTTTTTTTTTAAAGATTTTATTTATTTATTTGACAGACAGAGACACAGTGAGAGAGGGAACACAAGCAGGGGGAGTGGGAGAGAAAGAAGCAGGCTTCCCGCGGAGCAGGGAGCCTGATATGGGGCTTGATCCCAGGACCCTGGGATCATGACCTGAACTGAAGGCAGACGCTTAACGACTGAGCCACCCAGGTGCCCCATCGATTGCTTTTCTTGCATCGATCGAAATGATCATATCGTTTTTCTCCTTTAATCTGTTAATGTGGTGAATTATATTAATGGATTTTTTTTCCTAATATTTAACCATCTTTAATTCCTGGGACCAATCTAAGTCGGTGGTGGTTTATCATAGTCTTTGTTATTCACCGCCAGATTCAGTGTGTGTTAATATTTGCTTAGAATTGTTATATTTATGCTCAGGAGCAAGAGTGGCTTCTAGTTTCCCTTTCTCATATCGCCTTGTCTGGTTCAGCTTTTATTTTTAAGATGACTTTAGCCTCGTGAAAAGCAGTTTGGGAATGTTCTTTCTTTTCGCCCTCTCTGAAGAAGTTAAGAAAAGATTGGTAGAATCATTTGGCCTGGTTTTGTGTAGTAGTTTCTGTGGAGGGAGGTGGCAGAGAGATTTTTTTTTTTTTTAAGATTTTATTTATTCATTTGAGACACAGAGATACAGAGAGAGAGAGAATGAGCAGGGGAAGAGGCAGAGGGAGAGGGAGAGGGAGAAGCAGGCTCCCCGCAGAGCCGGGAGCCCGATGTGGGGTTTGTTCCCAGGACCCTGGGATCATGACCTGAGCTGAAGGCAGACGCTTAACAACTGAGCCACCCAAGCACCCCTCAAAGAGATTTTTAATACATGTTCGAATTTCTTTAATGACAATTTATTTCAAATTTCCCATTTATACTTGAGTGAGTTTGATAAGGTATTTTTCTAAATAGTATTCATCTTACGTGATGATTTTTCAAACGTATTGTTCTAAGGTGTGTAGTTTATTTATAGTGGATTTGTAGTATTCTCTCTGTTTATAAAAAACATTTCTGCAGTATTGGTAACTATGTGCCCCTTGTTGCCTCAACTTAATTTATCTGTGCTGAATCTCATTTTTGTGATCAGTCGAATTGGAAGTTTGTCAATTTGATTAGTCATTTCTTAGAACTAACTTCTGGTTCCGTTAATCCTTTCTGTTGTGTATGTCTTTTCTGTTTCACTGTTTCTGCTTTTGTCTTTATTATTTCCTTTCTCCTACTGCCTGTAGGATGATT
This sequence comes from Mirounga angustirostris, assembly GCF_029215605.1. Taxonomy (NCBI): domain Eukaryota; kingdom Metazoa; phylum Chordata; class Mammalia; order Carnivora; family Phocidae; genus Mirounga; species Mirounga angustirostris. The sequence goes on along the minus strand of NW_026991713.1, from coordinate 100,373,300 downwards.
CTGTTCTTTCTGAGGCTTTAATTTAACTTCTTAACGGAAACAGTCCCCTTATCCTTAAGAGGAAGCGGTTGGACTGACTAACCTGTCTGCTTCCAGGTCCGACGTTCGGGGACCATGGGCCACCCTGTGATGGTGGACAAGGCTCCCTCAAGCCTTGGGGGTTGCGGGAGAGGCCACATCCAAGCCCGATGTCTTAGAAGGAGAAAGGATTGGGGGCTCTGGGGGGAGGGAAATTGAGAATGTGAGAATAAGAGCCAGCTCTCCCGGTGGCTTCCTGCTTTCCCGCAGCTAGTTCCCACAACTTTTCCACAGCCTGCCTTGAGGTTCTTTAGGGTCATGGAAGCAGGAAATACGGAGGTGCTCAGGGCTAGCTAGTGGGGCTAGGGCGCCTGGTTCTCTAGGGAAATGAGCTACCCAGACCAGCAGGAGGGATGGGAGGACAGGGTGAGGAAAGAGTTTCCATCCATCCTCCTCATCTCCTGAGCCCAGTTCCCTCATCCTCCAGTTTCTTCCAGAATGGAATTTTCCCAGTGGGACCAGTTCTGACTTCAGGCTGGGACAACATGGGGCCTCTTCCTGGGCCTGGCTCCTTCCTGGGAAAGGGAGAGGAGCAGAGAAGAGGTCAGCCTGCGACTCCAGGTCACGGGGCTCTGGTTGGGCCCCACGTTCTCCTGGAGGGAACATGTCCCCTGCCCTGTGAAGAGTCTTTCCAGGCCAGACATGCCTGATGGTGGCCCCTCTGGGCCATGCTTTGCCCTGGGATGGAGAGTTCTCCTGAGTTCCTTCTCTTCGGGCACTCCCCATCTGTGACCCTGGCTGCTATCTTGTACCTCAGTGGCTCACTCTGTGGGTCAGAGGAGAGAAGGAGCTGATGGTTGGTGAGTAGAGCAAGTGACAGGACCTCCCGGGCAGGGTGTTTGCAGGGCGCTGGAGCAGAGTGGAGCCCTAAGAGGAAGCAGCCCTGAGCATCAGACTGGCAGAGCATTTGTAGCTATGGAACAGTGAGGTGTCCTCCCGAGCCATTTTCCCCAAGCAATCTGACAATAGTAGCCACGAGTCTCTGCCACTAGGCTTCCTCCCTGGGCCCCGCTCCCTCAGCCCAGAGTTTGCCTGTGCCTCCTGCTCTAAATCACCTCCATCCCAAATGGCTTCCTTCAGGGTGGCTCAGTAAGGACACCCGGGGTGGGTGGCAGCTTAACTTCATCCCGGGGGCCAACATTCGTTGATTGATGGTGACTCCTGGATAGCAGGGGTCAATTAGCCACATCCGTCAGGGCTGAGGGAAGGAAGCGGGGCGTACCAAGGCCCACAGCGGCCTTCTGCCAGCCCCATGGGATGAGAAACTGACCCTACCACGGTTTTGTGTAATTCATGCTGAGGTCAGAAAAGTTGCCAGCCCCAGGGTCTTGTGGGTAATAGGCCACGGAGTCCACCCTGTTGTTATTTTAAACGGAAAACCTGAGTTTTCTTGGTGTGGGGCGACAGGGAGGAGGTGGACAGAGGGCTATGTGCAGGCCCACTGGGCCCTGGGGTGGGCTCCTCCCCACCAGGAGTCAGAGCCGTACAAGAGCCCTTGCTCTGGACTGGAGCTGCCCCCACCGGGCCGGCCTCCAGAACTGCCTGATGGCCTGCATTCAAGCCACCTCCTTTCCCACTGATGACGATGCCTATCCATCTGTGGTCATTCGACCGTGTGGAGGTGGCCTCTGAACTGCTCCCCTGCCCTTGGACCTGACCTCAACCTTGTTGCGCTGGCCTCCCCGCAGAGGCCTTCCTTGGCTGTTGACCCCCTCCCCATCCCGTCCTGTACCACTACCCGCTCTGTGGAAAGAGCTGGTCCGTTCGCGTATTTGTGTCGGCACCGCTCAGTGCGGGCTCCTGGAGGGCAGGAGCTTTGTCTGTCCCATTCACTGGGTGCCCCGGCCCCCACCCCAGTGCCTGGGGCATGCTGGGGCTTCCTAACCTTGCTGACTGCTCCCTGAATTCTCACACCGGTGTCCTGTTCTGGCCCACTGCTCTCAGGTCCCCCTTATTGGAAATGTTCTAAATCAATGGCTGCGGAGTCTGAGATTCCCCCAGCTAAAGGGTCACTATAGGGAGCGGCACTGGCCGGCGGACCCAGGGGGCTTCTGTTAGAGCACCGTGGTCTCCCTCTCTCACTGGAAAAAGGGCCGTTCCTTCCAGACCACCTCAGGGGCCAGAAGGCTTGGAGGATGGCGGCACCGCCCTGCGTTCCCACACAGCAGAGCCCTTTTAGCCTTCGGTCCTCTCTCAGGCCTGGGCTGAGCTGGGTCCCCTCAGGGGTGCTCTCCAGGGGCCCGTCCTCAGATTCCTGGGTCAGAGAGTTCCCAGGATGGGACAGGTCATAGCTGGCCCAAGACTTCTCCTGGAATTTCCCGTTTCCTGGAAGGCGGGTGAGGTCATATTCCTTTTCACTTGAACTGGGGAGAATGGGCCCCAGCCTGGGGAGCTGTCTGGATTTCTGGGTGTTCAGAGTTCTGGTCACCAGGAGAGCGGGTCACCCTCTGCAGGTGTCCCCGGACCCGCCACCCTGGCCAGTCACTTTTCTCCCACGGTGCAGTGCCCCTGAGGCCTCGGCTTTGCTGGAAGGCTCTGTCCTCTCTCCCCTGCCAGCAGAAATCGCTCTCTGTGAAGGCCCTGTCCATAGTGGGGGATGCTCGCCCAAGCCCCTCGTCTCTCTCCCCAGCGCTGACGTTATTGCCCTCTCCGGCAGGAGAGGCATCCCCTCCAGCGACCCGCAGATGTCTGCTCCATCACGCTCGCTGGCTCCGTGCAGCTTCCCCGACGGTGTTCCTCGCACCTGGGCCTGTTGCCCCTCTACCTCAGGAAGGGTCCCCCCCAGAGCTTGTCAAACCAGGCCTGTGATGAGAAGGTCAGGCTTCGGGGGCTGATGATCAAACGTGGTCACTGGGGCCTGGGGCCCCCAACCTGCCCCCACTCTCCATGGCAGGAGGCCAAGCAGGGCAGATGGGGTCCTGACCCCTCACCTCCCACTCTGCTGGGATGCACACTGACGGTCGTGGGGTTTCTTCCCTCTAACGCGGCCCCGGTCTCCACTGTTAGCAGCTTTCTTACCTGGCTAAGAGGTGCGCGTGTGCGCGTGTGTGCATGTGCGTGCAGGTCTGTGGAGGTGGTGTTGGTGGGGTCAGCTCCCTGGCCCTGCGCCCCCAGTTCTGACCCATCCAATGACCCCCCCACACACACACCTAAGTCTCCTCTATTTCAGATGGGGCTTCCAAAGCGTGTCCCATGGTGGCACGGAGGCACCTCATCCTGGGGTCAGGGGTGACACCACTGCGGCCAGAGGAGAGCGGCCTGGCGGTCCAGCCGAGGGCCGCACAACATCCTCTGCCTTCAGACTCTGGCCAACTAGATGCTTGGACTCAAGGTAGGACCTCCCTCTGAGACAACGAAAGAAACGGAACTGGAGCAATTTGCTCAAGTGACATATTTCAATATAATCTCTAAAACTCTATGAATTGAACAGATAAAATACCTCTGGGCTATCTTGTTACAAAATATTTGCCATTTGGATTCGTCGCTGGGTGCAACCACCCTGCCTTTTCCTAGAGAGCTTTCTCTCCAACAGGGTGAAGGGGCAGATGCGGGGGGTGGGCAGAGTGCAGCAAGAAAGTCTGCACGGTAGGACACGGGGACAGATGGACAAATGGCTACCAGGGAAGCCTATTGGACACAAAGAGACATACTGGCAGGCTATGGGGGAACAGGTGCGGTGGGGGGGGGGGGTAGCCAGGGGCCCAGGGCTGATCAATAGGTGTGCTTTCGGAGACAGGTGGGCTTCCAGCTCGCGCTCCCGGGGCAGGGTCTTGCTCCAGCTCTAGCTGGGGACTAGCCCAAAACCGTGTGAGAAAGCTAGTTACTGTCCTTACTCCTGCTTCTGGAGTTGGGGCCATATGGATACCACTGAGAAGGGGACCCAGGTCCTCTAAAGTAAGGCCTAGAGAGTTGATCCGGTGGGCTCACCCCAGGGTCACAGGGCTGTACTCAGGACGCGGTGTCGGGGGGCCCAGTCAGCACTCCGCTGCCCCCCACTGCCTCGGGCAGCAGGGAGCCCAAGTGCAGCTATGGCCGGGCCCTCCGGGGAGGAGCGGTGGAGTGGTGGGGTCAGCTCCCTGGCCCTGCGCCCCCAGCTCTGACCCATCCGATGACCCAGGACTTTGAGGATGAGGCTCTAGGGACAGGGACAGAGGTGGGTCCCAACCTTAGCCTTCTGGCTGGTCAGAGGAGGTCAGTTACAGACAGTGGGGACTCTGGTTTTCCCGACAGTGAGGGGGGCCATCAGGGCTTAAAAACCTCTCACCACTCAGGCTTGGCTCCATGTGCTGCTGACCCCAGGCTGGTCTGCCTCCTAGACCAGGCCTCCCTGTGCTGCCTGTGGGGCCCAGGGAAGCCACCCCAGTGACAGGGGGTAAGCCCCTACCTGGGGAAAGGGCCCTGAGACGCCTGAGCGTCTGGGTCCTCAGAGACAGTGCCGGCCCTAAGACTTCCACTGGGCCTGACCTGGAGAGTCAGGGCCACAGCAGAGGTGGGAGGGAGGGGCCAGGTTGGCGTGCCCATCAACAGGGAGGAGGGCACTTTCCAACCAGAAGCACTGTGTGAGCAGGTGACAGGGGCCTGACAGTTGGGACTGTGGCCTGTCTCAGTGGCGGGCCCTGGCACTCATGGTCCCCACCAGGGAGCACACTTAGTCATCTCAGAGCTCCCATTCCTTCCTAAGGCAGCCTCCCTGCCGCCCGGCGTAACTACCGCTCTCTGCCGGCGTGGCCCCCCATTCGAGATTCATCCACCCCCGCCCCGAGTGCCCCCCCACTCCTGCTATCTAGGCCTGCACTTTTAAAGGGCGATCCCTGCCTTGGCCAAGGGCATCGGAGGTGGCTGAATCTGTGCGCTCCATCTGTCAGCCGCTCTGTTCGAACGGCTGTGACTGGAGCCACCTGTTAGAGGGAAGGCACAGGGGAGGGGTCAGGGCAACAAGGCCAGGAGATCAGCTGGGCAGCCACCGTGGGAGGAGGTGGCAAATTGGTCACAAGGTATGGAAACCGGGCTGACAAAGAGCCAGAAATAAACTCACGGGCTGACATCATATGACGTCTGGGCGAGTGCCGCAGACACACACATTCGAAACTAGGTCATCCGGAACCTCTGAGAGTGGGGGAGGATTCCGCGCCTCCTGGCTGGCTCAGGGCACTGCCTTTGGGGCATGGGGTAGGCAGCAGGGAGAAGCAGCCTCACTTTAGACCTGGCCACTGTTCACTTCCATCTCTTGGCAGGCTTTGAAAATGGGCTCAAGTGGGAGGGGATCCTAACGAAGGACAGTAATGAGCTCTTGGCACAGGCCTGGAGAGTCCAGCCTGGTCTGGGACAGACACTTCCTGAGAGGGCTGGGGTCGGGGCAGGCCGCGGTAGAGCCCGAGGGCTTCGAGGCCGGGCTGCCTGGGCTCCGCTGGGCCTCGTAAAAGCGGACGCTCGGATTCTGGTGGTCCCTGGGGAGCTCAGCGAGCCCTGCTTGGCTCTCCTGTGCAACCGTGAGGGTGTAGGGCTCTTTCAGCCATGCCAGCAGGAGGCAGGTCTGGCGCCTTCCTGGAGGAGGCGCGGGGAGCGGAATTTAAAGGCTGACGGGCTCGTTGGAGATGGCAGCAGGAGGAATGCCTGTCATTCAAGAAGGAACCCTGCCTTGGGTCCGATTCCTACCTCTGCTGGCTGTATCTGTCCCTGGGCAGATCGCCAGCACTTCTCCCTGTGTCGGCTCCCACGCTGGAAGAACCTGGTTTGTATGTGTGTGTTTAAGTCTACACCCTCTGCACTTCACATTGGCTGGGGAATATCTGGGGCTAGAGAACTAAGAAACTCTTTTAAAAGGTGCATTTTGTGGATATATGACCTCACGATTCCACAGCTCTGCTGACGTGCTCTTGAGAGAGCAGAGAGTGGTCCCCCTTTCCCTCTTAAGTTTCTCAGAACTTTCCTGCAGTCTGAGAAGCTCTGGACAGGCAGGGCCCAGCTCCTGAGAAAGCGGGAGAAGGCCCTGGCCCGAGGGGGAGGATGTGGCCAGGACAGCCAACATCCCTGGGGGTGGAGGATCAGCCTCGTGAGATGGCTGGGCTTAGGGGCTGCAGCAGAGAAAGCCTCCCACCCCTCGCATTACCCACCCGGCCTGAGGCCTGGGGCCTGACGGACTCAGGGCCAGGAAGCTGGTTAGGCCCTCGGCTCCTGCTTGCTTCAGTCCATGGTCCAAGTGGCCAGAGTGGTGGCAGGAGGAAGAGGAGGCCTGGACGTGCCTTGCTGTGTCGGGCCCCAGCAGAGTGAGGTGGGATCTCCAGATTCGGGAGAGGGGTGCTCGGACAAGGGAAGCATGTTGGGGCGAGGTGAAACCCAGGTGCCAGGGACTGAGGCTCTCTTTCCAAAACGATGGTGCTCAGCGACCAGGAGTGCATCGTGCCAGGCGTGGGGAGCAGCGAGCGAAGGGGCGGTTGGGGCTGCTGGCTGTAGCTGAGCCCCCCGCCCCCGGCGGCCAGCCCTCCCGGGGACATGAGCGCGGGGTTGGGCAGGGACAGAGTCTACACCAGGCTCCTGGAGCCGCTGGAGTGGCGGCGCCGGGGCAGCAGGGAACCGGGCGGGCAGTACTGGTGGGGGTGGTTGTAGGGGGGTGGGGGCGGGGGCAGCGGAGGCTGGTGCATGACCCTGCCCGGGGAGGCCGGGCCACGCAGGGGTGTGGAGCCACAGGAGTCGGAGGAGGACGAGGCGTAGCAGGAGAGGGCCTGGCTCAGCAGGGGCTCCATGCGGGCCAAGCAGGGCTTGTCCAGCACAATGACCTTGACAATCTGCTGGCACTGCACCAGGGTCCCAGGGGGCGTGGGTGGCCGCGGCGGCAGCGGCGGGGGCTGCTCCCTCAGGGGGCTAGGCTGCGGGTCTGGCGGTGGCGCCGGCACTCCCCTCTCGGCCCCCAGCCCGGGGTTGTGCTGAGACGTTTGAAGCCTGTTGTGAATTGACACCTAGTTTAGAAACAGCCAGAGAAGCATGAAATGTTACAGGACTAATTCCCAGCTGCTAGGACTGGCTACCCTGAGCCTCCCTTCCCAGCCCTGTCTCGTCTCCTGTGCCCCTCGGCTGCTCTGAGCCCTCCCCTTGAGCCGCCGGCCACCTCCGCACGGACCTGGAGGAACCCCAGCTGCTGAATAGAAGTGCCAGCCCGGGTGTGGTGGGGGGGAGGGGGAAGCCTCGGCTCTCAGGCCTGGCTCCTCACCTGTGAGATGGACACCTGGACCAGTGGCCCCCAGGACTCTGCAGGCCTCTGCAGTCACATCTCACAGGTAAACCTCTCTCCACGTCCCTCTCTACCAACCTCTGAGCTTGGAAAAGAGGGTAATGATCTTTGCCTGTCTCCCTGCCTCCCCGGGCTGTGGTGAGGACAAACGGACACCAGACACAGGGATGGTCGATCATCTTTGAGCCTCTCAAGCCCCCTCCTCCCTTTGTTAAAGGAGACGCTTCCCTGGCGCCCAAACAGAGAATGCCCTGGACCCCTGAAGGGGCCATCTGGACCTACCCTATCCTCCTAGATTTCCCCAAGGCCAAAACCATGAATCTGAAAGCAGCCCAGACGGCCAAGGCCAGAGCTCAGTCCTCAGCTGCCTTTCTGGGCCAGGCTTCATCCTGGTTAAATTTGTCCCACTGCCGGAGGGGGTACCCAGAAAGGACTCTAATCTTTACGCCCTCCCTCGACCCATGGAGGTCACTGTGAACAAGCCCGGCCTCCTCTTGCTAACAGGGGGAGGTTGAGGAAATGGGAGGAAGGGAGCTAGAGCCTTTGGTGGGGGGGTGGATGTGTTTAGTTCTTCACCCTTCAGCTCCCCAGGCTATAGGTATGACATGCCACAGTCCCCTTCTAACACCTGGCCCTCTGCAGTGGCTGAGACCCTTCACTCTGAGGATGCATCTTACTGTCTTCGGGCACCACCACCCAGGACGGGTTGCTCAGAGCACAGAGGGGGACATCGAGGCTGCAGGGAAGGGGCCTTAATTGCCAAGTCTAGACCAAGATGCCCAGCTCAAAACTATCTCGGAGCCCTACACCAGCAGATCCTAACCCTATTCCTTGGCAGAAGGTGCAATTTCCTGGACCCCCCTTCTGGGCCTGTGCACCCCCCATGGGCTGCTTCCCTCTCCACAGTCCCCCAAACCCCGGTTCTGTCTGCCCCTTCAATATCCACAAACCCTGCTGTGCTCAGCACACTGGAGGCTTTCCTCTTCACTCTCAACCTCCAGCCTTGGCAGCATTTTCTAGGCTGAGATCCACACCCCCCAATCAAATGAAGGAGCCCCCCCAGTCCCTCAGTGCCCTGCTGAGATACAGAGCAGGCAGAAGGCATAGCTGGGGCCCACCTTGCCCTTGGGGAGCCCTCTGTGGCCCTCACTCTGGCAGAAGGCCTCTGCCTACCGCTGCTGGAGGCAACCGGCTCCTTTCCCCACCTGCATGTATTCTGAGTTATTCCCCAGGAGAAAAGGGGCCTAGACAGTGGGGGCAGGCCTTCTGTTCCCCCAGATTTTACAGCTAACGTCTAGCTGCCCCAGTCCAGACCCACTGGACTTCTTTCTCCTCCTCCCTACCTGCACCCCTCCCCAGTGCAGCCCACAGCTCTTGGCTCATCTTCCCCTCCTCATCGCCTCTTGCTTTCTGATCCCCCCCCCCCCCACTGACTGCACCTCCCTCCTCTTCACCCCAGCCTGGATCCCTTATCTTTAATGGTCCGTAAGTGAGAAGCAGAAAGTGACAGCCAAACATTCATTCTGACCCCCTTCTCACCTCCCTGCTAATGAAAGAACGGAGAGAGGGAGAGAGAAGGTGAAGAGAGAGAGAGAGAGAGGATGGATCATGAGTAGCAGGTCAGAACAGCTCAGAGAAGATGGAGAAGCGCCTGCCAGAGGGGCTCGGCCAGGCAGTGCCGGAGAGAAGGCAGAGGACGAGAGAGCTTAGGGTCTAGCTGAGAGCCTGGGGGCAGCGAGGCTGGCAGGGCCCCGGGGCTAGCTGGGGTTGGCAGCCTTGCAGATAGCCACATGGCCCTCTGGCAGGGTGGGAGGGGAGGACCGGCCATCAGATCGCTTGTGCGCCCTAGGTAGGCCAGGCTAAGGCAGGGCAGAGCTGGGAGAACAAACTGGATGGCTGGGAGCTTTGTGTGTTTATCTGCAAGGCTAGAGAATGGGCAGCTGCAAGAAGATGGGGAGAAGAGGGGGCAGGGGATGGAATACCCACCCTGGGGGCTTGTCAGCTGCTGGGGCAGGAAGCTCTTCCATGTAAAGGTGCCTCCTCCAGACACAGGTGTGTGGGGGGTGGGGGGCCATGGGAAAAGAGGGAAGAAACTGGGCTTCCCTGGGGTATCCTGGTGGGCAGGCTCCTCCCTCCCTCTAAGTGGGGGCTCCTCCAGCTTGGGGTGGGGCTGGGAAAGGAGGTGTCTGTGTGTGAGAAGCTAGTCATCCCTAGAGGCCTGGCAGAGGAGCGGGGGAGGGGGGCTCACTGGGGTGGGAGGGGAGCAGTGGGGGAGGGCTGTGGCCCAGTGAAGCTTATAGGGGCCACTGAATGTCCCCCCAGGTGACACTTGGGAGCTTGGCAAGGACTAACTGCTGCGGCTCCCTCCCCAGCCTCTCCCTATGTGGCTTGGGGTGGGGGCATCCCCCTCCCAGTCGACAGTCTTCAGACACGTCTGCGCTCCCCCCAGGGAAATCCCTAAGGTGACCAACCCCGCTCTGCCTCACTGGCTCTGGCATACACCCCAGGGAGGAGCTCCCAGCGCTCAACTGCCCCCTGTCTCAGTTCTCCGACTGCCCCAAGAGGGGCAGGGAGGGCAGGGTCTGAGCCCGAAGTGGTCCCTGGGGCTGGACTCAAGGGGTGAGTGTCCGGAGGGGCCCAGGCTCCCTGCTGTGGAGGACAGACGCACCAGGGGGGAAGGGACTGGTGGCTTCCCTGATAGGGCACGCATGAGGGGATCAGTGAGCAGTGTGCTGGGGGCGTGGGTTGGGGGGCTCTGGGCGAGGCGGCTATGGAGGCGCCATGGGCATCATGTGCAGGTGTCAGCCCAGGAGCTCGGCCTCGGAGGGCACGCGGCTGGGGGATGGGCAGAAAGAGCTGTGGCTTAATTAGGCGCTGGGACAGTGGCATTAGCCATGCTAGCAGTAACGTTTAATTGTATCTCTTGAAATTGGTAAAATGGTGAGTCGGGCTGGGGAGGCATTGATTAATACCTGAGAAGAGAAACAACAGAGACAATGAGAAGAAGGACAAGCGGGGGCTCGGAAGCACTCACCTGGGCAACCAGGCCTCCACTTACCTCCACCGTGCTCTCCGCCGGCTTCTCCCCCAGCGCGGCTTCCCTTTTGGCTTTGAATGCAAAGAGCACAGGGCTCACTCTCTACCCGGCCCAATACAAATCCCTGCCTCGCCAACCACCGCCCCCCTGCTCTGGCCCCGATACCAAGCATCCTTGCAGTTAGCTGGTGTGGACAGAAGACTCTGGGTACCAGGCCACTCCTGACTGGGACGCAGCCCCGGGGCGGTGGACCAGAAGGCAGAGCCCAGTTCTGCCCCTTGGTAGCTGTGTGACCTTGGGCATGCAGACTAGAAGATCTCCGAGGGTTTTTAAGGGAGCACTGCTGAGTCTCGTTTACCCACAGTCAAAGCCTCCCTGTTAGGGACAGTGAAAGTCGGTTTTGAGGGGCCACTGGTTCTTGGCTCCCAGACACACAAGGAGGCTCTGCTGTTAACCTGTCCCTTTCAACCACAGGCTCCCTGAGGGAGGGCCCGTGTTCCTATCCCTGCTACTCAGCTCTGTGGCAGGGATTCAGCGAACTGAGGCCCGTAGAGCACTCACCACAGGGCCTGGCATGGGAAGCGTGGCTGTGTGACGCTAGGGGACTGGCTTGGCACAGCACCAGGGAGCCCGCGGACCTCCAGGGACAGCGTGGTGGGGTGTCCCCTCCAGGGACAGTCACTCCTGGCTGCCACCCTCACCCTCAGCAGGCCTCCCAGAGCCCCTCTGACTGCTCACACACTGTGTGCACGTGTGCGTGTGTGTGCGTGTGTGCATGTTGTGCACACGCATGCGCTCACGTGTGCGCAAGTTCCCTCGCTGTGCTCATCCCTCTGCTTTCTGTAGCACAAGGGGGAGCTATGCCACTGTTTGGGACTGAGGAGAACCCCACCGGGGAGGTGATTGATGGACCAGGCCCTGGAGACATGCATCCTGGCCTGACCAGGGGGTGCAGCTTCCAAAAGAGGCAAGCTGGGCTGCAGAGTGGGGTGGGATGTCAAATAATTAATCACAGCTGAGGTTTGGCTCCGGAGTTTACACAGCTGTGCAAACAAGCAGTGACCTGTGTACTGTGACCTGATAGAAATGAAGGGGCCGGCTGGAAAATCAGGCCGGGTGGAGAATTATGAATGCATGATGGCAGGTCAAAACCTCACGCGGAAGATGACATCACAGTGAGAACCTCCGTGCAGCTAAAGGAGCCCCAGGTCTTGCTGGGAAAAGGAGTCGCGTCTCCTAGCTGAGTGACTGAGTGCTGGGATGCCGTCTGTCCCAGCATCATGGTGTCATGGCTGTCACCGAGGGCTGGGGGCCAGCATGAAACCCACCCGAGTGTCTCGGCTCAAGCTGCTGTCTTGCTGGAAGCCTGGGCTTCTAGTGCTTAGCAGGGAGCACACAGCAAGCACTCCATAAGTGTTTGTTAAATGTAAGGATAAATGGCTGAATTAATTAATCAGCGAACAGTTCGGGATGGTTTACTGGGGGTCTGTTGGGATGGGAGTTAATTCTCATGACATCTCTCCCTCTGATTTTTATTTGGGACCGCAGAATGGGGGTGGGGGTGACTCTTCCCATGCTCCCTGCGAAGTGTGGGTGGGGGTGAGGCGAGGGCCAAGAGGTAGAAAGTAGGAAGATGTCAGTGGGAGAAAGGAAGCAGGTCTAGAGAACATGGCCAGAGGTGATACAAAATCTGAAACTGGCTTGATTTGTCTGGAGTGAATAAGTCAATTTGAAGAAACCATTTGGGAAAGTGGGTTTGAAGGTTTATCTGGATTTTGGGGTGGGCTGACTCTGGCCTGGAGCACTTGTGGCTCATTAGGGAAAAGACTTGACTGGCAGATCAAGATTTCCAGACCCTTCTGGCCACCCTCCTTACCGGGCTCCCATCTGTAGGCAGCAGTTTTTCTCATGCTGTTTCTCTTTACTATACCTCTCACCACCACCCACCCGCCCCCGCCCCGTGAACCCCAGCAGTCCCCGGGGAGCCTGGGTGCAGGGGGGGTGGGGTAGGAGGCTCCCCCACTGGGGCCAGGGTGTCTGGGCTCTTGGCCCAACTCCTCCGGGGGGACAGTGACATTTCACAGGGACCCAGGGCCTTAGGGCAGCGTGTAAATGGACACGTTCTTCTCTCACCGTCCTCCTCACTCCCACTACTAAGGCCCGTGAGATTAGCCTGGAGCCCTGAGCAGAAAGAAGTGACCATGGGAATGAGCACTTCCCAGTTCCCCAGGAACCCAAGGCTGGGGGCAGAGAGTGGCTTCCATGTGGGCCCAGGGCCATCCCAGGCCTGGGGTCTGGGACCCTGGAGGGGAACCAGGGGCTCACCTGTAGGCGATCCTTGCTTCGACTGCGGGTCCACCTGCGCCCCGCTGGACTTGAAGGAGAGCGTCTTTGCTCCCTGCTGCTTCTCCAGCTCCCCTAGAGGACGGAGGGGAAGCTAGCCTCAACCACGGTGAGATGGGAGAGGAGTGAGGAGGGAGCAGGAAGGGGGCGCTCCCTGACACATGCTCTAACACGTGGTCTGAGTCTGGAACCCACTTCTCCGCAAGTTAGAGACCTGCTAGAACCTCAGTTTCTTCATCTGTCTGTGGGGATGCTAACAGCTGCCCGAAGGTCAGAGAGGCAACAGAAGAGGCGAAGCGGAGGGCGGCGGGCGGCCTGGGTTTGAATCCCAGTTCTGGGACTTCTTAGCTGTGTGGTTTTGGGCAAGTAACTTAACCTCTCCGTGCCTCATGTGAGGGGACAGCAGTGTCCACTTCCAAGTGTTGTTAAGAGGATTACACGAGGAAATGCACCAAAGCCCTTTAGAAGGAGGCCCAGCTTATGGCAAGTGCTCAGTAAATACTAGTTTTTATGACAACGTGGACGAATCACGTGGCACAGCGGACCTTGGTGAGGGCTGGTGATGGCAGGTGGCGGCCAGCCTGCACACCTTGCATCGGGCAAGACAGAGCCCACCCACCCGGCTGAGCTCCCCCGGGGAGGAGATTCCTCGCCTGAGCCCGCAAGCCCAGGGCATCCGCCTTGTCCTCGACCTTGATTCCTCTCACTAGACCGTAAGCCTGTTCCAGGAATGATTAAATCACTCATTCAGTGTCTTTTCCAGGAGACATAACTCAGGTTCCTTTTATTAAAGCCGTGCCTGTGGATCCCATTTTCTGTGTCTCTTGTTGTCTATAATCCAGGGACACTGGACTGCAAACCTCCAAACCAGCACAGTTTGTCCTGACTGCCTGAATCACACCATCAGTCAATACTTCATACTTTCCCTGAGCAGAGGGCCGTCCCTCCCTGGAGAGGGGCTGCTTGGCTTCGGAGAAATTAGCATCCTAATTACAAGCAAGGAGTCCGAGGAACTTGGCGCAAATCTTGTGTGGTCACTGACTGTATGAACTTGGACGACTTCCTTCAGCTCTGTTAGACTCACTTCCCTGATTTGTAAAATGAGGACAATCCTACCTGCCTCGTGGACAGTTGTGGCAAGGATTAGATAATAGAAGAGCCATCTGTAACATTTTGACAATGACCGAAGTGACCTTTCAGGATGTGTCCTTGAGAAGGTTCAAGATCAGCAGCCAAGGTGGCATCTCCGAGCCTCCGGTCCCGCCGCGGAGCTCAAGCACGCCAGCAGAGTGCAGCAGGGGAATTTACACCCCCACCCTGCCTCCCGAGCCGCTCCCGAGCCCTACGGTCTGGTCTGCTCGGCTTCTGTTTCGACCTGATTGAGCTGTTTCCTTACACTATTATAAACGGAATCTCTTTTGTCAATGTCAGAGTAGGAAGTACAGGAACCTCAGAAGCAGACCTAAATGCAAGTGTCACGTCTGCTTCTAAGACGCACAACGTTAAACACAGCCCGTAACTTCCCTGAGGCTGGTCTGTAAACTGGGCACAAGCACCACCTTGCAGCCTCACTGTGGGTGCTGCAGACAAACTGTCTGGCACACAGTGGGTGCTCTAAAAACGCTGATTAAAAAGCACCGCCCTGTCCTATTGGTGCCCTGCCTCAAAAGTCCCCCTGCCTTTCCTATTGCCTAATGGTTTTATATTAATTTAGAAGCACTTTTCAACGAAGTGACCATAGAAGGCAGACCCGAAATCTGTTTGCTCTTCTAGTTTCTGAATCCACAGTTATTCAATTTCCCGTGAAAGGCAATCTGAAGCCACGGGCGATGCTAAAGCAGGAAAAGCTGGCGAGTGGGCATGGGTTTCGGGCCAGCCCTGCTCTACTCCTCAACCACCAAGTTAACTGGCAAACCGCCTGCCCCTCCAAAGAGGCCCACGTAGTTTCTAAAATGCCTGAATTGGGACACTCAGGAATCCAGGCCTTCCTTAGAGGAACCAAAAGACGACTCCTAGTTGAGGGATAGTCAGAAAACCAGGCTGGACTCTTCAAAAAGACCATATCATGAAAAAATAAAGTGGGGGGACGATTCAAGATGAAAAGAGATGAACGAAATGAAGCAGCCAGATGTAAGGTGTGAGTCTGACTGGGTCCAGAGGGAGGGGCTGACCAAGGAGTCCGGTGGGAAGAGGGGCGCCTGGGTGCACAGACCGTTGAGGTTGGCATGCCTGCCTTGCTCGGCTGGCTCGGCTGCGCTGGTCAGACACAGCTGGGTCCTCTGTTCCAAGGGGCCCGCACGCAGCTCCACACCCGGCTGGGGGTGCACACAGCTGTGCATGCTCCAGCGCCCCCACTTTGATTGTGAAGAAACACGAACAGCAGCGGCACCCACATGGGCCGTGATGGCGCAGTGGGGCTGGGGGAGGGCTTGGGATGGATGGCAGGAGGGGCCTCGGCTCACCCCACACTCACTCCAGAGTGGGGCAAGGAGTCAGACTTGTGCCACAAACAGCCTCCGTTCCCTGCTGACGGGGAGCCCACCTGCCCACCCCGCCGTGTGGCGCCCCGTGGCCTTACACTCTATCCGGATCTGCTCCAGCTCTGTAACCTCAGCGATGGACTCCTTCAGATCCTCCACAAACTTCTGCATCTCGTCCGAGCCCAGGGCACAGAAATGCAGCACCTGCTTCTTCTCAGAGCCCGAGAGTGGGGTCACCAGCGTGATGCCGTGAGAGTAATCTGGAAAGCAGACCCCAGGTCCCCGTGGCCATGAGCAGTGGCAAGTGAGGCTAGAGCCAGCCCAGTGGGGAGAGTGGCTGGGGCCTTTGGGGTGCTTGCCCCCTCCCCTTCCCTCCAGCCTCCAACTTTCCCTCCAAACTGCCTCTTCCATGTCTCCAGGTCCGAGGGAGACTTACACTCATTCTCAAAAAGATGGAACTGCATGCCCAGCAGGCCGACTGACTTGCAGAAGGTATAGGTGGAGGAGCTCTTCTTCTTCGGGCAAAGTTTCAGAATCTGTTCAAGAGAGGGAGAGAGACATGCACTGATGGTGCACACGTGTGTGCATGCACTCGGATGCATGAACACGCAGGGACACTGGGGAACACACAAGTACATACAAAATGTGAACACACGTGCACACTTGTATACTTAGGATACATTCACACACATACACACATTTATATGCACACACACATACACACATTGATATATATGTGTATGCAACACATACACACTCATGTATATGCATGTATATAAATACACACTATATCAAAATATGGGTGTTTTTAACTGCATAAAACCCCTCTGTGGCTCTTCCCACCGAACTTAGAAGAAGCCAGTCCACACTTCCTGCCTCCCCCAGTTTGGTCCGTGCCTCACTCTGGCTTTATGCTGGAGCCCTGCTGTCCTCTTTTCCATGGCCTGAATTGGGTGAGCTCAGTCCCCCTGCAGGCCCTTTGCACATGTTAGCCCCGGTCCACAATCCTCCCTGCAGCTTTTTGCATGGCTGGGTTACTCTCATGAGAGGGAGAGAGAGAGAGGGAGAGAGAGAGAGAGAGAGAGAGAACCCTGCCCTCGCTGCTCTGGAGGAAGCCCCTTCAGAGTGTAAACCAGTGGGTCAATCCATAAAGCATAATAAGCAGAAAAAAACCAATGTGGAGGAAGAGATTAATAAGGTAATTCCTGAAACTGGTGAGCGTTTTAAAGAACATGAAATAGGGTAAGGAAGAGAAGATGACTGGGCAGGCTACCTGCCGAGGTGCACGGGGAGGGCTTCTGGGAGGAGGTGATGTTTGAATTGAGACCTGAATGAAGAGAGGGAGGTGGCCGGGCAAAGTCTGGGGGTTGGCAGCAAGAACAAAGGTCTGAGATAGAAGGATCCTGGCCCGTGGGACGCAGCCTGTGGGGTCAGGGCGCCTGCGCAGACAAGCAGGGGAGCGGAGGGAAGGGAGAGGAGGCCAGGGATCCAGGAGGTCCCAGGTCAGGGACTGTGGACTTCCTTTGCCCAGCTTGGGAAGTGTGGCAGACACACAGCCTGATGTGCACTCTAGAAGGATCACTCTGCTGCTCTGTGGAAGGTGGACCTCAGAGGTGGATCATTAGATGTGGGATGATTTTAGAGGGAGCTCGATGTGACTCATGGATAGAGAGGATGTGGGGTACTAGGGAAAGACAGAAACCCAATCTTGTCCACCACTGTTTCCCCACACTTACAAAAATGCCTAGTACATAGTTGACACTCATTAAATATTGTGCAATGGACACCTATTTCACAGAGCTAAGAATGAGTACCCCCCAACCCCGCCACACACGCACACGTGCACACACACGTGCACACGCATGCGCACACACACGTGCACACACACGCGCACACACCCCTGGGCCCCAGGCAGCGCACACCCCACTCTGGCTCACTGTCCCTCCCTGGCTGTGGGGCGTGAAGCACACCCTATACTCTTCCTGCCCCAGGTTTTCTGTAATGTGGGAGAGGCACATGATCTGGGATCTGGTTCATTTCCTTCATGACTGCGGAACCACAAACAAATCATTTAGTCCCTGCGAGCCTCAGCTTCATAACTTATAAAGTAGGAATGATCGTATCGGCCTGAGCAACCTCACCTCCCCGCCTCCAGGATGTGAAAGTGCCACAGAAAGAGGTAAATAGCTATAGCATTCTGAAGGAGGTCTCTGGGGCCCTCCCCACCCCTCCCCGGGGTCAGGGCTAAGGCTGAGCGGGGCAGCAGGTGGCCCCGGCCTGGCCAGTCCACTCACCACCAGCAGGTCGTTGAAGAGGAACACTTCCCTCTGATGTGCGGCCTGTTTCTGCAGCTTGTTCACATCGGTCACCTCGAAGAGCCGGCTGCAGCAGACCAGGCGGCGGTGGGGCACAGACAGCACCTGAAGCAGAGGCGTGGCAATTGAAAACAGCTTCCGGATTGTGCAAATACGGCTGCCGTCAACCCCTTTCTGCCCAAGACCTTCTGGAGGGCCCCCACGACCCAAGCTGCGGCCTGCAGGGTGGCTCCTCTATCCCTTTCTCTCCTGCACACCACATCCAAGTGTGCCAGAGGGAGGGGACGGCGGGGATGCCTCGGATCTGCTGCGTGTAGAACAATTTACTGCAGTGACACCTGCAAACCAGATAGATGCTGAGACCTCAGCAATCGGGGCGCTTGGGTGGCTCAGTTGGTTAAGGGTCTGCCTTCAGCTCAGGTCATGACCCCAGGGTCCTGGGATCAAGCCCCACATCAGGCTCCTACTCAGCAGGGAGTCTGCTTCTCCCTCTCCTGCTCCCCCTGCCTGTGCTCTCTCTCTCTGACAAATAAATAAATAAAATCTTAAAAAAAAAAAAAAAGACCTCAGCAATCAAGGCTCTGGGCAGAAAAGGGCCATCCCCGCACAGAGGAGCCCAGTGCAGAGCTCAGACAACATCCCCACACTGCTTCTTGGGTCAGCAATTTAGGGAGGAGAAACTGGAAACAAATACCAGAACCCACTCTACATCCTTTATATTTATGGCATAAAGAGCCTCTGCTGACATATGAGTAGTAAACTATAGAGCATCATTGCCCTCTTGGACCATATTGACTGTGACATAGGTCATAACTAAGGGGTGCCCAGTGGTTGGGACACCGCAGTCTAGAAGGCTCTTCAGCCTCTTTCCTGTCTTCTATTCAGTAGGACCATCCAGGAAAGCCCAGTATCCAGCCCATCCTTAGTCTCCCCATCTGGCCATCCTGACACTTCAACCCTAGACTATAGGGCAATCTTTCCCAACACCTCACCTCAGGCTCTGCTGCTGTGGTGGCCAGTAGCCATGAGGAAATGAGGCAAGGGGAAACAGAGGGTGCAGTGGATGGCGCATAGTGGGGACTCAATCACTAGGAAGTGAGCAAATAATGGAAAAGTGTTTCTGAAAGGGAAGGAGGAGAATGGAAGGAGATGTCACATGGGAGACAAAAGGAGGTGTGACGTGGGGGGCTTGGCAGCCATGGGAGAGGAAGCAACCCCCATGGGGTGAGTGCTGTTCTGTGGTGGGCACTTACTGTCTTCATGCCCACGATAGACTTCTCCACCTTGGTGACATACGTGACATGGTCCTCATTGGACTTGAGCTCCTTCTGCTGTATCCTTTCATAGATGCCTACCACCAGCTCCCTGGGGATGTCAGCACCGTCATCCACACCTACCAGCATGGAATGGGAAGGGGAGGCCAGGGAGGCAGGGGAGGGGGGAGGCCAGGGAAGCGGGGGGAGGGAGGGAGGTGTTAGAGGCCTGGAGCCAGAGAGGGGAAGCCCCTACCAGACTGAGGCCCCTCAAGGGTGGCCTTGATTTTGCCCTGTCCCTGTTCCAAAGCCTTCAATGACTGGCTCCCCATACCTATTGAATTAAGGACACACTCCTTAGCCAGGCAACAGAACTACTGTAATAGGGCCCAACACACATCGCCACAGCCTCATCTCCTGCTGTTCCATAATCAGAACCTCCACTCCCCCCTCCCACCTCTTTCCTCATCCCCAAATACAGCCTCCATGATCCTGCTCAGTGCCTTCTTCTTATCCTCCATGTATTTGTCTACCTCCACCCCACTCCCTGTGCCCCGCATGAGAGTCTCTTGAAAGCTGATGTTCTATCTTGTTCTCTCTTGGATCTCCTCCCTCTTGGACCCTCCGCACCCCTCCACAGGGGAGCATGGTGCTCAATGATTACTTGCTGCATGTATGACGTGATTCTTCCATCACTGGGAGTGTGGGGGGGGGGTGGTTAGACATTAGGTGAAGAGGAACCGGACAGCCTCCTGTGGCAATGCAAAAGTAAGGAGCCCTTACTCCCATCTCCTACTTCGTAGTCATAACACTCTGGTAACAAAAAAATACTAGCAGGAAATTGACCAACATGGAAACAGATTTCTTTAGGAGGTAGAAAGAGAGGCGATAAAAAATTTCTTCTTTCTACCTTTTCTAAATCTTTTTTCAATGACTATATGCTTCTCTTATAAGAGAGAAAAGTGGAAAATAAAGCAACTTTGGCAAGTGTCCTCAGAGGAGATTTCCTAACTTAGTGAGAGGACATTATACCTTCTACGAGCAACTCCTTGTATCCACCCTGTTTCTTCCACATCTGATCTTGGTTCTTCAAGTCAGGCACATTAGCCGTGCAGCACCCCTGGGGTACTGGGGGCAGTAAAGAGCAGGGACCAAGACTGAACACACAGAGGCTCTCAGCTGAAGATGGCAGGTCGCACACCTCTGCTCCTCCTCAATATTCTGGCCAAAGGGAGTTTTTTAAAGAGGGCGGGGAAGAAACAATGGCGCCATGTGACCTGTGAAGTGGACGAATGAGCAGATGGATTGGCAAACCTGAGAGAGTGGAACATGAAGCCAGCAGAGAGGTTACAAGCCACTCAACACATCACAGAACCACCAAAGGGCTCTGGAACGGGTGGCAACAGGAATCCCTGAAAGTGGAGGTAAAGTTGGGCTGGACACAGGAAAATAGGCTGATCATCAGTCTAAAAAGCATTTAGATCTCCCTGTCCCTTCCTCCACTCCAGCAGCCAAATGAGGGTTAGTCCTCTGGAAGAGGTGAGCTGGGAACTCTGGGGTGGGGGACCCCAAGCCCAGCCAAAGGTGGGAGTCTGTGCTGAAAACTGGGGCATGAGGTTAATGTTTATGTATTAAGAGACCCTCTCAGTCCTATTGACCCAGAAGATCTTAGAACATTAGCAGCCAGACTCCTACCCTCTGGGTAACAGATTGGACATTTCTTTTCTGAGTAATCAACAGGCACAAGAGAAAAATCTAAAGATGCTGCAGTAGGGGTCCCTCAGTGACAGAGCTCAACTAAATCACCCTATGAGGAAGCCCACTGGTCAGCACCCCCCATCCATACTCACAGTTTTTAATCAGCCTTTTAGTTCACTCTTAAATATGAGAGAACAACCAAGTTTCATCATGTATATATGGAAAGTCTATAACACAAAAGAGAAAGAAGTATGGGGAAGCAGAAAAAGGAAGCCAGAAGAAAGAAAAACAAGCAGGGAGAAACTGAAATAAATAAATACCATCAGAGATATGTAAGAAGATACCACATCTATAAAACAAGACTAAAATGTTATAAAGGAGAAACATTTTGAGAACAAAAGTGTTCTTGAAAATGAAAAATATGACAGCAGAAATTAAACCTTAGGAGGAAACTTGCAAGGCATCTTTAAGAAAGTCCAACAAGAAGACAAAGATGGCAAATAGAAAGCTGTAAAAATAAGAAGATCAAACTAGGAGATCTACCATCCAAATAATAAGAGTTCCAGAAAGTACAGAGAAAACGAAGGGGGTTGATGATCAAATACAATATTTAAGAAAACTTCCCACAATCGGAGGACATGTTTCTAGGCTGAAGGATCAACCCAGCACTGGCACAAGAGATGATAAAAGAACCAAAAAGAAACTCACCAGTTTGAAAAGCTATCTGCACCCCCATGTCCACTGAGCATTACAACAACTAAGATGTGGGAGAATTGAAAGATGAATGGATATAGAGGATGTGACACATACATAAAATGGAATATGAGTCATAAAAGAGAATGAAATCTTGCTGTTTACAACAGCATTGGTGGACCTAGAAGGTACTATGCTAAGTGAAACAAGTCAGAAAGAGAAAGAAAAACACCATATGATTTCACTTATATGTGGACTCTAAATACGAAACAAAAGAGCAGACAAAACAAAAATAGAAACAGACTCATAAATACAGAGAACAAACTGTTGGTTGCCAGAGGGGAGGTGGGTTGGGGGTGGGCAAAATAGGTGAAGGGTATTAGGAGGTACAAACTTCCAGTTAAAAATAAATTAAATCATGGTGATATAATGTACAGCATAGGAAATAGAGTCAATAACATTGTAGTAACTTTGTATGGTGACAGATGGTAACTAGACTCCTTTCCCAGTGTATAAAAACCACTCTGTTGTACACCTGAAACTAACAGGATGTCAATTATACTTCAACTGAAAAAAGAACCAGAATGAGATGGAACATCATGAAAACTTAGAACACAAAGGACAAAGAGAAGAGCCTGTAAATTTTCAGAGAGAGAGAAAAATTAATATGCAAAAGGTGAGGAATTGGAACGACAGAGCAGCACCATCGTTAAAAGACAATGGAGCAATGCCTTCAGAATTCTGAGTCCCTGTTTACAATCTGGAATTCTCTTCCGAGTCAAACGCCCAATCAAGAGTGAAGGTAGTGGGCGCCTGGGTGGCTCAGTCGTTAAGCGTCTGCCTTCGGCTCAGGTCATGATCCCGGAGTCCTGGGATTGAGCCCCGCATCGGGCTCCCTGCTCCGCAGGAAGCCTGCTTCTCCTTCTCCCACTCCCCCTGCTTGTGTTCCCTCTCTCGCACACTCTCTCTCTCTGTCAAATAAATAAATAAAATCTTTGAAAAAAAAAAAGAAAGAACAATCCTCTAAAAAAAAAAAAATAGAGTGAAGGTAGTTGGGACGCCTGGATGGCTCAGTTGGTTAAGCAGCTGGCTTTGGCTCAGGTCATGATCCCAGGGTCCTTGGATGGGTCCCGCATCAGGCTCCTTGCTCAGCGGGGAGCCTGCTTCTCCTTCTCCCTCTGCCCCTCCTCCTGTTTGTGTTCCCTCTCTCT
This sequence comes from Mirounga angustirostris, assembly GCF_029215605.1. Classification (NCBI taxonomy): domain Eukaryota; kingdom Metazoa; phylum Chordata; class Mammalia; order Carnivora; family Phocidae; genus Mirounga; species Mirounga angustirostris. The sequence continues at coordinate 100,350,964 of NW_026991713.1, read as the reverse complement.
CTCTCTGACAAATAAATAAAAAAACTTAAAAAAAAAGAGTGAAGGTAGAAAATGATATATTCAGACACACAGGTTCTCAGAAAGTTTGCCACCAGTGTACCTTTTCTATGGAAGTGAATTAAAAATGAGCAAGCCATGAAATCTAGGATACAGGGACCGAACACGGGAGCAAAGAGGAGGCCCCCAAATGATGGGGGACAGTATCCCAGGCCGATTGCTGTGTGCTGGCCCAGTAACCCGTCCAGATCCGAGCAGAGTTAGAGGCTCCAGGAGGGAGACTCCAAGAAGACCTCCCCGGGGCTCCATGTGTTGAGAGGAACGTGACACTTAGGGTGGGGAGTTTGGAGAGGAATCAATAGCGGGTACCTAGAGAGCTAAGCTAAGGGACAAAGAACGTAAGTGCTAACTTCACTCCAAGGAAAGCAGAAATAGAAAGGGTCTGTCATCATGACATACTTCAAGACTCAGCTTTGGACTGTGTTTACATCTTAATAACATAAACACAGTGTAGTTTTAGCGGGGGCGGGCTAGGCAAGGTGGATGAGGATGAAAAAGAGCTAATCCTTATATTCTACTCTAGGAAACTGCTGTGGTCTGAATGTTTGTGGCCCCCTCCCCCATGCATATGTTGAAATCCTAACCCCCAAACGGATGGTATGAGGAGACGGGGCCTTTAGAAATTGCAGAAGTCATAAAGATAGAGCCTCATGAGTAGGATTAGTGTCGTATAAAAAAAACAAAAACCCACAGAGCTCCCCACCCCTTCCGCCATGTGAGCACACAGCCGGAAGGGCCCCTCCAGGACCAGGAAGCGGGCTCTCACCAGACACGGACTGTGCCAGGGCCTTGACGTTGGGCGGCCTAGCCGGCCGAGCTGTGTGAAATAAATGTCTGTTGTTTAGAAGCTACCCAGCTGTGGTATTTTGTTACGGCAGCCTGAACGGATTGAGACAGAAGTAAATAATACTTAAAATTAAAAAAATGAACAAGTCACAGTGTATAAAAGAAACCGAAGTGTGTGTACTATTTAATCCCACCCATATGAAGTTCAAGAACTGGCACAACTCGTCAGCGGGGATGGCAGGTCAGAAGAGCTGGCCCTCGGGCAGGGGTACTGAATGGGTCTAACATCCTGTTAGTTTCAGGTGTACAACGGAGTGGTTTTTACACACTGGGAAATACGTCTAGTTACCACCATGATCACACACGTGTATATGAACATAAGCATTCATCAAGCTCTCAGATTTATACGCCTTACAATTGGATTTTATACTAACTAGAAAAAATGCGTAAGAAAAGCAGCCGAAGCATGTTGTTTAGTGCTAGAGAAGAAACACAAGAAACAGCAAAACAAAGTTGAGAGTGGTTGCCTCTGAGGAAGGAGAGTGGTGACGGGGGCAGGGATGAACTTTTTTTGGAGTAAGCCTTGTAGAATTATTTGACTTTATTAAATTATGTGCATGTATAGCTTCGATTTCTTAAATGCTAGGAAAGAAAAGAACCCTGTTGAGCGCATATCCCATCCTGCCACCTTTGTTCTGAGCCCTGCCAGGGGCTGCACTATGTCCTTTAGGAAAGGACTTGGCTGGTCGGTGCCAAGGCGTTGTCTGCAAGGCTGACATAAATGGACCCAAGATCTAAACGCCTCCAGACGTCGTGCAGTGGGAAGGGCTGGTACACCTTGGCACCAGCCGTGGCGCCTGCACCTAGAGGTCAACCCATGGAGGACATTCCGGGGAGGGCAAGGGCTACGGCCCGACGTCTAGGGGAGTGGTAATGGCTCCAGGAAACTGCCCAGATGCCTGGCACGCAAGCAGCTTTCCCAGACTGCTGTGCGTGACCAGGACCAGACAGCAGCATCCCGCGCCCTTGGCAGCCCAGAATTAACGCTGAACAGAACAGCGCCCAAGCCCTGGCCTCGCCCCTCCTCCCCCCTCCTCCTCACCTCGCAGGTTTCGGATAAAGTCCTCCAGCATCATCTTGCGGTCAGGCTTGATGTTGGGGCTGTACATGTCGGTGTTGAGGAGGATGATGGCAAAGGCGAGGATGAAGATGGTGTCGGGGTTGTGGAATTGTTGTACCACCTCGGGGTTACACATGCAGTAGCGCTGGCTGTGGTGGGGACACAGAGAGGGGTGCCGCGTGAGGCCCTCTCTCCCCTCCCTGAGCTCCAGAGATCGGGGGCTGTCGGGGCCCATATGCTGGCTCTCCGAGGGCGTCAGGTCCCTAATGATGGCTGTGTGCCCTGTAGCCTGGTCCTTTTCCCGGCTGAGGGGACAGGGAAGGTGCCACACAGCCATGGAGTCCGTCACCTTGCTTGGATGAGGGATGAGGGAGATGCCTGCAGTCCACTTGGAGGGCCCAGCGCTGCTCCAGCTTAGCGAGCTCCAGGGCTCCTGTCCCTTTTCTTCCCTTCCTTCCTTTCCACCCAGCCTACCACCCCTGCTGCCCCACCAGGAGGGCTTCTCCCCAGCCCCGGGCTGACCCCCTGCCCTAGCATCTCCGGTCCCCCGTGCCCCAGGCGTGTGTTTTGAGGGCTGGGTGAGGGGAGGGGGTGCTACAGAAGGGGGTCCTACCTGAAGGCCTCTATGAGCCGCTCCACCTTCTGGGCCTCCCCCTGCACGCGGATGTGCGCCTGGAACTTCCGCAGGGCCTCGTCCAGCTCCATGCTGGAGAAGTCCATCTCGTCCACCACGCAGCTGGGGGCAGGTGAGGCGGAGGGGTCTTGAGGAGAGGTTGGCCCTTAAACCTCCCTCAACCCGACACAGCTGAGGAGTAGGGTGCAAGGTGCACCCTCCCTCCCGCCGTGGGCTGCCTGCCCTGGTGGATGGGGGAGGGACTTGGGTCCCTGTGACCACCCAGGAGGGGACTAACTTGGGCCTCCTAGGCCAAATCACCCCCGGGGCTCTCCCTTGAATAACCCCAGAGGGCCCTCCCTCACAGCGTCCTTCCTCTAACGCAATAGCCCTGTGAGGCAGATGGCTAACTGACATCTCCACTGCACAACTAAGAACCTGAGGCCCAGAGAGGCCGGGGGGCTGTCCAGGGCTGCACAGCCGGAGGATGGCTGATCTTCCACCTCCAGAGCCCAGGTCCTTTCCTCTCAGCCTCAGAGGGTCTCAGAGTCAGACAAAGGCTTGACATAAGGATGAGAACGCTACACTCTTCTGCCCGTGGTAGGAGTCTGTCCGTCTCCCTAGTTTCTCGTTCCCACTTGGGCTTCCCAGTGCCTGAAAGCTTCTCCGGTACCAGCCCTCGGTTCTGCCTCAGGCAGGATGGGAGAGGAGCAGGCTCATCCTAATCTCCCTTGCAGCCCAGGAGCCCTGAGCTCTCAGGGAAGCTGTGGCCTCTGAAAAGTAAATGACAAATCAGCTTCACATGGAAGGGCACTGTGTGAGAAACACGGCGGGATTCTGAGCCTGGGCCTACCACTGCATTTTTGTGATTTTCAGTCAAGACTCATCTTTTAGAGCCTCAGTTTCTCTCTCTGAGAAGGAACGAGGCCAGAGTCCTGCTCCCCAAGGGCCCCTCTGCCTCTGAAATGTCACCTCTAGCCCTGGAGAGTCTGCATCTGAATGTCCCCCTTCAGTGAGTGGGGCGAGGTCGGGGACACATTCCAGTGACCTGCAGGTGGCAGTGTCATTCCTCTAGCCTGACCTGCTCCTGGGGCCCCTTCTTGCCACGGGCTCTGGGGCCAGGCCCCTCCCAGCCCCTACCTCCCGCTGCCTCACCCTCCTCTGGGGTGCCCTGGCCCTAGGGCGCGAGCAGTGGGCAGGAGCGCAGACCTGGCCAAGCAGCAGCCCTGAGTGGCTGAGAACTGCAGAAGCTCACACGTGCCGACAGCCTCTCGGCGCTGATTTCCCCCCTTTCTGCACCTGTGCTGTCACCCGGTCTCCTCTCTCCTGGTCCTTTCGTAGCCAGTCTCATGGTGCCCGCTGCGGAAAGCAGCCCCTCTGCCTCCACAGCCCTGGCCTTTGCTGCCACAGGGTCACAACCCCGGGCAGCTGAGGCCTGGTCACTGCCCGCTTCCCTGCCCAAAAAGGTGAGGCGAGCTCCAGGCTCGAGCCCAGCATGTGGCTCAAGGCCCAGCACCCTGGAGGACTCAGGCAACATTTGCCCAGTAACCGCGTGAGCAGAGGGACGAGCCCTGGACAGGACCCACTTCCTCCACACAATCGGTTCCTGTGCAGGGCCCACCACCTAGGAGACTCAGAGATCCAGACACAACCTTGGCTGTGATGTCAATTTTTAGGAGAAAGCAAGGGGAGACACCCACACAGCCATGGTCAGGGGCCTGGTGGCCTGTGGGCTCTCCCTCCCCCATTCCTTCCAGGGGGAACAGGGAGGAGAGGGCACCACTGAGACTTCTAGGAAGGGGAGGCTGGGAGCCGTCCTTGGCTCGCAAGGACAGGGGAGATGGCCATCTCTGGGCTGGGAGCCCATCCATGGCTTGGTCACACCCAGCCTTCTGGCAGGCTTGTCTGCCTGGCTAGTGAGTGAGAGGGTGGCGCTGGGGGAGGCTGAGGCAAGAATGTGGCCCGAGGATGACAACTGGAATTTCAGTGTCTGGCCATTTGAGACGGCAACTGGTGGTAGCAGCTTCCGGGTCCAGCCTGGGGAGAGGCCACTCTGATTTCCCAGCAGCGTGTCACCTCCTCCCTAGGCCCTCCCCAACTGGCAGGTGAGCCCTGAGAGCCACATCATGGGGCCCACATCCACGTGTCCCCTAGCCCAGCCCAGTCAGGAGTTATGAATCGTGCATAACTGACCCAGACAGCGAGGCCGGTCAGAGGAGGTGAACCGCTGTGGTCCTGCAGCGAGGGGACCAGGAGCTAGAGCCAGGGAGGCAAAGACAGGGAGGGGACCGGCATGGAGACAGTGAGAGACGCAGAGGATACAGAGTCAGGTGAGAAAGAGAGGACAAGGACAGAGAAGGCAAGACAGAAAAAGAGAGGCAAGGAGGTGAACGGGAGAAGAGAGGAAGACCCACAAAACGGGGGAGAGATGGAGACAGAGAACAAGAGACAGAGACAGGGGAGAGACAGGGAAAGAGAGAGAGACAGACAGACAGAGAAGAGAGCGGCGAAGGAGGGGTGGAAAAAGACAGGACATGGAGGTGGAGGAAAACACCACGGACTGGACTGGGGCGGCACCTGCTCATCGCCGCCCCCACCTGACATGTCAAGGCCATGGGGGAGGGCAGAGGGCCCCAGGCTGGCCCTTGGTGCCCCGGCCGGGCGTCCAGCTGCTGCCCAGGACTTGCCCCATCAGTCTGTCCAGCCCACCGCTACGGGGCCCCTGCGTCCCTCCGAAGTGGCGCTCCCAGAGCCTCTGCTGTGCCTTCTGCCCCAGCGCTCTGAGGGGGTGGGCGCCCGAGGCCCCAGGCACCATGGTGGCGGGGGGAGGGGGGGCAGCCGAAGGAGGCAGTGCAGCAGCTGGGAGAAAGTGGGATCTGCTTGGCCAAGCACGATGGCCTAGTTTCCAGGCCTTCACTCAGGTGACGCACAGCCCGCTCCCTGGCTCGCTCGGGGCTTCGGCCGAAAGCTCCAGTAATGAGAGAGCCTGAGACGCAGCCAGGTGGAAATGCCAGCCTGCAGACTGGGGAGCACTGAGTAAATCAGTCACGGGCCTTGGGGAGGAGAGAGGGCCGGGGGGAGGGCTTTGCGACAGGTCGCCTGGGCCGTGGGGCGGGGCACGTCTACACCCCACATCCTCGAGGGCCCCTTGTAAGAGTTGTGAGACGGTCCGGTAAAATGCAGATGCCTGAGCCCCATCCCAGATCTACTGACTAGAATACGTGGAGGCGAGGCCTGGCCATCAGCATTTTCCACAAACTCTCTAGGCGATCCTTAAAACCTGAAGACCAATGGCTGAGCTGAGCGCCAGGGCAGGAGGGGGTCCAGCCCATGTGGAGGCTTTTAGACAAATGTGAATCCAGCAACTCACGGGCCACCAGGCAGCAGCTCCTGGGAGCATGCAGGTGCCCCTTCAGGCTGTCAGGGGCTGCTTTTGCAGGGGGAGCGGTGAGGGAGGGATGGGAGAGGTGGAGACAGATGCAGTGCCCCCTTCACACACACACACACACACACACACACACACGTGTGCTTATTTCCCTCCTGACTCCCTGAGGTTGCTACCATGGGGCATCAGTGTCCTGGGGCTCTCAGATCCCGGGGCGGGGGGAATCTCAATGTGTTCTGCCAGACCCCCAGATGAAGGAAAGAAGCTGTGTTTGGTGGTGGTAGGGCATTACTATCCCCAAGAAGCCAAATGCCTTCCTCTCTGGAGAGCTGGGGTCTGGGCCAGGGGACCTGTCAGGACTGCCCCCCAGTGTCTGAGAAGGACCTGGAAGCAGAGAGGGCCCATAGGCAGCAGGAGACCACAGCATCATTCCTGGCTGGCTTTGGAAAACAGTCGGCAATGACTGGCTGCTTCTCTCCCTCACCCCAGGGGACCACATGGTGCCTTCCTGGTGGGGCCTGTGCCTCCCGGGGCAGCTGGCCAGGCCGAGGCTGTGCTCTCTCCTGACAACCTGCCCCTGCGGACCCTCACCTCAGGGGCCTCGGCCATCCTGCAGTCACCCAAACCCATGCCCCTCCTCTCAGCCTGACGCTTTTTTCTCTCCTGAAGGGCCAGCTCAACCTGCACGGCGAACTCTTCTCCCTCTCCTCTTCTCTCCCACGGCTTCTCTTATTTGCTGGGTCTACCATAAAATCGCCCCCTCCCCATCCTTCTTTGCCACCCCGGAATCCTTGTGGGGAGCAGATTGTTTGACAGTTTTCCAAATCCATCCTGCCGCCTCCACCCAGGACAGCCCATGGCTGTCTTTCCTCTTTGATCATCTTTAAGGTCAAAAACATCACACGTTTCCGGGGGGTCTTGTCAGGCGTATAATCTCCCCGTTTTGCAGAAGGCAAAACTGAGACTGCAAAGGGGCTTGCCCCATGCTTCCTGCTCTGGTGAGGCCTCTCCCCCCAGCGGGGCCCTCTCCACTCCAACAGGGGTCCAACCCCAGTGGGGGTCGTGCCCTCTGTGCTCACATTTACTAAGAACTGTTCTTAGGCTTCACTTGAGTGCGCCCAGACTTCATCTTCTCTCTCCATCCTGTGTGATGTTAACCATCATCCTGTTATTTTTTTATTGCATAAAAAGAAACAAGCTCACGAAAGGGCCAGTCCTTGGGGCGGAGTGGGGGGTGGGGGCTGCACACATCACATTTCCTGCTGGCATCTCCTGGGCTGGGCAAGCCCACTGCCTCCTTCCCCTCTCCAGGGACTGTGCTAATGTGTCTCTCCCTGGGGATTGCTGTCTTATCCAGATGCCTGGCGGGAGCCTGTGGGGGGTCTGAAGGGGGGACAACTGGGCACAGTCACAGTCATGTGCCAGGAGCCCCTTCACTGTCAGCAGGCAACACAGAAGCTGCGTGGCCATCTCTCAGTTTCAGAGCTGACCTGGGCACACAGAACCCACAACAGGGACCAATCCTCGATCTCCCCCTTCTCCTCTCTGGTGCTTTCTCTGACCCCTGGTGGGGACTTTTTTCTTTCTCCCCTATTTGGAATAAGTGTCAAACAACACAGACACAGACCCTGTCTTGCTGAGAGACAAATGTGATACCCAGACTCAAAAATTATTATTTCATTGTAATTGTTTCGAATCCTATGCAGGCAAAGGACAGGCTTCCATGAGAGGATAAAGGATGTATTCCATATTTCATATTGGGATGGTTGGAAAGGCCCCTTTGGGGACGTGACATTGAGCTGAGACCTGAAAGATGCATAGGAGCTGACCAAGGGAAGGGGAGGGGTGGGGGAGAGGGGTGGGGGAGAGCTTTCAGGCAATGGAGGGAAAGATATGCCAAGGCCCTTGGTAGGAAAGAACTTGCAAGAACCTAGAAAGGGTCAGTGAGGCTGCATTGCAGGAGTAAGGGGGAGAATGGAGAGTGGGAGGCTGTGGGGCTGGGGAGGTGGACAGGGGCTTGACCAGTCTGAGCTCTGTGAGTCACGAGAGGATTTCGAAATTTCTCCTGAATGCAGCCGGAGACAATAGAAGGACATGATCAGAGGAGTGATATGAGTCAGTTGGTTTTATGAGGATTTCTCTGGCTTTTGGGGGAGAAGGAGTGGAAAAGGGAGGGCAGGGAACAAGAATGAAGCAGGGGTGAGGATGCTACTGCCAAGGTCCAAGTAACAGCTGATGATGCTGGGGTCAAGGTGGAGGCCAAGGGAATGGACGATCAGAGATCTTCCTAGAGGAAGAACTGATGGGAGTGGGTGATGGAAGGAAGGTGGGAAGTGAGGAAAAGAAGAATCAATGGTGAGTCTCAGAGCTCTGGCTTGAGCACCTGAGGGCTGGTGGTGCTAATTTTTAAGTGGAGTCCATGATGGGTGGACACATATGCGGGAGGAGAGATTGAGACTGTGGGTTGGGACACATTCAGTCTGAGATGGTCTTTCCTGTAGTACCACCTTAGTGTCTACTAAATCATCCTCCTTAGCACCCAAAGTCTTGCCTTCCCTATTTCACAAATTAGGACCCTGCCTTGACTCTTCTTTGCCTCTAGTCACTACCCCTTTTCTCTACTCTTCTTTGGAGCCAAAATTCTAGAAGGTGTCCCTACACATGCTGTCTGCACTTGCTCAATCCCATTCACTTTTCATCCCGCTCCAGCCAAGTGTCTACCCCCAGCATTCCATTAAAACTTCTATTGTCAAGGCCACGCTGGATGCCACGTTGCCAAGTCCAATGGCAATGACTTTTCATCCCACCAGCCTCTTGGCAGCATGAAAATGGTTAATCATTCCCTTCTCGAAACACTCCTCTCTCCTGCTCTCCTCACACCACCCTCCCCTAGGTTGACTCTTTGGTCTCTGAGGGTGCCCCTCCTCCATCCAGAGCCTCCTTCCCCTGGCCTCCAACTTAGAGCCGGGCCCCTAGCCTCCCTTCCCTCTCCTGACCAACTGAGCCACCCAGGCGTCCCTTTTTTTTTTTTTTAATATTTTTATTTATTTATTTGAGAGAGAGAGAGAGCATGCTCCCTTCCCTCTCTTAACAACCTCTGTGTAGGTTGCCTTCCCCTTCGCCACGGCTCTGAATGCTCCCTGCACGACTCATGGGTGTGTATCTCTTGCGATGAATTGACCCTTTTCATTTTATTATTTGTCACTAACTAGTTATTTTCCTTTTTGGTTGATCTGTATTGTTAATAAAAGACAATGTTGCTGAGTCCAGAGGGGGCAAGTAAACCATCAACTCCGCGTTTGATTGGAAGTTGACCAACGCACTTCTGAGTTGAGGCTGTTGAACTCATCTGGGTGCTCTGGTGTGAATGGCAGGCAGAGCTGGCCTGGGCATACTCACAAGACCATGGGTGGTGCTAGCATCTCGTGCAGGGAAGTCAGCCTGCACACATGTCATGTTTCAGCGGGTGTTTAGTATTTCAACTTGTTCTCGGTAAATATTTGACAATACTGGTTTGAGGGATTCTTCAGATGAAATGTCCCTGACCCCAGCATCTCCCTTCCCAAACTGAAAATAGACACACGTTTATTTGGTGTAATTTCACAAATTACCCTAGAGAGCTTGAAGCACAAGCATACTCATATGCTAAGACTGAGTGTTCCGAATTCTCAGTGGCTCTGGAGGCTGTTCCCTGGACCCGCAACCTTCCCCCGCTCCGCCGCCTGGCCACGCCTCCGGGCCCCGCCTGCTTCTCCCTCCCATGGCCACTGCCAAGGCTAAGGGTCTCCACATTTCTCACATTTCTTCAGGACTGTGACTCTGATGGCCTCCTAACCAGCCTCGCTGTCCGCAAGTCATGTTCCAGAACAATCCTTCTAGGACACCCATTTGGTCCTGTCACTCACTTTTCTGCTTCTATTTTTTCCAAGGCTTCCCACATCCCTAGCCTGAAGCCCAAGTTTCTGGGCCAAGCAAGCAGGGCCCTGCTAGTGGCCCAGCTTCTCCTGCCCCTTCCACTTACTGGCTCCCCCTCCTGCAGTCTGGCTCTCGAGCCTGACACTTCTGCACATGCTGTTCTTTCTTCCTGCCCCCCAACCCCAACCTCAAGGTCCCTGGTGAGCTAGCCACCTCTCCAGGAGTCCTCCTGGACCGCCACAGCCTCCCGAACACGCCTCTGTCTACTGCTGTAGGTGTCCCCTGTGCCATTAACATCTACCTGACTGTCTTCCCACCCGGCTCTGCACTCCTTCCAGCAGAGGCCGTTCTGTTACTCTCTGCATGCCTGGCGTGTATATGAATTCAATAACTGTTTCTGGGATGAATGAATGCGTGAGAGACCAGCTGGGCGAATGAATGGGACCTGGAGCATGTGCTCAGCTAGGGAGGGAGCCCAGTGGCCTGAGCCTCTGGGAGCTCTGCCCGGTGGCTCAGGATTGCTGGGCCTGCTTTGCCAAGATCATCTGGAGCTGCCCCTGAGACGGGACAGAGCTGCCTAGGAAACAGCCCCGTGGATGCCAGCCCGTAGGCAGTGAGGCAGGGTGGCGGACACAGGTTTCCCACTTCCTTCAGCCGCATGCGCAAGCGACTGAGTGATGAGAACCAGGGCAGGCTGGTGCCCATTAAGCCGCATCCAGCCGAGCCTAACTGCACCTGCCCAGGGAGGTGCCGCTGATGGGCGAGTGAGTGAATCACAAGAGCTGTAGCTTCTGCTCAGGCCTCCCTCCCTCTCTTTCCTGTGCAAGCACCTCACAGAGGCTGGGGGAGCAGAAGCACAGATGTTCCCTGCATCTGTACAAACAGGTACAACCTTGCATAAAATTGTTAATACTGAGCTGTGCGTGGAAGCAGTTTGTGTTGCAGGGAAATGAAGCGTCGTACACAACTCTGATCAAAATGAATTTCGTCATCTCAACTTTTTTTTCTTTTACGATAGCAAGACAGCGTCTGGCAGACAAAGGAACTGACTGGGAGCTGAAAATAGGTAATGATAGCAGCAGGAATTTTTAATTGGCCAGAAGAGACAGCAAAGATCTGGAAGGTGAGGTGCAGGCTGAGCTCAGAAGAGGTGCGAGCGCAGTGCTGCAGACGGCAGGGGGGGCCCTGGTGCCCGAGGCGGGGACTAAGCCCAGGCTCCAGGATTAGGATGGAAAATGAAACCGCCCACTGCCACGGGATGTAGGAACCTTGGTTTTATTTCTGCAGTTCTTGGCTCATACAATTCAATTAAAAATATCCCCATCCGCCAGAGAGTTATTTTTGTTAGGCAGAACTCATAACATGCCCAACAAAGGTCAAGGCTTTTTGGAAAAGTGCGATGTGGCTCAGAAAATAGAGCAGAGGGAAGCTGACGCAAGAGGACCGGCCAGCATTCCTGGTGACGACAAGGGGACAAAGACAATCTCGTCTGGGAGGGCCTCAGAAGGGATGGCTGCTGGTCACACCTTGGGGACTCAGGAACCAAAAGAACTAATTTTAAACTACCCAAACAAATTCGAAGTCAGTGTGGATGCCTGGGCCTGGCAGCATCCCTGCTTGCCAGGGGTTCTCAAACTTGAGTATGCATCCGAACCACCTGGCTGGCTTGTGAACCCACCATTGCTGCCGCCAGGGTTCTGACTCAGTGGGCCTGGGGTGGAATCTGAGAATTGATATCGCAAACAACTTTCCAAGTGATGCTGTTGCTGTTCTGGGGACCACACTTTGAGAACCACTGCTCCAGGGCATTAAGAGCGCGCAGAATGAGAAGTCAGGCCTTTGGTGTCAGACACCCTCGAGGCTGAATCTTGTTTCCATCATTGAGCCTTTCAGTTCAGGTCACCTCGACTCTCCACGCCTCACTTTTCCACCTATAGAGTGGAGCTGACACCTCTCCCATCTAGTGGGCAGGTGGTTCTGAGTTTTAAAAGAGACAATGTATGTAAAGCTATATAACAGAGCTTCATGGATGATGGTTTTCATTATGTACCTGGAGACCAAGGCTGAGTTGACATTCCAAGTGAGTAAGTGAATTTGAAGTTCCTTCTAGCATAGGTATTAAGACCCTTACCATCATCAGCAGTTAATTCTGCCTGAAATTATACCTCTAGATGTTTATCCATTAA